>NW_027361930.1:5057500-5657500 GCF_039654945.1 Dendrobates tinctorius
CGCCGAGTGCTGATGAGTCTAGAGGGACTCCGACCCTGTGTCTTGGGGCAGAGTCCTGTGACCTTACATCAGCGCTCACTTCGCCAAGCTCTCTGAGATTAACAGGCTTCGGCATCTATATTCAGCAGTAGTGCGGCTCTGTGAAACAACAGAGTCCTCCCCCGTACACACCGGGTGACGTTAACCCGCGTGTGTTCATTTATTATACCGTCATATAGTGTCCGCCATTACTGAGCAGCAGTTACCATCTCTGCATCGTTCCACCAGCCCTTAACACCTTATCAAAAGTTCATATACCCTGGTGATTTTGTCCTGATAACATGCACAGAAGTTGACACAAATGGGTTTGAATGGCTACTAAAGGTAACATCCTCACCTGTGACCTATTTGCTTGTAATCAGTGTCTGCATAAAAGCTGAGTGAGTTTCTGGCATCCAGACAGACTCTTGCATCTTTCATATAGCCGCTGACATTTTTGTATTGTGAGTCATGGGGAAAGAAAAAGAATTGTCAATGGATCTACGGGAAAAGGTAGTTGAACTGTATAAAACCGGAAAGGTATACAAAAGATATCCAAGTAATTGATAATGCCAGTCAGCAGTGTTCAAACTGTGATTAACAAATGGAAAATCAGGGGCTCTGTAAAAACAAAACCACGGTCAGGTAGACCAACAATAATTTCATCCACAACTGACAGAAAATTGTTTGGGATGCAAAGAAAAACTCACAAATAACATCAGCTGAAATACTGGACTCTCTGAAAACTAGTTTCAAGATGCACAATAAGGAGGCACTTGAAGAAAAATATGCTGCATGGTTGAGTCACCAGAAGAAAGCCAGAAGAAAGCCACAAAGTATCTAGCCTACAATACGCAAAACAGCACCGAGACAAGTCTCAAAACTTCTAGAACAAGGCAATTTGAAGTGATGAAACCAAAATTGAACTTTTTTGCCACAACCATAAATGTTACATTTAGAGAGAGGTCATCAAGCCCTATGATGACAGGAACACCATTCCTACTGGAAAGCACAGAGTTGGATCGCTGATGTTTTGGGGATGTGTGAGCTACAAAGGCTGTCATGATCTGCTGAGTTTGTGGGATCAGGTAGTTTAGAGGTTAATCTGGACAGCCTCACTCTGAGACTCTAGGAGGCTTTTTATAGCCTCATTGTGGGCTCACTGTTGTGAGCTCATTTTCTTGTTCACCTTTGATGTCCGATGAACTCCCTCTGCTTGTGAAAGGAGGTGGTGAAACTGATTTGGATGGGAGAAACCTGTCACCTGAACAGGTGGATTGTGATTGGACATCTGGAATCTCTGAGTGTATATAAGGCAGCCGACGCCCTGGTGATTTCTCTGCTCTGAGCTCTGGCATCCAGTTCAGTTCCTGTCTTTTAAAGCTAAGTTTTGCTCTGTTATTGTTTCATGAGATTTTGTCAGATTTGCTTAGTTTTGTGTTCTGCCAGCCCTGGCTGGGGCTCTGCTGAATTTCCATTTTTGTCCCTGATCGGTTAAATCTCTTTTGCTCTGTCTTCAAAATATATCGGAGTGCTGATATAGGGATTTTGAAGTCTAGTGACTTCAGGGCCGTTTTTTACTATCAGACGTGTTGGGACATTTTTGGTAGGGTTTTTGCGGATTGCAGCCAGCATCTTTTCTGTCCTTTCCTATCTAGTTAGTTGGGCCCCATCGTTTGCTCTGCCTGTCTTTCTGTCTGTGTTTGTGTTTTCATCTGTTTTCACCGACAATACATGTTGGGGGCTGTCTATTGCTTTGGGGTCTGCTCTGGGGCAGTTTAGATTTCCCCTTTCTTTCTTTAGGCTTATTTAGTTCTCCGATTGTGAAGTGGCATCTAGGCTCACCGTAGGAACACTCCACGGCTACTGTTGTTGTGAATAGGATCAGGGGTCTGCAATCCGCTAGCTTCCAACCTCTCCGGTTTTCTGGACTTAGCTTGCATTTTTGTTTTTTCCTCCTCCCGTGACTCATTCATAACAGAATCACCAGCCGTACCGCAGATTCTAGGGTACTCAATAGCAGGAAAGAAATGTAAAAAAAAAAAAAGGTGTCAGAATTTTTTTTTTGTTTTTAATGTATATTTTTTCCTCTTTTTCTCTGGGGCCGTAGGAGGAATTTTTACTTAATGGAGATTAAGCAATTATCTGATCGTGTGGAGCAGCTCACTGCTGAAGTGCGGGGAATTTCCGCCTATCTTGCTCATTCACATGCTGCTGATCCAAAGTTCCCTACTCCTGATGTGTTTTTTGGGGATCGGTCTAAATTTTTGAATTTTAAGAATAATTGTAAATTATTTCTTGCCTTGAAGCCTAGCTCATCGGGGAGCTCTGTGCAGCAGGTTAAAATTGTCATCTCTTTGCTGCGCGGCGATCCCCAGGATTGGGCGTTTTCTTTGACACATGATGATCCTATTCTAACTAATGTGGATGCATTTTTTCAAGCCTTGGGGTTGTTGTATGATGAACCTAATGCTATTGATCAAGCTGAAAAAGCCCTGATAGCATTGAGCCAGGGTCAGGATTCTGCAGAGTTGTACTGTCAAAAATTCCAAAAGTGGGCAGTCCTTACTACCTGGAATGATGGTGCCTTGGCAGCTCTCTTTCGGAAGGGTTTGTCAGAAACCGTAAAAGATACTATGGTGGGATTTCCTGTTCCCTCTGGTCTTGACGATTCTAAGTCATTAGCCATTCAGGTTGATCGGCGTTTACATGAACATAAAATTATTCGAGAAATGTTGCCACCTGTTGAACAAATGTCTGAACCTATGCTGTCTAGGGCGCAACATCAGGAGTTCATAAGGTGTAATAAGCTGTGTTTTTTCTGTGGAGATGCCTCTCATAATATTTCTGTCTGCCCTAAACGAGAGAAACGTTTTGCACACACATTTGCTGTGGGTGGTGTACAACCTAAGTTTCTTCTGGCAATTACTCTGATCTGCTCCCTGTCCACATTTTCCGCTAAGGCTTTTGTGGATTCAGGAGTGGCTCTGAACCTGATAGGCTTGGATTTTGCTAAACGTTGTGGGTTTCCTATGACACCTCTGCGGATGCCTATCCCTTTGAGGGGTATTGATGCTACTCCTTTGGTGAAGAATAAACCTCAGTTTTGGACCCAGGTGGTAATGCGGGTCGCCCCAGACCATCAAGAAAATTGCAGATTTTTGGTGCTGCATAATTTGCATAATACCATTGTTCTGGGGTTTCCCTGGTTGCAAATCCATAATCCAGTTTTGGATTGGAAATCTGTGTCTGTGGTGAGTTGGGGTTGTCAGTGTGCTCTTAGTGACACTCCTGTTTTCTCCACCTCTCCCCAGTCGCATGATGTTCCTGACTAATTGGCTGATTTTTATGATGTAATTAGTGAGAATAAGTCTGCGTCTTTGCCTCCTCATAGGAGTTATGACTGTGCAATTGAGCTGAGCCCTGGGTGTAAATTTCCCAAGGGTCAACTTTTCAATTTATCTGTACCCGAGCGTGAGGCTATGTGATCTTATATTAAGGAGTCGTTGGAGAAGGGTCATATTAAACCATCCTCTTCACCCTTGGGTGCTGGTTTTTTTTGTGGCCAAGAAAGATGGTTCATTAAGGCCTTGTATTGACTATCGTTCCCTCAACAAAATTACGGTTAAATTTCAGTATCCGTTACCCCTGATTTCTGATCTATTCTCCAGAGTTAAAGGTGCTTGCTGGTTTACCATGCTTGACCTCAGGGGGGCGTATAATCTTATTCGCATTAAGCATAGGGGATGAATGGAAGACGGCGTTTAATACTCCGGAGGGACATTTTGAGTACCTGGTGATGCCTTTTGGACTCACTAATGCCCCTTCTGTCTTCCAATGCTTCATGAATGATATTTTCCGGGACTTTGTGGATAAATTTTTGATAATCTATCTGGATGATATTTTGATCTTTTCCAGGGATTGGGACTCTCATGTGGAACATGTTCAGACTGTGTTCCGGATTTTGAGGGAGAATTCCCTGTATGTTAAGGGGTCAAAATGCCTTTTTGGTGTACAGAGGATTTCATTTTTGGGATTTATTTTGTCTCCGTCAACTAATGAAATGGACCCGGCCAAGGTACAGGCCATTTATGATTGGGTTCAGCCCACTTCTTTGAAGGCCCTCCAGAAGTCTTTGGGTTTTGCTAATTTTTATCGTAAATTTATAGCTAATTTTTCTGGTATTGCCAAACCATTGACTGATTTGACTAAGAAGGGTGCTGATGTGCTGAATTGGTCTCCAGAGGCTGTTTCTTCCTTTCAGGAGCTGAAGCGGAGGTTCACTTCTGCTCCGGTTTTGCGGCAACCTGATGTCTCACTCCCGTTTCAGGTAGAGGTGGACGCTTCTGAGATTGGTGCAGGAGCTGTTTTGTCCCAAAAAGATCCAGTAACATCTAAAATGAATCCCTGTGCTTTCTTTTCCCAAAAGTTCTCCCCATCTGAACGCAACTATGATGTGGGGAATCGGGAACTGTTAGCCATGAAATAGACTTTTGAGGAGTGGAGACATTGGTTGCAGGGAGCTAGACATCAAGTCATGGTCCTCACTGACCACAAGAATTTGATTTACCTTGAGTCGGCCAAGCGCTTGAATCCTAGACAGGCTAGGTGGGCCTTGTTTTTCACACGTTTTGATTTTGTGGTCTCTTTTCTTCCGGGCACTAAGAATGTCAAGGCAGACCCCCTCTCTAGGAGTTTCTTTGCTGATTCTCCTATTGTGACCAAGCCTGCTACCATCTTAGGTGAGGGGGTAGTTCTTTCTGCCATCTCGCCCGATTTGAGACGTGCTCTGGAAGAGTTTCAGGAGGACAAACCTGAGCGTTGTCCCATTGGAAAATTGTATGTTCCTGACCAGTGGAAGAAGAGAGAAATGTCTGAAGTTCATTGCTCCGCATTGGCTGGTCATCCAGGTATTTTTGGTACTAGAGATTTGGTAAGTCGGTCTTTTTGGTGGCCCGCCTTATCTCGTGATGTCAGGAATTTTGTGCAGTCCTGGGGGACTTGCTCCTGGTCTAAACCTTGTTCTCGCTCTAGTGGGTTGTTGATGCCTTTGCCGGTGCCCAGGAGGCCATGGACCCAAATTTCAATGGATTTTATTTCTGATCTGCCTGTCTCTCAGAGAATGACTGTTATCTGGGTAATTTGTGATAGATTCTCTAAGATGGTCCATCTTGTACCACTCCCTAAGTTGCCATCTTCCTCAGAGTTGGTGCCCTTGTTTTTGCAACAGGTGGTTCGCTTGCATGGGATTCCTGAGAACATTGTATCTGACAGAGGAGTTCAGTTTGTCTCTAGATTTTGGAGGACTTTTTGTTCCAAGCTAGGAATTCAGTTGTCCTTCTCCTCTGCGTTTCACCCTCATACCAATGGGCAGACGGAGAACAAACCAGACTTTGGAGTCTTATTTGAGATGTTTTATCTCTGCTGATCAGGATGATTGGGTCTCATTTTTGCCCTTGGCCGAATTTGCTTTAAATAATAGAGCTAGTTCTGCCACTTTGATGTCACCTTTTCTTTGTAACTTTGGGTTTCATACTCGATTCTCTTCAGGGCAGGTGGAGTCTTCTGCCTGCCAAGGTGTTGACACTGTGGTGGAGAGAATGCGCCAGATTTGGGACCAAGTGGTGGATAAGTTGTCTCTCTCCCAGGAAAAGGCCCAGCGGTTTTCCAACCGGCATAGGACCATTGGTCCCCGGTTTAAGGTGGGTGATATGGTTTGGTTGTCATCAAAGAATATCTCTATGAAGGTGGCTTCTCCAAAGTTTAAACCTAGATTTATTGGACCTTACAAGATTTTGGAGATTCTTAATCCGGTCTCTTTTCGATTGGCTCTTCCTGTTACATTTAAGATCCATAACATGTTTCATAAGTCTCTGTTGGAGAGGTTTGTTGAGCCAGTAGTTCCTGTGGTGGCACATCCTGACCCTGTATTGGTTGAAGGTAATGTGGAATATGAGGTTGAGAAGATACTGGATTCTTGTCTGGCTAGACGGAGACTCCAGTATTTGGTTAAGTGGAAGGGTTATGGCCAGGAGGATAATTCTTGGGTCTCTGCATCTGATATTCATGCCGAAAGATTGGTTCGTGCTTTTCATCGGGCCCATCCTGATCGGCCTGGTGGCGTGGATGAGGGTTCGGTGACCCCTCCTCAAGGGGGAGGTACTGTTGTGAGCTCATTTTCTCGTTCACCTTTGATGTCCGATGAACTCCCTCTGCTGGTGAAAGGAGGTGGTGAAACTGATTTGGATGGGAGAAACCTGTCACCTGAACAGGTGGATTGTGATTGGACATCTGGAATCTCTGAGTGGATATAAGGCAGCCGACGCCCTGTAGGGTTGTTGGTGATTTCTCTGCTCTGAGCTCTGGCCTCCAGTTCAGTTCCTGTCTTCTAAAGCTAAGTTTTGCTCTGTTATTTTTCCATGAGATTTTGTCTGATTTGCTTAGTTTTGTGTTCTGCCAGCCCCGGCTGGGTCTCTGCTGAATTTCCATTTTTGTCCCTGATCAGTTAAATCTCTTTCGCTCTGTCTTCAAAATATATCGGAGTGCTGATATAGGGATTTTGAAGCCTAGTAATTTCAGGGCCGTTTTTCCTATCAGACGTGTTGGGACATTTTTGGTAGGGTTTTTGAGGATTGCAGCCAGCATCTTTTCTGTCCTTTCCTATCTAGTTAGTTGGGCCCCATCGTTGGCTCTGCCTGTCTTTCTGTCTGTGTTTGTGTTTTCATCTGTTTTCAACGACAATACATGTTGTGGGCTGTCTAATGCTTTGGGGTCTGCTCTGGGGCAGTTTAGATACCCCTTTCTTTCTTTAGGCTTATTTAGTTCTCCAGCTGTGAAGAGGCGTCTAGGACCACCGTAGGAGTGCTCCACGGCTACTGTTAGTTGTTGTGAATAGGATCAGGGGTCTGCAATCCGCTAGCTACCAACCTCTCCGGTTTTCTGGACTTAGCTTGCATTTTTGTTTTTCCTCCTCCAGTGACTCATTCATAACAGCTCACTCCTTGTCGCTTGTACTCAGACCCTTGGCCGAGTGTGTGACCCTGGTGTGCTTTGTGACTGTGATACTTTATGCTTGCTTGGTTTTGATCCGGTTCTGTCCCTGTTACGAGTTCTGCCTGTTCCTTTTGTACGGCTCTGCTATTCCCGTGTATGATTCTTTTGCCTAGGACTTGACTACTCTCTGACTGCCTCCCTTGTACTGCGTTGCTATCTCTGTGTATGATTAATTGCTTACGTTTTGATTATTCTCTGCTTGTCCCTCTGGTACCGCGCCGTCCTCCCCGTGTATGACCCCCGATTGTCTGACCTGAGTTTCCCTAGCCTTTGCTCCAGGATTCCTGTAATAGAATCCTATCCTGCAGCAGGACGCTAAGCCACGCCACCTGTGGTCACATGATCGTAGGTCCTTGTACTGCTAAACTACTTTCAGTGTCGCAGGTCCTGTTGTCTGAACTTTCCCTGCAGTATCGGATCCCGTGTCCTCCCGTAGTCTTGGTGAGATACCCTGTTCAGCTGCGGCAGCCCGCCAGCGCTGACAGGATCCTGATAAAGGCACAGCAAACTTGGTCAAAGTTGAAGGAAAAATGAATGCAGCACGTTATCAGCAAATACTGGAGGCAATTTTGCAATCATCAGCCCAGAAGCTGCGCATGGGACGTACTTGGAAGTTCCAACATGGCAACGATCCAAAACACAAGGCCAAGTCGACCTGTCGTTGGCTACAACAGAACAAAGTGAAGGTTCTGGAGTAGCCATATCAGTCTCCTAACCTCAATATCATTGAGTCACTCTGGGGAGATCTCAAGCATGCAGTTCATGCAAGACAGCCCAGGAATTTACTGTAACTGGAGGCTTTTTGCAGAGAAGAGTGACCAGCTTTACCATTTGAGAAAATAAAGGACCTCATCCACAACTACCACAAAAGGCTTAAAGCTGTCATTGATGTTAGAAGGGGCAATACATGGTATTAAGAAATGAGGTATGTGAACTTTTGATCAGGCTCATTTGGATGTTTTGGTTTGTCATTATGATGCAAAAAGAGAAAACATAGTAGTTTGACAATAAATGGCTCCATCCAACTATTAACCATGAGTGAAGAAAAAGGTTTGATGTTATCATTCATATTCTCTGAAAATAAGACAAGAAAGAAAAAATTCTGCCAGGGTATGTAAACTTTTTAGCACGACTGGATAAAAGATGAGTCTATAGCGCTTATAACTCTCCAATAACAGGAGAGCATCAAAGTTGTTCCGGCAATCAAGAGCCACATGATCGTAACTCAGAGGGCAAAGAGCACATGCGTGGGTGGTGCACATCACAGGGGAAAGTCCCTCAGCACCACCCAGGAAGCAGTCACAACAACGCAACACAGGAGACGTCAAGGCGCAGAGTATGCGTCAGAGGTTAGCCAATCCTGGTCATAGCCTCATTGCTATAGCAATAAGAGGTACTTTGCTGCTCATACTATCACATGATAAGGATGGCAACAACCTAAAGGAGGGGGGAGGGAGGAATGGGTAGGAGGAAGAGACAAAAGAAGGTACAGAAAAAATAAAGAGAAAAACAGAAACAGAAGAATCCTCATATTAAAGTATATCCATAATAAAGCAAGTCATTCCAAGTCTGTTTTCAACAACTTATGTCAACCTCCATCACAACAGCATCCTCTACCTCCACTCTGGAAAAAAGAGGGACCACCTATAATAAATAAAAAAATGGAAAAATGTTAGAAAAATGTTAAAAACAAATCGTGATGATGCATGAAAGGCTGAGGACAGGTAAGTATATAAACTGTATTCAATATTCAAACCTCTGGGTTGAAGACTCAATAGCTCAAATATCCACGTCAAATCTTTCTTTTTCAAGAGTTTAAGTCTTTTCCCACCTTTCCATGGAATAGGATCTCTATCAATAACCCCGAATCTCAATTGATTCACCGTCTGCACTACAGAAAATGTTTTGGAGCAGTCAAATCAGTAAGACCGATCCTGGTGCTACTTTTATGTTTGCTAAAACAAGCCCTTATCTCCTTCATAATCTCCTGTATGTAGACCAACCCACATTGGCAGGAGATAACGTAAACAACAAAATTTGATGAACATGTATATCTCTCCTTAATAAAGAAACACTTTCCAGTACCAGGATAAAAAAAAACCTTGAAGCATGTTGCTACAACATGCACAACTCAGACAGGGAAAATTTCCCAACCTTGAGGTGCTAAATGTGGTCTGTAAGGGCAGTTTTGAGGTTCAAAAATCAGATTTAACTAATCTGTCATTTCAAATTCAGGTCTCACCAATATGAAAGAAGAGGTCCACATTCAAAGTCAGTTACTGAAGGAAGATCCTTATGTAATAAGGGCCAATGTTTGTTCAAAAACCCCAGCTACTCGTCCACTAGCAGGGCAAACTAACGAAGGAAAGGGGATTCTTCTATTAAACTGTTTAGGATGTGTACCCCTTAAGAGGTCCTCACATGGCTAACTGCCACAATTATAAAACCTAACATTTGTCAAAATTAATAAGGCATAGATAAATGCAAATGTTCATGGACCGATGGCTGATATCAATGATTAAATTGGTCAAAACATCTGTCTGCCTGCGCGACCGTTGACTTCTGTCTATAGTGCTGATGGCCACACATCTGCTCACTATCCATCATATCATCTATGCTCTAATTCTTATGCTGATATTGCTGGCCCTAAACTGCCAAGCATTTGCTTGCCTGCCCCATCTTAGCTCTTTACTGTACTGATCCTACAACTAGAGTTGAGCAAATTTAGTCGGATCGGGTTTCATGAAACATAATTTCGTTTCAGATGAAACTGGTCCGACTAGGCCAAAAAAAGTCGGAGTTTCGTCCGAAACACAACCTCAATGCAAGTCAATGGGAAATAAAAGTCGGTATTGAGTGGATGACATTCATCCACTCAATGCTGACTTTTATTCCCCATTGACTTGCATTGGGGTCGGGTTTCGGACGAAACTCCGACTTTTTTTGCACTAGTCGGACTAGTTTCATCTGAAACAAATTTTGCTTTATGAAACCCGATCTGACTAAAGTCGCTCAAGTCTACCTGCAACCACTGCACAGTCACTCCAGCACCTTATATCTCCTAACTACCCAGTGTGTTTTATAGTGCTCAATTGTACTGCTGCTCTTTGAGCTGCGGTTACTGGCCCTAAAGTGCCAAGAATCTCTTTGTCTGCCCCGTGTAAACTCTCTACCATGCCGCTCCAGCCAGCTACTGCACAGCCATGCCAGCCTCACACCTTATGCTTATTGTGTTTCATAGTGCTTGACTACCTGTATGGAGGTGTTCTGAGAAATCTACTGCAAAGACAAAATTGGTTTAAACTATTTAGATTAAGATTTTTTTATTTGTGATCTGTTATAGCTTTTTTTGTCTGTGCAATGCACTTCCCTCTGTTTAAAATCCATCAGGGATAACCATGATCAGTTAATTTTGCACATTAATTATCAATTTCACGTGTGGCATTTAGGAATCACTGCAATTTCTCATGGTTCCAGTACACTCATCTACTGGCATGGCATGTCAACATGCTTTGGGTGGTTACTTGCAGCATGGTCTACTTGCAGCATGCAAGATGGTGTTGCCAGTCAAAAGCTTGCGACACATAGAGGTGGAAATCATTTGTTCTGGAAAACCAGATAGTTGTAAGACCAGAACTGGCAATGCCATCATGAATGATGTATCTATTTGCCATTTTCACGGGGTTGTCATGCCCAGATTGCTTCATCTTATGGACACATGTTGAACCTGTAAAAGAAAAGGTGAGAGCTGCCTATATATTTGCTCTTACTTTAGGACATTATTTACAATATTCTATATTCATATACAGTATGATACCATTTATTTAATCTGTGTTTTATACTGAGAACTATTGACAACCATACAGTATATGTGGATTTTGGACTACAGTATAAACGGTCATCCGTGGTGTTTGACATTTTGGCATTGCCTTTTTTGCAGTTGTCTTTTTTATTAGTTTATCGTTTTACAATTATGTATTGTGAGCAACTTCCAGTAGTTGCCTTTCTAGTAGTTGGCATTGATGCAGTGCATTGCCTTTTAAGCAGTTATCTTTGACATTCAAATACCAATGAGATTTTTCTGTATGTTTTATATTGGGTGAATATTCTACTAATACGGGGTGCACAGAATCATATAATATTTCCAGCAGCTAGCAGTGCATTTAGTATTGCTTTCTCTATTTTATATATTTAGGTGTGATGGTGTAATTACTATTTAAATTGACTATTAGGTATTGCTTTCTGTTATAGATTGAACGCAATAATAATACAGTATGTATCTTTAGCGGAATGTGTATCTTTTAGCTCTATCACTATACAGGGAATTTGTCGCTGTGTATCAAGCACTGACTGTTACATTCTAAAGCTATTATTATTTTAGTGAACAAAGAATTACATCCAAAACATCATGATGATAGCAGATGGAAGGTTTTACATTTCATTCAATGTTATTCTTTGAATTTGTTATATAGATACTGATAATCTATTTAAATAGATGATGCATGCAATCACAAGTAGTGTTTGGAATCGGTAGAATTCCTGTAAATGATCCTGTATCATGGCTTCACTTCTTCTAATAAGAAGTAGCTAAAGCACTATGCTCCTGTTGATCACCACAGATAGTCTCTTGTGTCTACTTTTAGCTACAAATCATGCAATCATAATAGACATTATAGTCAAAGAGATTATCGTTATCAGTGGTAGCTATAGAATGCTAAAGAGGTAAGAAGGTAGAATTACAAGAGAGTGTGTGTATGTGAACAAGTAAACAGTCAGTTCTTAACGTTAATATTTTGAAAGCAAGAAAAAATTGGTCAAGCATAAGTATGTGAATTTGATAATGACCAAATTGCCAAACTGCATTGACATGATGACTGAGTTAGAGCATCTGCAAAACAGTAAGTTAAACAGGGGTTTCCAATAGAGATGAGTGAACTTGTTCAGAACACATTCACCAATCTCAAATTCGGCATGAACGTAGCTCATTCGGATTCATGTTCGGATTTCCCAAGCATTTTTATTAAAAATTTGTAAAATAAGCCAAAGTTCACTAAGGGCTCTTTCAGACATCAGTGTTTCCGATAGCAGCACAGGCCGCAAAACATCCCGCACACGTGCACACTGATGACACGCAGATGACATCCTTGTGTCATCAATTTGACACGTACCAGCACCTGAGAATCAGCTGTACTGTTTGCACTGTTCCCCGGCTCCAGGTGCTGAAGTGAAGACAGCTCACATCATGGTCCACTGCTCTTACTGCTATCGCTAGCAGCGGACAATATTGAGAGCTGTATTCAACTGTTAACAACAAGAGCAGGCGGAGGCTGATGGGAGTATTCATCAGCCGCCTGCTGCGCTATAAATAAATAATAGTGCACAGCATACCTTTTTAAAGAAATGACACCAAGATGTAGCATGAGATGAAAACAAGTTTGCAGAGGTAGTGTGATGCCCAAGTCCACTGTTCCCCAACTCCAATTCTCAATACAAGCAACAGGTTGTGTTTTCAGTATTTCCTTAGTATTGCTTAGGCAATAATTCCGTCACCCATGCAATAAAAAGGAAGTCCTGATAACACAAACTGTTGATGGCTCTTGAGGAATGGATTTGGGGGACACTGCTCTAGGCAATATTATGTTGGGAAAGCTTTGATTTTGGTATTAATCTGGAGGTTAACCCCTTAGTGACAGAGCCATTTTGGTACTTAATGACCAAGCCAATTTTTACAAGTCTGACCACTGTCACTTTATGAAGTTATAGCTCTGGAACGCTTCAGCATATCCCACTGATTATGATACTGCTTTTTCATGAGATTTTGTACTTCATGCTAATGGTAAAATTTCTTTGATATAACTTCCGTTTATTTATAAAACAAAACAGAAACTTGGCAAAAATGTTGAAAATTTTACAATTTTCAAACTTTTAATTTTTGTAGGAAAAAGCAATTAGTTCCAGCTGCGTGTAAAAAAATTTCTTCTTTATTTCAACATTAAAATTATGTCATCTTCATAGTATGCCATACACACGGACACGGCAACGCGTTTCGATCTGTAAGATCTTTGTCAGAGTTGTTTGTTTTCATTTTTGTACCCTTAAATCAGAGAGTGATGTCATACAAAATAGTTAATAAATAACATTTACCACATGTCACCTTTCAATCAGCACAATTTTAGAACCTCTTCCGACGCCTGCGCACTGCAGGACTCTGCTTGCACCACAGCCATTACAGGACGGGAGAAGAGGATGTCATCACATGAAGAAGGAAGGCGTCGGACCGGACCGCAACACCCACCGGGCCGGACTGCCCACCCCGGTGAATATAATATAATGTGTTTTTCTTATCTTTCAGGTTACATTGGGGGCTTATCTACAGCACTACAGAATGCTGTAGATAAGCCCCCGATGTCTATGCCGGCAGCTGCAAGCCGAAAGAAAGGGTGACAGATTCCCTTTAAGTGCAGATTGTTTGTGAAACAAACAGCAAAGCAAACGATCTGCCCTTACAAGGGCTGTTAATATGATAGCTCAGCTTCAGCACCAGTATCAAAACTACAGGTCTTTGATTCGTTATACTGTGCACAAAGGCCTTGACAAGTAAGGTTTTCTTCCAGTACAATGTGTCACAGAGCTGTGCAATGGCGTTATTGTGCTGAGTCGGGCAGCACTTTTATAATTCCTGAGGATGTCAGACGGCCAGCCAATCACAGTAATGCCACAACCAAGATGCCTATGGCATAACAGTGACTCACAGGCAATCTCCGAAAGCTTATTGGCTGCATAACAGGCACCAACGATGCGGGGCGGGGATTCAAGTTTTACATTGAGCACCACCCATTGCTCGCTGAGTAACGAGTACATCCAAGCACCGTCATACTCGAGTGATAACCGAATAACACCAAGCACATTCACTCATCCCTATTGAATATACATGATCAATTATAAAAGAAAGATTAGTAGAATATATATATATAAACTGCATATAGTTATATAACTTTATAATCCCTTTATGTTTGCAGTAATTTATATATAGAATGTTTTATTATTTTCTAAAGACTTAATCCATGAGCTCGATATGGTGCACAGTATACCGTAGTAATAGGAAAATGGTATCACCTGCTGTTATTGCATCTGATTATTTCTGCTTGCTTGTGTATAAGGCTGTTTAATTGACTATTAGAGTTGAGCGATACCAGCCGATACTTGAAAATATCGGATCGGAATGGATCGGCCGATCTTTAAAAAAAGTATCGGTATCGCCGATTCCGATACCGGGAACCAATGCAAGTCAATGGGGCCAAAATATCGGAATTAAAAAAAACCCTTTCTTTCCTTGTAGGTTAATTCTACATGAAGAAAAACAACTAAGAATAATGTAGAATGTATTGTGGGAGGTGGAGGAGACATTAAAGCCATAGAGGTTTAGCCCAATCAAATGGAATAGCAGGAATTAAACTTTTTTTTTTAAAGATGTTAGGAGTTACAAAGATATTGACTATGTTAGCCTCATTTATATTTTGCCAGACATGTATGTCTTCTTCTTCTACTTCCTTTTTTTACATTCTTCTTCTTCTTCTTCTTCTACTTCCTTTTTTTACATTCTTCTTCTTCTTCTTCTACTTCCTTTTTTTACATTCTTCTTCTTCTTCTTCTACTTCCTTTTTTTACATTCTTCTTCTTATTCCTTTTTTTACATTCTTCTTCTTCTTCTTCTACTTCCTTTTTTTACATTCTTCTTCTTCTTCTTCTACTTCCTTTTTTTACATTCTTCTTCTTCTACTTCCTTTTTTTACATTCTTCTTCTTCTTCTTCTACTTCCTTTTTTTACATTCTTCTTCTTATTCCTTTTTTTACATTCTTCTTCTTCTTCTACTTCCTTTTTTTACATTCTTCTTCTTCTTCTTCTTCTTCTTCCTTTTCTTACATTCTTCATATTCTTCTTATTCAACAATTATTATTCTACATATTCAGCTTCTTCATCTTCTTCCTATTCTTCTTCATCATATTCTTGTTTGTGTCAGGCATTCCTGTAGTTGTTATCTAGAAAAGTTAGAAGTTTACACCTTCCGTTCTGCCTGTCACAAAAGATTTACAACAGGATTTGTCCGCGTTCAGTTTGGCCTGCAGAAGCAGGCCTTTTCCAGGGGCACCACGAGGAGGAACGGACTCACCCCCATACACTGCTTAGTCTTCTTCTGCTTATAAATAAGATAATATCATTTGCTCAGAGTATTAGTCTTATGCTTAATGTTCTTCTGCTTTGTTTTTTTTATGCTTCTTTGTCTTCTCTCTCTTGTTGTTCTGCATCTTGGTGGTTGTCTTCCTGTTCTTTGTCCTCTTGAACCAGCTGACGGTACTGGCACCCGGAGGGGCAGCAGAAGGAACAAGAGCCAATGGCACTACCGAGGACCAGCTGACGGTGCTGGAACCCGGTTACTAAGCAGGAGGTACCTGTGCTACAAAGCACTACCAAGGACCAGCAGACGTTGCCGGAACTCGGATACCGAGATGGAGGCACCTAGGCCAAAGGCTCTGACGAGAACCAGCTGACGGTGCTGGAACCCGGAGGGGTAGCATAAGCTGCAAGAGCAAATGGAAATAGCGAGGACCAGCTGACAGTGCTGGCACCCGGAGGGGCAGCAGAAGGAATAAGAGCCAATGGCACAACCGAGGACCAGCTGACGGTGCTGGATCCCGGTTACTAAGCAGGAGGTACCTGTGCTACAAAGCACTACCAAGGACCAGCAGACGTTGCCGGAACTCGGATACCGAGATGGAGGCACCTAGGCCAAAGGCTCTGACGAGAACCAGCTGACGGTGCTGGAACCCGGAGGGGTAGCATAAGCTGCAAGAGCAAATGGAAATAGCGAGGACCAGCTGACAGTGCTGGCACCCGGAGGGGCAGCAGAAGGAATAAGAGCCAATGGCACAACCGAGGACCAGCTGACGGTGCTGGAACCCGGTTACTAAGCAGGAGGTACCTGTGCTACAAAGCACTACCAAGGACCAGCAGACGTTGCCGGAACTCGGATACCGAGATGGAGGCACCTAGGCCAAAGGCTCTGACGAGAACCAGCTGACGGTGCTGGAACCCGGAGGGGTAGCATAAGCTGCAAGAGCAAATGGAAATAGCGAGGACCAGCTGACAGTGCTGGCACCCGGAGGGGCAGCAGAAGGAATAAGAGCCAATGGCACAACCGAGGACCAGCTGACGGTGCTGGAACCCGGTTACTAAGCAGGAGGTACCTGTGCTACAAAGCACTACCAAGGACCAGCAGACGTTGCCGGAACTCGGATACCGAGATGGAGGCACCTAGGCCAAAGGCTCTGATGAGAACCAGCTGACGGTGCTGGAACCCGGAGGGGTATCAGAAGTTACCCCTGAAAAGCAAAGTTGGCATGCCGCAAGCTGGCCGCAGTTACCGAATCACACAGTCCTACAGGGGGTGCTTGTCCTACTGGCACTATGGAACAAACCTTTCTTACCAGAACCCGCAGTCCACATAGGAAGCACCTAAACTGCTGGCACCCTAGCCTCGGCTAACCCAACCGCAACACGACATGGCAACTTGGGGTGGCAAACTGACATTGACACTTCCCGGAAACAGCAGGCAGGGCTGGAACCAAGCTGGGCAGGAGGGAGTACCCGTGCCAAAGTCAGTTATGAGCAGCAACTGGCGATGTTGGAGCCCAGGACAAGCACTTAGCAGGCTGAGGCCTGATGTGCTGTCAATTGGGAGGCAGCAGGACAGATTGCCATCAAAACAGCAGGGGAACAGCTGACGTTACTGAACCCCACAAACACAGGAGCTAGTGTTTTACTCTGTGAAGACGGCACTTCCGAGCAACAACTGGCTGTGTTGAAGCCCAGGGACAAGCACGGAGCAGGCTTAGGCTGCATTGAAGAAATTTTAAGATCGGTTGTAGACTACTAATTTGAACCAAGCTCCACTTAGGCCTGTGGCTTCACTGATTTTCGTATTTCCCCTGTCCTCCAACCCCGCCAGTTACAGCTCCGAAGTGGCGTCTGCACAATCCACACTTGTTCCTGTGTTACAGGTGTTCAGTCCGGTCAGTTAATCCCCTGATGTGTGTCCGGCAATGTCGCCTGCTCTGTCCACATTCCCATAATGGGAATGTGGACAGAGCAGGCGACATTGCCGGACACACATCAGGGGATTAACTGACCGGACTGAACACCTGTAACACAGGAACAAGTGTGGATTGTGCAGACGCCACTTCGGAGCTGTAACTGGCAGGGTTGGAGGACAGGGGAAATACGAGAGACAGTGTAGCCACAGGCCTAATTGGAGCACGGTTAAAAATCAGTAGTGGTACGACTGTGTAGGCAGCAGGAGACTTTGCCATCCACACAGCAGGGGATCAGCTGACATTACTGAACCCCACTGAGACACGGGAGCAAGTGTCTCTTTCCGTGTGGACGGCACTTCCGAACTACAACTGGCTGTGTTGAAGCCCAGGAAATAGGAGGGTGTAGGCAGAGGCCTACTGTATTTTGAATGAGGTGACAGCAGGAGAGACTGCCATCCACACAGCAGGGGATCAGCTGACATTACTGAACCCCACTGAGACACGGGAGCAAGTATCTCTTTCCGTGTGGACGGCACTTCCGAACTACAACTGGCTGTGTTGAAGCCCAGGAAATAGGAGGGTGTAGGCAGAGGCCTACTGAATTTTGAATGAGTTTACAGCAGGAGAGACTGCCATCCACACAGCAGGGGATCAGCTGACATTACTGAACCCCACTGAGACACGGGAGCAAGTGTCTCTTTCCGTGTGAACGGCACTTCCGAACTACAACTGGCTGTGTTGAAGCCCAGGAAATAGGAGGGTGTAGGCAGAGGCCTACTGAATTTTGAATGAGGTGACAGCAGGAGAGACTGCCATCCACACAGCAGGGGATCAGCTGACGTTACTGAACCCCACTGAGACACGGGAGCAAGTATCTCTTTCCGTGTGGACGGCACTTCCGAACTACAACTGGCTGTGTTGAAGCCCAGGAAATAGGAGGGTGTAGGCAGAGGCCTACTGTATTTTGAATGAGTTTACAGCAGGAGAGACTGCCATCCACACAGCAGGGGATCAGCTGACGTTACTGAACCCCACTGAGACACGGGAGCAAGTATCTCTTTCCGTGTGGACGGCACTTCCGAACTACAACTGGCTGTGTTGAAGCCCAGAAAATAGGAGGGTGTAGGCAGAGGCCTACTGTATTTTGAATGAGTTTACAGCAGGAGAGACTGCCATCCACACAGCAGGGGATCAGCTGACGTTACTGAACCCCACTGAGACACGGGAGCAAGTGTCTCTTTCCGTGTGGACGGCACTTCCGAACTACAACTGGCTGTGTTGAAGCCCAGGAAATAGGAGGGTGTAGGCAGAGGCCTACTGTATTTTGAATGAGGTGACAGCAGGAGAGACTGCCATCCACACAGCAGGGGATCAGCTGACGTTACTGAACCCCACTGAGACACGGGAGCAAGTGTCTCTTTCCGTGTAGACGGCACTTCCGAACTACAACTGGCTGTGTTGAAGCCCAGGAAATAGGAGGGTGTAGGCAGAGGCCTACTGTATTTTGAATGAGTTTACAGCAGGAGAGACTGCCATCCACACAGCAGGGGATCAGCTGACGTTACTGAACCCCACTGAGACACGGGAGCAAGTGTCTCTTTCCGTGTGGACGGCACTTCCGAACTACAACTGGCTGTGTTGAAGCCCAGGAAATAGGAGGGTGTAGGCAGAGGCCTACTGTATTTTGAATGAGTTTACAGCAGGAGAGACTGCCATCCACACAGCAGGGGATCAGCTGACGTTACTGAACCCCACTGAGACACGGGAGCAAGTATCTCTTTCCGTGTGGACGGCACTTCCGAACTACAACTGGCTGTGTTGAAGCCCAGGAAATAGGAGGGTGTAGGCAGAGGCCTACTGTCTTTGTAATGCGGAGACAGCAGGAGAGACTGCCATCTCCACAGCAGGGGAACAGCTGGCAGTGCTGAACCCCACTAACACTTGAACGAATGTGTTTGGCTCTGTGGAGACGACACTTCTGAACACCAACTGACGTTGTTGGAGCCCAGGATTAGGCGAGGAGCAGGCTGGGGCCTACTGGATTTTGGCAGGTGAATGCAGCAGGAGACTTGCCATCTCCACAGCAGGGGAACAGCTGGCAGTGCTGAACCCCACTAACACTTGAACGAATGTGTTTGGCTCTGTGGAGACGACACTTCTGAACACCAACTGACGTTGTTGGAGCCCAGGATTAGGCGAGGAGCAGGCTGGGGCCTACTGGATTTTGGCAGGTGAATGCAGCAGGAGACTTGCCATCTCCACAGCAGGGGAACAGCTGGCAGTGCTGAACCCCACTAACACTTGAACGAATGTGTTTGGCTCTGTGGAGACGACACTTCTGAACACCAACTGACGTTGTTGGAGCCCAGGATTAGGCGAGGAGCAGGCTGGGGCCTACTGGATTTTGGCAGGTGAATGCAGCAGGAGACTTGCCATCTCCACAGCAGGGGAACAGCTGGCAGTGCTGAACCCCACTAACACTTGAACGAATGTGTTTGGCTCTGTGGAGACGACACTTCTGAACACCAACTGACGCTGTTGGAGCCCAGGATTAGGCGAGGAGCAGGCTGGGGCCTACTGGATTTTGGCAGGTGAATGCAGCAGGAGACTTGCCATCTCCACAGCAGGGGAACAGCTGGCAGTGCTGAACCCCACTAACACTTGAACGAATGTGTTTGGCTCTGTGGAGACGACACTTCTGAACACCAACTGACGCTGTTGGAGCCCAGGATTAGGCGAGGAGCAGGCTGGGGCCTACTGGATTTTGGCAGGTGAATGCAGCAGGAGACTTGCCATCTCCACAGCAGGGGAACAGCTGGCAGTGCTGAACCCCACTAACACTTGAACGAATGTGTTTGGCTCTGTGGAGACGACACTTCTGAACACCAACTGACGCTGTTGGAGCCCAGGATTAGGCGAGGAGCAGGCTGGGGCCTACTGGATTTTGGCAGGTGAATGCAGCAGGAGACTTGCCATCTCCACAGCAGGGGAACAGCTGGCAGTGCTGAACCCCACTAACACTTGAACGAATGTGTTTGGCTCTGTGGAGACGACACTTCTGAACACCAACTGACGCTGTTGGAGCCCAGGATTAGGCGAGGAGCAGGCTGGGGCCTACTGGATTTTGGCAGGTGAATGCAGCAGGAGACTTGCCATCTCCACAGCAGGGGAACAGCTGGCAGTGCTGAACCCCACTAACACTTGAACGAATGTGTTTGGCTCTGTGGAGACGACACTTCTGAACACCAACTGACGCTGTTGGAGCCCAGGATTAGGCGAGGAGCAGGCTGGGGCCTACTGGATTTTGGCAGGTGAATGCAGCAGGAGACTTGCCATCTCCACAGCAGGGGAACAGCTGGCAGTGCTGAACCCCACTAACACTTGAACGAATGTGTTTGGCTCTGTGGAGACGACACTTCTGAACACCAACTGACGCTGTTGGAGCCCAGGATTAGGCGAGGAGCAGGCTGGGGCCTACTGGATTTTGGCAGGTGAATGCAGCAGGAGACTTGCCATCTCCACAGCAGGGGAACAGCTGGCAGTGCTGAACCCCACTAACACTTGAACGAATGTGTTTGGCTCTGTGGAGACGACACTTCTGAACACCAACTGACGCTGTTGGAGCCCAGGATTAGGCGAGGAGCAGGCTGGGGCCTACTGGATTTTGGCAGGTGAATGCAGCAGGAGACTTGCCATCTCCACAGCAGGGGAACAGCTGGCAGTGCTGAACCCCACTAACACTTGAACGAATGTGTTTGGCTCTGTGGAGACGACACTTCTGAACACCAACTGACGCTGTTGGAGCCCAGGATTAGGCGAGGAGCAGGCTGGGGCCTACTGGATTTTGGCAGGTGAATGCAGCAGGAGACTTGCCATCTCCACAGCAGGGGAACAGCTGGCAGTGCTGAACCCCACTAACACTTGAACGAATGTGTTTGGCTCTGTGGAGACGACACTTCTGAACACCAACTGACGCTGTTGGAGCCCAGGATTAGGCGAGGAGCAGGCTGGGGCCTACTGGATTTTGGCAGGTGAATGCAGCAGGAGACTTGCCATCTCCACAGCAGGGGAACAGCTGGCAGTGCTGAACCCCACTAACACTTGAACGAATGTGTTTGGCTCTGTGGAGACGACACTTCTGAACACCAACTGACGCTGTTGGAGCCCAGGATTAGGCGAGGAGCAGGCTGGGGCCTACTGGATTTTGGCAGGTGAATGCAGCAGGAGACTTGCCATCTCCACAGCAGGGGAACAGCTGGCAGTGCTGAACCCCACTAACACTTGAACGAATGTGTTTGGCTCTGTGGAGACGACACTTCTGAACACCAACTGACGCTGTTGGAGCCCAGGATTAGGCGAGGAGCAGGCTGGGGCCTACTGGATTTTGGCAGGTGAATGCAGCAGGAGACTTGCCATCTCCACAGCAGGGGAACAGCTGGCAGTGCTGAACCCCACTAACACTTGAACGAATGTGTTTGGCTCTGTGGAGACGACACTTCTGAACACCAACTGACGCTGTTGGAGCCCAGGATTAGGCGAGGAGCAGGCTGGGGCCTACTGGATTTTGGCAGGTGAATGCAGCAGGAGACTTGCCATCTCCACAGCAGGGGAACAGCTGGCAGTGCTGAACCCCACTAACACTTGAACGAATGTGTTTGGCTCTGTGGAGACGACACTTCTGAACACCAACTGACGCTGTTGGAGCCCAGGATTAGGCGAGGAGCAGGCTGGGGCCTACTGGATTTTGGCAGGTGAATGCAGCAGGAGACTTGCCATCTCCACAGCAGGGGAACAGCTGGCAGTGCTGAACCCCACTAACACTTGAACGAATGTGTTTGGCTCTGTGGAGACGACACTTCTGAACACCAACTGACGCTGTTGGAGCCCAGGATTAGGCGAGGAGCAGGCTGGGGCCTACTGGATTTTGGCAGGTGAATGCAGCAGGAGACTTGCCATCTCCACAGCAGGGGAACAGCTGGCAGTGCTGAACCCCACTAACACTTGAACGAATGTGTTTGGCTCTGTGGAGACGACACTTCTGAACACCAACTGACGCTGTTGGAGCCCAGGATTAGGCGAGGAGCAGGCTGGGGCCTACTGGATTTTGGCAGGTGAATGCAGCAGGAGACTTGCCATCTCCACAGCAGGGGAACAGCTGGCAGTGCTGAACCCCACTAACACTTGAACGAATGTGTTTGGCTCTGTGGAGACGACACTTCTGAACACCAACTGACGCTGTTGGAGCCCAGGATTAGGCGAGGAGCAGGCTGGGGCCTACTGGATTTTGGCAGGTGAATGCAGCAGGAGACTTGCCATCTCCACAGCAGGGGAACAGCTGGCAGTGCTGAACCCCACTAACACTTGAACGAATGTGTTTGGCTCTGTGGAGACGACACTTCTGAACACCAACTGACGCTGTTGGAGCCCAGGATTACGCATGCCGCATGCAGAGGCCAATGGGCATCGGTTTTTATGGAGGTTGTGGACTACTACTGATTCTAACCATGCTCCACTTAGGTCTCTGGCTCCACTGTCTCTACTATTTACCCTGGCCTCCAACCCCGCCAGCTACATCTCTGAAGTGGCGTCAGCACAATCTACACTTGTTCCTGTGTTACTGGTGCTCAGTCCCATCAGTTGATCCCCTGATGTTTGTCCGGCAAGTTCGCCAGCTCTGTCCTCATTCCCACTACTGGTTATGGGAATGTGGACAGAGCAGGAGACCTTGCCGGACACACATCAGGGGATAAACTGATGGGACTGAGCCACAGGAACACAGGAACAAGTGTAGATTGTGCTGACGCCACTTCAGAGATGTAGATGGCGGGGTTGGAGGTCAGGGGAAATAGTAGAGACAGTGGAGCCAGAGACCTAAGTTGGGCACGGTTAAAAATCAGTAGTGGTTTGAATGTTGATGGAGCTGGTGACTCTGCCGTCCACACAGCAGGGGATCAGCTGGCATTACTGAACCCCAGTAACACAGGAGCTAGTGTGTTTCTCTGTGCAGACGACACATCTGAGCGACAACTGGCTGTGTTGAAGCACAGGGATTATAGTTCAGGTGGTAGAAAAATGAACACACCAGCAGACCTGGATACAGTTGCCAACCACTAATTTAGTCTGTAAGAGGAATGGCAAAGTCTTTGGAGATCCAGGCCTTGTTCATTTTCAGAAAAGTCAGCCGGTCAACATTATCGGAAGATAGTCGCGTGCGACGGTCTGTTAGTACACCACCTGCGGCACTAAAGACACGTTCCGATAATACACTGGCAGCAGGGCAAGCCAGCACCTCCAATGCATACTGGCTAAGCTCTGGCCATGTATCCAGCTTAGAGACCCAAAACTTGAAGGGGGAAGAGCCATCTGGGAGTACAGCGACAGGGCAAGACATGTAGTCTGACACCATCTGACGGAAGCGTTGCCTCCTGCTGACTCGAGGCGTCGCTGATGGTGTAGACAATTGTGGTGGACACACAAAACTTTGCCACATTTGGGCCATAGTGGTCTTGCCTTGTGCTGCGGCACTGCCTCTGCTCCCTCTTTGTGCAGAGTTTCCTCCACTGCCTCGACGCACAGAGCTGCTTTGTAAAGCACTAGCAACAATGCTGTCGGGTGGAATGGAAAACATTATGGACTGCACCAGTGACTCTTCGTACTCCCGCATTTTACGCTCCCGGTTCAACGTTGGTATGAGCCTTTGTACGCTGTCCCGGTAGCGAGGATCTAGGAGGGTGTACACCCAATAATCAGCCGAGACGAGAATGTGGGCGATGCGGCGGTCGTTTCTCAGGCACTGCAGCATGAAATCAACCATGTGCTGCAGACTCCCAACTGCCAAAGAACCGCTGTCCCCTGTTTGAGGCGTGACCTCGACCTGCTCTGCATCACCCCACCCTCGCTGTACATACTGAGTAGAGGTTTGTGTACCTCCCTCCTCTGGAGAGATGTCTTCCTCCTCCATCGACTCCTCCTCATCCTCCTCACAAAGTGTCCCCTGCCTAGGCCTTTGTGAGGAAACACGTAGCGCAGACTGTCCAGAAGCAGATGGCATTTGGGACTCCTCATCCTCCACCTCTTCTGAAACCTCATCCCTTAGTGCTTGCAGTGTTTGTTGAAGCAGGCAGATAAGGGGGACAGTCATGCTGACTAGTGCATCGTCTGCACTCGCCATCCGCGTGGATTCATCGAAGGCATGCAAAACGAGGCAGATGTCCTTCATAGAGGCCCACTCAATGGTGCTGAAGTGTGAACGGCGCACAGTGCGACTTGTTTGCGCCTGATGCAGCTGGTACTCCATGACTGCTGCCTGCTGCTCACACAACCGCTCCAACATATGTAACGTTGAATTCCACCGGGTGGGTAGGTCACATATGATGCGATGTTCCGGAAGGCCAAATCGTCGCTGCAGAGCAGCGAGGCGCGATCTTGCCGTGCTGGAACGTCGCAAGTGAGCGCACTCTATGCGGACCTTGTGCAACAGTGCAGCAAGATCAGGATAGTCCCTCAGAAAGCTCTGCACGACCAAGTTAAGAACATGTGCCAGACATGGGATGTGTGTGAGGTTGCCTAGGCCAAGAGCTGCCACCAGATTTCGGCCATTGTCACACACTACCAAGCCCGGCTGGAGATTCGCTGGCCCAAACCACACATCGCTCTCCAGCTTGATAGCATTCCAGAGCTCCTGCGCTGTGTGGCTTCGATTCCCCAAAGAAATTAATTTGAGTACAGCCTGTTGACGTTTGGCCACGGCTGTGCTCATATCGGTCGTAACAGGCTCCTGCTCTGCTGTTTCTGAGGAACTTGAGTAGGAGGAGGAGTCTATGTGTACAGACTGGAGTCCTGCAATCCGTGGCGTTGGAAGAACACGTACAGCGCCACTCTCCAGATCCGTACCCGGCTCCACAACATTGACCCAGTGGGCAGTGAGGGAAAGGTATCGTCCCTGTCCATGGTTACTGGTCCACGCATCGGTGGTCAGGTGGACCTTGCTACTAACGGCGTTTAGTAGCGCATGTTTTATTTTGCCCTCAACATGTTTCTGCAGGGCAGGGACGGCTCGCCTGCTGAAATAAAAGCGGCTGGGCACGTTGTATTGGGGGACTGCCAATGCCATTAAGTCCCGGAAGGTGTCAGTGTCCACCAGCCTGAATGACAGCATTTCAACTGCCAGAAGTTTGGCAATGCCAGCATTCAGAGACTGTGCTCGGGGATGGTTTGCCGAGTAAGGGCGCCTTTTATCCCATGCCTGTGCTACCGATGGCTGTGATGGATGGGAACGTGCTGTTATGGGTGGAATCTGACAGGGTCTCCGGACAACAGTGGCAGAGGTTCTTCCTTGGCGATCCTGTGAGGAAGCCGAACCAGCAGTGTGTGAGCTGGAGGAAGAGGGCCCAACACGAACTGAAGAGGTGGTAGGTGGTGCTGTACGTTGGCCTACGTCTTCAGGGTGTCTCTGCAACTCCAACTCGTGCTTGGTGCGCACATGTTTCCACATATTTGTGGTATTGAGGTTGCTGACATTTCTCCCTCTTTTGACTCTCTGATGACACAGCTTGCATTTGACAAAGCAAATGTCATCTGCAACTGTGTCAAAAAAGGACCACGCACTGCAACTCTTGTGAGCGCCCGGTTTGCCTTTGGAAGGAGGAATGCTCCTAACGGGTGCCGAAGTGGAGGGTACAGGCAACCAAGTCTTCCCCCTCCCTCTGCCTCCTGTTTTGGCCGGTAGGGGAATCTCTTCCTCCGAGCTGCTCCCACCACCTTCCTGTTGCTCACGCCATGATGGGTCAAGGACCTCATCATCTTCCCTCCCCTCTTCAAACAGCTGCTTCTCCGGGGTTGTCTCGCCAGCACCGTACGCACCAGAAAGTGGCAACTGAGTCTCGTCATCATCTGATGCGTACTGAGGTGTGCTGACCATAGGCACTGGCCCACTCGCCTCTTCAGATTCAGAGGGACAAAGAAGTTGCGCATCACTGCATACTCCCTCTTCTTCACATTCAGGAATGCTGCTTGGCTGGCCCCCTCTTTCCAAGCCAACAGATTCCGAGAACAGAAGTAGAGACTGTGATGGCTCCTGTCCATGTCTCTCTGACTGCCTGGGCACTTTGGCAGGTGGTGAAGAGACAGATGGTTGCTCTTCGGTGCTCTGACCCTGAGAGGATGCGGAAGTAATTGAAGTCGATGCGTTAGCTGCCATCCATCCGACAACGGCTTCAATTTGTTCCTCCCGCAGCAGTGGGGTACATTGAGGTCCTACAAAGCTGCGCATAAAGGACTGTTGCCTGCTAAAACTGGGGGATGCTGATCCACTGGTGCCCGCAGCAGGCCCAGAATCCTCACGTCCTCTACCTGTAGAATCCCCACGTCCTCTCCCTGCAGAATCCCCACGTCCTCTCCCTGCTGAAACTCCACGCCCACGCCCACGCCCCCGCGCCTTACTCCCTGCCTTCTTCATCTTGCAAGACTGCTTAAGATAGGCAAAAAAGTACAAAGGGGGGCCTTAGTGTGCTTATTCCTGAACAGCTGGTTACAGGTACAAGAAACACTAATTTTATGAAGTGTGTGTGTGTGGACTAGACTTTAATAGGAGCTGATGTGGCCTACACAAGTTCAAAATGTAGTGTTTGGTGAACTTTTTATGTGGTTTCTTTGTTTGAAACAAACTCAAAGTATGAGAACAAAGAATTGAAACTGATAGTATCACCAACTTTTTGGAGCTATTACAATGCAGGCAGGTAACCTACAATGCAAAAGATGAGGCTCCAAAAAAATTGGGTAATACTAATCTGGCTGCGCCGGCAGGGCACAAGCCAGAAAAAAAGGCTCCTCTATCTACTCCTATATAGTGTTTGCAACCAACCAATGTTGATGGATACGGATGGATGCACACTAATAGGAGAAGAAAAAATGAGCTGCACTCAGAGACAAATATGTGTGAGGCAGTGACGCACGTTGAGCGTCCTACAACCAGACGTAGCTGCAGGACACTCTACTCAGCGTGAGCTGCACTCACACACAGTCAGAGACCTCTCAGACAGCCGTCAACAGTGCAGCTAAGTGGGCACTGGCACTGACAGGCTGCAGAAAGGCTCCGCTGTGTACTCCTATATAGTGTTTGCAACCACCGTAGATGGAGACGGATGGATGCACACTAATAGAAGAAAAAATGAGCTGCACTCAAATAAAAATATGTGTGAGGCAGTGATGCACGCTGAGCGTCCTACAGCCAGACGTAGCTGCAGGACACACTACTCAGCGTGAGCTGCACTCACACACAGTCAGAGACCTCTCAGACAGCCGTGAACAGTGCAGCAAAGTGGACACTAGCACTGAAAGGCTGCAGAAAGGCTCCGCTGTCTACTACTAGTGTTTGCAACCAACGTATATGGATACGGATGGAAGCACACTAGATTGAAATTATTTAAAAAATGCAGCTCAAAAAATAAAAGATGTATGAGGCAGCAGTGATCACACTGGGTGGCCTACAGCCTGACGTGGCTGCAGGACCCACTCCACAGCGTGAGCTGCACTCACACAGCCCTTGCAGACAGCTGTGAACACTGCTGCTAGGGCAAAGAAGGCTACAGTGGTGGTTTATGTAGCCTGGGTAAAGCACTAGATGTTTGGTGGAATCGCTATTTCTAACTGTCCCTCACAGTCTTCTACAGCAGCCTGTCCCTAACTGAATTCACAGCAGAGTGACCAGAAATGGCGGCTGCGGTGGCTTTTATAGTGCATCATGACATCATTTCGGCAGCCAATCACAGCCATGCCAATAGTTAACATGCCTACATGCCTAACAGGATGTGCCCACACTTCGGAGGATTCCCATTGGCTTAATCAAAGCAAGCAGGCTCATAGCATGATGGGAACTTCCTATTCCGATTCCGATCCCGGAATCCGATATGAAAAAAGTATCGGAATTAAGTATCGGAATTCCGATACCGCTAATATCAGCCGATACCCGATACTTGCGGTATCGGAATGCTCAACACTATTGACTATATGCTAACAACTAGAGATAAGCGACTTTGCCTTTTTTCGGGTCGAGTCGGGTTTCATGAAACCCAACTTTCGCAAAAGTCGGGTCGAACGCAATCGGCCGATTATCGTGAAAAGTTGAAGGCCGACTGAAACACGAAACCCAATGCAAGTCAATGGAGAAGAAAAGTCGGCAGTGAGTGGAGGACAGGAAACACACCTACAGTGCCCATTTTAATGCCAAAAACATCAATTCTTATTACTTAAGTTTGTCAACCTTAATTTACTTTATAATGATAGTTAGGCATTTAAAACTGGGGGTTATTTGGCTAAAGTTGTGGGGGGGTAGGGCTGGCACCAGATTTTCGTGGGCCCAGGGCCAAAGAGTGTCACTGGGCTCCTTTAACACATGCCACAATTCATGATCCTCTGATACGGCAGAGAAATAGCGGTATAGTACAATGAAAAATACTTCACTTCTTACATCACATGACTGATATCCATTTTAAATTCTCCAATAGCTCCAAAAACGGACAGTACATTACTCCATACAGTATTATGGCCACCGCATAGTGCGCCATACAGAGTAATGAGGCCCATATATTTCTCCATACAGAATCATTGGTCCCATATAATGTTCGATACAGTATATGATGAGCTCCACATAATGCTACAGTATATGTTGGTCCCCATGGATGAAGCTCCACTGTCTTATGGGCCCAAATAATTCTCCATATATAATGGGCCCCATTTCTAATGCTCCAGTGTATAATGGGCCCTGTAAATGCTGCTCCAGTGTCTGATGTCCCCCATTTGGAAAGCTCCAGCATATGATGGGCCTCACGGATGATGCTCTAGTGTACGATTGGTCCAAATAATGCTCCATATATAATCTGCCCCATTTACAATGTTCCAGTATCCAGTATATGATGGGCCCTATGGATGATGCTCCAGTGTCTTATGGGCCCAAATAATGCTCCATATATAATGGGCCCCATTTCTAATGCTCCAGTGTATAATGGGCCCTGTAAATGCTGCTCCAGTGTCTGATGTCCACCTTTGGAATGCTCCAGTGTATGGTGGGCCCCATATATCATTCTCCAGAGTATAGTGCTCCCCAAAAATTGCTCCCAACCTTAATAAAATAAGTCTCCTCGCTATGGAATCCCTGTACTCTGGACTCCTCGACGTCCCCATCTTCCATCTCTCTGTACTTGGACTGTTTAGGTAGAGGGCTTACAGACGTGATGTCATCGCACTCTCTGACCAGAATGTCACTGTCAGGAAACACGGAAGACATCATGGCGGTGGAGCAGGGAGAGGTAAGTGTTTCAACTTTGCAAATGCTGTGATCCTGAGCAAGCAGGGGGGCTCACTCATTGGCGATGGCACTGGCACAGGGCCCCTCATAGTACGGTGGTGTGTCTGATGCCGGGTGGGCCCTCCCACCGGCAGAGACACTTTTGCGTACTATGAGGGGCCCTGTGCCAGAGCCGTCGCCCATGAGTATGCCCCCCACCTGCTCAAGGAATCTGCACTTTCATCTGCACCTTCCTCTTTGTCACCGTGTAAGGTGGTATAGTATGTGGGAAGGGGCACCTGAGTTTCATCAGGGTCAGATTCTGGCTCAGTACACTGCAAGGACAATGTAGTGCTCTGAGTGAATGTACCAGCAGAAAAATCTAGCAGTGGCTGTGCATCAGTGCACTCCATGTCAGATTCATCTTGGACTGGGGAATTCACGATTTGACTTGATAACCCAGGCATGGTATGTGAAAAGAGCTCCATGGAGTAATCTGTAGTGTTATGAATGAGTCACCGTAGGAGGCAAAAACAGAAATACTAGCTAAGTCCAGAAAACCAGAGAAGTTGGCAGCTATCGGATTGCAGACCCCTGAACCTAACAACAACAACTAGCAGTAGCCGTGGGGGGTTCCTACGGTGCCCTAGACCCCTCGATCACAGCCAGAGAACTAAATAGCCTAAAGACAGAAAGAGAAATCTAAACTGCCCCAGAGCAGACCCCAAAGCAATAGGCAGCCCCCAACATATAATGACGGTGAAGCAAGATGAAAAAACACTCACACAGATAGAAAGATAGGCTGAGCAAATGATGGGGTCCAAGCTAACTAAATAGGACAGAATAGAAAAGCTGCTGTCTGCAATCCGCCAAAACCCTCTCAAAAACAAGAGCCAACAGACTGATAGGGAAAAAAGCCCTGAAGACGCTAGGCTTCAAAAAGACTATATCAGTACTCAGGTATTATCTGAAGACAGAGCAAAAAGGAATTCAGCTCACCCAGCAGGGAAAGGCAGAAATCCAGAAAAACAAGGCAAAACAAAACCAAAACACAAATGCAAAAGGTAGAGCAGAAAACTTAGCTTTTGAGGAGCAGCAATCCGAATGGTCTCCAAGAATCCCTCAGAGTAATCACCCGCAAGGCAGAAGGGCGTCGGCTGCCTTATATCCAGTCAGCAATCCCAGTCACCCAGTCATCATCATTCTGCTCAGGTGCTTTGTAATCAGCCTCACTACCTTCCTTCACCAGAAGAGGGAGTTCATCAGACCTCAATGGTGAAGGGGAAAATGAACTCACAACACTGTAGTGTGGCCTGCCGCATCCTTCACTTTTGGTAGAGGTGAAGGACACAAGGAAAGGTGTTGTTCCTGACAAGGAGCCTCCACTGACGACTCAGTGCTTTTATTTTTTGAAACTTCAGAAGAGGAGGCGATAGAGCTGGAGGCTCTGTCAGCAATGTAAGCCAAAACTTGTTCCTGAAGCTCCGGCTTTAAAAGCGGTTTACCTACTCCCAGAAAAGGGAGCCTTCGAGGCCTTGTGGAGCCAGACGATGACGCAGGCTCAACACCTCCTGCCTTAGGTGCTATTGTGCTTTTGCCACTACCAGCAGATGCACCCCTCCACCACCACCATCAGTACCAGCTGGCAACCCCCGCCCACTTCCACAGCCTCTTCTACCATACTTCCTCATTTTTGGGAAAATGTACCCAAAATACCACCAGCTATATGGTACTGTAAAACAAGGTACAAGATGTATATAGTATTGGGGAGAATTTGAATCTCCCTAGAGATTTTAGGAGGCTGAACTATTATCTCAGGCCTACTATAGATTACACCTCAATTTAACAGGCTGAAATTGGCTGGTGTATGACAAGTTACAAGGTGTATATAGTATTGGGGAGAATTTGAATCTCCCTAGAGATTTTAGGAGGCTGAACAATTATCTCAGGCCCACTATAGATCACACCTCAATTTAACAGGCTGAAATATGCAGGTGTATGACCATGTACAAGGTGTGTATATAGTATTGGGGAGAAATGGAAGCTCCCTAGAGATTTTAGGAGGCTGACAATGATGCTCTCAGTCCAAGTATGGCAGCAGGCAGCCTAATAAGCAGGACTGCTGCACACAAAAGTGTGGAAAAATGAACGCTTGGTAACTGTGCAGAAAAGAGGAAGAAAAGTAATTTTGCTTTTAAAAAAGCAGTTTGCACAGCAGTGTGCAAACAGCAATGCAGCTATCAAGGAGCCTTATAAGGCAGCCTAGTAACCAACAGAGCTGATGCACAAAAATATATCCTCCCCTGTCACTGCACACAAACTGTTGTGTAGTACAGTGAAAATCTCTACCAGCAGAAGCAGTTTTTTGGTTCTTCTTCCCTGCCTAACGCTCTCCCTTATTCTGAATCAGCAGCAGCAACCTCTCCCTATGCTAAGATCGGCAGAAGTAAGATGGCGGTCGGCGTGCCCGGCCTTTTATAGGCCCTGTGACACCACACAAAGCAAGCCAATCACTTGCATGCCCTTCTCAAAGATGGTGGTGACCGATGCCCATGTCATCACGCTGCCCACAGTGTGCGTCCTCCATCATTGGCTGAAAAAGGCCGCTGGAAGTATGATTTGAAACGCAACTTTGGCGCTCTGGTCGCCGACCTCATGGCCGACCTCACGCTATGGTCGGGTTTCGTTTCATGAAACCCGACTTTAGCGAAAGTCGGCGACTTATGAATTTGACCGACCCGTTTCGCTCAACTCTACTAACATTTGGCATCTGGAAGATTTAATAAAGCTTGAGCTGAATCGTCCTTCCCCTGGACACTGTTGTTGTTAATATATTCAGTTTCTTTGCTTCACACATCATGTCAGTAACCTGTCAACTGCATATACAGCATCTGACACTTTGCGCTTGCTAGCTCTATTTATGATTGTAACAAAACAATTATATCACATCCCTCTAGGATGCAGAGTACATCACAATATTTGTAAATGTAAAGGTTATAATGTGTTATGATGCTATAAACAAAATTATCATTTTTTTTATTGTGAGCTGCTGTCTGCGCTGTCACATTCTTCTTAATCTTCTTTTTTTTGTCAATTACTCTAGTAATTCTTTCTGAATTTCATCTCCCTCCAAAAGATCAATAGCACGATCACAATATAAATTTTGAAAACTAAGAAAATTAATTCAATGAAATGAAACAATGAATCAGATATATGGCGCTTGAATGTAACAAATGTAATTCCATGAGTGAGCGAAAATACTGTAAGGATGCTGCTGTTTTGCATTCTGCTGATTTATTTTAATGAGATAAGCCAAACAAACGTGCTACGACCCACTCTAATTGTGTTTTGAAAAAGATTTATCAATAGCAAAAAAACTTCTTCTTTTAGTACTTTTTCAGTATATTTGGATTTTGTCTTGGCAATAAGAGAATTGAAAGTACATTTAAATAGTATGTAGCTGTGTAGAATTCTGAGAGAGCAGAGTTTTAGTTTTATTAAAGATCCTAAGCTGGGCATAGAACTATAATGTGTGTTGTAAGTTAGCGCTGTCATTCGGGTAGGGGATACTCGCTTGGCAGCCAATAAATCACATCCGGCACAGGTTTTCCATAAAACAATCACAGTCCAAGCGGTTTATTTAGGCATCATAAACCATGACCAGCAACATAAAGTTCATATTAACAGCATAGCGTCCATGACAGAGCTTCACTCTGATATCCCTGTGGTCACACAGGTTGTGCCATGTCCAGCACACAGGCTCTCTTAGCCTCACAGTTATATCCCCTCTCTGGGTTTACCTCATGGCTGCTTCACCATGCTGCAGACATCCATTCCCTCCAGGGAACTATCAGGCACGTGCAGCCATTAAACACAGTGTTCACTTGCTGTCAGGAAGACAGCCCCATCTATCTCAGACAGGACCTTCCAAAATGGACCAACCAGGTCCCAGCATTCACTCCATGTGATCTACCCTGGCCACCTTATATGGTTCGTAGCCATGCCCACCTGGTCACATGGCTATGACCTCATCACAGGTCCTACAAGCATTCATACATTCTTTAGTATGGCGTTCTAGACACACCCCTTGGGTGGGTTTGTAGGTAACTGGTGCCGCCCATCTCACCTGCTACCTGGACACTTCTCCCTGACATATTGGAACGAAAGATCAGCTCTGCTGATCAGCACATAAGCAAGCCTCCATCCCAAGGCCACCCACCTTGAGATACATAACAATTCTTTAGCACCCTGCTCCTGTTACCACTCTGGACAAGGCTATCCATTCATCCTGGGACACCCACACAGCGCCCTCTAGCGGACACAGTGGTCATTACACCACATACCTTCCCACTCTATTCAAACTTGTGCGGTTGAACACACAACATTACACCAGGATCTCGAGACCGGGCACTCATTACACCTTGCCCCACAGGTCGCGAGAACCATCTCCATCTGTCATACGGCTTCATCCCTACATTAGGCCTCCCCCGCCCCCAGCAGTCAGAATTTCGGTCATTGTCTTTGACCCTCCAGTCACGGTCTGTTTGCGTCGTCAGACACTGTTTAGTCACCATCCTGTCTCTATCTAAGCGTCTTGTAACAAATGGTACCCCACCATGTCTAAGTTTGCTTTTCAGTGCATTAACCTCACAGTTCATTGCACCTGCTGTCTCTGTAACATCCTCCAGTTCACACTGTAATCTACGGTGCAATGAATTGACACATTGAGCCTCTTTCTCTGCTTCTTCCACCTGGCGTTTCAGCTGTTTCAGACGCACATCATTTCCCTCCGCCAGGTCTTTGTACTTCTCAGAACGACGCCTTTCATCATCTATTTGCCTTAGTACAACCTTCAGTTTTTTCTCCGTACGATGTACTTGTTTGCTTGCAGATTGTCGCACTTTAATTTCCGCATTAAGCTGTTCCTCCAGTTGTGCAAACTTTGCTTCTAACTCCTTATTCTGGCGAACTAATTGCTGACGGGCATTCTCACTCTTCTGAGCATTACTATGTTCTGTCTTCAGATCAGCATTCATCTGGTCAACCTGAAGTGTGGCCTTTCTCAGCCTGTCATTGGCTAATTCAACGTTGCCATGTTCTTGCTCCACTTCTTCAAGCTGAACAATGCGAGACTCTAACCGCCTCTTTTCTTCCAAAGCCAGAGCATCTTGTTGTTGGCAATCACATCAGCCAGTTCATTTCTTTCCTGCTGTGCTTGCCTTTTAGCATGCTCTGAAGCAGCAAGCTTCTCTTGCATATGGATCATCTCTGCTTCCATACTCTCCAGTTTCTTCTTGTCTTCACTCTGTTCATCACTCAGGCCGGGCCGCTGTAAGTCTTCGTCCCATTTCTTCTCCCAAAGAAGACCTCTTACAGTATCTGTGAGTACTCCTACCTCTTCTCTGTGGGACTTGTTCAGACCTTGCCATGATGCCAGGTGACCTTTGAGCTCGAAGACTTCTTTCTCTAGCTCATCTAGTCTGTGCTCCCTCTCTTTTTCAGAGCCACAGTCACCCCTAGAGTCTGAGTCACGCCGATCATCCCAGAGAACCCTCCAGTTACCCTCTGACCGTGTGTCCACTCCAGTCATCTCATCTCCCAGTCCACATCCGTCATGTCACGAGACGTCAGGTCCGTAAGTTGGGCAGATGTACCCCTTCTTCCGGTCACTTCTACAACTGACCTGTCCAGCTTAGCAGGCGTCTCCGTCACCATGTCTGCAAACCCATCAGTAAGTATGTCTCCATCCTCCTGCCATATATCATCAAACAAGACAAAGTGCATACCTTTGAGAGGGGTCGGGACTAAGTTTGGTGGCATACTACCACCTTGACACTTAACCCCCTTTGTCATCTCAATCAGGACTCTTTCCACTGTATAATTCACAATGACCCCGTGGTCGCAGCAAACCCTGACATTTTTCTCAGTCAGAGATAAAACGAGTAGAGTTTCTGTCAGAGTCACCTGACTCTTTGAGTCCAGCCTACCAGAGACTCCTTCCCAGTGCAGCATCACGGTACACACCTGTGGCCCATCGTTATCAGGAAAATACATGCTGCACTCCTCAAAAGACATACACTCACACTGTGGTTCCCCAGACATGTCCACTGAGGTACCCAGTGCTGCCCCTTTTGCAAACTCGGCCCCTTTCTGGACCATCATCCCAATTTGGGCCACCGCCCCCTCTGGGACTCCACCCTTTTTGGGTATCTATCTCAATTTGGGTCACCGCCCCCCTCTTGGACTCAACCCCCTTTTGGGCTACCACCCTGATTTGGGTTACCGCCCCCTTCTGGGACTCCACCCCCTTTTGGGCTATCACGCCAATTTGGCCCACCGCCCCCTTTCGGGATCTCCCCATGTCCATTCTACAGGTCTTCTCAGACCACAGTTCACACAACACAGTTTATGTCTCTTTTACGATACCACACAAGTCCTTGCTGGTACCACCACAGCTCCTGCTGTCACCGATCTCCGACACCACCGGCTGCCGTTCACACACAGCTGCTGGTGTCACCTTCGTAACCCTGGCGAGTTACCGGAAGCCGCGTGTCCCCTTCGTAACCCCACCGAGTTACTGCAAGCCGTTTGTCCCCTTCATAACCCCACTGAGTTACAGCAAGCCGCTTGTCACCTTCTTGACTCCCACTGAGCCACCACAGGCTGAGTTGAGAAAAGAAAAAAAAAAACACACCACACAAAACGCACGTGTCCTGTCTGTGTGCTATTCAGGATGTTCAGTCTCCGCCTGAGACCGTCCAACACACAGGGCGCACCAGGTGCTATTCAGGGAGCCGACCCTCCTCCCAGGGTTTCCCAACACACTGGCCTCACCAGGTCCAGGGCTCAGCGGGTGCTCTTCAGGACATCTGTCTCCGCCTGAGACTGCCCAACACTTATGCTGTTGTGAGCTCATTTTTGGGTTTGCCTCTGGCTTCTGCTGAGGGTTATGGAGCTGGCTGTGCTGACAGAGGAGTAGTGTGTTCTCTATCTGGACTCCCTCTGTTGGTGAAAGGAGGTAATGAAGCTGATCTAAATGGCAGAGACCGGCCACCTGAGGAAGAGGACTGTGATCGGACATCAGGAGTTTCTGATTGGATTTAAGGCAGCCAACTCCCTAGTTTCTTGCTGGTGATTTTTCCTGACTGTGGCTTCTGGTTTCCAGTTTGGTTCCTGCCTTCCTAAAGCTAAGTTTTCTCTGCTATTAATCATATGAGTTTTGTCTTGTTTACTTAGTTTTTGTGTTAAACAGCCCGGGCTGGGACTGGGCTGAATCCCCATTTTGTCTCTGATCAGTTGATCTCTTTTGCTCTGTCTTCAGAATATACCTGAGTGCTGATATAGTGTTTTGAAGTCTAGCGACTTCAGGGCCTTTTTCTATCAGACATGTTGGACTTTTTTTGGCAGGGTTTTTTTGCGTGATTGCAGACAGCAGCTTTTCTTTCCTGTCCTTTCTAGTTAGTGAGGGCCCCATCATTTGCTCAGCCTATCTTTCTATCTGTGTCTGTGTTTTCATCTTGTTTCACCGACAATACATGTTGGGGGCTGTCTATTGCTTTGGGGTCTGCTCTGGGGCAGTTTAGATTTTCCCTTTATTTCTTTAGGCTTATTAAGTTCTCCGGCCGTGACGAGGCATCTAGGACCACCGTAGGCACGCTCCACGGCTACTGCTAGTTGTTGTGGATAGGATCAGGGATCTGCAATCCGCTAGTTACCAACCTCTCCGGTTTTCTGGGCATAGCTTGCTTTTTGTTTTTTCCTCCTCGGTGACTCATTCATAACAGAATCACCAGCCATACCACAGATTCTAGGGTACTCTAAAGCAGGAGAGATTTGTAAAAAAAAAAAAAAAGTGTCAGAAGTTTTTTTTTATTTTGTATGAAGATTTTCTCCTCTTTTTTTTTCTGGGGCCGTAGGAGGATTCTTTTTTTTTTTTCTTTTTCTCCTTGATGGAGATTAAGCAATTGTCTGATCGTGTGGAGCAGCTCGCTGCTGAAGTGCGGGGAAATTCCGCCTATCTCACTCATTCACATGCTATTGAACCAAGGATCCCTGCTCCTGATGTGTTTTCTGGGGATCGGTCTAAATTTTTGAATTTTAAGAATAATTGTAAATTATTTCTTGTCTTGAAGCCTAACTCATCGGGGAGCTCTGCGCAGCAGGTTAAAATTGTCATCTCCTTGCTGCGCGGCGATCCCCAGGATTGGGCGTTTTCTTTGACACCTGAAGATCCTGTTTTGACTAATGTGGATGCATTTTTTCAAGCCTTGGGTGTTGTGAGTTCATTTTCCCCTTCACCATTGAGGTCTGATGAACTCCCTCTTCTGGTGAAGGAAGGTAGTGAGGCTGATTACCAAGCACCTGAGCAGGATGATGATGACTGGGTGACTGGAATTGCTGACTGGATATAAGGCAGCTGACGCCCTTCTGCCTTGCTGGTGATTTCCCTGAGGGATTCTAGGAGACCAGTCTGATTCCTGCTCCTCAAAAGCTAAGTTTTCTGCTCTGCTTTTTGCATTTGTGTTTTGGTTTTGTTTTGCCTTGTTTTTCTGGATTTCTGCCATTGCCTGCTGGGGTGAGCTGAATTCCTTTTTGCTCTGTCTTCAGAAAATACCTGAGTACTGATATAGTCTTTTTGAAGCCTAGCGTCTGCAGGGCATTTTTCCCTATCAGTCTGTTGGCTCTTGTTTTGATAGTGTTTTGGCGGATTGCAGACAGCAGCTTTTCTATCCTGTCCTATTTAGTTAGCTTTGGCCCCATCATTTGCTCAGCCTATCTTTCTATCTGGGTGAGTGTTTTTTCATCTTGCTTCACCGTTATTATATGTTGGGGGCTGCCTATTGCTTTGGGGTCTGCTCTGGGGCAGTTTAGATTTCCCTTTCTGTCTTTAGGCTATTTAGTTCTCCGGCTGTGATCGAGGGGTCTAGGGCACCGTAGGAACCCCCCACGGCTACTGCTAGTTGTTGTTGATAGGTTCAGGGGTCTGCAATCCGATAGCTGCCAACTTCTCTGGTTTTCTGGACTTAGCTAGTATTTCTGTTTTTGCCTCCTGCGGTGACTCATTCATAACACTTGGGGTTGTTATATGATGAACCTAATGCTGTTGATCAAGCTGAGAGAGCCCTATTGGCATTGAACCAGGGTCAGGATCATGCAGAGTTATACTGTCAGAAATTCCGAAAGTGGGCGGTCCTTACTACATGGAATTATAGCGCATTGGCAGCTCTCTTTCGGAAAGGTTTGTCTGAGACTTTAAAAGATACTATGGTGGGATTTCCTGTTCCCTCTGGTCTTGATGATTCTAGATGATGATTCTAGCCATTCAAGTTGATCGGCGTTTACGTGAACGCAAGACTACATGGGAGGTACTGCCACATTTTGAACAAATGTCTGAACCTATGCAATGTGATGGAGTTTTGTCTAGGGCGCAACGTCAGGAGTTTAGAAGGCGTAATAAGCTGTGTTTTTTCTGTGGAGATGCCTCTCATGTCATTTCTGTCTGCCCTAAATGAGAGAAACATTTTGCACACACATTTGCTGTGGGTGGTGTACAACCTAAGTTTCTTTTGGCAATTATTCTGATCTGCTCCTTATCCTTATTTTCCGCGAAGGCTTTTGTGGATTCAGGAGCGGCCTTGAATCTAATGGACTTTGATTTTGCTTAACGTTGTGGTTTTCCTATGTCACCTCTGCGGATGCCTATTCCTTTGAGGGGTATTGATGCTACTCCTTTGGCGAAGAATAAACCTCAGTTTTGGACCCAGGTGATAATGCGGGTCGCCCCAGACCACCAAGAAAATTGCAGATTTTTGGTGTTGCATAATTTACATGATACCATTGTTCTGGGTTTTCCCTGGTTGCAAATCCATAATCCGGTTTTGGATTGGAAATCTGTGTCTGTGGTGAGTTGAGGTTGTCGGTGTGCTCTTGGCGACACTCCTGTTTTCTCCACCTCTCCCCAGTCGCATGATGTTCCTGACTATTTGGCTGATTTTTATGATGTATTTAGTGAGAGGACGTCTGCGTCTTTGCCTCCTCATAAGAGTTATGACTGTGCAATTGAGTTTAGACCTGGGTGTAAATTTCCCAAGGGTCAACTTTTCAATTTATCTGTATCCGAACACGAGGTTTTTCTATCTTATATTAAGGAGTCGTTGGAGAAGGGTCATATTAGACCATTCTCTTCGCCCTTAGGTGCTGGTTTTTTTTTCGTGTCCAAGAAAGATGGTTCATTAAGGCCTTGTATTGACTATCGTTCCCTCAACAAAATTACGTTTAAATTTCAGTATCCGTTACCCCTGATTTATGATTTATTCTCCAGAGTTAAAAATGCTTGCTGGTTTACTAAGCTTGACCCCAGGGGGGCGTATAATCTTATTCGCATCAAGCATGGGGATGAATGGAAGACGGCGTTTAATACTCCGGAGGGACATTTTGAGTACCTGGTGATGCCTTTTGGGCTCACTAATGCCCCATCTGTCTTCCAATCCTTCATGAATGATATTTTCCGGGACTTTGTGGATAAGTTTTTGATCATCTATCTGGATGATATTTTGATCTTTTCCAGGGATTGGGATTCTCTTGTGGAACATGTTCGGACGGTGTTCCGGATTTTGAGGGAGAATTCCTTGTATGTTAAGGGATCGAAGTGCCTTTTTGGTGTACAGAGGATTTCATTTTTGGGATTTATTTTGTCTCCGTCAACTATTGAAATGGACCTGGCCAAGGTACAGGCCATTTATGATTGGGTTCAATCCATTTCTTTGAAGGCTCTCCAGAAGTTTTTAGGTTTTGCTATTTTTTATCGTAAATTTATAGCTAATTTTTCTGGTATTGCTAAACCACTGACTGATTTAACTAAGAAGGGTGCTGATGTGCTGAATTGGTCTTCAGAGGCTGTTTCCGCCTTTCAGGAGCTGAAGCGGAGGTTCACTTCTGCTCCGGTTTTGCGGCAACCTGATGTCTCACTTCCTTTTCAGGTGGAGGTAGACGCTTCAGAGATTGGTGCAGGAGCCGTTTTGTCCCAAAAAGATCCGGTGACGTCTAAAACGAATCCCTGTGCCCTCTTTTCCCGAAAGTTCTCCCCATCTGAACGCAACTATGACGTGGGGAATCAGGAATTGTTAGCCATGAAATGGGCATTTGAGGAGTGGAGACATTGGTTGGAGGGAGCTAGACATCAAGTTGTGGTCCTCACTGACCACAAGAATTTGATTTACCTTGAGTCGGCCAAATGCTTGAATCCTAGACAGGCTAGGTGGGCCTTGTTTTTTACGCATTTTGATTTTGTGGTCTCCTTTCTTCCAGGCACTAAGAATGTTAAGGCAGATGCCCTTTCTAGGAGTTTGTTTGCTGATTCTCCTATTGTGACCAAGCCTACTACCATCCTAGGTGAGGGGGTAGTTCTTTCTGCCATCTTGCCCGATTTGAGACGTGCTCTGGAAGAATTCCAGGAGGACAAACCTGAGCGTTGTCCTATGGGAAAATTGTATGTTCCAGTGGAGGAAGAGAGTGATGTCTGAAGTTCATTGCTCCGCATTGGCTGGTCATCCAGGTATTTTTGGTACGAGAGATTTGGTGAATCGGTCTTTTTGGTGGCCTGCCTTATCTCGTGATGTCAGGAATTTTGTGCAGTCCTATGGGACTTGTTCCCGGTCTAAACCCTGTTCTCGCTCTAGTGGGTTGTTGATGCCCTTGCCGGTGCCTAAGAGGCCATGGACCCATATTTCAATGGATTTTATTTCTGATCTTCCTGTCTCTCAGAATGACTGTTATCTGGGTAATTTGTGATAGATTCTCTAAGATGGTCCATCTTGTACCACTCCCAAAGTTGCCATCTTCCTCAGAGTTGGTACCCTTGTTTTTACAACAGGTGGTTCGGTTGCATGGGATTCCTGAGAACATTGTATCGGACAGAGGAGTTCAGTTTGTTTCCAGATTCTGGAAAGCCTTTTGTTCCAGGCTGGGAATTCAGTTGTCCTTCTCCTCTGCATTTCACCCTCAGACCAATGGACAGATGGAGAGAACAAACCAGACTTTGGAATCCTATTTGAGATATTTTATATCTGCTGATCAGGATGATTGGGTTTCATTTTTGCCCTTGGCCGAATTCGCTTTAAATAATAGAGCTAGTTCTGCCACCTTGATGTCGCCCTTTTTCTGTAACTTTGGGTTTCATCCTCGATTTTTTTCAGGGCAAGTGGAATCTTCAGCCTGCCCAAGTGTTGACACTGTGGTAGAGAGAATGCAGCAGATTTGGGACCAAGTAGTGGATAAGTTGTCTCTCTCCCAGGAAAAGGCCCAGCGGTTTTCTAACCGGCATAAGACCATTGGTCCCCAGTTTAAAGTGGGTGATATGGTTTGGTTGTCTTTTCGATTGGCTCTTCCTGTTACGTTTAAGATCCATAACGTGTTTCATAAGTCGCTGTTGAAGAGATATGTTGAGCCAGTAGTTCCTATGGCTGCACCTCCTGATCCTGTATTGGTTGAAGGTAATCTGGAATATGAGGTAGAGAAAATACTGGATTGTCATCTGGTTAGACGGAGACTCCAGTATTTGGTCAAGTGGAAGGGTTATGGCCAGGAGGACAATTCTTGGGTCTCTGCCTCTGATATTCATGCCGATAGATTGGTTCTTGCTTTTCATCGGGCCCATCCTGATCGGCCCAGTGGCGTGGATGAGGGTTTGGTGACCCCTCCTCAAGGGGGGGGTACTGTTGTGAGCTCATTTTCGGGTTTGCCTCTGGCTTTTGGTGAGGGTTATGGAGCTGGCTGTGCTGACAGAGGAGTAGTGTGTTCTCTATCTGGACTCCCTCTGTTGGTGAAAGGAGGTAATGAAGCTGATCTAAATGACAGAGACCGGCCACCTGAGGAAGAGGTCTGTGACTGGACATCAGGAGTTTCTGATTGGATTTAAGGCAGCCGACTCCCTAGTTTCTTGCTGGTGATTTTTCCTGACTGTGGCTTCTGGTTTCCAGTTTGGTTCCTGCCTTCCTAAAGCTAAGTTTTCTCTGCTATTGTTCATGTGAGTTTTGTCTTGTTTACTTAGTTTTTGTGTTCAGCCAGCCCTGGCTGGGACTGGGCTGAATTCCCATTTTGTCTCTGATCAGTTGATCTCTTTTGCTCTGTCTTCAGAATATACCTAAGTGCTGATATAGAGTTTTGAAGTCTAGCGACTTCAGGGCCTTTTTCTATCAGATGTGTTGGACATTTTTTTTGGCATGGTTTTTTGCGTGATTGCAGACAACAGCTTTTCTTTCCTTTCCTTTCTAGTTAGTGAGGGCCCCATCGCTTGCTCAGCCTATCTTTCTATCTGTGTCTGTGTTTTCATCTTGTTTCACCGACAATACATGTAGGGGGCTGTCTATTGCTTTGGGGTCTGCTCTGGGGCAGTTAAGATTTTCCCTTTCTTTCTTTAGGCTTATTTAGTTCTCCAGCAGTGACGAGGCGTCTAGGACCACCGTAGGCACGCTCCACGGCTACTGCTAGTTGTTGTGGATAGGATCAGGGGTCTGCAATCCGCTCGTTACCAACCTCTCCGGTTTTCTGGGCTTAGCTTGCTTTTTGCTTTTTCCTCCTCGGTGACTCATTCATAACATATGCCTCAACAGGTCAAAGGTCATACCACGTGCTCCAGGGATCCGATTCTTCTTCCAGAACCTCCCAACACTGACCCTCCAGGACCTTGCTCACTGAACCCTCCAGGTAACAGTCTTTCTCACTGACCCAGGTCAGTACAACACGAACACCTGTCCATTACCTGTGTTGGCCACACAGGTTCTCGGGTACCTTTTGTCCGCAGAGGCACCCAAGCAATCACCAGTCTCTTTCTCTGACCCTGGTCAGTACAACACGGCTTTCACGACCGTCAGCCCTCCTGGCTCAGCGTTGTCAGCACTGCACCATGTGCTTTGGAAACCGTTGCCCTTAGCAACCGAATTTTGCAGTCCTCTTCCATTGCTCCTAGCAACAAGGCTACAACACTGCCCATAGCATTCTCTACCAATTGTAAGGTAGCGCTGTCATTCAGGTAGGGGATACTCGCTTGGCAGCCAATAAATCACATCCGGCACAGGTTTTCCATAAAACAATCACAGTCCAATTACTCTAGTAATTCTTTCTGAATTTCATCTCCCTCCAAAAGATCAATAGCACGATCACAATATAAATTTTGAAAACTAAGAAAATTAATTCAATGAAATGAAACAATGAATCAGATATATGGCGCTTGAATGTAACAAATGTAATTCCATGAGTGAGCGAAAATACTGTAAGGATGCTGCTGTTTTGCGTTCTGCTGATTTATTTTAATGAGATAAGCCAAACAAACGTGCTACGACCCACTCTAATTGTGTTTTGAAAAAGATTTATCAATAGCAAAAAAACTTCTACTTTTAGTACTTTTTCAGTATATTTGGTTTTTGTCTTGGCTATTAGAGAATTGTAAGTACATTTAAATAGTATGTAGCTGTGTAGAATTCTGAGAGAGCAGAGTTTTAGTTTTATTAAAGATCCTAAGCTGGGCATAGAACTATAATGTGTGTTGTAAGTTAGCGCTGTCATTCGGGTAGGGGATACTCGCTTGGCAGCCAATAAATCACATCCGGCACAGGTTTTCCATAAAACAATCACAGTCCAAGCGGTTTATTTATGCATCATAAACCATGACCAGCAACATAAAGTTCATATTAACAGCATAGCGTCCATGACAGAGCTTCACTCTGATATCCCTGTGGTCACACAGGTTGTGCCATGTCCAGCACACAGGCTCTTTTAGCCTCACAGTTATATCCCCTCTCTGGGTTTACTTTATGGCTGCTTCACAACGCTGCAGATGTCTATTCCCTCCATGGAACTATCAGGCACGTGCAGCCATTAAACACAGCATTCACTTGCTGTCAGGAAGACAGCCCTATCTCTCTCAGATGGGACCTTCCAAAATGGACCAACCAGGTCCCAGCATTCACTCCATGTGACCTACCCTGGCCACCTTATATGGTCCGTAGCCACGCCCACCGGGTCACATGGCTATGACCTCATCACAGGTCCTACAAGCTGTTAGGGCTGGCGGAACGCATCAAATAATAAAGATGGTAATAAGGTGCGTTCGCAGCCCGGGGTCCACCGTGCAGGGGTGGTAACCTGCTGCTCGGTAATGGCGGATGCTATATGGCGGTATACTATAAAAACACACACGGGTTATCGTCACGGTGTGTACGGGGGCAGACTCTGTTGCTTCACAGAGCCGCACTACCGCTGAACATAAATGCCGGAGCCTGTTTGTGCTCAGAGTACTCGGCTAAAAGAGCGCACAGTGTACGGCCACAGAACGCTACCCCAAGGACAAGGGGTTAGAGTCCCTTTAGGCCCACTGAGCGCGCAGAGTGCCGCTAAAGACGCTGGCAGTGGAGTGTGGAGCATGTGCACTGAGGCGTGCTGGATCACTGGTGAGGAGCAATGTCTGATTCAAACCCTGAGCTACCTATACCTAAGCCTGGGCGCTAGCAGGCTAGGCTGCACAACACATGCGTATCAAGGGTAGGGGTTTCATAATGATTCAGTCACCAGATACATTCATACGTGCATACATCTCTCACACCTTATAGTCTGTAAATACAGTCTATCCTAGCGCATGGGCGAGCGGCCATGCGAACCTTTTATAACCACGGGCGTCCGGGACCTTCCTGGCTTCTCGGATGGGCCACACGAGCAGGACCTGAGCACGTGACCCTCGATCTCCAACGGGAGATCACTCCACGGGCATGCTCAGTGGCCCGACATGAGGACTTAGTCCCTGGAGAATCTCGCTGCTGAACAGCCTGCATTGTCATAGCTGTGCCAGAGGTGGCAGCAGCAAGCAAACCCACGGAGTTGGCCTGGGCAGAGCGCCGGGACTGACGAATCTGCTGAGCAGGCTCCACTGCAGCCAAAGAAGAATGGGAGACCGCAGGGTGCAAGGCTCTGGATTCCTGCTGTGCAGTGGCAGGAACCCGACGCCTAACACAAGCATTCATACATTCTTTAGTTTGGCGTTCTAGACACACCCCTTGGGTTGGTTTGTAGGTAACTGGTGCTGCCCGTCTCACCAGCTACCTGGAGTCTTCTCCCTGACACATTGGAATGAAAGATCAGCTCTGCTGATCAGCACATAAGCAAGCCTCCATTCCAAGGCCACCCACCTTGAGATACATAGCGATCCTTTAGCACCCTGCTCCTGTTACCACTCTGGACAAGGCTATCCGTTCATCCTGGGACACCCACACAGCGTCCACTAGCAGACACAGTGGTCACTACACCACAGTGTCTATATCAGCAAAGAATAAAGATTCAGCTTGTTGGCCTAGTGATGTATCCCAATATTGGTACAAAGACAGAGAGGGTACAAGCAAACCCTGCATGAGGGGCACATGCCAACCCCATGAGTGCAACTTAACCCCTGTTATTATACCCAAAAATAAAAAAAGCTATGGCTAGGGAAATAAATTAAAGGGGTTTTACCATGAACAAAGTTAATTTTAATCAATTTATCTTGGAATAATAATAATTTCCACAATTGGATGTGTTTAAAAAAATGTTCCTGTGCTGAGATAATCATACATGTGCCTCTCCTGCGTACTGTGTAATGGATGTGTCTGACCATACAGACACATGGTCTGATCATACCACAGCGCCTGGGCAGGGGAGGACAGAAAAGAGAGTATACAAAGAGCACAGCATAGGATCACAGCTGATTCTTTTCTTTGAGATAAAACATTTCCCTGCCTGTTGTTACAAAAAAGTTTTACCTCAAAGAAAGAATTAATTGTGGTCCTGTGCTGTAAGGTCTGTATATTTTTTTGCTTCCTCCCAGGCCTAGGAGATGTGGTATGATCAGACCATATTCCTGTACAGTCAGAAACAACCATTACACAGTCACATGAGTTCACATTTATAAGATTATCTCAGCACAGGAACATTTTTTTCTAAACACAACCAAATGTGGAAATTATTATTATTGCAAGATTTATTATTTAAAATGAACTTTGTTCACGGGACAATCATGTTAAAATGACATAGAATAAAAAAATTAAAAATAATAATCTTGAACCAGGAGATGGAGGAAGAGTTTAAGGAGGAGTTGGTGGAAGTGGTGGTGCAGGTGGAAGAGGCAGAGGAAGAGGAGAGGAGGTAATCAACATTGTTTTTGTGTTTTATTTTGATTTAATTTAGGGAGGCCCCAAAACATAGTGAATGGCAAATAGAACAACAGACTGGAGGAGTAAATCAATGACTGGGTGCTGCTGATATACGTCTCTATTCAATCAAAGGAACAGAAAAGTCCTGTGGGATACACACCTGATTCATTTTAATGAATCTAAGTTTGTCCACATTGGATGTGGACATGCGGATGTGTATGTCTCTGATCACACAACCTGCTGTGCTAAACACACATTCCAATAGTACACTTGAAGCAAGTCACGTCGGACCTCCAAGGTGTAAAGGGCAATCTAAGGCCATGTGTCCTATTTTGAGACCCAGAAGTTAAATGTGACAATCCCATCAATCACTATGTGGAGATGTGTTGGTGCTCTAGCTGCACTGACAACTTCCTTCTTTTCCTCCTCTGCCTTGTGCTTCTATTGAGCCCCCGCTGTAAGGTTGGCAACACTATGAATAGAGTGTTTACCAGTGTGTGCTTGTATTCCCACACCGATCATGCTCCAGTGACAGCTGTAAGTGTGGCGCCCTGGAGGCTCAGTCACCACAGAGGTACTGCACCTCCTCCTGAGGTGTGGTGCCCCACCATCCAGGTAAGTTGGAGGCTCCTGACCACGCTCCACCTCACACAACACAGTAGTCAGCAAAGCCACATTGCGGCTCCCTGCTTGGAGTGTAGCAGAGCACCTTTGGTGGCTCCCTGCTTGGAACACGAAACGTGCTGGGAGGCGGGTGGAATTAAGAATACATAAAAGAGCGGGAATGTTTAGGATTACAGGTTAGTCAGGGAGAGGAAGCAACTCAGAGAGGAGTGAGGAAAGAAGATCCCTGAGAGAGGGATGGAGGAAGGAGGTGCTGCAGCAGACCTCAGTGACCTGGGTCTGCTGGCACGGGAAAGGAAAGAAGGAGAAAGACATTGAACTGAAACCTGATCTTCCATAAGAGAGAGAGATTAGTACGGAACGAAGGAGTAAAAGGGAACAGAGGACGTGGGTTAGGAGAGAACCCTGCCTAGAAGTTCTAAGCGCAAGGACGGGGCCCGATCCCCGAGGTTTTATGGATGCTAACGGTCCTGCAGCAGACACCGGTGGAGTAGTGGGCTGTAAATGCACTACTCCCATCTAAGACTTGGGGGTACAACAGCAACTTGGATAGTGAGCTGGGACACAGGAGTGAGGAGTCTCTGAAGCAGGCTACAGCTGTCTGCCGTACAAGTAGAGTTCTTGGGAACATCTGTCAGGAGGAACTCCAGTGTAACTCAGTACTAGGAGATCTTCACACTTAAAGGCACTATAAGAGGAGACGTTCAGAAAGGTACATGTTGGCGGAGTGCTGGAAGGGAGCATTCCATCTGACCTGGAGGTTGATTGAGCCTCTGACCCGGAGGACACAGTACGGAGGCAAGCATCTGTGTGTACTACAGACTGTGAGTAAAGCTTTGGAACTACAAGCCCTGGTGTCCTCCATTGATTCTTGCGTCAACACACCCAGCACTGCTACATCTGGGTACCAGCTTTGACACTGCTTGTACCTCTCCTCTAACTCCACATCTACACCGCCCTGGGGCTATAGCTTCACCTGTGGGGAGCTTCACCATCTTGGCTGCAACACACCACCAGCCCCAGAGGATCTGCAAGCAGCGTTGGCTTAACATCTCACTTGCCGAACACCACAGGTGGCGTCACAAACTATTCCATTCACTACATTCTACCATTCAAACTCCCCCTATTAATTGGGTGCCCAGGGCCACAGACCGGGTCACCACTGCTGTGACATATCCTGCCGACACTGGCCCGGTACCAAGTAACCCACAGCCCTGGGAGGGCAACCCATAAGGATAGCACATTGTCCTTGTAGTCAGGATCCAGCAGGGTGGCCAGTCAGTAAATAGCACTGGTAACAGTCTGGGCAAATCGGTGATCATTGCACAGGCACTGAAGCATGTAATCCCTGATGTGTGCCAGGCTTCCCATAGGCAACTAGCTTCCCTCAGTGGGAGGTGTATTTTCTGTGTCCTTGGTTTCCCCCAGCCACACTGCACTGAGCTGCTTTGAGTTTCACCCGGCTGTAAATACAATTCATCCTCCTATTCCTATTTCTCGTCGTTCTCAAAAACTGTCCCCTTCTTGACAGTTGTGTACCTGGCCACTGTTGGTACTAGACCCTACCTACCAAACCTTGTGTGGACAAGTGGCTTGGTCACCACCTTATCCACCAACACCTGAAGCATTTGTTCAAGGAAACAAAGAAGTATGATAGTGACACTGATGATGGTGTTGTAAGGGGAAGGAAATAACTAGGTATGTCTCCTCCATGAATGGTCCAGAACCATCGGGGCTGTCACCTATATTGCGAGGTAGAAAGCTTGAGACTCCAGACTGTACTCTGTGTTTGAGAAAAGGGGCTGTGGCTAAGCGGACAGAGCTACAGCGCACGAGTGACCAGGCAGTTTGGGCGGGAACTTCAAGCGCACGGGACACCTGTGAGCTAAAATCAGCTGAGAGGCATCTGGGCAGAGCAGAGCCTGGGTTAACAGAGTGCTTTGACAGAAGACCATCAACTGAGTACCGCTCAGACACCGCTGTCCCAGCCGACATCACTGTCCTCACTGAGAACGCTGACACAGCCGATAATGCTGCCACATCCGCCCCCGCTGACAGTACTGACCGTGAGAGACAAGGTCTGTGAACGGGACTTAGGCATGTGTCAATTTGACACAGCAAATTGGGCTGCCCATTGTAAACTGTGTTTGGGCAGTGCTGCAAATCTCTGTAGTGTTTTGGCCACTCACCGCTGAGGATAAGGATGTATCCCTCTTCATCACCTCATCTGCTGGACCCAAGACTCCCATCAGGATCCCGAGGATTCGCCATCATCATCAGGACCAAGGGAGGACACCACCAACGTCAAAAGATACTACATTATTTACCTCAGCATTGTGACAAATCCCCACGGTGATGCAATCTAGGCAGCACCAGTCACAGACAGAAGTTCAATCGTGACTCTCGCCTGAGTGATGTTATATTTTATTGTATTGTCGGTTTTACTTGTCCCTGTTCCTTAAGTTATCCCCATTAACCTTTTGCTGTATTAGGGAATATTATCCCTCTGTTTTCTCCCTGCATGGAGTTTCTACTGTATAATAAACCCCTTTCACCCTTGGTTTGTGTACAGTCCATTATTGCATCCTACATGCCTGCAGTCTCCTCACAGTGTCATCAGCCCTGCCCATGTTTGTGGAGAATTATAAGCAGCGCAACACAGCACACATGTCCAGCATGGATGCCCACTCATTGGTCGTGAAGTTGAGTTATTTTGCAGAGCAACTCACCTGTGTGTACTTCAGCTGAAACTCCATTATTGCCTGCTGCTCCTCACACAGTGTCTCCCACGAATGCAAGGCGGAGTTTCACCTTGATGTTATGTCATATATGATGCAGTGAGCTGGAAGGCTAAAGTGACATTGCAGCACAGACAGGTGAGCAGCAGGGTGAGAACACAGAAAGCATGCACCGATGGCCCCCACTTTCTGCAGCAGTTCTGACGGGGGTAATTTTTCAGGAAGCTCTGCACCACCAAATTCTACACATGCGCCAGGCAAGGGATGTGCATCAAACTGGCTAGACCAAAGCTGCTACGAGATTTTGCCTGTTATTGCAAACCACCAGGCTGGGCTTTCAGGTTCAGGGGGGGTAAAGCACTCATCAGTCTGGTGTTTGATCTTCATCCACAGATCCTGCGCAGTATGGGGTTTTTCCCCCAAACAAATGGTTTTCAGAACAGCCTGTTGTCGTTTCCCCCTGGCTGTGCTGAAGTTGGAGAAGGCAACATAGACAGAGAAACATCTACCAATTCTCGGTGGTAGTAGGACATGCGCCAAAATGCTTTCAGCCTCAGGCCCAACTGCCACTATATTTACCCAGTTCGCAGTTAGAGAGAATTAATGTCCCTGGCCATGCTTACTGGTACACGGATTTGTGGACCTTACCACTGATGGCATTGCGTAATACATATCTGATTTTATCAACAACATGTTCATGCAGGGCAGGGATGGCCCTCCTGGAAAAGCAGTGGTGACTGGGAAACACATACTGTAGGGAAGCCACCGCCATAACATTTTTAAAAGTGTCTGTCTCCACCAGTTGGAATGGCAGCATTTCAAAGGCCAGGAATTTTAAAATGCTGCCAATCAGTACCATGGCTCTTGGGTGGGTAGGGGGTACTTTCTCTTTCTCTCCAGTGTTTTGGGGATGGACAGCTGAACTCTTCCATATGACGATATGTAGATGCTTGGTGACACTGCTAGTGGTTGTCCTGTCACGTCCTCTCTTTGCGGGGATTCAGGTGACCCTGTTGCTCAGGAGCAGGAGAAAGAGGCCACGAATGAAACAGAAAAGGGAGCAGGAGAAGCCTTATATCTTTCCTGGTTTTTCAAGTGTGTACTTGACTGCAGCTCATGCTTTGAATTCAGATGCCTCATCATGCAGGTGGTGCTCAGGTTCAAAACATTTATGTAGATTGCACTGGTAAATCCACTCTTTAGTATAATGCAGCAGTTGGATTAAGATATAACCTTTATTTCAAAAATACCTAAAAGAATCTAAATAGTAAAGTGCAAGGTGCTCAAAAAACATAACAAAACAAAACGAGCTGGTGCAGTAAAAAGTATCGGTCCACACAACTTTGACTGGAGGTGTCTGTCTTATCATACACCTTTATGACAGACAACTGTAGTACAATACTATTGTCCTGTGTTATAATACTGCATTTTCAATACCGGGTCCAAATAGCGCACTATGTTTAAAAAAACAGGAGAAACCCGATAACTGGATATTGCAGGTTGCCCACCAGGCCTTTGTCAGTGACACAATGTAATACCAACTAGTTGATACTCTGGGAGAAGGGGTATTTTGTTCACCATTCAATTTGGATGGAAGTTTCTACCTGATCCATATCCCGCTATTTTGGTGAGACGGTTCCTATTTGTTTAGTGAGATGCCAAAAAATTCTTGTGTCATGATTGTCCCCTCCAATAAGAGGGAAAATGAGGTGTTTACTGTTAAAGTGAGGTATATATGAATGTATCATTTCCTCTGTGAAACCTATGAGCATTTGTGCATTAATTAATCCCTTATGAACCTGCAGAAATCTTTATAACTGAGGTTAAAGAGGGTTTAAGCTGGTCAGTGGACTGTAAGTCCGCTATATCAGGGTTCCCCAACTCCAGTCCTCAAGGCCCACCAACAGATCATGTTTTCAGGATTTCCTTTGTATTGCACAGGTTGGGGAGCCCTGTGCTATATTGGTCAGTGCACCAAATAAAGCTGTAGCTATACCTTTTAAGGTCTTGGATAGACCTATTGATATGCTATGCTTGAAATAAAATACCATGAGATGGATTGATCCTGATATTTTGAACCACAGTATCTGATATTAGGCATCTTTGGTATCAAAGTTGTGTGGACCGATACTTTTTACTGCACCAGCTTGTTTTGTTTTGTTATCTGTTATATCTTAATTCAAAATATTTATGCCTCACTTCAGGCTCTGATGGCATGGTATACAAACCACCCATGTCAGCACAGTGCCTGAAGAAGTGTAACACACCAGGGAGCTCCATTGAGCTGGCTTTGTTGTGCTTAGTTCATTGGTGCAGTGGGCAGTAGCAGCCAACATACTGGCTAGGGGCTATCTGCTGTGCTTTTGTACCCTGCTCCCTCTTTTGCTATACAGCTGGGGCACCATGGCCACCGCCTCTTCCTCCAACCTGCCAATGTCAGTCGCATGACCATGACTCCATGTGGGGTCTAGGACCTTTTCATCCCATGCATCATCTTCCACCCAGTTTGCACTTCTGACTACTTGCCGATCCACAAAAATTGGCTCCTGTGTTTCGTCATCAGCATCAGAGATGTGCTGCGGTAGTCCGCTGACCATTTGCACTACCCCTCCCATGTACTCATCCACAACCTGAACAAGTGGTTGGGTGTCAATGCTATCAATCTCTTAGACTTTTGGGACAGGGCTAAGTGGATGACCCATGGAACCACAGCCAGCGTAGTCATCAAAAAGCAGAAGCGACAGCTGCATGACATGGAGCTCTGACTGCTTGTCTTATTTTCAAGGGCATGAGGTGAAAAACAGAAGCCCATAAGAAGCAGGTGCAAATTCTGCACTTTCAGAAAGGCACTGTGTGGAAGTCAAATCAAAGGTACTGGAGGCACTCTCAGCTATCCAATCTAAAACCGCCTCTGCTTGTTCTGGTCTTACCATTTGTACAGTAGTACTCAAGCCTACAAAATTGCACAAAACGTCCTCTTGCCTGCTTGTGGGTCGCCCTCACACACCCAGGGCAGCGGGGTACTCGGTACCGGGCCGGTGTCAAGGTGGGAATGTGTCACAGCAGCGGTGACCCGGTCCGTGGCCCTGGGCGCCCAATATCAATGGCGGTGATGTTAATGGTGTTAAAGTTTATTAGAATAATTTGTGACGCCACCCGTGGTGTTTGTCAAGTATGATGGTAAGTCAACGCTGCATGCAGGTCTGCTGGGACTGATGGTGTGGTGCAGCAAAGATGGAGTAGCTCCCCTCAGGTGGAGCTGTAGTCCCAGGGCAGTGTAGATGCAATGGGTGAGGAGAGGCGCAGAATGGTATAGATGTTGTTACTCAGGTGTAGCGGTGCTGTAATAACTGGAGGACACCAGGATGTGCAGTTCCAAAGCTTAAGGCTGGTTTCACATTTGCGTTTTTTTGCGCTGGAAAAAAACGCATACGTGCGCATGCGTTTTTTCCCCTATATTTAACATGGGTGCGCATACCTGCGCACTGGTAAGCGCACGTATGCGATTTTCATGCGCTGCGTTTTTTTGGGGTGTGCGTTTGTATTTTCCAGACGCAGCATGTTGCATTTTTTGGCCCTGCAAAAAAGCGCATGCGCACGTATGCGCACGTTTTGCGCTAAAAATGGCCATTATAGCCTATGGATGCGCATACGTGCGCACTGGCATGCTCATGTATGCGTTTTTTTGCACATGCGTTTTTTTTTTGTTAACCATGGAATTTAGGGGTTTGGGTTAGAGTTAGGGTTAGTTAAGGGGGTTTAGGGTTAGGGTTAGGGTCAGGGTCAGGGTTAGGGTTGGGGTTAGGGTCAGGGTTAGGGTTAAGTATGGTTTGGTTAAGGGTTAGGGTCAGGGTTAGGGTTAGGGTTAGGGTCAGGGTTAGGGTTAAGTATGGTTTGGTTAAGGGTTAGGGTCAGGGTTAGGGTTAAGTATGGTTTGGTTAAGGGTTAGGGTCAGGGTTAGGGTTAGGGTCAGGGTTAAGGTTAGTTAGGGTTTGGGTTAGGGTTAAGTATGGTTTGGTTAAGGGTTAGGGTCAGGGTTAGGGTTAGGGTCAGGGTTAGGGTTAGGGTCAGGGTCAGGGTTAGGGTTAGGGTTAGGGTTAGGGTCAGGGTTAGGGTTAGGGTTAGGGTCAGGGTTAAGGTCAGGGTTAGGGTTAGTTAGGGTTTAGGGTTTGGGTTAGGGTTAAGTATGGTTTGGTTAAGGGTTAGGGTCAGGGTTGGGGTTAGGGTCAGGGTTAGGGTTAGGGTTAGGGTCAGGGTTAGGGTTAGGGTTAGGGTCAGGGTTAAGGTCAGGGTTAGGGTTAGTTAGGGTTTAGGGTTTGGGTTAGGGTTAAGTATGGTTTGGTTAAGGGTTAGGGTCAGGGTTAGGGTTAGGGTTAGGGTCAGGGTTAGGGTTAGGGTTAGGGTCAGGGTTAAGGTCAGGGTTAGGGTTAGTTAGGGTTTAGGGTTTGGGTTAGGGTTAAGTATGGTTTGGTTAAGGGTTAGGGTCAGGGTTAGGGTTAGGGTCAGGGTTAGGGTTAGGGTCAGGGTTAGGGTTAGGGTCAGGGTTAAGGTCAGGGTTAGGGTTAGTTAGGGTTTAGGGTTTGGGTTAGGGTTAAGTATGGTTTGGTTAAGGGTTAGGGTCAGGGTTAGGGTTAGGGTTAAGGGTTAGGGTCAGGGTTATGGTTAGTAAAGTCATGGTTTGGGTTAGTGTGAGGGGCCACCTAATGTTGGAAAAAAACGCAAACGCGGTAAAAACGCACTAAAAACGCATACAAACGCATAAAAACGCTGCGTTTTTTCATGCATGCTCATAAAAATGCTTGAAAAAAATGCAGCAGTTGTATGCTTTTGTATGCGTTTTTTCAATGCGTTTTTTTGCGGGAAAAACGCGCTGCAAAAAAAAGCAAGTGTGAAACTAGCCTTACTCACTGTTTGCAGTTCACTCAACTGCCTGCCTCCGTACCATGTTCTCCAGGTCAGGGCTCCAGCCAACCTCCAGGCAGGATAGGATTCTCCCTTCCACACTCCACCAACATGTACCTTACTGAACGATTCCTCCAATGCGCCTTTAGGTGCGAAGCACTCCAGTACTTAGTTACCCTGGAATGCCTCTCTCTAGGTGTTCCTAGTCTTTACTTGTATGACAGACAGCTGTAGCCTGCTTCGGGGACTCCTCACTGCGTCCCGGCTCTCTATTCAGTTGCTGTTGTGTCCCAAGTCTATGATGGGAGCAAGGCGTTAGCGGCTCACTACTCCTCCGGTGTCTGTTGCCGGACATAAAGATCCAATCAACCTCGGGGACCGAGCCCCGGCCTTTGCGCTCTCTGGACTGGAAGGGTTCTCTATCTTTCTTCAACCAGCTTCCCACCATCCTTCTATTCTCCTTCATTCCGATCTGTTCTATCTCTCTTATGGAAGGTTAGGTTATCAATCTTATCAGTCTCTTTCTCTGGTCTTTCTCGTGCCAGCAGCCCAGATCACTGGGACCTGCTGCAGCACGTCCTTCAGACACTCATCTTCTCTCTTCTCTCACTAGCCAACTCTCTCTAACTCTCACTCTTCCCACTCTTTTATATCATCTCACTCCACCCGCCTCCCAGCACATCTCGTGTTACGAAGCAGGGTTCCACGAGGGGTGCTCTGCTAACCCCCAGCCTGAAGCTGTTAGGTGGCCCCACTGAACTATCCTGTGTGTGGAATGCAGGTGTGGAGCATGGTCAGGAGTTCCCACAATACCTGGATGGTGGGGCACTACACCTTAGGAGAAGGTGCAGTACCTCTGTGGCGACTGAAGCCTCAGGGGTGCCACACTTGCACCAGAGAAAGGTATTTCATTTGGGTGCATAGCAGGCACAGATCAACCATGTCCTCTCCCTGCAGCAGCTACACCTCCACCATCAGCAGCAACACGGCTACATCTTCTATTTGATATTCCCCTCATCCTTTGCATCCCCAAAAATTGCAGAGTATTACATGGTCTTTTTGCAGAGCACACCGACACAGGCTGTTTTTCAGAGTTAACACACAGAGGCTGTTTTCAGACAATTTCTAACAAGGTTGTTTTGCAGAGTACATCCACAGGGGCTGCTTTGAATATTCTCCCCCACAGAGGTTGTTTTGAAAAGTACACTCACACAGGCTGTTTTGCAGAGTACACCCACAGAGGCTGTTTTGCATATTTCCCCCACACAGGCTGTTTTGCAGAGTCCCCCCACACAGGCTGTTTTGCGGAGTCCCCCCACATAGGCTGTTTTGCAGAGTACACTCACAAAGGCTGTTTTGCCGAGTACACCAACATAGGCTATTTTGTGGCATACCCCTGGAAGGAGAAGGACTGAAAAACGGGGACTTGTTCTGTGCCGGGTCTGGAACTGTCGGAACTGTCTCCTCTGTTGTCCGGGGGAAAGCTAATAAGACTGGACAAACTGATACATCCGGGAGTAGGGGATGTGATTAAGCAGCTGCAGCCACAAGACACGTGGAAGTACTTAGTTTCGACGGGAACAGACAGCGCACTGCAGAGAAAAGTGAATGCTCTGGTCCTCAGGCCGGGACACAGAGCAGACCCACACCCACAAATTCCCACGGCGACTAGCAGCATCTGCCAGGAGAGACGTGTAGGATGCCCATTGGTCACCCTGACGCGAGGTGCCAAACACTCCGGGCTCGTGAGCACCGCGCATGTATCACCTCAGAGAGACTCAGTGTGGGAAAATGGACTAAAGGCTCAGCGGACGGTCCAGGAAGCCAACCGCTGCCGCCAGAAGACGGATCCTCGTTTCCCATAGGACTTCATTGGATCAGCATCGCGCCCGCCATTGTGGGCGTCATCTTCGGTTCAGCAACATCCATGATCCAAGAACTGACCTACACGATAAGTCAACCAAAAGAACTTCTGTTGCTATAGTTACTGCTATTTGCTTAAAGAATCAAAACGCCAGAATTATTCTTTTTTGGTCGCCGCAGCATTGCATTAAAATGCAATAATGAGCAAGGTCATATCTACACTAAAATGGTTTGAATAAAAATGTCAGCTCGATGAGCAAAAAATAAGCCCATATCCAGCCCCAGCTCACAAAATATAGAGATGCTATGGGTCTTGGAAAATGACAACTCTTTTGGACAAACTTTGGATTTTTTTTTTTTTTGCCACTTAAATAAAAAAAGAACCTATACATGTTTGATATGATGACATACCATCATCATGTTTTTGTGATGACCTGAAGAATCATAATAGCAGGTCAGTTTTAGCATTTAGTGAACATGGTAAAAAAAATTGTGGAATTTTACCGCACTTTGAATTTTTTCCGTTTTCTAGCAGAATAAATGGCAAAAACAATGGTGTTGTGCAGAAGTACAATTCATCCTGCAAAAAACAAGCCCTCCCATCTGAAATATGCAGGACAAAGCAGGAGGCAAGCAGACTTCCAAAATGCTCAGGAAGAAAACCAAATCACCGGCAACAACTGAGGGAAGGTTGCTCACTTAAATCTCTCCAGTCTGTAACACCTGACCTCCAATCATCCTCCTATGGTGATTGACTTCTGTCAGCCAGACCAGCTCCATTGCCAACAGCAACCACCAGAGGGAGCCCAAACTCAGAAGCCAGGTCAAAAGTGTTCACAACACCTACCGCATCCTTTCCTTCCTGGCCCTCACTGAGACCTGGCTGGTACACCCTGACACAGCCTCCCCTGCCGCACTAAGTTACGGCGGCCTCCACTTTACTCACACTCCTCGCTTTGGCAACAGACATGGCGGAGGATTGGGTTTCCTCCTTTCTAAAAACTGCTCCTTTAATTCTATCCAATCCCACCCTCCCTTAACCTCCCTTCTTTCGAGGTTCACTCTGTCCGTATCTACTCTCTCTAATCTCCAAATGGCTGTCATATAACAATCACCGGGCTCAGCCACTGCCTTCATTGACCAATTCTCCACCTGGCTCCTCCACTTTCTCTCTGCTGACATCCCCACCATCATCATGGGCGGACTTCAACATCCCCATTGACACCAATCAGCCAGCAGCCTCCAAACTCCTGTCACTTACCTCATCCTTTGGACTTACTCAGTGGTCCTCCACAGCCACCCACACAGACGGACATACATTAGACCTCATCTGCACCCGCCTCTGTTCCCTACCTAATCTCACAACCTCTCCCTTCCCCCTATCTGACCACCATCTACTCACTTTCTCATTCTTGTCCTTCTCACCTGCCCCCCCTCTTCTACCTCTGTTTTCCATATCTTCACTACATGACACAGACAGAACCACCGCTTTCTACAACGCCACCATCACATCAGCCATAGACTCAGTCACCCCTCTCATGCATGACAAAGTGAAATGAATCAATGGGCAACCCTGGCACAACAACCTCACCAAAAAATTTCGACAAGCATACAAGGGTCGCGGAGCAGCGTTAGAAGAAAACATGCTTGTCTGACGACTTCACTGCTCTCAAACAAGCTACATTTGCCTTCAAATTAGCCCTCACCTCTGCTAAACAGATCTATTTCACAAACCTTGCATCTTCATTATCCCACAACTAGAGTTGAGCGAAACGGGTCGAAAAAATTCAAAAGTCGCCGACTTTTGGCAAAGTCGGGTTTCATGAAACGAAACCCGACCCTAGGATGAGGTCGGCCACGAGGTCGGCGACTTACGCGCCAAAGTCGCGTTTCAAAAGTTTGTTTTGCGCTCTTTTTCAGCCAATCAGGATCCACGGACACTGTGGACAACGTGATGACATAGGCACGGGTCACCACCATCTTTCAGAAGGGCATGCAAGTGATTGGCTTGCTTTGGTGGGCGTCACAGGGGGTATAAAAGGGCGTGCACGCCAACCGCCATGTTACTCATGCTGATCTCAGAATAGGGAGAGCTGCTGCTGCTGATGATTTTGTAGGGAGAGCGTTAGGCAGGGAAGAAGACACCAAAAACTGCTTCTGCTGCTAGCGATGTTGCCTGTACAACACACCAGTCACTGTGCAGTGCAAGGGGAGGCTATATAGTGGTGTATTATTATTATTATTATTATTTATTGTTATAGCGCCATTTATTCCATGGCGCTTTACATGTGAGGGGGGTATACATAAAAACAAGTACAATAATCTTAAACAATACAAGTCATAACTGGTACAGGAGGAGAGAAGACCCTGCCCGCGAGGGCTCACAATCTTCAAGGGATGGGTGATAATACAGTAGGCGAGGGTAGAGCTGGTCGTGCAGCGGTTTGGTCGATCGGTGGTTACTGCAGGTTATAGGCTTGTCGGAAGAGGTGGGTCTTCAGGCTCTTTTTGAAGGTTTCGATGGTAGGTGAGAGTCTGATATGTTGTGGTAGAGAGTTCCAGAGTAGGGGTGATGCGCGAGAGAAATCTTGTATGCGATTGTGGGAAGAGGAGATAAGAGGGGAGTAGAGAAGGAGATCTTGTGAGGATCGGAGGTTGCGTGCAGGAAAGTACCGGGAGACGAGGTCACAGATGTATGGAGGAGACAAGTTGTGGATGGCTTTGTATGTCATGGTTAGGGTTTTGTAATGGAGTCTCTGGGCAATTGGGAGCCAGTGAAGGGATTGACAGAGGGGAGAAGCTGGGGAATAGCGGGGGGACAGGTGGATTAGTCGGGCAGCAGAGTTTAGAATAGATTGGAGGGGTGCGAGAGTGTTTGAGGGGAGGCCGCAGAGCATGAGGTTGCAGTAGTCAAGGCGAGAGATGATGAGGGCATGGACTAGGGTTTTTGCAGATTCTTGGGTGAGGAATGAACGGATGCGTGAAATATTTTTGAGTTGAAGTCGGCAGGAAGTGGAAAGGGTTTGGATATGTGGTTTGAAGGAGAGATCAGCATCAAGGATTACTCCGAGGCAGCGAGCTTGTGGGACTGGGGAGAGTGGGCAGTCATTTACTGTAATTGATAGGTTCGTAGGGGGGGTCACGTGAGATGGGGGAAAGATGATGAATTCTGTTTTGTCCATGTTGAGTTTCAGATATCTAGTGGAGAAGAAGGATGAAATAGTGGACAGACATTGAGGGATTCTGGTTAGTAGGGAGGTGATATCTGGTCCAGAGATGTAGATCTGTGTGTCATCAGCATAAAGATGATACTGAAAGCCATGAGATTCTATGAGCTGTCCCAGGCCAAAGGTGTAAATAGAGAACAGCAGGGGCCCTAGGACTGAACCTTGTGGGACTCCGACAGATAGGGGGCGAGGTGAGGAGGTGGTGTGTGAGTGGGAGACGCTGAATGTCCGGTCTGTTAGGTATGATGAGATCCAGGAGAGGGCCAAGTCTGTGATGCCGAGGGATGAGAGGGTCTGTAATAATAGGGAATGGTCCACTGTGTCAAAGGCAGCCGACAGGTCCAGGAGGAGGAGGACAGAGTAGTGTCGCTTGCTCTTGGCAGTTAAGAGGTCATTGGTGACCTTAGTAAGGGCAGTTTCAGTGGAGTGGTGTGACCGGAAGCCAGATTGTAAGCGGTCGAAGAGGGAGCAAGAAGAGAGAGGGGAGGACAGTTCAAGGTAGACGTGTTGTTCCAGTAGCTTGGAGGCGTATGGGAGAAGTGATATAGGGCGATAGCTAGATACAGAGGATGGGTCAAGAGAGGGCTTTTTGAGGATAGGTGTGATGGAGGCATGTTTAAAGCTTGAGGGGAAAACACCAGTTGTTAGTGATAGGTTGAAGAGATGGGTTAGGGTTGGGATGAAGACTGTGGTGAGGTTTGGGATGAAGTGGGATGGGATCGGGTCGAGTGCACAGGTGGTGAGATGTGATCTTGAGAGTAGAGTGGAGAGTCGATCTTCTGTAATGGTGGAGAAGTTGGTTTTGAAGGTGGAGGGCTGGGAAGTCGGGAGGAAGGGCTCTGGGGGTTGTTGACCAAAACTGTCCCTGATGTTATCAATTTTCTGCTTGAAAAATGAGGCAAAGTCTTCAGCTGAGATGAGTGGGGAGGGAGGAGGTGCTGGGGGGCGGAGGAGAGAATTGAAGGTGTTGAATAACTGTTTAGGGTTGTGAGACAGGGAGGATATGAGAGATGAGAAGTAGGTTTGTTTAGCTGTGGCGAGTGTGGTCTTGAAAGTAGTGAGGGACTGTTTGAATGCGATGAAATGCTCGTTGGAGTGGGATCTTTTCCATCTGCGCTCAGCAGCCCTGGAAGCTCGCCTCAGCTCTTTGGTCAGGCTGGTGTGCCAGGGCTGTCTGTTGATTTTGCGAGTTTTGGTATGTGTAAGTGGGGCAGCGGATTCCAAAGCTACAGCTATTGTGGTGTTATATAGAGTGGCAGCGTCATCCGCATTGTGTAAGGAACATATATCTGTAAGAGGGAGGAGGGATTCGGAGAATGAGTGTAGGTCAAGGTGTTTAAGATTCCTGCGAGGGTGTGAAAGTTTGTGGGGTGGGGATTGTAGACATGGAGTGAAGAGGGAAGAGAATGTGAGCAGGTTGTGGTCAGAGAGAGGAAGAGGTGAGTTAGAGAGGTTAGATAGGGAGCAGAGGCGGGTGAAGATGAGGTCCAGTGTGTGGCCATCTTTGTGGGTGGCTGTAGAAGACCATTGAGTGAGGCCGAAGGAGGAAGTGAGAGATAGAAGTTTAGTGGCAGCTGAGAGGGAAGTGTCAATGGGGATGTTGAAGTCGCCCATGATGATAGTAGGGATGTCCGCGGAAAGGAAATGAAGTAACCAGGTGGTGAAGTGGTCAAAGAAGGTGGTGGCTGGCCCTGGTGGGCGGTAGATGACAGCCAGTTGGAGGTTGGAGGGGGAGTAGATGCGCACAGAGTGCACCTCAAAGGAAGGGAGGGTAACAGAGGGTGGCAGTGGGATTGGGGTGAAGGAGCAGGTATCTGACAGGAGAAAACCAACTCCTCCACCATGTTTGCTGCTGGGGCGGGGGGTGTGAGAAAGGTGGAAGCCGCCATACGAAAGTGCAGCAGGAGAGGCTGTGTCAGAAGGGGTGAGCCAGGTTTCGGTGATGGCGAGGAAGGAGAGTTTGGTAGTAACAAAAAGATCATGGATGTAGGAAAGCTTGTTGCAGACAGAGCGAGCGTTCCACAGAGCTCCTGTTAGTGGGACTGGGGAAGCGGGGGCTGGGTGAATGGGTATAAGGTTGGAGAGGTTACGGAAGGTTGTGATAGAGTGTGGATGGGAGGTAGAAATGACTGTGGGAATGTGGTGAGGAGGACCAGGATTTGGAGAGATATCACCAGCAGTGAGAAGGAGCAGAGAAAGTGTTAGCAGGTGGGAGCAGGAGAGGGCATGAGGGGGTTGTCTGTGTTTGGAGACAGAGGATTGTATGTTAAGGAACAGTTTTGAGGCGGAGGTGAGGTGGATGGGGAGGATTGAAGAAGAGATGAACAGTTCCTTACTAGGAGTAGGGATTAGGGGAATTAGCAGAAAGTGAAGGATTATTGGGGTGAAAGTGAAAACAAACAGAAACATTGTTTACAGTGACTGTGTCCAGTTACCTTCAGTTCCCTTCTGGTTCAATTCTGGTTTTAATTCTTAAATTAATCTTCACACTTCTAGCACACACTTATAGCAATCACAATGCAGACTGAAGTCTATGCAGACTTGTGCTCTGCAATATATGTACAACTAAGTGCAGTCAGGTGTGAAGCAGAGAGGAGTGGTCTCTGCTCATCTTGGCCAGACAATTAAGAGTGGACCAGATGCATATGATCAAGCCAGAGTAAACAAGGTCATAAATAACACTGGGGTAAGCTGGGGTTAGCTGAAAGGCATACCATGTGAATGCTAGGTGCAGAGGCAAGTCTATGTGCAAAGCTGGGTGACGCACTGTGTGTCCTTCATAGACAGACAGCAGGAGAGCAGGAGAGCTGGGTGGATGGACATACCATGTGAATGCTAGGTGCAGAGGCAAGTCTATGTGCAAAGCTGGGTGACGCACTCTGTGTCCTTCATAGACAGACAGCAGGAGAGCAGGAGAGCTGGGTGGATGGACATACCATGTGAATGCTAGGTGCAGAGGCAAGTCTATGTGCAAAGCTGGGTGACGCACTGTGTGTCCTTCATAGACAGACAGCAGGAGAGCAGGAGAGCTGGGTGGATGGACATACCATGTGAATGCTAGGTGCAGAGGCAAGTCTATGTGCAAAGCTGGGTGATCAGTGGTGTTGGTCGTTGGGCTGCCTTCTAAGGCTTCCTGACATTCCTGCATTGCTGTTTACCCACTGCTCCGCAAACTGCTTTTTTAAAAGCAATCACAATTTTTTTTTTTGTCCTGCTGAGAAGAAGAAAAAAAAACTGCTTCTGCTGCTAGCGATTTTGCCTGTACAACACACCAGTCACTGTGCAGTGCAAGGGGAGGCTAAATAGTGGTGTATCAGTGGTGTTGGTTGTTGGGCTGCCTTCTAAGGCTTCCTGACATTCCTGCATTGCTGTTTACCCACTGCTCCGCAAACTGCTTTTTTAAAAGCAATCACAATTTTTTTTTTTGTCCTGCTGAGGTACTGAGCGTGCATTTTTTCACACCATACAGCGGTATACGCTGCTCACACAGTACCGTGTAACGGCTGTTATCACAGCCACAGTGAAGCTATCAGTGAGTCACTCTGTGAGAATAAGTCGAGGACATGTTCCGTTCTTACAGACCTGCACTCTAGGGAGATTCCAATTCTGCCCAATTCTACATACACCTTGTAGTTTGTGATACACTAGCCAATTTCTGCCTGTGACATAGCGCTCAGATACTCAGTGGGTCTCACACAATCCATAAGTGTCCAGTGTCCACAAGTGTGTGCAGAAATTAAAAATCTCCCTTATCCTCTAGTCACTTTGGTCACAGCTCTGCCATCGAGCCTGTGACAGAGCGCTCAGATACTCAGTGGGCCTCACACAATCCATAAGTGTCCAGTGTCCACAAGTGTGTGCAGAAATTCAAAATCTCCCTTATCCTCTAGTCACTTTGGGCACAGCTCTGCAATCGAGCCTGTGACAGAGCGCTCAGATACTCAGTGGGCCTCACACAATCCATAAGTGTCCAGTGTCCACAAGTGTCTGCAGAAATTCAAAATCTCCCCTGTCCTATAGACACCTTGTACCTTGTTTTACATTACTTTATAGTTTGTTGGATTTTGTCTACATTTCTACCAAAAATGAGGAAGGCTGGTGGAAGAGGCCGTGGAATTGGGCGGGGGTTGGCAGCTGGTAATGATGGTGTTGGTGGTGGATCTGATGGTAGTGGCAAGAGCAAAATAGGACCGAATGCAGGAGGTGTTGAGCCTGCGTCATCGTCTGGCTACATAAGGCCTCGAACGCTTAGTTTTCTAGGAGTTGGCAAACCGCTTTTAAAGCCAGAGCATCAGGAAAAGGTTTTTTCTTACATTGCTGACTCAGCCTCCAGCTCTATCGCCTCCTCTTCTTCAGTTGCAAAAAGTAAAAGCACTGAGTCGTCATTGGAGGCTCATGTTCATGAACCACACCTTTCCTTGTGTCCTTCATCCCAACCAAGAGTGAAGGATGACGCAGGCCATACTACTGATTACTCCATGGAGCTGTTTTCACATACCATGCCTGGATTATCAAGTCAAATGGTGAATTACCCAGGCCAAGATGAATCTGACATGGAGTGCACTGATGCACAGCCGCTGATGGATGATTCTGCTGGTACATTCACTCAGAGCACTACATTGTCCTCGCAGTGTACGGAGCCAGATTCTGACCCTGATGAGACTCAGGTGCCCCTTCCCGCACACTATACCACCATACACGGTGACACAGAGGAAGGTGCACATGACATAGAAGAGGAGGTGATGGATGACCCAGTTGTTGACCCAGATTGGCATCCATTGGGGGAAGAGGGTGCTGCTTCCAATAGCTCAGATGAGGAGCATCCACAGCAGACATCGACATCGCAACAGCTGTTATCTGGCAGGCCCGGAGCACTCCAAAGACAGGTTCCAAACATCAAAAGAGTTGCTGGACAGCTTGTCCAGAGGGTCAAAAGATCACAGCGTGCTAGGCCGCAAAATGTCTGCCAAAGTAGGAAGAGTGCAGTGTGGCACTTTTTTGAACAAAATCCTCATGATCAGGCCAAGGTTATCTGTAAGAAGTGCGCAAAGACCTTTAGCCGAGGGAAAAATCTGAAAAATTTGAATACCAGTTGCATGCTTAGACATTTAACCAGCATGCACTTGCAAGCGTGGACACAACACCAAACCTCAAGTGCCACATGTGCAACTGATCACAACGAAGGTAGTCAGCAACGCTACATTGTTTCCCCCACTGTAAGCCCACCGGTTAGCACAGCAGCAAATGTTGAGGTGTCGTTGCAATGCCACAGCAGTCAGGGAATCCCACTGTTATATCAACGAAAGACTGATTCTAGGCCATCAGAAAGAACACCAACTCCATCACCATCATCAACCCTCTCTCAGTCCACCCTGTCCACCACTACTTCCACCATATGCAGCTCTCAAGTCCAGCTCACCCTCCCAGACACTATGAGTAGGTCAAGAAAGTACTCAGTCTCTCATCCGCGTACACTGGGTTTGAACGCCCACATTGCCAAACTAATCTCGTTTGAGATGATGCCCTTTCGGTTGGTGGAAAGCGCAGCTTTCCGCGAACTCATGGCCTATGCAGTACCACGCTATGACCTACCCAGTCGCCACTTCTTCTCTCGCAAAGCCATCCCAGCCCTCCACCATCATGTGAAAGACCGCATTGTCCATGCACTCAAGCAGTCAGTGAGCGGAAAGGTGCACCTCACAACTGATGCATGGTCCAGTTGGCATGGCCAGGGCCGTTACATGTCCATCACTGCGCACTGGGTTAATGTGGTGGATGCAGGGTCCACAGGGGACAGCGGTGGTGGGACAGTGCTGCCTAGCCCACGGTATAGGAAACAGTTGGCTGTAGGCATTCAACCCTCCTCCTCCTCCTCCTCCTCCAGAAGCGAAAGCTCGTCCACAGAGCGCAGTCGTACGAGCACTCCATCTGCAGCTGCCACTGTTGCACACGATGTGTCCCCCTATCGAGCAGCTAGTGGAAAGTGTCAGCAGGCTGTGTTGCAGATAATGTGTTTGGGCGACAGACACACCGCCGAGGTACTGGCCGAGTACTTGAAGTGACAAACTGAGTCATGGCTGGGCAGTGTACATCTTGAGGCAGGCAAGGTAGTTAGTGATAACGGCCGTAATTTTGTGGCAGCCATAGCCCTTTCAAAACTCAGCCACATACCTTGCTTGGCTCACACCTTGAACCTGGTGGTGCAGTGCTTCCTCAAAAATTATCCGGAGTTAACAGCCCTGCTCCAGAAGGTGCGAAGACTGTGCGCGCACATCCGCCGGTCGCCTGTACACTCCGTTCGTATGCAGAAGCTGCAGCGATTGCTCCACCTTCCCAACCACCGCCTCATTATCGACATTGCAACAAGGTGGAACTCCACCCTGCACATGGTGGAGCGGCTGTGCGAGCAGAGGCAGGCCATAATGCATTTGTGGGAGGATACACGGCCAGGCACTTTGAAAGCAGACATGAAGTTGACAGGTGTGCAGTGGTCGAAGCTGAAAGACCTCTGTAAAGTCCTTCAGTGTTTTGAGGAATGCACACGGCTGGTAAGCGCAGACGACGCCATCCTAAGCATGAGCATCCCACTTATGCGTCTGCTCATGCAAACTTTGACGCACCTTAAGGAGCAGGCGTCTGCAGCCAATGTTGATGAGGAGGAAGAGGAGGAGGGAATCCTTGATGACATTCAGCCATTGTCTGCTCAGGGACCTCTCCTGGACGAGGTGGAGGAAGAAGAGGAGGAGGAGGATGATGATGGGGATGATTACTTAGGGGAGGAGGATGCATCTCGTGGGGCAAGTGAAAATGTTGGCGTGGCAAGGTCTGGTACAGGGTTTGTGCGTGACTGGAGGGATGTGGATTTGCCAGAAAGTGCTCCTCCAACCAGCACTCGCAGTGCATCATTGACACCGGGAACATTGGCCCACATGTCAGATTATGCCTTGCGGATCCTAAAAAGGGACCCCCGCATTGCCAAAATGATGAACGATGACGACTACTGGTTGGCCAGCATCCTGGATCCACGCTATAAAGGCAAATTACAAAACATCATGCCACAGGAGAACCTTGACCTAATATTGGCTAATAAACAAGCAACTCTGGTAAATCGGTTGCTTGAGGCATTCCCAGCACACAGCAGCGGTGATGGTTCTCACACGAGCCGTACGGGCCGGGGGCAGCTTGGCAGAGGTGTTCGTGGTGCACACAGCAGAAGTGGCGTTGGAGACAGGGGTTTCATGACAATGTTGTGGACTGATTTTTCAAATACCGCTCACACAACTGGTAATACTGCATCGATGGAAAGTGACAGGAGACAGCAGTTGTCAACTATGGTTACAAACTACTTTTCCTCCCATATCGATGTTCTCCCACGCAGGTCATTCCCCTTTGACTATTGGGCCGCTAAACTGGACACCTGGCCTGAATTGGCCCAATATGCCTTACAGGAGCTCGCTTGCCCAGCTGCAAGTGTGCTATCGGAAAGAGTCTTCAGTAGAGTTGAGCGAAACGGGTCGAAAAAATTCAAAAGTCGCCGACTTTTGGCAAAGTCGGGTTTCATGAAACGAAACCCGACCCTAGGATGAGGTCGGCCACGAGGTCGGCGACTTACGCGCCAAAGTCGCGTTTCAAAAGTTTGTTTTGCGCTCTTTTTCAGCCAATCAGGATCCACGGACACTGTGGGCAACGTGATGACATAGGCACGGGTCACCACCATCTTTCAGAAGGGCATGCAAGTGATTGGCTTGCTTTGGTGGGCGTCACAGGGGGTATAAAGGGGCGTGCACGCCAACCGCCATCTTACTTCTGCCGATCTTAGCATAGGGAGAGGTTGCTGCTGATTCTGTAGGGAGAGCGTTAGGCAGGGAAGAAGACAAAAAAACTGCTTCTGCTGCTAGCGATTTGGCCTGCACAACACACCAGTCACTGTGTGTGCAGTGCAAGGGGAGGCTATATAGTGGTGTATCAGTGGTGTTGGTTGTTGGGCTGCCTTCTAAGGCTTCCTGACAGGCTGGCATTGCTGTTTACCCACTGCTCCGCAAACTGCTTTTTTAAAAGCAATCCAATCTCCCTTATCCTCTAGTCACTTTGGTCACAGCTGTGCCATCGAGCCTGTCACATAGCTCTCAGATATTCATTGGGCCTCACACAATCCAAAAGTGTCCAGTGTCCAAAAGTGTGTGCAGACATTCAAAATCTCACTTATCCTCTAGTCACTTAGGTCACAGCTCTGCCATCGAGCCTGTCACATAGCGCTCAGATATTCATTGGGCCTCACACAATCCAAAAGTGTCCAGTGTCCAAAAGTGTATGCAGATATTCAAAATCTCCCTTATCCTCTAGTCACTTTTGTCACAGCAGTGCCATCGAGCCTGTCACATAGCACTCAGATATCAGTGGGCCTCACACAATCCAAAAGTGTCCAGTGTCCAAAAGTGTGTGCAGATATTCAAAATCTCCCTTATCCTCTAGTCACTTAGGTCACAGCAGTGCCATCGAGCCTGTCACATAGCGCTGAGATAACAGTGGGCCTCACACAATCCAAAAGTGTCCACTGTCCAAAAGTGTGTGCAGATATTCAAAATCTCCCTTATCCTCTAGTCACTTTTGTCACAGCAGTGCCATCGAGCCTGTCACATAGCGCACTGAGATATCAGTGGGCCTCACACAATCCAAAAGTGTCCAGTGTCCAAAAGTGTGTGCAGATATTCAAAATCTCCCTTATCCTCTAGTCACTTTTGTCACAGCAGTGCCATCGAGCCTGTCACATAGCGCTGAGATATCAGTGGGCCTCACACAATCCAAAAGTGTCCAGTGTCCAAAAGTGTGTGCAGATATTCAAAATCTCCCTTATCCTCTAGTCACTTAGGTCACAGCAGTGCCATCGAGCCTGTCACATAGCGCTGAGATAACAGTGGGCCTCACACAATCCAAAAGTGTCCACTGTCCAAAAGTGTGTGCAGATATTCAAAATCTCCCTTATCCTCTAGTCACTTTTGTCACAGCAGTGCCATCGAGCCTGTCACATAGCGCTGAGATATCAGTGGGCCTCACACAATCCAAAAGTGTCCAGTGTCCAAAAGTGTGTGCAGATATTCAAAATCTCCCTTATCCTCTAGTCACTTTTGTCACAGCAGTGCCATCGAGCCTGTCACATAGCGCTGAGATATCAGTGGGCCTCACACAATCCAAAAGTGTCCAGTGTCCAAAAGTGTGTGCAGATATTCAAAATCTCCCTTATCCTCTAGTCACTTTTGTCACAGCAGTGCCATCGAGCCTGTCACATAGCGCTGAGATATCAGTGGGCCTCACACAATCCAAAAGTGTCCAGTGTCCAAAAGTGTGTGCAGATATTCAAAATCTCCCTTATCCTCTAGTCACTTAGGTCACAGCAGTGCCATCGAGCCTGTCACATAGCGCTGAGATAACAGTGGGCCTCACACAATCCAAAAGTGTCCACTGTCCAAAAGTGTGTGCAGATATTCAAAATCTCCCTTTTCCTCTAGTCACTTTTGTCACAGCAGTGCCATCGAGCCTGTCACATAGCGCTGAGATATCAGTGGGCCTCACACAATCCAAAAGTGTCCACTGTCCAAAAGTGTGTGCAGATATTCAAAATCTCCCCTGTCCTATAGACACCTTGTACCTTGTTTTACATTACTCTATAGTTTGTTGGATTTTGTCTACATTTCTACCAAAAATGAGGAAGGCTGGTGGAAGAGGCCGTGGAATTGGGCGGGGGTTGGCAGCTGGTAATGATGGTGTTGGTGGTGGATCTGATGGTAGTGGCAAGAGCAAAATAGGACCGAATGCAGGAGGTGCTGACCCTGCGTCATCGTCTGGCTACATAAGGCCTCGAACGCTTAGTTTTCTAGGAGTTGGCAAACCGCTTTTAAAGCCAGAGCATCAGGAAAAAGTTTTGCCTTACATTGCTGACTCAGCCTCCAGCTCTATCGCCTCCTCTTCTTCAGTTGTAAAAAGTAAAAGCACTGAGTCGTCATTGGAGGCTCATGTTCATGAACCACACCTTTCCTTGTGTCCTTCACCCCAACCAAGAGTGAAGGATGATGCAGGCCATACTACTGATTACTCCATGGAGCTGTTTTCACATACCATGCCTGGATTATCAAGTGAAATGGTGAATTACCCAGGCCAAGATGAATCTGACATGGAGTGCACTGATGCACAGCCACTGATGGATGATTCTGCTGGTACATTCACTCAGAGCACTACATTGTCCTCGCAGTGTACAGAGCCAGATTCTGACCCTGATGAGACTCAGGTGCCCCTTCCCGCACACTATACCACCATACACGGTGACACAGAGGAAGGTGCACATGACATAGAAGAGGAGGTGATGGATGACCCAGTTGTTGACCCAGATTGGCATCCATTGGGGGAAGAGGGTGCTGCTTCCAATAGCTCAGATGAGGAGCATCCACAGCAGACATCGACATCGCAACAGCTGTTATCTGGCAGGCCCGGAGCACTCCAAAGACAGGTTCCAAACATCAAAAGAGTTGCTGGACAGCTTGTCCAGAGGGTCAAAAGATCACAGCGTGCTAGGCCGCAAAATGTCTGCCAAAGTAGGAAGAGTGCAGTGTGGCACTTTTTTGAACAAAATACTCATGATCAGGCCAAGGTTATCTGTAAGAAGTGCGCAAAGACCTTTAGCCGAGGGAAAAGTCTGAAAAATTTGAATACCAGTTGCATGCTTAGACATTTAACCAGCATGCACTTGCAAGCGTGGACACAACACCAAACCTCAAGTGCCACATGTGCAACTGATCACAACGAAGGTAGTCAGCAACGCTACATTGTTTCCCCCACTGTAAGCCCACCGGATAGCACAGCAGCAAATGTTGAGGTGACGTTGCAAGACCACAGCAGTCAGGGAATCCCACTGTTATATCAACGAAAGACTGATTCTAGGCCATCAGAAAGAACACCAACTCCATCACCATCATCAACCCTCTCTCAGTCCGCCCTGTCCACCGCTACTTCCACCATATGCAGCTCTCAAGTCCAGCTCACCCTCCCAGACACTATGAGTAGGTCAAGAAAGTACTCAGTCTCTCATCCGCGTACACTGGGTTTGAACGCCCACATTGCCAAACTAATCTCGTTTGAGATGATGCCCTTTCGGTTGGTGGAAAGCACAGCTTTCCGCGAACTCATGGCCTATGCAGTACCACGCTATGACCTACCCAGTCGCCACTTCTTCTCTCGCAAAGCCATCCCAGCCCTCCACCATCATGTGAAAGACCGCATTGTCCATGCACTCAAGCAGTCAGTGAGCTGAAAGGTGCACCTCACAACTGATGCATGGTCCAGTCGGCATGGCCAGGGCTGTTACGTGTCCATCACTGCGCACTGGGTTAATGTGGTGGATGCAGGGTCCACAGGGGACAGCGGTGGTGGGACAGTGCTGCCTAGCCCACGGTATAGGAAACAGTTGGCTGTAGGCATTCAACCCTCCTCCTCCTCCTCCTCCAGAAGCGAAAGCTCGTCCACAGAGCGCAGTCGTACGAGCACTCCATCTGCAGCTGCCACTGTTGCACACGATGTGTCCCCCTATCGAGCAGCTAGTGGAAAGCGTCAGCAGGCTGTGTTGCAGATGATGTGTTTGGGCGACAGACACACCGCCGAGGTGCTGGCCGAGTACTTGAAGCGACAAACTGAGTCATGGCTGGGCAGTGTACATCTTGAGGCAGGCAAGGTAGTTAGTGATAACGGCCGTAATTTTGTGGCAGCCATAGCCCTTTCAAAACTCAGCCACATACCTTGCTTGGCTCACACCTTGAACCTGGTGGTGCAGTGCTTCCTCAAAAATTATCCGGAGTTAACAGCCCTGCTCCATAAGGTGCGAAGACTGTGCGCGCACATCCGCCGGTCGCCTGTACACTCCGTTCGTATGCAGAAGCTGCAGCGATTGCTCCACCTTCCCAATCACCACCTCATTATCGAGTTTGCAACAAGGTGGAACTCCACCCTGCACATGGTGGAGCGGCTGTGCGAGCAGAGGCAGGCCATAATGCATTTGTGGGAGGATACACGGCCAGGCACTTTGAGACCAGACATGGAGTTGACAGGTGTGCAGTAGTCGAAGCTGAAAGACCTTTGTAAAGTCCTTCAGTGTTTTGAGGAATGCACACAGCTGGTAAGCGCAGACGACGCCATCCTAAGCATGAGCATCCCACTTATGCGTCTGCTCATGCAAACTTTGATGCACCTTAAGGAGCAGGCGTCTGCAGCCAATGTTGATGAGGAGGAAGAGGAGGAGGGAATCCTTGATGACATTCAGCCATTGTCTGCTCAGGGACCTCTCCTGGACGAGGTGGAGGAAGAAGAGGAGGAGGAGGATGATGATGGGGATGATTACTTAGGGGAGGAGGATGCATCTTGTGGGGCAAGTGAAAATGTTGGCGTGGCAAGGTCTGGTACAGGGTTTGTGCATGACTGGAGGGATGTGGATTTGCCAGAAAGTGCTCCTCCAACCAGCACTCGCAGTGCATCATTGACACCGGGAACATTGGCCCACATGTCAGATTATGCCTTGCGGATCCTAAAAAGGGACCCCCGCATTGCCAAAATGATGAACGATGACGACTACTGGTTGGCCAGCATCCTGGATCCACGCTATAAAGGCAAATTACAAAACATCATGCCACAGGAGAACCTTGACCTAATATTGGCTAATAAACAAGCAACTCTGGTAAATCGGTTGCTTGAGGCATTCCCAGCACACAGCAGCGGTGATGGTTCTCACACGAGCCGTACGGGCCGGGGGCAGCTTGGCAGAGGTGTTCGTGGTGCACACAGCAGAAGTGGCGTTGGAGACAGGGGTTTCATGACAATGTTGTGGACTGATTTTTCAAATACCGCTCACACAACTGGTAATACTGCATCGATGGAAAGTGACAGGAGACAGCAGTTGTCAACTATGGTTACAAACTACTTTTCCTCCCATATCGATGTTCTCCCACACAGGTCATTCCCCTTTGACTATTGGGCCGCTAAACTGGACACCTGGCCTGAATTGGCCCAATATGCCTTACAGGAGCTCACTTGCCCAGCTGCAAGTGTGCTATCGGAAAGAGTCTTCAGTGCAGCTGGATCAATCCTGACAGAAAAAAGGACCCGTCTGTCAACCCAAAATGTGGATGATCTAACCTTCATTAAAATGAACCACGCATGGGTTTCCAAGGATTTTGTCCCACCTTCCCCTGATGACACATAGGGTGACAGAAAAATGGCTTGCTTTGGTCCACCTCTTCCTGGGACTTCACCTATTTCGCCTTTTGCATCAGCTGAATGTCCAACATCAACATATGCCACTTTCTAAAACTCCCCTAACTGTGCTGCCTCCCCCCCCATGGCCGGGGTCACCACCTAGCGCACGACACCGTGCGAGTGCCGTTGCCCTGGACAGGTGGGTAGGCCGACTCTTGGGTGCGGGCACTGGCACAGGGTCCCTCATAGTGCAATCAAGTGTCTCTGATGGTGGTGGTGCACACCCGCCGTTAGACACACCGCTGTACTATGAGGGGCCCAGTGCCAGTACCGACGCCTATGAGTGGGCCCCCCTTGCTTGGGCAGGGCCCCATCATTTGCAATCTTTACCTCTCCCTGCTCCTCCGCTGTGTAATCTGGGCCGTCAAATCCATACTGTGCCTGACACCATCTGAGCCTGCCTCCTGATGTATAGACATATATTTTGAATGTGTACACTATCCATACATGTTATCCGGGGAGACGGTACCCTTTCTAACCTTTGTGCAATCACGTGCAATCCATACTGGGCCTAACACCGTCTGAGCCTGCCTCATGCTGTATAGACATATATTTTGAATGTGTACGCTATCCATACATGTTATCCGGGGATATGGTACCCTTTCTAACCTTTGTGCAATCACGTGCAATCCATACTGGGCCTAACACCGTCTGAGCCTGCCTCATGCTGTATAGACATATATTTTGAATGTGTACGCTATCCATACATGTTATCCGGGGATACGGTACCCTTTCTAACCTTTGTGCAATCACGTGCAATCCATACTGGGCCTAACACCGTCTGAGCCTGCCTCCTAAGACATATATTTTGAATGTGTACGCTATCCATACATGTTATCCGGTGATACGGTACCCTTTCTAACCTTTGTGCAATCACGTGCAATCCATACTGGGCCTAACACCGTCTGAGCCTGCCTCATGCTGTATAGACATATATTTTGAATGTGTACGCTATCCATACATGTTATCCGGGGATACGGTACCCTTTCTAACCTTTGTGCAATCACGTGCAATCCATACTGGGCCTAACAACGTCTGAGCCTGCCTCATGCTGTATAGACATATATTTTGAATGTGTACGCTATCCATACATGTTATCCGGTGATACGGTACCCTTTCTAACCTTTGTGCAATCACGTGCAATCCATACTGGGCCTAACACCGTCTGAGCCTGCCTCATGCTGTATAGACATATATTTTGAATGTGTACGCTATCCATACATGTTATCCGGTGATACGGTACCCTTTCTAACCTTTGTGCAATCACGTGCAATCCATACTGGGCCTAACACCGTCTGAGCCTGCCTCATGCTGTATAGACATATATTTTGAATGTGTACGCTATCCATACATGTTATCCGGGGATACGGTACCCTTTCTAACCTTTGTGCAATCACGTGCAATCCATACTGGGCCTAACACCGTCTGAGCCTGCCTCATGCTGTATAGACATATATTTTGAATGTGTACGCTATCCATACATGTTATCCGGGGATACGGTACCCTTTCTAACCTTTGTGCAATCACGTGCAATCCATACTGGGCCTAACACCGTCTGAGCCTGCCTCATGCTGTATAGACATATATTTTGAATGTGTACGCTATCCATACATGTTATCCGGTGATACGGTACCCTTTCTAACCTTTGTGCAATCACGTGCAATCCATACTGGGCCTAACACCGTCTGAGCCTGCCTCCTGAGACATATATTTTGAATGTGTACGCTATCCATACATGTTATCTGGGGATACGGTACCCTTTCTCACCTTTGTGCAATCACGTGTAATCCATACTGGGCGTGAGAACGGCTGGCGAGCTGTTAAGCAAGCTACAGCACCTGTCCAGACAAGTACAGGGATTCCCTAGCGAGGAGACTTATTTGATTGTCTTCAATGTTGGGGCAGCAATTTTTGGGGAGCACTATACTCTGGAGAATGATAGATGGGGCCCACCATACACTGGAACATTCCAAAGGTGGACATCAGACACTGGAGCAGCATTTACAGGGCCCATTATACACTAGAGCATTAGAAATGGGGCCCATTATGTTTGGAGCATTATTTGGGCCCATAAGACAGTGGAGCTTCATCCATGGGGACCAACATATACTGTAGCATTATGTGGAGCTCATCATATACTGTTTCAAACATTATATGGGACCAAAGATTCTGTATGGAGAAATAGATGGGCCTCGTCATGAGATGTAAAAAGTGAGGTATTTTTCATTGGACTATACCGCTATTTCTCTGCCGTATCGGAGCATGATGAGTTGTGGTATGTGTTAAAGGGGCGCTCTTTCGCCCAGGGCACATGAATACCTGGAGCCAGCCCTCCCCCCCCACAGTTTGTAGCCAAATAACCCCCATTTTTCAGTGCGTAACTTGTATTATGAAGTTAATTAAGGTTGACAAGCTTAAGAAAGAAGAATTGATGCTTTTGGCATTCAAATGGGCACTGTAGGTGTGTTTCCTGTCCTCCTCTCACTGCCGACTTTTATTCCCCATTGACTTACATTGGGTTTCGTGACGACCCCGACTTTTCCCTATAATCGGACGATCTTGCTCGACCCGACTTTTGGAAAAGTCGGGTTTCACGAAACGAAACGCGACCCTAAAAAACCAAAAGTCGCTCAACTCTAGTCTTCAGTGCAGCTGGATCAATCCTGACAGAAAAAAGGACCCGTCTGTCAACCCAAAATGTGGATGATCTAACCTTCATTAAAATGAACCATGCATGGGTTTCCAAGGATTTTGTCCCACCTTCCCCTGATGACACATAGGGTGACAGAAAAATGGCTTGCTTTGGTCCACCTCTTCCTGGGACTTCACCTATTTCGCCTTTTGCATCAGCTGAATGTCCAACATCAACATATGCCACTTTCTAAAACTCCCTAACTGTGCTGCCTCCCCCCCCATGGCCGGGGTCACCACCTAGCGCACGACACCGTGCGAGTGCCGTTGCCCTGGACAGGTGGGTAGGTCGACTCTTGGGCGCGGGCACTAGCACAGGGTCCCTCATAGTGCAATCAAGTGTCTCTGACGGTGGTGGTGCACACCCGCCATCAGACACACCGCTGTACTATGAGGGGCCCAATGCCAGTACCAATGCCCACGAGTGGGCCCCCCTTGCTTGGGCAGGGCCCCAGCATTTGCAATCTTTACCTCTCCCTGCTCCTCCGCTGTGTAATCTGGGCCGTCAAATCCATACTGTGCCGTACACCGTCTGAGCCTGCCTCCTGATGTATAGACATATATTTTGAATGTGTACGCTATCCATACATGTTATCCGGGGATACGGTACCCTTTCTAACCTTTGTGCAATCATGTGCAATCCATACTGGGCCTAACACCGTCTGAGCCTGCCTCCTGTTGTATAGACATATATTTTGAATGTGTACGCTATCCATACATGTTATCCGGGGATACGGTACCCTTTCTAACCTTTGTGCAATCACGTGCAATCCATACTGGGCTAACACCGTCTGAGCCTGACTCCTGATGTATAGACATATATTTTGAATGTGTACACTATGCTATCCATACATGTTATCTGGGGATACGGTACCCTTTCTAACCTTTGTGCAATCACGTGCAATCCATACTGGGCCTAACACCATCTGAGCCTGCCTCCTGATGTATAGACATATATTTTGAATGTGTACGCTATCCATACATGTTATCTGGGGATACGGTACCCTTTCTAACCTTTGTGCATTCACGTGCAATCCATACTGGGCCTAACACCATCTGAGCCTGCCTCCTGATGTATAGACATATATTTTGAATGTGTACGCTATCCATACATGTTATCTGGGGATACGGTACCCTTTCTAACCTTTGTGCAATCACGTGCAATCCATACTGGGCCTAACACCGTCTGAGCCTGCCTCCTGATGTATAGACATATATTTTGAATGTGTACGCTATCCATACATGTTAACTGGGGATACGGTACCCTTTCTAACCTTTGTGCAATCACGTGCAATCCATACTAGGCCTAACACCGTCTGAGCCTGCCTCCTGATGTATAGACATATATTTTGAATGTGTACACTATGCTATCCATACATGTTATCCAGGGATATGGTACCCTTTCTAACCTTTGTGCAATCACGTGCAATCCATACTGGGCCTAACACCGTCTGAGCCTGCCTCCTGATGTATAGACATATATTTTGAATGTGTACGCTATCCATACATGTTAACTGGGGATACGGTAAGCTTTCTAACCTTTGTGCAATCACGTGCAATCCATACTGGGCCTAACACCATCTGAGCCTGCCTCCTGATGTATAGACATATATTTTGAATGTGTACACTATGCTATCCATACATGTTATCCGGGGATACGGTACCCTTTCTAACCTTTGTGCAATCACGTGCAATCCATACTGGGCCTAACACCGTCTGAGCCTGCCTCCTGATGTATAGACATATATTTTGAATGTGTACGCTATCCATACATGTTATCTGGGGATACGGTACCCTTTCTAACCTTTGTGCAATCACGTGCAATCCATACTGGGCCTAACACCGTCTGAGCCTGCCTCCTGATGTATAGACATATATTTTGAATGTTTACGCTATCCATACATGTTATCTGGGGATACGGTACCCTTTCTAACCTTTGTGCAATCACGTGCAATCCATACTGGGCCTAACACCGTCTGAGCCTGCCTCCTGACATATAGACATATATTTTGAATGTGTACGCTATCCATACATGTTATCTGGGGATACGGTACCCTTTCTAACCTTTGTGCAATCACGTGCAATCCATACTGGGCCTATCACCGTCTGAGCCTGCCTCCTGATGTATAGACATATATTTTGAATGTGTACACTATGCTATCCATACATGTTATCCGGGGATACGGTACCCTTTCTAACCTTTGTGCAATCACGTGCAATCCATACTGGGCCTAACACCGTCTGAGCCTGCCTCCTGATGTATAGACATATATTTTGAATGTGTACGCTATCCATACATGTTATCTGGGGATACGGTACCCTTTCTAACCTTTGTGCAATCACGTGCAATCCATACTGGGCCTAACACCGTCTGAGCCTGCCTCCTGATGTATAGACATATATTTTGAATGTGTACGCTATCCATACATGTTATCTGGGGATACGGTACCCTTTCTAACCTTTGTGCAATCACGTGCAATCCATACTGGGCCTAACACCGTCTGAGCCTGCCTCCTGATGTATAGACATATATTTTGAATGTGTACGCTATCCATACATGTTATCTGGGGATACGGTACCCTTTCTCACCTTTGTGCAATCACGTGTAATTCATACTGGGCGTGAGAACGGCTGGCGAGCTGTTAAGCAAGCTACAGCACCTGTGGTTTGCACACGTAAGTTTTTCATTTTTTCAGGAATGACGGTTAGGCCTAATTCCGGAACTGCGGTTGACCTGCACTTACTGGGAAATCATTGTTCGCGGGTAATAATTGTAATCAGTGATCCCCATCACTAACGTTGTTCAGCGGGTTATCTGCACCTGTAAGCGACAAACGCTGGCCTTTTCAGTGTAGCGCACATGCAGCCACGGACATGTAAGGGCATGACACACCAGTTATTGGCCAATCTCATGTGCCAGAGCCTCACGTGTCCCTCTAGTAAGCCAGACTCGGACCGCGGGGCATGACGGAGTCTCGTTCGTTAACGGAATTAAGCTTGCAATGTGTGCATCTGTTCTGTAGCTGGCATGGTTGAGGTTTCCCAGGTGGAGTCGAATTTAACCGTAGGCTCCACTCCTGGTGGTGCCCTTCTGGACATTTCTTTAAGGTTCAGCTTTGCAACCATACTGCCCACGTAAAACAAACACTTTGCCTTCATGAAGTTTGGAGGGTCATGACTCGTGGGAATAACGCCGCCCAATCAGTTAACCTGCTAGAGAGATCCTTTGTTGCTCCCAAGCATGACATCACACTCCCTAGGAAGAAGGTAATGCCACTGTGGCGACCGTACTCCTGGGGGTGACACAAGTGCACTGATGCCCAGCCACTGCTCGATGAATCTGCTGGTACATTGACCCAGACCACTACATTCCCCTCGCACGCTACACGGCCTGAATCTGACCCTGATGAAACTCAGGTTACCCTTCCCATATACAGTTCCATCTTACACGGTGACAAAGAGGAAGCTGCAGATGAAAGTGCAGGTTCGGCCCACCCGCCATCAGACACACCACCGTACTATCAGGGGCCCTGTGCCAGTGCCGTCGCCAACGAGTGGGCCCCCCCTGCTTGCCCAGGATCACAGCACTTGCAAAGTTGAAATACTGTGCAGTGAGATGGAAGATGGGGACGACGAGGAATCCAGACAAGTACAGGGATTCCCTAGCGAGGAGACTTATTTGATTGTTTTCAATGTTGGGACAGCAATTTTTGGGGAGCACTATACTCTGGAGAATGATAGATGGGGCCCACCATACACTGGAACATTCCAAAGGTGGACATCAGACACTGGAGCAGCATTTACAGGGCCCATTATACACTAGAGCATTAGAAATGGGGCCCATTATGTTTGGAGCATTATTTGGGCCCATAAGACAGTGGAGCTTCATCCATGGGGACCAACATATACTGTAGCATTATGTGGAGCTCATCATATACTGTTTCAAACATTATATGGGACCAATGATTCTGTATGGAGAAATAGATGGGCCTCGTCATGAGATGTAAAAAGTGAGGTATTTTTCATTGTACTATACCGCTATTTCTCTGCCGTATCGGAGCATGATGAGTTGTGGTATGTGTTAAAGGGGCGCTCTTTCGCCCAGGGCACATGAAAACCTGCAGCCAGCCCTCCCCCCCACAACTTTAGCCAAATAACCCCCATTTTTCAGAGCGTAACTTGTATTATGAAGTTAATTAAGGTTGACAAGCTTAAGTAAGAAGAATTGATGCTTTTGGCATTCAAATGGGCACTGTAGGTGTGTTTCCTGTCCTCCTTTCACTGCCGACTTTTATTCCCCATTGACTTACATTGGGTTTCGTGTTTCGGGACGACCCCGACTTTTCCCTATAATCGGACGATCTTGCTCGACCCGACTTTTGGAAAAGTCGGGTTTCACGAAACGAAACGCGACCCTAAAAAACCAAAAGTCGCTTAACTCTAGTAATCACAGATCCCCATCACTAACGTTGTTCAGCGTGTTATCTGCACCTGTAAGCGACAAACGCTGGCCTTTTCAGTGTAGCGCACATGCAGCCACGGACATGTAAGGGCATGACACACCAGTTATTGGCCAATCTCATGTGCCAGAGCCTCACGTGTCCCTCTAGTAAGCCGGACTCGGACCGCGGGGCATGACGGAGTCTCGTTCGTTAACGGAATTAAGCTTGCAATGTGTGCATCTTTTCTGTAGCTGGCATGGTTGAGGTTTCCCAAGTGGAGTCGAATTAAACCGTAGGCTCCACTCCTGGTGGTGCCCTTCTGGACATTCCTTTAAGGTTCAGCTTTGCAACCATACTGCCTACGTAAAACAAACACTTTGCCTTCATGAGCGCTGTTTGGAGGGTCATGACTCGTGGGAATAACGCCGCCCAATCAGTTAACCTGCTAGAGAGATCCTTCGTTGCTCCCAAGCATGACATCACACTCCCTAGGAGGAAGGTAATGCCACTGTGGCGACCGTACTCCTGGGGGCGACACAAGTGCACTGATGCCCAGCCACTGCTCGATGAATCTGCTGGTACATTGACCCAGACCACTACATTCCCCTCGCACGCTACATGGCCTGAATCTGACCCTGATGAAACTCAGGTTACCCTTCCCATATACAGTTCCATCTTACACGGTGACAAAGAGGAAGCTGCAGATGAAAGTGCAGGTTCGGCCCACCCGCCATCAGACACACCACCGTACTATCAGGGGCCCTGTGCCAGTGCCGTCGCCAATGAGTGGGCCCCCCCTGCTTGCTCAGGATCACAGCACTTGCAAGGTTGAAATACTGTGCAGTGAGATGGAAGATGGGGATGACGAGGAGTCCAGACTAGTACAGGGATTCCCTAGCGAGGAGACTTATTTGATTGTTTTCAATGTTGGGACAGCAATTTTTGGGGAGCACTATACTCTGGAGAATGATAGATGGGGCCCACCATACACTGGAACATTCCAAAGGTGGACATCAGACACTGGAGCAGCATTTACAGGGCCCATTATACACTAGAGCATTAGAAATGGGGCCCATTATGTTTGGAGCATTATTTGGGCCCATAAGACAGTGGAGCTTCATCCATGGGGACCAACATATACTGTAGCATTATGTGGAGCTCATCATATACTGTTTCAAACATTATATGGGACCAATGATTCTGTATGGAGAAATAGATGGGCCTCGTCATGAGATGTAAAAAGTGAAGTATTTTTCATTGTACTATACCGCTATTTCTCTGCCGTATCGGAGCATGATGAGTTGTGGTATGTGTTAAAGGGGCGCTCTTTCGCCCAGGGCACATGAAAACCTGGAGCCAGCCCAACCCCCCCACAACTTTAGGCAAATAACCCCCATTTTTCAGTGCGTAACTTGTATTATGAAGTTAATTAAGGTTGACAAGCTTAAGTAAGAAGAATTGATGCTTTTGGCATTCAAATGGGCACTGTAGGTGTGTTTCCTGTCCTCCTCTCACTGCCGACTTTTATTCCCCATTGACTTACATTGGGTTTCGTGTTTCGGGACGACCCCGACTTTTCCCTATAATCGGACGATCTTGCTCGACCCGACTTTTGGAAAAGTCGGGTTTCACGAAACGAAACTCGACCCTAAAAAACCAAAAGTCACTCAACTCTACCCACAACCCAAAACAACTGTTCAACACATTTAACTCTCTCCACCCACCACTGCCACCTTCAACTCCCCTCATCTCTGCCGAGGACTTTGCTGCCATCTACTTAAAAAATAAGATCAACCAAACAAGCCAAACCTTTACTGTTCCACCACCCCAACTACTCCACATAGCAGACCTCTGCCCTTCCCTAGAAACCTCCCTCTTCAACATCACTGAAGGGGAGCTTACTCATCTCCTTTCCAAATCACACCTCACCACCTGTGCACTTGACCCCAGCCCTTCCTACCTGCTCCCCAGCCTCACTAAGGCTAGTTTCACACTTGCTTTTTTTTGCAGCGCGTTTTTCCCGCAAAAAAACGCATTGAAAAAACGCATACATAAGCATACAACTGCTGCGTTTTTTTCAAGCATTTTTATGAGCATGCATGAAAAAAACGCAGCGTTTTTATGCGTTTGTATGCGTTTTTAGTGCATTTTTACCGCGTTTGCGTTTTTTTCCAACATTTTTAGGTGGCCCCTCACACTACCCAAACCATGACTTTACTAACCCTAACCCTGACCCTAACCCTAACCCTAACCCTGACCCTAACCCTTAACCAAATCATACTTAACCCTAACCCAAACCCTAAACCCTAACTAACCCTAACCCTAACCCTAACCCTGACCCTAACCCTAACCCTAACCCTGACCCTAACCCTAACCCTAACCCTAACCCTAACCCTGACCCTAACCCTAACCCTGACCCTAACCCTTAACAAAACCATACTTAACCCTAACCCTGACCCTAACCCTAACCCTAACCCTAACCCTGACCCTAACCCTTAACCAAACCATACTTAACCCTAATCCTGACCCTAACCCTGACCCTAACCCTAACCCTAACCCTGACCCTAACCCTTAACAAAACCATACTTAACCCTAATCCTGACCCTAACCCTGACCCTAATCCTTAACAAAACCATACTTAACCCTAACCCTGACCCTAACCCTAACCCTGACCCTAACCCTAACCCTAACCCTGACCCTAACCCTAACCCTAACCCTAACCCTGACCCTAACCCTTAACAAAACCATACTTAACCCTAATCCTGACCCTAACCCTGACCCTAACCCTTAACAAAACCATACTTAACCCTAACCCTGACCCTAACCCTAACCCTGACCCCAACCCTAACCCTAACCCTGACCCTAACCCTTAACAAAACCATACTTAACCCTAATCCTGACCCTAACCCTGACCCTAATCCTTAACAAAACCATACTTAACCCTAACCCTGACCCTAACCCTAACCCTGACCCTAACCCTAACCCTAACCCTGACCCTAACCCTAACCCTAACCCTGACCCTAACCCTTAACAAAACCATACTTAACCCTAATCCTGACCCTAACCCTGACCCTAACCCTTAACAAAACCATACTTAACCCTAACCCTGACCCTAACCCTAACCCTAACCCTGACCCCAACCCTAACCCTAACCCTGACCCTAACCCTTAACAAAACCATACTTAACCCTAATCCTGACCCTAACCCTGACCCTAATCCTTAACAAAACCATACTTAACCCTAACCCTGACCCTAACCCTAACCCTGACCCCAACCCTAACCCTAACCCTGACCCTAACCCTAACCCTAACCCTAACCCTGACCCTAACCCTTAACAAAACCATACTTAACCCTAATCCTGACCCTAACCCTAACCCTGACCCTAACCCTAACCCTAACCCTGACCCTAACCCTAACCCTAACCCTGACCCTAACCCTTAACAAAACCATACTTAACCCTAATCCTGACCCTAACCCTGACCCTAACCCTTAACAAAACCATACTTAACCCTAACCCTGACCCTAACCCTAACCCTGACCCCAACCCTAACCCTAACCCTGACCCTAACCCTAACCCTAACCCTAACCCTGACCCTAACCCTTAACAAAACCATACTTAACCCTAATCCTGACCCTAACCCTGACCCTAACCCTTAACAAAACCATACTTAACCCTAACCCTGACCCAAACCCCAACCCTAACCCTGACCCTGACCATAACCCTAACCCTAAACCCCTTAACTAACCCTAACTCTAACCCAAACCCCTAAATTCCATGGTTAAAAAAAAAAACCGCATATGCAAAAAAACGCATACATGAGCATGCCAGTGCGCACATATGCGCATCCATAGGCTATAATGGCCATTTTTAGCGCAAAACGCATATGTGCGCATGCGCTTTTTTGCAGGGCCAAAAAATGCAACATGCTGCGTCTGGAAAATACCAACGCACACCCCAAAAAAACGCAGCGCATGAAAATCGCATACATGCGCTTACCAGCACGCAGGTATGCGCACCCATGTTAAATATAGGGGAAAAAACGCATGCGCAGGTATGCGTTTTTTTCCAGCGCTAAAAAACGCAAATGTGAAACCAGCCTAACACGCTCATTCCAGCCTAAACCCATCTCTTCAACCTATTGTTATCTTCTGGTACCTTCCCCTCTGCTGTCAAACATGCCACCATCACACCCATCCTCAAAAAAACAAACCTTGACCCAACTACTATGCCCAGCTATCTCCTTATATCACTGCCCCTGTTTGCTTCCAAACTCTGAGAGCAGTATGTCCATGCTCAACTTTCCTCCCAACTCTCATCTAACTCTCTCCTTGACAACTTCCAATCTGGCTTCCACCTCTACCACTCCACCGAAACTGCCCTGACCAAAATTACTAATGACTTTCTCACAGCCAAAGATTACAGTTCTCCATCCTCCTACTTCTCGACCTGTCCTCTGCCTTCGACACAGTCTACCACTGCATACTGCTACAGATTCTTTCTTCCCTTGGCATCAAAGACCTTGCCCTGTCCTTGATCGCCTCATACCTTTCCGACTGCTCATTTAGCGTTTCCCACTCCCATACTACCTCCTTATCCTGCCCTTTCTCTATTGGAGTCCCCCAAGACTCTGTCCTGGGGCCCCTACTTTTTTCCATCTATACCCTTGGCCTAGGACAACTCATAAAGTCCCATGGCTTCCAGTACCACCTGTATGTGGACGACACTCATATCTACATCTCTGGCCCAGATGTCACCTCTCTGCTGTCCAGAATCCAAGAGTGTCTATCAGCCATATCCTCCTTCTTCACCTCTCGCTTTCTAAAACTTAATGTAGACAAAACCAAACTCATCATCTTTCCTCCATCTCACATATCTTCCCTACCCGATCAATCCATTATGGTAAATGGCATTACACTCTCTCCCACACCAGAAATCCGCTGCCTCGGAGTATCTCTCAACTCTGCTCTGTCCTTCAAACCGCACGTCCAAACTCTTGCCACCTCCTGTTGCCTCCAACTCAAAAATATTTCCAGAATCCATCCCTTCCTCAGCCCTCAATCTGCTAAAACTCTTGTATATGCCCTCACCATCTCTCGCCTTGACTATTGCAACTCTCTCCTCTGTGGCCTCCCTGCTAACTCTCTTGCACCACTCCAGTCTGTCCTCAACTCTGCTACCAGACTAATCCACCTCTCTCCTTGCTACTCCACTGTTTCTCCCCTATGCAAATCCCTCCACTGGCCCCCAACGAATCTATTTCAAACTACTAACACTGACCTACAAAGCCATCCACAACCTGTTCCCTCCCTATATCTCTGAACTAATCTCCCAATATCTTCCCTCACGTAATCTTCAATCCTCCCAAGACCTCCTACTCTTCTCCACACTTATCCGTTTCTCATATAACTGCCTCCAAGATTTCTCACGAATATCCCCCATCCCCTGGAATTCCAAATCTCAACACTTCCGATTATCCACCACCCTCGGATCCTTCAAATGGAACCTGAAAACCCATCTCTTCAGGAAAGCTTACAGCCTGCAATAACCATTTTGCTGCCTCACCACCACCTTGGCTGCCGCCTCACCATCAGGAGAGCTGCAGCACCCTTGACCTTCTGTCTCTTTCCCATTATCCCATAGAATGTAAGTCCGCAAGGACAGGGTTCTCTCTCCTCTGTACCAGTCTGTCATTGTAAATTTGTATACTGTAAACAATATCTATAACTTTTTATGTAACCCCTTCTCATGTACAGCACCATGGAATTAATGGTGCTATAATAATAATAATAATAATAATAATAATAATAAAAAAATATTATTATTATTATTATTATTATTCATTTTTATTGTGCCATTTATTCCATGGTGCTTTACATTTGAAAAAGGAGCATACATAGACAAGTACAATAAACAAGCAATGCAAGACACACACAAGTACAAAAGGAGAGAAGACCCTGCCTGTGAGGGCTTCCAGTCTACAGGGGATGTGTGAGGATACACTTGGAGAGGGTAGTGCTGGTCAAGTGGCAGTTTAGTAGACTGATGCACACTGCAGGTTGTAGACTTGTCGAAAGAGGTGGGTCTTCAGGTTCCTATTGAAGGTTTCCGTGGTAGGAGAAAGTCTAATGTGTTGGGGTAGAGAGTTCAAGAGTATGGCCGTAGTCACACTAGTGTTGAATACGAATGAGTGCTATGTGATAAAACATTGCATAGCACTCGGACTACTGTTAATCTATGGGTCAGCTGCCATAACCGTTTTTTTTCTCCGGCGTATTCTAAGTGCGATTGAAATTGCAGCATGTTGCGATTGTACGTGTAAATCGGGTGAGTCTCCCCAATGCAAGTCTATCGGTGTGAGAAAAAAATCGCACACCACACGGACCATCAGTGTGACTTGCAAGAAATAAGCAAGCATTTTCCAGGTGACAGGAAATTGCCTCATCCATTATCAGGAAGGTTTGGCATGCAAATTTCACTGGCAAACTAGAAAAATCCCAGAACACACCTCCACAAAGTTCAGCAACATGGCCAGACACATCAAGGTCGAGATGCTGATAGTTCTGGTTCAGGAGAGACCAGAAATATGGTACCAGCATGACACACATTACTCTGACCGTGCACGAAAGGATGCCGCATGGAAGAGAATCTGCACTCAAATGTTCCCCAATTATGAGGAAAGTCCTTGTGAGGTCCAACAACAAATTAGTAAGTACAATCATAACAAAAGTTACTAAAAAAGGTACAAATGAAGCATCAAATGAACATAACATCATCATATGTGATATTGTTTGTAATATCCTGCCTATTTCACACTTTACACTTGGCAAGTAGCATGCCACATTACACTATAGCTGACATTTGGCAAGGCAAACACTGTGATTGAAAGTTAAACCTTTATTGTTTTACTTTGCAGTGCCTCATGTCAGTAGACGTTGGCGTAGCTGCCGAGACCAGTTCTGCTGTGAGTGCCAGCAGCGGGCCAGGAGTGGTGCTGAGACCCCCCAAAAAAGAAAATATTTATGTTATGACTAGTGATGAGCGAACATGCTCGCGACTACTCGGTACTCTCCTGAATAACGCTATACTCGCAGAGCTCGTCGAGCACCGAGCATTTCCGGGATTATTTGGCAAGATATCAGGTCTCCGCCCTGCCAGTTTGGCACTCTTTGGAGCCCCAATCAACATGCAGTGATTTTCTGCCACGTACTGTAATGCCGCAGCCATCTTTATTGTGGTATTACAGTGATTGCCTGGCCGCACAGCGTCATCAGGTCTATAAGAGACCTGCCACCTCCCTGCTTGTCACAGTCATGTCCGGAATCAGACAGTGTAGGGAGAGCTGCTGCTGAGATAGGGACAGATTTGTGCTTTAATTTGTTTGTGTGGGTATACCATCGTCGAATCCACATATCCAGCTAAACCAGCAATCCTTCTAAGGACTAATTACAGGGTACATAGATTGCAGTGCTAGGTAGGCAGGGGAGTGTATGTGCGTATATACACATCAGTGCAAGGCATGCAGGCACTGTATGTGGGTATATAGATATCATTGTATACATCAAAAGGGTCCATTACTGTCTGCTGCTGCTGCCATTACATATATGCCTAGCTCCAGGTATCAGTGGCTGAGAATAATTTTTTTGCACCTTAATCCTGATTATTTTATTCCAAAGCAGTCCAGAGCCCCTTTTTTTTCTTCATTTGCTTGTTGACACTGCAGACTACAGCCAGATCCTTTTAATACTACAGTGTGAAAATCCAGCAATTTTAGACGGCTTTGCCCATCCCATGCATCACATCTGAGTGCACAGAAAATTCCCTCATTTTTTGTGGTACTGTCTGTAGTATTTTTTGGAGTGTCTTACAAAATTTTTTGACATCATTTTGCTGCCAATAAAATATTTAGCTGCTCAAAAAATATTTAGCTGCCAAAAGAATATTAGCTGCCAAAAAAAATTTAGTTGCCAAAAAAATATTTAGCTGCTCAAAAAATATTCAGCTGCCAAAAAAATATTTAGCTGCCCAAAAAATATTTAGCTACAGTTCATCTATTTAATACTGTGTTTTGTCTGCCACCCGCATCGCATATCATTGCACTAAATATTTTACAATTTCAGTCCTGCAAATAATTTTTTTCTAGTGTCATAGCCTACTTACCGACACAATTTTGGTGGCAAAAAAAAAATACAGGCCACTTATTTAACAGTGTGCTATCTCCGTCAGACGCCTGATCTACAGTATCTTTGGGCTACAAATTTAGGCATTTCAGGCCTGCATTCATCTTTTTCACCTCATTTGAGGTAAAAAATATGGACCTTTCCATATATAGTTCATTATGCTTATATGGCTAAGTAGCTATGCTTTGTGCCTGTCTCATTTGAGCTTACTATTACCCACATAGTGGGGGATTAGCATGAGTCTCTACATATGATATGTGACCCTTTTTGGCATATAACGTATATACTCGTGTATAATCTGAGATTTTCAGCCCATTTTTTGGGGCTGAAAGTTCCCCTCTCGGCTTATATGCGAGTCATATACCGGGGGTGGGCGGGGGAGTCAGAGATCATACTTACCTCTACTGGCACTTCTCTGCAGCCTCTGCTTCTTCCTCTGCTGTCTACTTCCTGCATTCAGCGGTCACGTGGTACCGCTAATTAAACTCATGAATATGAGCATATTTAATGAGAGCTACCATGTGACCATCTGAATGCAGGATGCAGACGGCAGAGGAGAAGCAGGGGCTGCAGAGAAGTGACAGGAGAGGTATGACGAGGGCAGAGTAATATTCACCTGTCCCCATTCCAAACCCTTCTCCGCTGTGTCTCCAGGTCCTCCTGCTTTGACGGCAGAGGACACGATGACGTAGTCAGTGTGCGCTCTCTGCTGTCACTGCAGAGAGCCAGGAGACAGAGCGGTGGATGGCAATGGGACAGGTAAATATCACCGGTGCCGGGGGCTCAGGACACAGGCACCTGACCCCCCAGCGACGAGAGGTGAGTATATCATGTTTTTTATTGCAGCAGCATATGGGGGGTATTTATGGGGCAGCATTAACCCTTGTGCAGCAGCATATAGGGGGTATTTATGGGGCCACATTAACCCTTGTGCAGCAGCATATGGGGGGTATTTATGGGGCAGCATTAACCCTTGTGCAGCAGCATATAGGGGGTATTTATGGGGCCGCATTAACCCTTGTGCAGCAGCATATGGGGGGTATTTATGGGGCAGCATTAACAATTGTGCAGCAGCATATGAGGAGTATTTATGGGGCAGCATTAACCCTTGTGCATCAGCATATGGGGGGTATTTATGGGGCCGCATTAACCCTTGTGCAGCAGCATATGAGGAGTATTTATGGGGCAGCATTAACCCTTGTGCAGCAGCACATGGGGGTATTTATGGGGCAGCATTAACCCATGTGCAGCAGCATATGGGGGGTATTTATGGAGCATCTTCTTGTGCCATCATTAACCCTTGTGCAGCAGCATATGGGGGGTATTTATGGGGCAGCATTAACCCTTGTGCAGCAGCATATGGTGGTATTTATGGGGCAGCATTAACCCTTGTGCAGCAGCATATGAGGAGTATTTATGGGGCAGCATTAACCCTTGTGCAGCAGCATATGAGGAGTATTTATGGGGCAGCATTAACCCTTGTGCAGCAGCATATGGGGGTATTTATGGGGCAGCATTAACCCTTGTGCAGCAGCATATGAGGGGCATTTATGGGGCAGCATTAACCCTTGTGCAGCATATGAGGGATATTTATGGGGCAGCATTAACCCTTGTGCAGCAGCATATGGGGGTATTTATGGGGCAGCATTAACCCTTGTGCAGCAGCATATGGGGGGTATTTATGGAGCATCTTCTTGTGACAGCATTTAACCCTAGGCTTATATGCAAGTCAATAAGTTTTCCCAGTTTTTGTGGCAAAATTAGGGGGGTCGGCTTATACACGAGTCGGCTTATACACTAGTTTATATGGTACTTATCAAGCTAGATACTTAAAAATATATTAGTGGTTAGTACCAAGTAACTATTTTGAAGGCGATCACATTGGCATTCCTCAGTATCTGTACCTGCCATTTCTTGTTCCATGGGTTAGGGTGTCTTTGTTTTTTATTGTTTCAATAAAATATTTTATTTTTAATACAACCGGACTCTTTTGATCATGCTTGTGGTTTCCACGTCCCTCTTCTTATGTTCCCTATTCAGCGATTGGTCCATATTTCTGTCCCTTATGTAGCAACTAGATGTGATGCTTATTGGATATTTACATGGATATTGAGCCATGTTGTTGCTTTTCATTAGCTTGTTTTACTATTCACCTTTTTTTGCTGTGTCTTACTGTAATTCTATACAGCATTTTTCTGTAAAAAAGCAAACATACAGGCCACATATTGAACAGTCTGGTTTCTCCATCAGACGCCCGATCTATCTGTGGGCTACAAATTGTGGCATTTCAGGCCTCCATTCTACTGTACTTGCTGTCTGTTACCCTAGGTTTATACACTATTTTGCGGTAAAAAATAAATAAATCCAGGCCACATATTGAACAGTGTAGTATCTCCCTCAGATGCCTGATCTATCTGTGGGCTACAAATTGTGGCATTTCAGGCCTCCATTCTCCTTTTTTGTCTGTGTCCTACTGTAGTTCTATACATTATTTTTCTGCAAAAAATCAAACATACAGGCCACATATTGAACGGTGAGGTATCTCCGTCAAATGCCAGACCTATCTGTGGACTACAAATTTTGGCATTTCAGGCCTACATTCTACTTTATTTGCTTTATTTGCTGTCTATTACCCTAGGTTTATATGAAGAGATAGCCGGGGGACCACCACAATGCAGGGAGACCACGGTACACAAGATGAGGTGCAAAAAACAAAGGGTTAATTTATTGACAGGCAAGGAATGCAGTGTTAGGAAAGTGCAAAACAGGGGTATGCCACGAAAACAGACAATTTACAAGAGTGATATTCTTTAGCTGCGCCGTCAAACAGCACGGTGCACCAACTATCACAGCTCAGTGTATTAATCCAACAGGCAAAACAACACAGTAAAGTACAGTATGATGCTACTCTAACTATAGGCTACCTGGCCCTTTCTTCCCATGCCACACGGCCACGTGCTTTATCTATTGCAGACTATCCTAGGTCCTAGCATGTGCACAGAAGGGGTTAACACTCTCAGTAGCGTTGGTATCTCAGTCCAATCCCGGTGGTCCCTGCAGCTTTGCAAGATGGTTGAGCACGTCTTCCTGGAAGCTCTGTGCAACGTGGTCTTACCCTTGTGTGCAGGTCCTCAGATGCTCCTAGAAATTGTGGGTTCCCTCCTCTGGATTCCTTTCTTGTATTTCTTCGTGGCTCCTCATGGCCACACAGGAAAGCCAACCTTGTTATCCCCAGAATAGTTTACAAAGTCAGGCAAGTTCTGTCAGTCTCAGGCTATACGTTCTTTTCCTCACAGCTCAAGGCACGTCTGCTTCTTGCAAAAATCTCAGCTCTCAACACACACAGAAAAGCAGCCCCTCCCCTCTCCAGTGCTGGCAGAATAACCCACACAGTTTCTTCTGAGGGGAGAGCAGAATGTCCCATTGCTCTAACCAAGGGGGGTGCTGTCTCTTAAAGTGGCAGCTTGTCTCTAATGTTCTTAGCAGCGCCACCCCATATACACTATTTTGGGGTAAAAAATAAATAAATCCAGGCCACATATTGACCAGTGTAGTATCTCCGTCTCATGCCTGATCTATCTCTGGGCTACAAATTGTGGCATCTCAGGCCTATATTCTCCTTTTTTGGCTGTGTCTTACCTTAAATCTAAACAGTTTTTTTCTGTAAAAAAACAAACATATAGGTTACATACTGAACAGTGTGGTATCTCCGTCAGATGCCTGATCTATCTGTGGGCTACAAATTGTGGCATTTCAGGCCTACATTCTACTGTATTTGCTGTCTGTTACCCAAGATTTCTACACTATTTTTGGGCAAAAAAAATAAATAAATCCAGGCCACATATTGAACAGTCTGGTATCTCCGTCAGATGCCTGATCTATCTGTGGGCTACAAATTGTGGCACTGCAGGCCTACATCCTCCTTTTTTGGCTGTGTCTTTCCTTAATACTTTACAGTATTTTTCTGCAAAAAAAACAAACATACAGGCCACATATTGAACAGTCTGGTATCTCCATCAGATGCATGATTTATCTTTTGGCTACGAATTGTGGCATTTCAGGCCTACATTCTACTGTATTTGCTGTCTGTTACCCTAGGTTTATACAATATTTTTGGATAAAAAAATAAATAAATCCAGGCCACATATTGAACAGTTTGGTATCTCCATCAGATGCCTGATCAATCTATGGGCTACAAATTGTGGCATTTCAGGCCCACATTCTCCTTTTCTAGCTGTGTCTTTCCGTAATTCTATACAGTATTTTTCTTTACAAAAACAAACCTACAGACCAAATATTGAACAGTTTGGTATCTCCGTCAGACGCCTGATATATCTGTGGGCTACAAATTGTGGTATTTTAGGCCTACATTCTACTGTTTTTGCTGTGTCTTACCCAAGTTATTGACACCAATTTTATAGACAAAAATAAATTTTTACCTGCAGTCCAGATATTTTAAAGTGTGGTTTACCCGCACACGGATCACATACAAGTTCGCTACCAATTCAACCATTTAATAGCACCAAGTCCAAGAGAGCGGAGCAAAAAACACCATAATACCAAAATGAGATGTGAAGTTACCTTTCAATACCAGTAATTTCATATCCATGCTGCTGTGATCAAGGATACAGAAATGTTTTGCCACAGGTAGATCCATTCTTTTTTCTCTTATTGTGTGACGATGAGCATTCATCCTTGTTCTAAGCTTTTGCCCTGTCTCCCCCACATACAGACCCCCAGTTGGACATTTAGTACAAATAATTAAGTACACCACATTAGATGTAATGCAGATGAAAGTACCTGGGATCTTGTAGTCCTGATGTGAATTGGGGATCTTTATCTTGTCCGTGGTCATTATAAATGGACAGGTTTTACATTTTTTCTGGTTGCAAGGAAAGGTTCCTCCAGCTGTTGGAGAGGACAGGGAGCTTCTGACAATGATGCTTCTTAAATTTGGGGGCTGCCTAAAACACAGAAGTGGGGGGTCTGGAAAAATGGATTTTAATCGGGCATCTTTTTGTAGTAAAGGTTGTAATTTCCGTGCAGCTCCCCTTAGCACCTCCAGATTTGGGTTGTAGGTGACTACTAGAGGCACTCGGTTATTTTCTTCTTTAGCTTTGTAATGTAGCAGGTGATTCCTTGACAATCTGGTGGCTCTTGTAATTTGGTTTTCAATTGTTCTTGGATGGTAACCCTGATTCAAAAAGGTCTTTTTGAGGCGACCAAGGTGTTTGTCTCTATCCATGGGGTTGGAACATATACGATTGTATCTGATGGCTTGGCTATAGATAATAGAGTTCTTTATGTGTTTTGGATGGAAACTGTCCCATTTAAGGTATGTTGGACGGTCGATTGGCTTCTGATACAGGGATGTCTCTATTTCATTGTTTTTTAGCTTAATGATGGTGTCCAAAAAATTAATCTCGGTACTGGAGTAGTTGAGTGTTAAATTGATGGTGGGATGAAATTGATTAAACTGTTCGTGGAACGTCTTTAGCTGTTGCTCAGACTCCGTCCAGATGATTAAAATATCATCAATGAAGCGGTAGTAGGCCAGGGGCCTGATGGGGCATGAGGACAAAAAATCGCTTTCAAGCTTGGCCATGAAAAGATTTGCATACTGTGGAGCCATTTTACTTCCCATAGCTGTGCCAGTCTCCTGTAGATAGATCCTGTTGTCAAATTCAAAGTAATTGTGGGTGAGAATGAATTTTATAAGTTTCACCACAGCATCAGCATCAGTCCCTGTGTTTTCCATGAAGAATTTGCAGGCATGTAAACCATCTTGGTGTGGGATATTAGAGTACAAAGATTCCACATCCATGGTGGCCAGGATGGTTCCTTCTGGTAGAGGACCTATTGCTGCTAGTTTATTCAATAGGTCAGTTGTGTCCTGAATGTAGCTGGATGTATCCTTCACCAGTGGTTTAAGAATACCCTCTACCCATCCAGATACCTGCTCAGTGAGGGTGCCCACCAGATTGTCAAGGAATCACCTGCTACATTACAAAGCTAAAGAAGAAAATAACCGAGTGCCTCTAGTAGTCACCTACAACCCAAATCTGGAGGTGCTAAGGGGAGCTGCACGGAAATTACAACCTTTACTACAAAAAGATGCCCGATTAAAATCCATTTTTCCAGACCCCCCACTTCTGTGTTTTAGGCAGCCCCCAAATTTAAGAAGCATCATTGTCAGAAGCTCCCTGTCCTCTCCAACAGCTGGAGGAACCTTTCCTTGCAACCAGAAAAAATGTAAAACCTGTCCATTTATAATGACCACGGACAAGATAAAGATCCCCAATTCACATCAGGACTACAAGATCCCAGGTACTTTCACCTGCATTACATCTAATGTGGTGTACTTAATTATTTGTACTAAATGTCCAACTGGGGGTCTGTATGTGGGGGAGACAGGGCAAAAGCTTAGAACAAGGATGAATGCTCATCGTCACACAATAAGAGAAAAAAGAATGGATCTACCTGTGGCAAAACATTTCTGTATCCCTGATCACAGCAGCATGGATATGAAATTACTGGAATTGAAAGGTAACTTCACATCTCAGAGAGAGAGACGAGTTTGGGAGTACAAATTTATGACGAACTTTGACACTCTCAGTGCTGGAATGAATGTGTCGCATGGATTTATGTCTTTTTACATCAATTAAGGAATTTCCTTTTAAAACCTTGCAGGGCAACACAGAACTAGACCCCAATCAGAGGACCATAAAACATCCAGACTCCTTATCTATGAACTGGTCCAATGTTTATATTTATGTTTCTCCCTCTCCCATATTGATAGTTCTGCTTCACGTCACTTGTCTTATCTATTGCATTTTTTCTAGGCTGTATTGTGCATAAATATGTGACTTCAGATTTTGTATTAGTCTAGCCTGATGAAGAGACCTGAGTAGTCTCGAAAGCTTGCAATGTATTACCATCTTTTCAGTTAGCCATTAAAAGGTATCAACTACTGAGGACTCTCAATCCTGAATATTTTTCTATCCACTGGCTAACACGGTACAAAGATATACATCTTTCCTGAAACAATATTAAAGAACTCTTTCATGTAATAGTACCAAATTTAAAATTCACATAGATAAATAGTACAGCATATAACACGAAACAGATAGTTGTTAAGACATGAGCCAGGAATACCTGATGAAAAAACAATCCTGCACAGAGACATGGACATAAATGGGCTATGGAGCAAAGAGTACTGACTCCCTAATTAGGATCATATCCCTAGATCCATAGTATAATGCCAGGGGTAAATTAACTCTAGTCACCATATAATACTATTCCCTGTGGTAGATCCCTGTACACATAGTGGCCATGACTTGTAAATGGATCCAGGTATATGGTACAAAGACATGCGGCATAAAGACAGAGTAATTAGGGGTTAATCTTACCCATGTCCTTATCTGGTGTGCAGGAACGCGCCTCTATGCGCGTTTCGTGGTTGCTTCCTCTGGGGGGCCTCCTGTTTTTTCATCCGGTATTACCGGCTAATGTATTAACACCTATCTGTTTCGTGTTATATGCTGTACTATTTATCTATGTGAATTTTAAATTTGATATTATTACATTAAAGACTTCTTTAATATTTTTTGACATTTTGGTATTATGGTGTTTTTTGCTCTGCTCTCTTTGTTTTATCATATATTAGGAGCTCCATAGGGGATTTTTCTCCAAAAGTCATTTAGGGTGACTTGAGAAGTATCACTCCTATGTACTCTGTATTTGGGATTTTGTTATCAATTCAACCATTTGTAGTGAATGTGGAAAATATTGTAGTCCATTTAAAATGGGCTGGACGCATGGCAAGGGACGGGGAAGTGGACATAATAGTTATGGTGCATGCAGAGGCCGAAGCCGAGGCTGTGAGCAAGCTGAAATTGTGCCACAGCAAACATCGACATATTCAAGCATGACCTTCCTGTCCGAATTCATAGTGGACCGCAGAACAGCACTATTGAAACCAGAGCAGTGTCAAAAGGTTGTTGGTTGGATAGCAGATAATGTTTCCACTCACTTTTCCATCACCACCAGCACCCTGTCTTCCACACAGTCAAGTTTGAGTAGCCGTGAGTCTGGAGCGCATATTCCTCACCCTGATCCTCCTTCCTCCTGCCATGCCGAGTGCCCGGAGACAACTGATCCCACACTTGGAGACTCTGAAGAGCTATTCACTTTTTCATTTATAGATTTGGGCCTCTTGCCTGGTCCACGTGAAGCAGGGCAAGAGATTGCATGTAGCGAAACCCAAATATTTGAGCAGCCACGGTCACACGAAGGCAACGGTGTGAACGGGTCACAAGAGGTGGTCGATGATGAGACACAATTGCCAGCAAGTCAGGAGGAGAACCAGGGTGAGGAAGTGGAATCCGAGGTGGTGGATGATATAGTAACTGACCCAACCGGGCAGGAGGACATGCTGAGCGAGGACAGCAGAACACAGGGTGAGGGAGGCATAGCACCCCAACAGGCAGAAAGAAGCTGTGTGTTGGCCGTATACAGAAGGCGGGCAACCATTCCTCGTAAAACCAGCACAATGGAAGTTGGCAGTACAACTTTAGGTCTTCTCGAGTCTGGTTGTTTTTTAAAGACTCTCCACAAGCAGGCCATTTGCACCACCTGCCAAGCCTGCATTATCAGGGGTAGCAAAACTAACAGCCTGACCACCACCATCATAATCAGGTACATGGCAGCAAAGCACCCGACTCCAGGAACAGTGTCTGTGGGTGAAAACACTGCTTCTTCCATTGTTGTGAGTGCAAGCCAATCCCCAGTCTACGGTGCATGTGTTGCCCACACTCAACTACCACCATCATCAAGAACGCCCACGTCCTAGTCCCAGCGCAGCATTCAGTTGTCCATACCTCAGTCACTGGAATGCAAGCGTAAATACACAGCCAACGCCTCACAGGCCACAGTAGTAAATTCACACATTCCTCATCTGATTGTGGTTGAAATGTTGCCTTTTAGGCTTGTGGAGATGGAAGCTTTCCACAACCTGATGTGGCGGCCATCCCAAAGTACTCAGTTCTCAGCCACCACTATTTCTCCCTGTCTGCTGTCCCGGCATTACACAAGCAAGTGTCCCTCAACATTACCCATGACCTGAACAATGCTGTTATGAGGAAAGTCCACCTAACCATGGACACATGGACAAATGCTTGTAGGCAGGGATGCTACATCACGATGACGGCACACGGGGTTAACATAGTGGAAGCTGGGAACCATACAGACCTTGGAATGGAACACGTCCTCCCGACACCGAGGATTGCATGCCCTATGTCAATCAATCTACAGCTCCTGCACCTCATCCTTCTACTCCTATTCAGCCTCCATCTCCGAAATGAGCATATCAGTCACAAGCTGAAAGCACTAAAGCACTGCCTCAGCCAAGCATCAACAGGCTGTACTGAAGGTAATATGCTTAGGTGACAAACCGCACAATGCTGAAAAGTTGTGGAAAGCTCTGAAAGAGCAAGCAGATGTGTGGCTGACACTGCTGAACCTACAGCCAGGTCTGGTCTTGTGTGATAATGGCCGGAACCTGGTGGCGGCTCAGGGGCAAGGCGAGCTCACACTCATACCATACCTGGCCCATGTGCTTAACCTTGTTGTTCAATGTTTTCTCAAAAGCTACCCGGATCTGCTTGTGAAAGTACTCCACCTGTGTGCCCACATTAGAAAGTCAACTTCAACTTCCGGTGCCCTTGCCGTGCTTCAGCAGCGTTTGAAGCTTTCGGCTCACCGACTGGTGTGGATGTCCCCACACGTTGGAACAATAGACTGCATATGTTGGAAAGGATTTGTGAGCAGAAGAGGGCAGTTGTTGACTACCAGCATCAACAAAGCCATCATTATTCAGGTCAGACTCCACAAATTAGACCTCAAGAGTGGACATGGATGTCAGACTATTGTACCATTCTCCAAAACTTTCAGAAATCCACCAAGATGGTGAGTGGCAATGATGCCATAATTAGCGTCACCATCCTGCTTCTCTGTATTCTGAAAGGCTCTCTGCTCACAATGAAAGAGGATGCACTGCAGGCAGAGCAGGAGGACAAGGAGCAAGGAAACATACAGGGTAATTACACACTGCCCAGCCTCATATCATCTCAATGTAGATTGGTTGACAATGAGGAAGAGGAGGAGGAGGAAGAACAGGAACTACTTTCGTGGGCTATAGACTGGACTACAAGCACAACTGTCATACCATCTGTTTAGCGTGGATGGCCTGAGGACAGGGAGGAGGAGGAGGATGCCATGGTCAGTTGTCCTGTTGGTGAGGACACAGAAGGCTTGCCTATTACCAGTCTGGCACGCATGGCTGACTTTATGTTGCGCTGCCTTTCCTGTGACCCTCGCATTATGAAAATGTATGGTGACACTCATCACTGGTTGGTGACACTTCTAGACCCACACTACAAGGAGAACTTTCAGTCTCTTCTTCCAGAGGTAGACAGGTCTACTAAAATGGTGCAGTAGCAGAGAGCCCTTGTTGCGGAATTTTCTCAGATCCTCGCATCACCCTGGCCCAGAGGCGTGGGGTAATGTCACAAGGAATGGAATGCTTTGGAAGATGCTGAGGGAGTGCCTTGCTGACCATACCAACGTCCTCCATGATTCCTCTATGCCTTTTAATTATTGGGTATCCAAGCTGGACTCGTGGCATGAACTGACTCTCTATGCCTTGGAGATCCTGGCCTGCCCTACCACTAGAGTTTTGTCAAAGCGGGTTTTTAGTGCTGCTGGTGGAATTTTAACTGATAAGCACATTTGCCTGTCAACTGAAAATGCAGACAGGCTGACTCTTATAAAAATGAACAAGGGCTGGATTAGGCCAGACTTCTCTACACCACCGAATGATAACAACGAAACATAACCTCCAATACAGTGTCTTTTTTTGGGAGATGTATTCCCATGCACCTCTTCACACCCACACGCTTCCTGATTTTGCCTATTTGGTGTCATCCTCCTCCTTCTCCTCATCCTCATCATCCACCAGACCACCACCACTGGAACACGAGGGTGACTGTGTTCAGTTCTGCTACAGCCACTCTAGTTTGTTGAAAGGGTGTTTATGATGCCCGTCAAAAAAATTTAAAAAATATATACCCCACAGGGGGAAATGTTTGTCAGCCCATACACTTAGTGTATTGGCATTCCAAGTGAAGGAGACGCTCTCCTTTATAATGGGAACTTTTTAATGAGGCCTTCCTCCATGTCTCTTTCAGGGGGCATTGGAGTGCCTTCTAATTTTTGGAAGGCCTCACATTCAATGCATAGGCAAACACTATGGGAAACCCACTTCCTAATAAAGGGAGCTTTGTTTTCAGGAGGTCCACCTATACGTCTGTTCCAAAGGTAATTGTGATGCATGTAAGTTTGGTGCAGGGCAGGCCTTCAATACATAGGTAAACACTATGGTAGACCCACTTTCTTCTAATGGGAACATTTGTGTCCTGAGGCCCTCAAGTATGTCTGTTGAAAGGCTTATTGGGGTGCGTGTCACTTGCAGGGCAGGCCTTACATTCAAGGCATAGGCTAACAGTATGTAAGAACCAAATGAAAAATGTGAACTTGGTTTCCTGTGGGCATCCAGTACGTGGGTTCAAAGGCTTATTGGGGTGCATGTAACTTTGGTGCATGGCGGGCCTTGCATTCAATGCATTGTCTAACAGTATGGCAATGCCAAAAGAATGTGAACTTGGTTTTCCTGTAGCCATCCGGTATGTGGGTTCAAAGCTTTATTGGGGTGCATGTAACTTTGTGGCAAGTCGTGCCTTGCATTCAATGCATAGGCTAACAGTATGGAAGGACAAAACGTGTAATGTGAACTTGGTTTTCCTGTGGCCATCCAGTAGCTGGGTTTCAAGACTTACTGGGGTGCATGTAACTTTGGTGCAAGGCGGGCCTTGCCTTCAATGCATAGGCTAACAGTATGGCAGTACCAAAAGAATAATGTGAACTTGGGTTTCCTGTGGCCTTACAGTTTGTGGATTCAAAGGCTTATTAGAGTGCATGTGATTTTGTGGCAGGGCAGGCCTTGCATTCAATGCATAGGCTAACTGTATGGCAGTACCAAATGAAAAATAATGTGAACTTTGGTTTTATGTGGCCATCCAGTACGTCTGTTCCGATGGTTATTGGAGTGCGTGTGACTGTGGGGCAAGGCATCCCTTGCATTCAATGCATAGGTTAACACTATGGAAGACCCACTTTCTTATAATGGGAACATTTTTTCAGGAGGCCCTCCTGTACTTCTCGTGAAAGGGGTATTGGGGTGCGTCCTAATTTTTGGCAGCCCAGCCACTCAATGCATAGGCAATAACAGTATAGGAGACCTACTGTTTTATAATGGCCCTTTAAGAATATTAATGCCGTCTGATGCCCCTATAAAAATAGGCTTTGTGACTTTAAGAGTCACGCCTTCATAAATAAAACAAGATGTGGCCAAGGATGTTAAATGCTACAATGACATTTCCCAGTAAATGCATTACTATTGGTTGAAAGCAACGATAACGTTGAAAAGCGCATCAAAAACACTACGTGTGAACATAGCCAAAGTTGTTGAGAAGCATTTTTTGGGGGGTTATTTCTGTTGCCTTTCATAAATATTATTACCCTGGAAAGGATGATCCCTTAACATACTTCCCTGTAAAATCCATTTTGGTTTAGTTTTTGTATGTTTTACTGTGCGCCTGTAAAAGTGGCGTCACACTCTGACAACATTGGCCACAGCAGTGACCTAGGAGTCAGAAATGCTTCCAGGGGCGTTCTCCATGATGTTTCCATGTCGTTTGTGCACTGTCCTCATACATTTCTGACGTTCTGATACCCTAGAAAGACCTTCGAGCGGGGTTGCAGAAGAAAAGCTCGGATTTCCCATAGACTAACATTGGGCTCGTTGCTCTGGTTGAGTACCCTAGTATTCCAATTTGCTTGACCCGAGCAACGAGCACCCAAGCATTTTAGTGCTTGCTCATCACTACATATGATATTTCAATTTTTTTTTGCAAAAAAAATTCTACCTTTCTGTTTTTATTTCAGTCAAGATGCGGTGCAGAGTGTGCATTAATGTGAAAAAAATGAACTTTTTTGAATTTACCAAATGGCTGCAATGAAATAAACAGTGAAAAATGTAAAGGGGTCTGAATACTTTCTCTGTACCCACTGTGTATATATATATATATATATATATATAGATATACATACATATATATATATAGATATAAATATATATATATATATATACGTAGCCACTACATATTATATCTACCTTCTAGCAGACATATACACAGTCTTAAGAAATTATATATGACTATACTTTCAAATTTGCAAAAACTAAAGGTAGAACATTGCAGACTGTAGCTGGAGACATATTAGAGCTGAAGAGAAACATTTGCAGATAAGGACCTCGGATTTTTGCAGTGAGCATACGCATACTCTAACTCTCCCAAGTCCTCAGACAAGGCATCGTTCCTGCCCTGACAGGCCAGAATAAATATTTCATGAACTCAGAGTGGAAGAGCTTTTAAAAATTTAAACAGCACTGGGGAGCGTAAAAAGATGGGCATGCTCTCATAACAGTTTTTTAATGACAGCCAGATTGACAAACAAATCATTGAATGAGAGAACAGAGAAATAGAGAGATAGCAGGTTTAGCTCAAAATACAATGTTAGAAGGAATTCAAGACAGACTGCACTGAAATAACTTTCTGTTGCAGAGAAAATACACCAGTAAGCATTACGCCAGCAAAATAAGGTTTTGCAGAATACTAAAAATATTTAGCTACCTGGAATTATTTCTGAGGGTGCTGTCTGCAAGCCAAAAAACTATATTGATGCTAGTGTAGAAATCTTACTATATCTGTTACCACAACATGAACTGGAAGAGCAACAGACACCATAAGAAAGGTTGAAGTGAATTTATACACACACACTTATGCAGTCATGAATAAAAGTGTTGTCACCCTAGAAATTGTTCCAGAAAATGAGGTATTTCTCCAAGAAAATTATTGTAATTACACATGTTTTGTTTTACATATGTTTATTTCTTTTTGTTTATTGGAACAAAACAAAAAACCTGAAGGAAAAATAAAAAATTTGCATAATTTCACTCTAAACCTCAAAAATGGGCAGGACAAAATTATTGGCACCCTCAAATTAATATTTTGTTGCAAACCCTTTAGAATAAATAACTGAAATCAATCACTACTTATTTTCATCAACAAACTTCTTACATATCTTAAATGGAATTTTGGAACACTCTCCTGGTGAAAACTGATCCAGATCTCTCAAATGTCAAGGTTTGCTTCTCCCAACAGCAATTTTAAGATTTCTCTCAAAGATATTCAATTCGTTTTAGATCTGTAATCATTTTTGTCCACATCAGAACTTTCCAGAATTTTGTTTCCATTAATTATGGGGTTCTTATTGAAGTATATTTGGGGTCATTGTCCTACTGGAAGACCTATAACCTAGGACGCAAACCCAGTTTTCTGACACTGGGCATTTCATTGCAATCCAAAATATTTTTGTAATCTTCAGATTTCATGATGCCTTGCACACAGTAAAGGCACCTAGTGTTAGAGGCAGCAAAACAACTCCAAAATGTCTTTGAATCTCCACCATGTATGATGGTTGGTACTGTACTCTTTTCTTTGTAGGCCTCATTGCTTTTTCGATAAACAGTAGAATAATATAATAAAGGTAAAGATAGACCAGGTCACCCGGGCTTTCAGATGTCATTAGAAGCTCGGAACTGCAAGGAACCGCTTGTGTAAACAAAAAAGGGAAGGTTCCAACTTCAGAAATTGCAGAATTTATTGAATTAAAAAAGAGATTCCATTGTGAGTGTAGACACAGCTTCACGTTTCAAACATCTATTGCATTCTTACAAAGCTTTGTTAAAAAACACAATGGATGTTTGAAACGTGTAGCACTCAAGATGGAATTACTTTTTTAATTCAATAAATTTTGCAGTTTCTGCAGCTAGAACTTTCCTTTTTTCAGAAGAATAATGTGTTTACTAAAAAGCTCTGTCTTGGCCTGATTTGTTCACAAGATGCTTTTACTGAAGGATTTTGACTTACGTACATTTTGTCAAACTGCAGTATAGTTTTTTTTTATGTCTGTGTCAGCAGTGGGATCCTCCTGAGACTCCTGCCATAGCATTTAATTTCAAGCAAATATAATTGATAGATTATTTGGGCTGACACTGATGTAACTTGAGCCTTTAGGACAGCTTGAATTTCTTTGGAACCTAATGGGGCTGCTTATCCACCATCAGGACTATACTTCATTGCAACCTTTTATCAATTTTTCTCCACGTCCAAGGAAATTAGCTACAATCCCAATGGTTGTAAACTTCTTGATTATGTTGTGCATCATAGACAAAGGAACATCAAGATCTCTGGAGATGGACTTGTAACCTTGAGATTGTTGATTTTATTCAACAATTTTGGTTCTCATGTCCTTAGACAGTTTCTCTACCCGTTCTCCATGCTTAGTATGGCACACACAAACACACAATGCAAAGATTGAGTCAACTTCTCCTTTCTATCTAGTTTCTGGTGTGATTTTCACATTGCTCACTCCTGTTAGGCCCCTTTCACATATCAGTTTTTTGGCGTCAGTCACAATCCATTGACTCGAAGGATCAACGGATCCATTGCAGATTGTGAAAAACTTGATGCGAAAGATCCGTTTTTTAGCTGGATCCGACTGCCGGATATGGCGAAAAAACGGATCCGTCGCATCCGTTTCTTCCATTTTTCGACGGATCCGTTTTTAAAAGCCGGCAATTCAGTGCGCTGTACAGTAAAATCACACTGACATGAATAGAAAGAATATATATATATATATATATATATAGAAAATATGAGAGAATTGGGATCCAGCAAAAACATGAAAGTTCACCAGAATTATAAAATCTTCTTCTTTATTTATACATTAAGTCATATAAAAAATGTATGAGGAACTCCAAACAATTGGTAACATTCCAGCAAGGGACTACATGTTTCAGCACTATGTGCCTTCTTCACGGTCCTTTTTGAACTGAGCTCCAACACTGACAATATATCCTCCTTTGTGGAACATATTCAAATGATCCTTAATTAAAAGCAGTGAAACAAACCAATTAAAAACACCTGAGTAGATGGTTGAAACTCAGTTCAAAAATATTGCTAGAAAAATACATATATTGAACATGTTTTATACATAGACCAATATCCAAACTGGTCTCTAAAAAGAGCGAGAGGCATAGTAGATAATTTAAATAGACAGGAATTGTTGGAATATAAAAATATCAAAGAACATAATGATTTGGGTATAGTTTTCAGCACTAAATTTAGTCCACAGTATCAAGAAATAGTCTCTATTATTAAAAAACATTTACCCATTTTAGAACAAAGTGGTGAATTGAAAGAAATATTAAAAAAATATTCAATTAAATTTGTTGCGAGGAGAGCTCCTACTATAGGATCTATGTTGACGGCAAGCTTATTTACTGATCCAGACAAAAAATTGAAACAAAATTGGATGAAAACTGTAGGCTGTTTTGGTTGTGGTGCAAAAATTTGTAAGTGTTGCAAATATATTGTTAAAACAAAAACATTTTCTTCTATAAAAAATGGAAAAAACTTTGAGATTTTTTCTTTTATTAATTGTAATACAGAAAATGTAATATATCTTATTGATTGCAATATTTGCGGACTTCAATATGTGGGTTGCACCACTAATTCATTGAAACAGCGTATGCGAAAACATTTGTCGGATGCAGTTAATTTGCCTATTGCAGGAGCCTCTGCGGTTTCCAAACATTTTGCTAATGTGCATAAAGGAGATTTAAAAAGCTTTTCCTTTAGGGGAATAGAGGTGGTTACAAAACCACGTAGGGGTGGTGATCATAAAAGTAAAATCCTCTCTAGAGAAAGTAGGTGGATCTTTTTATTAGAGACTAGAGTTCCTGACGGATTGAACAGTAGAATGGATCTCATTACACAATATTAAGTAAGAAAGAGAGATAAGGGGAAGGAAGGAGAGGGAAAGGAAAGAAAAAAGGATAAGGAGAAAAAAGAAAAAAATTATTTTTTTTTTTTTTTTTCCTAGAGAGCCTATATTAGTTTTGAAAAGATTATATCTCTACCTTATACCTACTCCATTATATTTTTCCTTTTGAGAGTTATATTTGTGATCGTCTCTGATATTTAGATCGCGCCTACCACATGATGTATATTTTTTTCATATATGTCCAATAATTTTTATTATTATTTTTTTGTGTGGCAGTTATTCCATATCACTGTTGATTTATTACCAAATGTTTATTTCATTGGTCTATGTATAAAACATGTTCAATATATGTATTTTTCTAGCAATATTTTTGAACTGAGTTTCAACCATCTACTCAGGTGTTTTTAATTGGTTTGTTTCACTGCTTTTAATTAAGGATCATTTGAATATGTTCCACAAAGGAGGATATATTGTCAGTGTTGGAGCTCAGTTCAAAAAGGACCGTGAAGAAGGCACATAGTGCTGAAACATGTAGTCCCTTGCTGGAATGTTACCAATTGTTTGGAGTTCCTCATACATTTTTTATATGAATTAATGGATAAATAAAGAAGATTTTATAATTCTGGTGAACTTTCATGTTTTTGCTGGATCCCAATTCTCTCATATTTTCTATTTGTTGGGGCACACTCCCTGCCTGGATCCGTGCAGAATATAAGGTGAACACCGACTATTGCATTAAGAGGAACTCCTTTATGGTGAGCTTGCTATATGTTCTTTATATTGTCTGAATATATATATATATATATATATACACACACACACACGTCATTGAGACACACATATATATATATATATATATATATATATATATAGTGGTGTAGTGACGACTGTGTCCGCTAGGGGGCGCTGTGTGGGTTGTCCAGGACAGGCATATAAGCATTTCCAGTGTTCTGATAGGAGTAGGATGCTGAATGATTGTAATGTATCTCAAGGTGGGTGGCCTTGAGATGAAGACTTGTGTATGTGTTGATCAGCAGTGATACTGCTGAGGTTCCATGTCAATGTCTTAGGGAAGTCTTCAGGTAGCTGGAGAGATGGGCGGAACCAGCTACCTACAAATCCACTCAGGGGTGTGTCTGAAAATGCTGGTAGTAAAAGACTATGTGAGTGTGAAGGACCTGTGATGAGGTCATAGCCATGTGACCCGGTGGGTGTGGCTACGGACCATATAAGGCGGCCAGGGAAGGTCACATGGAATGAATGCTTGGACCCGGTTGGTCCGTTGTGGAAGGTCCCAGTGGGAGATGGGGCTTCCTGCCTGACAGCACGTGAACACTGTGAGTCATGGCTGCAAGCGTCTGACAGTTCCCAGGGAGAGGGAATGAACGTCTGCAGTGAGCTGAAGCAGCCATGAGGTAACCCTGACGGGGTGAGATATCTGTGAGCCTGAAGAGCCTGAGTACTGGACATTGCGTAACCTGTGTGACCACAGGCTTAACAGAGGGAAGCTCTGTCATGAACGCTATGCTGATTATATGAACTTTATGTTGCTGCTGCGGGTTTATGATGCCTGAATAAACTGCATGGATTGTTATTGTTTTATGGAAAACCTGTGTCGGACGTGATTATTTGGCTGCCAAGCGAGTGTCCCCAACCTTGAATGACATCGCTACCTTACAATTGGTGGAGAATGCAAAGGGCAATACTGTAGCCTTGTTGCTAGGGGCACATGTTGCAGTGCTGGCAACCCTGAGCCAGGAGGGCTGACGGTCCAAGCCGTGTGATATGCTGACCGGGGTCAGTGGAAAAGACTTATAGGACACTTCTGCGGTAGAGGGGTCCGAGAACCTGCGCGGCCGGCAGGTAACGGTCATGAAAACCGTGTGATGTGCTGACCAGGGTCAGAGAAAGAGACTGTGGATTGTGATAGGGTGCCTCTGTGAATATGAGGTACCCGAGGACCTGTGTGGCCGACACAGGTAACGGACATGTGTTCGTGTTGTACTGACCTGGGTCAGTGAGAAAGACTGTGTACCTGGAGGGTTCAGTGAGCAAGGTCCTGGAGGGTCAGTGTTGGGAGGTTCTGGGAGAAGAATTGGATCCCTGGAGCACGTGGTATGACCTTGGACTTGGTGAGGCGTAAGTGTTGGACAGTCTCAGGTGGAGACAGATGTCCTGAATAGCACCCGCCGAGCCCTTGGACCTGGTGAGGCCAGTGTGTTGGGAATCCCTGGGAGGAGGGTCGGCTCCCTGAATAGCACCCGATGCGCCCTGTGTGTTGGACGGTCTCAGGAGAGGAGACGGACGTCATGAAGAGCATACAGACAGGACACGTGAGTTTTGTGTTGCATGTGTGTTTTTTTTCTTTTCCCTTTCAAGTCAGCCTGCTGTAACTCGGCAGGGTTACGAAGGTGACACCAGCAGCTGTGTGTGAGCGGCAGCCGGAGGTGTCAGTGATCGGTGACAGCAGGAGCTGTGGTGGTGCCAACAAGGACTTGTGAGGTATCGTAAAAGAGACATAAACTGTGTTGTGTGAACTGTGGTCTAAGAAGACCTGTAGAACGGACATGGAAAATCCCAAAAGGGGGCAGTGGCCCAAATCTGGGTGGTAGCCCAAAAGGGGGTGGAGTCCCAGAGGGGGGCGGTGACCCAAATTGGGGTGGTAACTCAAAAAGGGGTGGAGTCCCAGAGGGAGGCGGTGGTCCAGAGAGGGGCCGGTGTGTCAAAAGGGGAACCATAGTGTGTGTGTATGACTTTTGAAGAATCGGGGACAGTCTTTCCAGATAATGATGGGCCACAGGTGTGTACCGTGATGTTGCACCGAGAAGGAGTCTCTGGACGGTTGGACTCAAAGAGTCAGGTGACTCTGACAGGAACTCCTCTCGTTTTCTCTCTGACCGAGAAAAACGTCAGGGTTCACTGTAAACACGGGGTCATGGTGGACTATGCAGTAGACAGAGTAATGTTTGAGGGGACCAAAGGTGGTGAGTGCCAAGGGGGCGGGATACCACCTAACTTAGTGTATGTCTTGGAGAGAGGCCGGGACTTTATCGTGTTTGATGATATATGGCAGGAGGTTGGAGACGTTTCTACTGTTGGGCTAACAGATATTAAGACAGTGACGGCTCCTGGCGTGGACAGGTCAGAGGTAGATGTGACCGAAAGAAGGGGTACATCTGCCCAAGGGACGGACCTGACGTCTCGTGACAAGACTGACATTGACCTGATTGATAAGATGGCTGAAGTATTCACACGGTTAGTGGGTAACTGGAAGGATTACTCAACAGATCAGGGTGACTCAGACTCTGGGGGTGACTGTGGCTCTGAGAGAGAAAGGGAGCACAGAATAGAAGAGCTAGAGAAAGAAGTCTCTGAGATCAAATGTCACCTGTCCACCTGGCAAAGCGTGAACAAGACCCTTAGGGAAGAGATGGAAGAACTCAGAGGAGTAGTAAAAGGTCTTCTGCGGGAGAAGAGCTTGGACAAAGATTTACAGCGTCCGGGCCCGACTGATAATAAGACGGAACTGCCAGTACCCATCTTAGCAAAGGGTTGTGAAGAGATAAAATCTCATGAAGTTGGTGAGCAAAGAGCTGAAGAAGACAGTCATCCGGTTGCGTCAACTGTAGTAAGGGAAGTGTCCGTGGTAAACCCAGAGCCTTCTGTCCAGGAAGAGAGCAGGACCACGACCTTCAAATCTGTGATCGAGGTACCTGAAGACATGCAAGAAGCCTGTACTGAGGAAGGTGTGCATGAGGCTTTCAAAGAGGCGGTCAAGGCATGTAAGGTGCAATGGGCACCTGAGACTCGGCAATTGGTGATAAAATCAGCCAGGGAAGAAACAGCAAACTGGATAGCTGTCCTAAAAGAGATGCATTTGCAATGTCTCCACGTCAAACAGCTGGTCAGGTGGAGTAATACAAAAGCTGCTCAATGCCTAGAGTTAGCAAGGGAGGCTATGGATCGGCTGGGTTTGCGGAAAGATGTAATTCCGGTACCCATAGGTCTGATTGGGAGAATCATTGGAAGATTTGGGAAGGTAATGCAAGACCTTGTAAATATCTCCGGTGTGGTGAGGGTGAGGATTCCTCCTAATGATGATGAAGACCAGGTATCCAGTGAAGAGTGTAGGATACCCATCATTGTGGTTGGCTCCGTGGAAAGCCTGAGAACCTTTTGCATGCTATTGGAGTATTGAGTGGGGTACCTGTAAGAGATTGAGCAGTTGAGGCTGGACCGTCGGCGGGTCAATAAAGAGGTACGGAACACCAGGTGGCGGCCGCCTTCAACCCAAGATGTAAGGACCCGAAGGGTTCCTCCAAGTAGTGACATGGCAGGTGGCTGAAGAATGTCAGCAAGTGGCAGTTCGACGGGCCAAACAAGGCTGAGACCTTAGTTCCTGTGAGACACTGAATGGGTCAGACTCAGGCCAGACAATAGGCTCGATCAAGACTTATGACGGCACCAACCGGGAGAGCCGGTCAGTGAGAGAAAGGAGTGTGGTGACTAAACAGTGTCTGATGACGCAGACAGACTGTGACTGAAAGGCCAAAGATCAGGGCCGATATTCTGACTGCTGGGGGCGGGGGAGGCCTAATGTAGAGATGAGGCCGGATGACAGACGGAGACGGTTCTCTTGACTTGTGGGGCAAGGTCTAATGAGTGCCCGGTCTCGACATCCCGGGGTAATGTTGTGTGTTCAATCCCACAAGTTTGAACAGAGGGGTGAGGTATGTGGTGCAGTGACCATTGTGTCCGCTAGAGGGCGCTGTGTGGGTTGTCCAGGACAGGCGTATAAGCATTTCCTGTGTCCTGATAGGAGTAGGATGCTGAATAATCGTAATGTATCTCAAGGTGGGTGGCCTTGAGATGAAGACTTGTGTTTGTGTTGATCAACAGTGAAACTGCTGAGGTTCCATGTCAATGTCTTAGGAAGTCTTCAGGTAGCTGGAGAGATGGGCAGAACCAGCTACCTACAAATCCACCCAGGGGTGTGTCTGAAAACGCTGGTTGTTATGAATGGGTCACCGAGGAGGAAAAAACAACAAGCTAAGTCTCAGAAAACCAGGGAGGTTGGTAACTATGCAGATTGCAGATCCCTGATCTTAACCACACAACTAGCAGCAGTCGTGGAGCTTTCTTACGATGGTCCTAGACGCCTCGTCACAACCGGAGAGCTACATAAGCCTAAAGCAGGAAAAGAGGAAAACTAACTGCCCCAGAGCAGACCCCAAAGGAAAGACAGCCCCCCACATATATTGACGGTGAAACAAGATGAATACACAAACAAAGGCAGCAAAATAGGCTGAGCAAACGATGGGGCCCGACTAACTAGAAAGCACAGGAAAGGAAAGACACTGTCTTCAATCTGCCAAAAAACCCTACCAAAATAATGTCCAACACTGATAGCAAAATTAACCCTGAAGTCACTAGACTTCTCCCACTATATCAGCACTCTGAAATATTCTGAGACAGAGCAAAAAGAGGCCAATCTAATAAGGGACAAAAAAGGCAAATTGGCAAATACAGATAAATAGGAGTGGAAGTTCAGCATAGCCCCAGCAGGGGCAGGCTGACCACACAAGAAACTGAATTGACTAACAAGCGCAAGTGTGAACATTAGCAAAAAACAAACTTAACTTGAGAAAACTGGAAGAGAGCTGAAGTCCAAGACCTGAGAAGCAGACTGAATCACCAGCACCAGGATAGGGTGTCGGCTGTCTTATATCCAGTCTGATACTCCAGAGATTCAATCGTTATCCTCCTCATCAGGTGGCAGATCACTACCACTTAAACCAACTTCACTACCTCCTGTCACCACCAGAGGGAGAACGGAAGGAGAACTCTCAACTGGTGGAGCAGAAAATGAGTTCATAACAGTACCCCCCCTTGAGGAGGGGTCACCGAACCCTCATCCATGCCACCAGGCCGATCAGGATGGGCCCGGTGAAAAGCACGAACCAATTTATTGGCATGAATATCAGAGGCAGAGACCCAAGAATTATCCTCCTGGCCATAAGCGTTCCATTTGACCAAATACAGGAGTCTCCATCTAACCAAATGAGAATCCAATATTTTCTCTACCTCATATTCCACATTGCCTTTAACCAATACAGGGTCAGGAGGTGCCGCCACAGGAACTAAGGGCTCAACCAACCTCTTCAACAGTGACTTGTGAAATACGTTATGGATTTTGAACGTAACTGGAAGAGCCAATCGAAAAGAAACAGGATTAAGAATCTCCAAAACCTTATAAGGTCCAATAAATCTTGGCTTAAATTTTGGAGATGCAACCTTCATAGGAAAATTCTTAGACGACAACCAAACCATATCACCCACTATAAACCGGGGACCAATGGTCCTATGCCGGTTGGAAAAACGCTGGGCCTTTTCCTGAGAGAGTGACAACTTATCCACCACTTGGTCCCATATCTGCTGCATTCTCACAACCACAGTGTCCACACCTGGGCAGGATGAAGTTTCCACTTGCCCTGAAGAGAATCAAGGATGAAACCCAAAATTACAGAAAAAGGGTGACATCAAAGTGGCAGAACTAGCTCTGTTGTTCAGCGCAAATTCGGCCAAGGGCAAAAATGAGACCCAATCATCTTGATCAGCAGATATAAAACATCTTAAATAAGACTCCAGGGTCTGGTTTGTTCTCTTAGTCTGCCCATTGGTCTGGGGATGAAACGCAGAGGAGAAGGATAACTGAATTCCCAGATTGGAACAAAAGGCTTTCCAGAATCTGGAAACAAACTGGATCCCTCCATCGGACACAATGTTCTCAGGAATCCGGTGTAACCGAACCACCTGTTGTAAAAACAAGAGTACCAACTCAGCGGAAGATGGCAACTTTGGGAGTGGTACAAGATGGACCATCTTCAAAAATCTATCACAAATCACCCAGATAACAGTCATTCTGAGAGACAGGAAGATCAGAAATAAAATCCATTGAGATATGGGTCCATGGCCTCTTGGGCACCTGCAGGGGCATCAACGACCCACTAGAATGAGAACAGGGTTTAGACCGAGAACAAGTCCCACAGGACTGTACAAAATTCCTCACATCACGAGATAAGGCAGGCCACCAAAACTACCGACTCACCAAATCTCTGGTACCAAAAATACCCGGATGACCAGCCAATGCGGAGCAATGGACTTCAGACATCACTCTCTTTGTCCACTGGTCAGGAACATACAATCTTCCCATAGGCCAATGCTCAGGTTTATCCTCCTGAAATTCCTCCAGGGCGCATCTCAAATCGGGCGAAATGGCAGAAAGAACTATCCCCTCACCTAGGATAGTAGTAGGCTCGGTCACATTAAGAGAATCAGCAAAGAAACTCCTAGAAAGGGCGTCTGCCTTAACATTCTTAGTGCCCGGAGGAAAAGAGACCACAAAATTAAAACGCGTGAAAAACAAGGCCCATCTAGCCTGTCTAGGATTCAAGCGTTTGGCCAACTCCAGATAAATCAGATTCTTGTGATTGGTGAGGACCACAAATTGATGTCTAACTCCCTACAACCAATGTCTCCACTCCTCAAATGCCCATTTCATGGCCAACAATTCCAGATTCCCCACGCCATAGTTGCGTTCAGATGGGGAAAACTTTCGAGAAAAGAAGGCACAGAGATTCATCTTAGAAGTCACAGGGTGTTGTGAGTTCATTTTCCCCTTCGTCACTGAGGTCTGGTGAACTCCCTATTCTGGTAAAGGAAGGTAATGAGCCTGATTATCAGGCACCTGAGCCTGATGATGATGACTGGCTGAGTGGAGTCACGGACTGGATATAAGGCTGCCGACGCCCTTCTGCCCTGCGGGTGATTTCTCTGTGGACTTCTAGGAGACCAGTCTGATTCCTGCTCCTCTAAAGCTAAGTTTTCTGCTTTGCCTGTTAGCATTTGTGTTTTGTTTTTGTTTGCCTTGCTTTTCTGGATTCTGCTATTCCCTGCTGGGGTGAGCTGAATCTCCTTTTACCGGTTGCTCTGTCTTCAGAATATTCCTGAGTACTGACATAGCTTTTTGAAGCCTAGCATCTTCAGGGCCTTTTTCACTGTCAGTTTGTTGGCTCTTATTTTCATAGGGTTTTTCACGGATTGCAGACAGCAGCCTTCCTGTCCTTTCCTATCTAGTTAGCTTGGGCCCCGTCTTTGCTCAGTCTATCTTTCTGTCTGTGTTAGTGTTCTTTCTTCTTGCTTCACCGTCATTATATGTTGGGGGCTGCCTTTTGCTTTGGGGTCTGCTCTGGGGCAGTTTAGATTTCCCTTTCTGTCTTTAGGCTATATAGTCCTCCCGCTGTGATTGAGGGGTCTAGGGCATCGTAGGAACCCCCCACGGCTACTGCTAGTTGTGTTGATAGGTTCAGGGGTCTGCAATCCGATAGCTGCCAACTTCTCTGGTTTTCTGGACTTAGCTAGCATTTCTGTTTTTGCCTCCTACTGTGACTCATTCATAACACAGGGTCTTTTTGGGACAAAACAGCTCCTGCACCAATCTCAGAAGCGTCTACCTCCACTTGAAATGGAAGTGAGACATCAGGTTGCCGTAAAACTGGAGCTGAAGTAAATCTCCGCTCAAGCTCATGAAATGCTGAGACAGCCTCAGGAGACCAATTCAGCACATCAGCTCCGTTCTTGGTCAGATCAGTCAGTGGTTTGACAATACTAGGAAAAATTAACTATAAATTTACGATAGAAATTAGAAAAACCCAAAAACTTCTGGAGAGCCTTCAAAGAAGTAGGCTGAACCCAATCATAAATGGCCTGTACCTTGGCCGGGTCCATTTCAATAGTCGATGGAGACAAGATAAATCCCAAAAATGAAATCCTCTGTACACCAAAGAGGCACTTTGATCCCTAACAAACAGGGAATTCTCCCTCTAAATCCGGAACACAGTCCAGACATGTTCCACATGGGAATCCCAATCACTAGAAAAGATCAAATTATCATCCAGATAGATGATCAAAAACGTATCCACAAAGTCACGGAAAATATCATTCAGAAAGGACTGGAAGACAGAAGGGGCATTAGAGAGCCCAAAAGGCATCACCAGGTACTAAAATGTCCCTCCGGAGTATTAAACGCCATCTTCCATTCATCCCCGTGCTTGATGCAAATAAGATTATACGCCCCCCTGAGGTCAAGCTTAGTAAACCAGCAGGCACTCTTAACTCTGGAGAATAAATCAGACATCAGAGGTAACGGGTACTGATATTTAACCGTCATCTTGTTAAGGGAACGATAATCAAAACACGGTCTTAATGAACCATCTTTCTTGGCCACAAGAAAGAAACCAGCACCTAAAGGTGATGAGGATGGTCTAATATGACCCTTCTCCAACGACTCCTTAATATAGGATCGCATAGCATCATGTTCAGGTACAGATAAGTTGAAAAGCCGACCCTTGAGAAATTTACATCCAGGCATCAACTCAATTGTCATAAATCCTATGAGGAGGCAAAGACGCAGACTTACTCTCACTAAATACATCAGAGAAATCAGCCAGATAATCAGGAAAATCATGAGACTGAGGAGAGGTGGAGAAAACAGGAGCGTCCCTAAGAACACACTGACAGCCCCAACTCACCACAGACACAGATTTCCAATCCAAAACTGGGTTATGAGTTTGCAACCAGGGGAACCCCAGAACAATAATATCGTGCAAATTATGCAGCACCAAAAATTTACAATTTTCTTGGTGGTCTGGGGCAACTCGCAATATCACCTGGGTCCAAAACTGAGGTTTATTCTCCGCCAAAGGAGTGGCATCAATACCCCTCAAAGGAATAGGCGTCTGCAGAGGCGTCATGGACAAACCACAATGTTTAGCAAAGTCCAAATCCATCAGATTCAGAGATGCTCCTGAATCCACAAAAGCCTTAGTGGAAAATGTGGACAAGGAGCAGATCAGAGTAATTGCCAAAAGGAACGTAGGTTGTACACTGCCTACAGCAAATGTGTGTGCAAAATGTTTCTCTTGTTTAGGGCAGACAGAAATAGTATGAGAGGTGTCTCCACAGAAAAAACACAGCTTATTACGCCTTCTAAACTCCCGACGTTGCGCCCTAGACAAAACCCCATCACATTGCATAGGTTCAGACATTTGTTCAAAAGGTGGCTGCACCGCCCGTGTAGTTTTATGTTCACGTAAACGCCGATCAACTTGAATGGCTAATGACATAGAGCCATCCAGACCAGAGGGAACAGGAAATCCCACCATAACATCTTTTACGGTCTCTGACAAACCTTTCCGAAATAGAGCTACCAATGCACTATCATTCCATGTAGTAAGGACCGCCCACTTTCGGAATTTTTGACAGTACAACTCTGCAGGATCCTGACCCTGGTCTAATGCCAACAGGGTTCTCTCAGCTTGATCAACGGCATTAGGTTCATCATACAACAACCCCAAGGCCTGAAAAAATGTATCCACATAAGTCAGAATAGGATTTTCAGGTGTCAGAGAAAAAGCCCAATCCTGGGGATCGCCACGCAGCAAGGAGATGACAATTTTAACCTGCTGCACAGAGCTCCCCGATGCGTTAGGCTTCAAAGCAAGAAATAATTGACAATTATTCTTAAAATTCAGAAATTTAGACCGATCCCCAGAAAACACATCAGGAGTAGGAATCTTGGGTTCAGCAGCATGTGACTGAATAAGGTAGGTGGAAATTCCCTGCACTTCAGCAGCAATTTGCTCCACACGATCAGACAGTTGCTTAATCTCCATTAGGAGAGGAAAAAAAAAATCCTCCTACGGCCCCAGAGAAAAAGAGGAAAAAATATAAATAAAAAAAAAAAAATTCTGACACTTTTTTTTTTCTTTTTCTTTAACAATTCTTTCCTGCTTTTGAGTACCCTAGAATCTGCGGTAAGGCTGGTGATTCTGTTATGAATGGGTCACCAAAGAGGAAAAAAACAACAAGCTAAGTCTCAGAAAACCAGAGAGGTTGGTAACTATGCAGATTGCAGATCCCTGATCTTAACCACACAACTAGCAGCAGTCGTGGAGCGTTCCTACGATGGTCCTAGATGCCTCGTCACAACCGGAGAGCTACATAAGCCTAAAGCAGGAAAAGAGGAAAACTAACTGCCCCAGCGCAGACCCCAAAGGAAAGACAGCCCCCACACATGTATTGACTGTGAAACAAGATGAAAACACAAACAAAGGCAGGAAAATAGGATGAGCAAACGATAGGGCCCGACTAACTAGAAAGGACAGGAAAGGAAAGACACTGTCTGCAATCTGCCAAAAAACCCTACCAAAATAATGTCCAACACTTCTGAAAGCAAAATTAACCCTGAAGTCACTAGACTTCTCCCACTATATCAGCACTCTGAAATATTCTGAAACAGAGCAAAAAGAGGCCAATCTAATAAGGGACAAAAAAGGCAAATTGGCAAATACAGATAAATAGGAGTGGAAGTTCAGCATAGCCCCAGCAGGGGCAGACTGACCACACAAGAAACTGAATTGACCAACAAGCGCAAGTGTGAACATTAGCAAAAAACAAACTTAACTTGAGAAAACTGGAAGTGAGCTGAAGTCCAAGACCTGAGAAGCAGACTGAATCACCAGCACCAGGATAGGGCGTCGGCTGTCTTATATCCAGTCTGATACTCCAGAGATCCAATCGTTATCCTCCTCATCAGGTGGCAGATCACTACCACTTAAACCAACCTCACTACCTCCTGTCACCACCAGAGGGAGAACGGAAGGAGAACTCTCAACTGGTGGAGCAGAAAATGAGTTCATAACAGCTGGTAATAAAAGACTATGTGAGTGTGAAGGACTTGTGATGAGACCATAGCCATGTGACCTGATGGGTGTGGCTACGGACCATATAAGGTGGCCAGGGTAGGTCACATGGAGTGAATGCTTGGACCCGGTTGGTCCGTTGTGGAAGGTCCCGCTGGGAGATGGGGCTTCCTGCCTGACAGCACGTGAATGCTGTGAGTAATGGCTGCAAGCGTCTGACAGTTCCCAGGGAGAGGGAATAAACGACTGCAGTGACCTGAAGCAGCCATGAGGTAACCCTGCTGGGGTGAGATATCTGTGAGGCTGAAGAGCCTGAGTACTGGACATTGCGTAACCTGTGTGACCACATGCTTAACAGAGGGAAGCTCTGTCATGAACACTATGCTGATTATATGAACTTTATGTTGCTGCAGTGGGTTTATGATGCCTGAATAAACCGCATGGATTGTTATTGTTTTATGGAAAACCCGTACCGGACGTGATTATTTGGCTGCCAAGCGAGTGTTCCCAACCTTGAATGACAGCGCTACCTTACAATATATATATATACATATACACACGCACACTATATGTATATATATATATATATATATATACTGTATATATTTATGAATGGAAAAAAAATCAGGCACCACTCAAGTTCAAGGAACAATTGTTGACTTTAATCCAGCGCCAAGTCATGCAACGTTTTGACCTCACAGCGCGGTCTTTGTCAAGCTCAGTGTTACCATAGAATAGTGCACTTTTTATACATATCTATTCAATTTCCCAATATACAAAAATTAGCATACATTAAATATAAATCATAATCAAAGTGTATAAAAAATTACATTGCAGTAAATGTGAGAACCATCATAGTGTTTACATATATAAGGTGCATGTTAGAGAGCAAAAAATTATATCCAACCGTACCTACAATCATTGATACAGCAAGATTAACAATGATTCAAAGATGTGAAACACCAATGTGTTGTTGAAAATGCATAAACATTATAAATCACCTGGAATACTCAGACCCATCGAACATGTTGTAGTTCCACCATAACAGCATTTTCAGAGCACAACTGAGCATGTCAGTAATCAGATGCTCCCGATGGGCACTCGACAGTGATGTCAGAGATTATATCAACGCACAAGCTGACTAGGCATTTCCACACCCTGCTCTACCATTTCAAGTGCTGGCAACTATGCCCACACAGTATTTTATACGAAAAAACAGCATTTGTTCACAAAAGAGATAAATCTCAATACTTAAATTGATTGGGGCACTTGTAGTGATCTAAATAAGTGATGAACTGGACACCCAAAACATTCAAACTAATGGCTGTGCACAAGTACTACGCCACATGCCCCCTAGAGGACAGAGGCGAAGTGCCAGCACACAGCCAGCAATCACAGAGGAGTTTAACCCCCTGCGTCACTGCTATGCACTATGGGTTAAATGCACATGCCAGCAAACATTCACCATGTAAACAAGGTGCCAGATGTCACTAGCAAAATTCGGGCCTTAGGATAAATTTATCTCATATACTTTATACAATATACAAAAAGAACATACGACAATTATTGGGAAGAGTTTCTATCCAGGGATTCAACCTTTAAAAATAAAAAAAACAGCATTTAGTAATTAATAAAAAAAAAATCAAAGAATAATGAACCAAAATTGGCTCAAATAAATACAAATAAACTCATATAAGAGTACAATACAAGAGAAGAAATCTATAAGGGTTTATAGAGAAAATTTTTTTAAAAGGATAACTTTTTTAAACACATGTACTGCATATTTTAAGACAGAGAATGAATCTTAAAATCAACATTAAGGCCATCATTTTACGCGTATTTTCCTCAAGTTCATCACGTAACTTTGAAACATGTGAAGAGACGCTCTTAGAAAAATTCTTCCAATCAATGTCCGACATACATCCTTTTAGTTTTAGTTCCAATTCTGTAACATTATCACATACATTAACCTTCTCCTGTTGTAAACATTCTATATTCAATAAAATTGTGTCCAATGTATACTTGTTAGAAATCTTACAGACCCTTACACAAAATTCTGGAGAATTCATATATTATATATTAGAATTTTATATATATATTTATAGTTAATAGAGTTCTATATGGCATAATAGCCACTGAATCAATTGCTGGCTTTAGTAATATCATTCCCGAACCCGACGTGATATGACACATGGTTTACATAGTAAACCATGTCATATCAAAATGATTTACATATGTCAGTGTTTAATCAATTTTGCAGTTTGCGTTAGGAAGAATTTGGAACACTAGGGGTTAAATTTAAGACTATAATCGCAGAAAAACATTGCATGGGCTATCGCGCAATTTTCTCTGCCAGAGAGGGAAAGCCAGTGAGTGAGGGCAGATATTAATAGCCTAGAGAGGGACCCTTGTTTTGCCCCCCCCAGGGTAAAAAATCTGCCCCCAGCCACCCCAGAAAAGGCGCATCTATAAGATGCACCTTTTCTGGCTCTTAGACTCTCTATTCCCATGGCCTTTAGCGGTGGCTCATGGGTTAACAATAATGGGTTAATGTCACCTTGCTATTGAAAGGTGACATTAAGCTGGGTTAATAATGGAGAGGTGTCAATAAGACACCTATCCATTATTAATCCTATAGTAGTAAAGGGTTATAAAAAGACACACATACATTAATTACAAATTCTTTTAATGAAATAATCACTTAAAGTTTTTGAACACATTTATTATTCTGCCAATCCAAAAAAAGCCATTGTTCTGTAAAAAAAAATAAAAGTAAAAAAAAATAAAATAAAAAGCCTGACCTGAAGTGAACTCAATAGCATGGGAAAGTTTCTAAACTTTTTCCCACACTGTCAGTTCACCTCAGGTCAGCCGGGAACTCAGTGCAGTCTCACCGACTATCGCTGATGTCACTGAGGCTGTGCGCAGTCCCCGGCTGACCAGAGGTGATCTGACAGCGTGGGAAAAAGTTTAGAAACTTTCCCATGCTATCGAGTTCACTCAGATCAGCCAGGGACTCTGCGCAGCCTCCCATATGTTCCTCCAGTATTGTTCAGTCTCTGTTATTGGTGGAGTTCTTGCCTTTGTGCTGTTACTCTCTAGTTGGGAGTGAACCTTGGATGGTTCTTTGGAGAACTGGGCATTTATCTTCTTGGCCTCAACTTTTCTGGTGCATCTCCTTAATCTTGCAGCAAGTGCTGTGAGCATTTGTTTAGCAGGCTCTATGGCTTCAGTTGGGGTCAGGCCTTTATACTTGTCCAGCTTGGTCCTATTCTTGATCTTTACACCCTTCTGTATTTCTGTTAGTTGGCAGACTTCCCTTTGTGTCACCTTCATTTTTGTCTTCTTTTCCAGGGGGGCATGTACTTCTGTTGTTCTTGCTGGTTATATATATACAATTTGAGTTATGCTGGTGGTAGATATTGATGTGTTCAAGTGCTCTATTGGCATTTTCTAGCATACTGTCTAGTGGTGTTTCTTTGCTGAGCCTTGGCAGTCGATCTCTGGTATTGATGGTGATTAGTTTAACCAAATCTGATCGATTTTCAAATCCGCGTGGGAAGGTGCGATGTCATGATGAAGCAGCCAATCCCCTGATGGCCACAATTCAGGTTGTTTTTTCATATATCCTCATGCAATCACTTCAGCACTTGCAGATAGTAAGGATAGTTCACTGTGGTACCCCGAGCAACAAAATCAAAGCGAACGATTCCTTTGATATCAAGAAAACAAACCATGAAGTACTTCAAATGTTATTTCACTTGCCGTACTTTTTTAGGGCTGAGTGATAAAGCTGTCTTCCACCATTTGGACTACTGTATTGTTTCAGAATCAAATCGTAACAAGATTGATCATCTGTTATGACTTTTGACAAAAAATAAGGGTCAGTTTGTGCCTGGTCTTTCAATTCCTGAGATAGTCTCAGACAGTTCTCCCTCTGGTCATCAGAAAGCAGTCATGGAACAAACTTTCCCATGACACGCCTCATGCTCAAATCTTCTGTTAGAATTCTTTGGCAGGAATTTCAGAAAATTCCAGTTATTTCTTCCAATTTGATGATTGTTTTGCGAAGATCAAATATGATGAAATAATTTTCATTTGTTCTGGACATTGAGGGGTGACCTGAACAGGTTAATCTTCAAGTGACATTTGGCCACTTCTATACTGTGCAAATCATTCAAATTCTTGCCTGGCTTAGAGCTTTCTTCTCGTAAGCTTCCCAAAACATTGAAACTGTTTCTGCCACTGTTCTCTTTAACAGGAAACAGAATTTGATGTTGGCTTGTTGCACTTTACAAATATGCCAATCACTCTGCTGCAGTAGTTTCTCTTTATCGCTATTTGGCCAACTGAGCAGGGAGAGTGTCTAGTAAGCATACCTATTGGGAGAGGTCAGCACTGCCAACCCTATGCTTACAAAAAATAATTCTCGTTTTTTGGGGGTAGCCCTTAATATACAGCTTTTTTGTTCAACTCTAGCCACATAGGTGTTACGCATTGGGTTCCAGGCGCTGCACAGCGGGAATCCCAAACTTTGGCGTCAACGGTCTCCCATTCTTCTTCGGCCGCACTGGAGCCTGCTCAGCAGACTCCTCGATCCTGGTGTTCTGCTCACACCAGCAGTGTGGGCTCGGTTGCTGCTGCCACCACTGGTCCAGTTATGACAATGCAGCCTGACCAGCAGCAAAAGACTCCAGAGTCTAAGTCCTTCCGTCGCTCCACTGAGCATGCTCATGGGACGATCTCCCATTGGGGATCGGGAGTCACATGCTCAGGTCCTTCTCCAGTTCTGATTGGACCATCAGGAGGATTAGGAAGGTTCCGGAAGGACACGGCTATAAAAGGTCCGCATGGCTGCCCCCTCATGCGCTATGATAGACTCTGAGGCTATAGTACTTAGTGTATGTGTGATGATGGATGAATGAGCCTGGTGACTGACGCATTATAATTCCCCCTCCTTGATATTACGCATGAGTTAGGGTTTGGAATTAGAGTCAGCACAGTAGCTCTGACACTGCATAGCGCCGCAGTGTTCCTCATCATCTTCCTCTAGTGCCTTGGGCGTCGGCCAGTACAGGCCTCCTGGACCACTGCTACCGCAGCATCCACCTAAGTAATGCCGTGTGCCTTAGGTGCGCTTTCCAGCTCAGTTGATAGGCTGGTTAGTGGCGTCCATCAGGGCGGACATTGCACCCGTACTAAGCGGTGATTCACACTACTGTGACCTGTGACGTTTACAGGTCGCAATTGTTCGCCGGCTGGTACGTGCTTCGTGAAGCAACGGGGTTTGTGCCTGCTAACACCTGGTCAGTGGTTATCCACCGGTGTCCGGCTTTCTCCTACAAGCCGTTCCATCATTGTTTAGCTGCAGTTAGTCACCACTGCATGGTGGGCTTGGGCTGCGAACGCACCTCATATATTACTTCATCTTTATTTATTTGGTGCGTTCCGCCAGCCCGTAACATAGGTATGCTCGATTGGGTTGAGGTCTGGGGACTGTAGGAGTCAATCCATCACCTCTACTTCATTGTTATTGAACTATTTCTTTGGTAATCTTGATGTGTGCTTCAGGTCATTGTCCTGCTAGAATACTATGTTGTCCTTAACATACCCATAGTATTCGAGTGTATGAAGTAACTCATTTTGTGGGATACTCATATATAGCCAAATATAGCTCAGCACAGAGACCATCATAGACCCTGGTCAAGCTTTTGACTGAGACAGCTCCATATCATTAGACTTCCTCCACCGAACTTGACAGTTCCTTCAATTTCCCGATCCGTTAGTCCCTTTTCACCATATTTCTTCCAGACCCATTTGCACCCATCAGAGCCTAATCTATGTACTTTCTTCACCTGTTCTTCTACTATCAACTTTTCTTACGAATTTGCAAATTCAAGTCGATGCTTCTTATGACGATATTGAGGTCAAGGCTTCTTCCCCTTTTTTCGGGCCACTGTTCCAGACTTGTGTAAGTGACACATGGTGATTGCATGGACGTATTTCAGAACTGATAGACCTTGTAACATGCCAACTTGTTGACTCCAAAAGAAATGGTCAGAGTTTTTCGCAGCCCTGTGTAGAAGCTTTGCCGCTCAGAAGGAACACTAATAGTAAATATCAGAATAGAGAATACGAGGTCTTCTATCAGTGATGTATATATAGTATTTATTACTATATATGTATCTGAAGTTCAATGATGTATAAGAATGTAATTGGTGTCTATTTTATCTTTTAGATCACGCAGTGAACACCGAACCTGGTAACAGTTGTTTTAACATTTCCTCGAGATATGTTCTACTTTTTCCCCTTCCTCCCCCCTCTTCTTGCTTACCCCCTTTTTACATTTATCTCTTTCTTTTTCCCTTTTATTCTTACTTTATTCTTTCTTTTCTCCTGTCTTCCTCACCCTCTTCCCCCGCTTTTCACCCTTTTTTCCCCTCCTTCTCCTCCTTTCTTTCCCTTACTTTACTTCCCCAACTCCCTCCCTTCCTCTTTTACACCCTTAAATCCACCTTATACTGTTTCACCTCATTTAATATTATTACCTCATTCCATTTCCTCCCCTCCATTTTTCGCCTTTCTCCTGCCTTATTCACTATAGTGTTTTCTCCTACTTCTTATTTGCAGGCTCCACTATATCTCTCTTTATATTTATTATGGTTCCTGGCCCCTCCAGTGAACAGTGCTCTATACAATATTTCACCTTCCTTTACCTTCTCCTTGTTACCTGTTATACTGTGCGATCACTATCGCCATGCACGCATGCGCACGGATCTTTTTAGGACTATAATTCTCCATCTCTGTTTATGTCATCAGTGTATGCGAACAGTCACACTTGGCCACTCGGGAGCCTTCATTTTTTTTCCAAAGTTTTTTCTCAGATGACTCTCTCTCATCACGTGCCACACTCGGAAGTGTCGGCATGATTGAAAAGTGCTTGCAGCTCCTTGCCACTTACACGCCACCGCTGAAGAGAGCAACCACGCCGCATATGCCGATGCATCCCATGACAGGTCTCATCTCTTATATATTTTTCTTCAAATCAGTCCATTTTTATATTTTTTGCACGCCAACATTAAGAGATCTTATAGTTTGCTTGTATAAACTTTATGACACATAACCAATATATCTCTCATAGGTGCCCCTGACCTCACTCCTCCTTTGGGACATATGTGATCTCCAACATCAAGGGAATTATGATGCAAATTTAAAATATTTTTGTCTCTGAGCTCTTAACTAGAGAGCTTGATATTATCTCGTATAATCACTTTATTAGGAATACTATTGAAGAGAAATAGCGCAATAGTGCATTATCCAGTGTAGGTATATTAATTTAAAAATAATACACTCACCAGATGGAGCTTGTAATAAGCATGGAGGATTCGCTGCTGCAGGAACCACAGATCGTCACGGTGGTTTACTCCTGAGGAAGGAGTTCTGTGAAACTTTGAAACGTGTCGAATAAAGACCTCTGTAATAATAATTGTTCATAGTGATTTGCAGCGCGGATTGTCTGACCATTTTTTTCCTATCCTGCATAATCACTTTATTGGCATGATTAACTGTTTTTTCTTTTTTTCCCTTTTCTTTCCTGTTTGATGCAATGTACTCCCTATAAAGGTGATTCACGTCAACTTTTTGTCAAGAATTTAAAGCAGACTGAGCAATGATTATTGCATAGTTACCTCTAGTATTAAATGTCGTAATTTTAGATTAGTGATCAAATTCTAATTCATGACGTTTCCTACATGAGCTAAGCACATATTATTTTTTTCTGATTGTTTTATTTTTTTATTTTTACTTTATATATAGAAATCCTTGAATAGGTCTTCAATGTCAAAACACGGAAAATAAATTTCTGTTTGTTCATATGTCGGCTGTGAATTTAAATTTTCAGTATATTCATCTACATATGAAGGTGTCATATTTTTAGTGCCACGTTTTGACTCCGATATATTGCATGGACATCGACATTTTGCTGTTTAAATAGATAGATGGACTTCATTTCATATTCTTCCAACTGTCATGGCTCTCATATTATGCAGTTTGGCAATATTCTAGGCCGACAGACTGCTATCGATGGGCTGGATGATTAGGTTTCTCTTTTCTTGGAAAATCTTCTTCATGGTTGCTTCTCGATTTGAACCAGTGACTTTTTGCTTTGAAATCAACCTAATAACATACTGAAGTATTCGTGAATGAGAAAACAGGTTGCGATTTATAGACTGCAGTAAGAAAAAGATTTTTCCTTCACCTTGAGCAAAACAGTAAGAATGCAGTGACATGACAAGAATCTGCATTCTCACGTTCTCGCGTTCAAAGATAATGAGATATGGATTCTGAAAGTCAAAAGTTCAAAATATTGTTACCATTTTGCTCGTAAGTGTGTATATATATATATATATCTATATATATATATATATATATGTATATATATACTTCTATTTTCACAATCACTGCATGCTGATGAACAGGAATGATGCATCCTTTGCATTACATGCATGATCTCTCTAATGCATCAGCATGCTGCACAGAGCCAGTTTACGGACACGCATGAGAGAAAATCAGATAAATAAAAACTTAAAAATGATCAATTTTCAATCTGCATCTTTTATTTATTTTCTCATTGCTATAGTTTAGAGAGGTTTCAAAAATGGTAGAGTTTTTTTAGGCATAGTGATGACCATTACATAGCTTGAGAAATTGAAAAAAAAGATTGGAATTTAACCTGGCAAACTAAATATAATTAAAGTTATATCTGGTCACATTCTAGATGCTTTTGAATAACACTTGGAATTTGAGATATTTCTATGATCATACAAAAAAAAAGTTTAGTTAGTTTAGCAGTGATGTTTTGTAGAGTACAATCTGCAAGTCATACGTCATCCATTGACTTTTTTGAACCATACTTTATCTCCAAATGCCTTCAATATTTAACTATTAGATTAGTAAATTATAATATAACGTTATTAATTATAATATATGTTTCTAAATGTAATTTGTATTTGTTTTTGGTAAAATGAGCTTCACATGTTGAATATAGGCCAACTAAAGGAGAAAAGATAGGTGTACAGGGCTAAACCTTAGTCCAGCCTAGAGCTCCTTTAAGGCAAAATTCAGCAACAGTATTGACTAGAGATGAGCGGAGCTGCCAAAATTTGAATTTGCCAAATCATGCAGATTTTGCTAGTAAGATAAATCCATAGCAAAGTTATTCACTGTGAATTGAATGTTCTTTATAGGGCTCTTGTTTCCCTCCAGACCCCAGAGCTTAAAGGGGTTGTCCAGCGCAAAAGTCTGCAGTCTTTCAGTGCCACTGTAAACTTGTGTATCTTCATAGCACACATAGCACACACAGCACACACTGTCAGGATTCTCTGGTGTAGGTGATGAGACAGGGTAGTCATATGACCCCAAGTATGTGACCAGATAATTTGTGGTACTGCTACATGTCTAAGTGTATTACTATTAAGTGTTGAATGTATATTTCTTATGACTTGTTTTTATACTGTCATGTATACTGTTATTGTTCTGCTAATGCTACACTGTTGTGCTTTAGGTCAGGAACAGTGTAGGTGACAGGTTTGGCCACTAGGTAGGGGGCATCTTATTGTCCATGGATCTAGATAATGTTCATAGTCAAACACATGGTCAATTGTAGGAGGGGGTGCTGCTGGATAAGCCAGGCAGGCATTCCTAATGGTCCCGTTACATTTAGCGATGCACCAGCGATCCCAACAATGATACGACCTGGTCAGGATCGCTAGTGCTAAATGGTCGCTAGTGAGCTGCAAAACAGGCAGATCTCACCAGCAATGCATCAGCGGTCGGCGGTCGTTACTTACGTGTCAGATGGCAGCTATGATGACGACTTCCTCCTGCGTCCATGGAGTCGCTCGTCGGCGCCAGCAGGAAGCCGACGATGAGAAATGGATAAGGATGATCTCGCGCGATCAATGATAGCCAGCGGGAGGCCCTGGTCGGAGGTAAGTGTCACATGTAGCGAGACCGCTAGCGATATCGCTGTTGTGTCACAAAATCGGTGACACTTTAGCGATATCGCTAGCGATCTCGCTATGTGTGAAGGGGGCTTAAGTTAGGCAGAAGGGCCATGGGCGCCTGAAGGGTCTGCACAGGCTATAGGCTCGGGACACCTCAGCAGTCTTGCAACGTTTTAAGCAAAGTGAAGCCCAGCTTTCCACAGCACCAGAAACAGTACAGCAATGGGTCAGTATAGCTAAGGGACAAAAAAGTGGACCCACAATGTGGCAACTCCTTGCTTGGGCAGACACCCTAAGGACCGTGTTGAAATGTTACGAAGTGCAACAACCTCCAAGGCCTGATCGCAGCTGAAAGTTCTGTTCAATAGCGAAGAAAATGGAGCAAAACAATGGAAAGAAGAATCATTGAGGACTGGAGAGTGAGCAGCTGGCAGCAGAGGTTTGAGACAGGTGATCAGGGATGGTGCCTTGGTGGTATGTGAGGACAGGATTTTTAGTGTGCAATAAGTTAATGTCTTGTTTATACCACTGTATACTTTGTGTAAGGTCAAAGACAGAATATTAACCAGCACACACAAATAGAAAATATAGTGCTCTTGCAACTTATTTTGGGTCAGGTCATGTGTAGTCATATGCAATTTTCTTTTATGGATTTGTGCATTGGAAATTATATTTATAATTTTCCTGGGTTTAATTTGACTCATTTCAGGGTCACTATTCTAAGGATACAGCAAAAATGACATTCATATTTCAAGAGCTACTCAAACTTAATATATTCATATGGTTCATTATAGACATGGTAGTCTCTACAAATGACTGCAAGTAAAACACTGGCAGGCGTTCACTAAATAAATTGACAATTAGACTGTATTGTGTGCAATGCATCACAAGAGAGTACAGTAGAATTTGCCACTATCGAAGAATATAGCCCATTCCTCTCAAGTGGAATGCTATATGTACCCTCTAATTTGCCTGATTCTCATATCTTCTCTATGATGATAGTGTAGGGTTCAGCAGGTTCGCAGGATGCAGTGACGAGACATGAGACTGAGTGTGGTTTGTGGAAACAACTTTTATAAACTGCAGCCGCTGGGGATATTTTGAGCAAACAAAAAAGGTTAACAATAACCAGTCCACGCAGGGACTCAACCCACCTAACAACACTTTCATATTATGGATGCGACTAACCCGGTTTGCCGAGGGTGCTATAGGCCATGTATGACCAAACTGGGGGTCCTTATCTACTATAATAAACTTATCCTTCCAGGGGTCTGTCAGGTTCACAGGCGTGGCCGCGTAGAGGTCGCTGATTTGGCTGCCTTGACGCCTCAATACTCCAGGATGAAACTGGGCGCAACAGGCCCTGAAGAAACTATGCCGGTGGGGCGCAACAGACCCTGAAGAAACGATAATGGTGGGGCACAACAGACCCTGAAGAAACGATGATGATGAGGCGCAACAGGCCTTAAAGAAACGATGACGATGGGGCGCAACAGGCCCTGAAGAAACGATGACGGTGGGGCGTGGTGATGACGCAGTCTCTAAATGTAACCGTTCACCAGTCTCTGCCCAGAGTCCCTCAGCAAACCAGACGGGTGCCTCTACGGCCGCCTGTAGCGAGGTGGCGCCCCCTGAGGCCGGTGATGACAGGGCCGCAGCTGTGGGAGAAGGCAGGGGGGCAGTGTCCTGACCGCTGTAAAGGAATAGTCTCTAGTCGCAGCGGTCAGTGGAGGTCGTGAACCTGTCACAGCAGGATGGGAAACAGCGGGGGGCGGCTATATGTGACTGTATGAGGGGAGCGGACGCCAGTCCAAGGCTCTCACGTGTCACTAGTCGGTAACTTCGCTGCTTTCCTTTCACAGGGCTCTGTCGGTCTCTCCACAACACACCGTCTACTCCCTCGGTCCTCTCTGTCTCACCCGGCTTCTTGTCTGTAGTCCGGCTCTCTGTCAACTGCCACTTCAGCTCATCCCCTGCTCCTTTTATCCTTGCTCCGCCCCCTGTTTCCCTAACAACTTCAGTCAAGTCTCTCCCTTTACTGTTCTCCCAGTATCATTCCCTCAGGAACCCTGATGGCGGTCCCCTGGGTACCTGCCCGGTCACTGCGTGGGAGTCCTCCTCCCCACACTCTCCCTCCCTGTAAGCTCGCCAGTCCTCGGGCGAGGGCCTTAATCCATTGAGATCGGTCTGTAGGGGTTTCAATGTTTGTTTCCATATGAATTGATCTTGCTCATATCGTTCAGGGGGTTTTCCGGCTGTTGACCGCTCGGAGCGTCTAAGTTCAACTGGGGTAGAGTCGTCTGGGGAGGTGGACATCGGTGGGCTGATTGGTGCGGGCGGGTTAATCGTGTCAGATGATTCATTACTGAGTGGAGAGCCTCTGTGTCCTGGGAGACAATCTTCGTCGTCGTCCGGGTCCCAACATACGGAAGACGGCACGGATGTCGACGGGGTAGGCTCCGGTTGCTTCAGGTCAGAGGAAGTACATGGGCGTAACATATTACGATGCACAATACGAGTGGGCAATGTTTCATCCTTCTCAAGTCGTATCTCGTACACCGGTCCGTCTGGATGGATACGGCGTAAGACCCGATAGGGACTTTCTTCCCAACGCGGCACCAGTTTGTTCTGGGGGCGTTGATCTAGTACAAGCACCCGGTCACCGCTTTGGAGGTGAGGAGGTGGGCTTGCATTCTTCCCTGCGTGCTCCCAGTCTCTGAGCTTGGTGTGTACAATTCGGTGAAGAGTTTGCAGCCAGTGACGATGATTTCGGACCCAAGACGACACTCCAGTCTGGGGCTGAGGCTCTTCGGGGTCTAACTCCACCTCCGTGATCCTTTTACCTTCTCGTCTGAACAACAGGGAATAGGGGGTATAGCCAGTCACTCGATGTACCCTATTGTTATATACCCAAACTAATTCAGAAACAAATTCGGGCCAACGGGCCTTCTTGTCACTCTCCAGAGTGCCCAACATCTGAATCAATGTCCGATTAAATCGTTCACAAGACCCATTCCCTTGCGGGTGATACGGTGTGGTCTGGGATTTGTCAATTCCATAGAGGTGATGTAGTTCTTCCATGACTTTTCCCAAAAAACATGCTCCCTGATCAGAATGTATTCGTTGAGGACAGCCGTATACTTGCATAAAGTTTCTACAAATTGCGGAGGCAGCTGACTCTGCGGTCTGATCCCGAGTGGGGGTGACCACAGTGAACTTGGTGAAATGATCCACCATGACGAGGCAGTGTTCGTATCCCTGGAATGCGGGACCAATGGTCAGGTAATCCACCATCAGGAGCTCAAGGGGTGCTGAAGTCACAATTGTCTGTGTTGCGGCTCGCTGAGCGGGCGGTTTGGCCAATTCACATAAGCGGCACGTCTGGCAAACTTCGTCCACAACAGCCGGCAAGTGTGGGTGATAAGCTTTCTGTTGCAACCATTGCAAAGTCTTTTTAACTCCAAAGTGGGCCCCTTTTTCGTGAGCCTCTCGAGCCAGTTCATGTAGTTGAGCTCTGGGTGTAACCACCTGCCAAACTGTCATTGAGGTTGTTTGCGATGTTACTTTACGGTACAATAATCCCTTTCGGATAACCAACCTCTCCCATTGTCGCAGCATAAGTAACAGGTTTTGAGTCAAATTTTGCCGTTGAGAGTCAGTGGGTAATTGCCCAGTGGCGACCCATGTCCTGAGAAGGCCAACCTCTTCGTCTTCTTGTTGCTGTTGTATCCACTTATCCTAGGATTGTTCCAATATGCCCCTTGGGGTCTCAGAGGAAGATATTTTTTTTATTGTCAGTTGTAAGCACAGCAGCAGTGAGAGCGAATGGTATTTCCTCTCCTTCTAATTCTTCGTTTCGATCCTGTCCTGGAGTTGTATGTCGAATCCTGGAGAGGGCATCTGCATGGACATTCTCGGCCCCTCTTTTGTAGATAATCTTATAATTGTACTTCGCCATCCGGGCCACCCATCGCTGTTCCAGAGCCCCCAATTTGGCGTTTTCCAAATGAGCCAGCGGGTTGTTGTCAGTTCACACTACCACCTCGGAGCCCGCTAGGTACTCTGCGAATCTCTCCGTCATAGCCCACACCACTGCGAGGAGCTCGAGCTTAAAGGAGCTGTAATTGTCAGGGTTACGCTCGGAGTCATGGAGTGAGCGATTTCCATATGCGATCACCCTCTCCCGGCCATCCTGAACCTGTGACAACACAGCCCCCTGCTCGTGAAGACTCCCGTCAGTGTGCAAGATGAATGGTTGAGAGAAATCTGCGTAAGCCAACACTGGGGCATCCGAGAGCGCAGCCTTGAGGTCTCGGAAGGCCTCCTCCTGAGGGTGTTGCCACTGGATTTTTCGCCCATTGGCCCCTGCAGGAGCCCCCTTCAGCAGGGCGTGCAGGGCTCGAGCTCGACATGCAAAATTCTTTACGAAGTGACGGTAATATCCGGCTAACCCCAGAAAAGCCCGCACATCTTTCACCATCTCGGGGGTAGTCCATTCCTGGATAGCAGCCACCTTCTCCCGAGATGGCCTCACAACCTCTGCTGAAACGACATGACCCAGATACTCAATCTGAGAGCGAAATAGGTGGCATTTCTGAGGCTTCACCTTCAGCCCGTACTTTTGCAACTGGCTGAGTACCTGTCCCAACTGCTTCAGGTGGTCCTCAAAGGTGGCGGCATAGACGATGATGTCATCCAGATAGATCAACGTAGCCTCAAAATTGAGATCTCCCAGACACCGCTCCATCAATCGCTGAAAGGTCCCGGGGGCGTTGGCCAGCCCAAACGGTATCCGATTAAACTCAAACAGTCCCATGGGTAATATGAACGCCGTCTTGGCTCTATCTTCTTCTGACATGGGCACCTGCCAGTACCCACTGGCCAAGTCCAGGGTTGAAAAATATGTTGCTTTTCCCAAGGCGGACAGGGATTCTTCTATGAGGGGCAGTGGATATGAGTCTTTAATAGTGCAAGCATTCAGTTTACGATAATCCACACAGAATCGAAGTGTACCATCTTTCTTCCAGACCAACACGATTCGGGCTGCCCAGGGGCTTTGACTTTCCCATATCACCCCTTTTTGCAGCATTTGGGCCAGCAAAGTTTTCACCTCTTGATAGAGTTGTGGCGGAATCTGTCGATATCGTTCCCAGATAGTGGCCGCTCCTGCTGTGGGGATTTCATGAGTGATGGCGGTGGTACACCCAAAATCGTCCTCATGACTAGCAAATACTTCATGGTACTGTTCCAGTAATGTTTTTATCTGTGAGAGCTGGGCTGCAGTTAATCCAGAAAGCTCGGCCCGCATCTACTCCAAAATATTTCGGCCCTTCTCTTGTGCCGAGACTTCGTGGGCCTGTAAGGTTCGTATTGTTACTTCCCAAGGATTCTCAGGGTGTACTCGTAATTGAACCTCACCTTCCTGGCGGTCCTGATGTACCCGTGCTCCCCGCACCAGCTGCTGGAGTACCTGTCCCTGGGCTGTGCGAGAGCCCCACTACTTCAGAATACTCTGTGTAGGGTCGTTGAGCAGTAGGTTGCCGAACTCTCGTAGAACATTCATGCCTAGGGTGACGGGGTGTTGCTTATCAGCTTCTCCTTGAGTCAGTACCACCCCTTGGTGACCAAGGGATTTACCGCACAGCGTCACTTGCACCCACACCACCCCGGCAACTGGGACCGGCAGTTGGTTGGCAGCTACTAATCTGATCACGGGCCCCCACTGAGGCCTTGCTGCTTCCGGGAAGTTCTGTTGAAAGTACATTGCAGGCATAGTGGTTACTTGTGACCCCATGTCCACCAGGCACCAGACGGCCCGACCCTCCACTTCTGCCCAAACCTCCGGACATTTTGCTACCAAAATTTAATTACTTCCACCACCCCTAGTTGTGGTTTTCAGCTCCAAGCGGCGTCCCCCCAGCCCGGAGCCCTTTAGTTTAATGGCCACCAGGGTGGGTATCTCCCACGCCGCAGACACTCTCGAGCAAAGTGGCCTGGTTCTCCACACACAAAACACCGAGTCTGTGTAGGCTGACCACCCCGCGGGGAGCAGGATCCCCAGGAGGCGGGGTTAAAGCTAGGTCTTCCAGTCCCGGTCTCGGTTCTTCTCTTTACTTCGGCCAACTCGCCCTTAATACTTTTCAGCTCTTGCTTCATCTCTTCCACTCACTGAGGCTCCTTGACTACATTCGCGGAGACCTCCACACCTCGGACTTTCCCCACGGGGACCGCCATCCCCTGCTCCTGCTCTCGAGCACGTGCCTGACTTCCCACTTCTGAAAAATCTATTTGGGGATTCATTCTGATCTGTTTCCGCAGTGCCTGTTTGACTAATGGATACCACAAACCAGTCACCAGTAGGTCACATAGGGTAATGTCAACAGGTCCTGCCCCTACCCTGTCCTTTCTTTCTATAGCCGTATGCAGTTCCTGGAGGACATTCATATACTCTGTGATCATCTCCCCCTCTACCTGTATCCGACTAAACAAACGGGTTCTTTACTCTCCCACATTAGTAGGGTCCCCATGGGTCTGTTCCACTATCTGTAACACTTTTTCAAAAGTGTTGCGGAGCCCCGGAGGTTTCAACATCACTGACCTCCGCGCCTCCCCATCCAGTGCCATGAGTGCCACCTCGGCCTCCAGATCAGGGGTCATTGGTTGCATCCGGAAGAGCCCCTACATCCGCTCTGTCCAGCTCCATAACATAGTAATGGAGCCGGAAAATCTAGGCAGGTTGTTCAGCATGGCCCCCAAGGATATGCTGGTATGGGGACCCTTCTCATTTGTAGAGTTTACAGCTCTACCCTGATCTGGGGCACCACTGTCTGTGCTCGGAGGCTGCATCCTGCCGACTACGCCAAGTGTAGGGTTCAGCAGGTTCGCAGGATGCAGTGACGAGACACGAGACTGAGTGTGGTTTGTGGAAACAACTTTTATAAACTGTAGCCGCTGGGGCTATATTGAGCAAACAAAAGGGGTTAACAATAACCAGTCCACGCAGGGACTCAACCCACCTAACAACACTTTCTTATTATGGATGCGACTAACCCGGTTTGCCGGGGTGCTATAGGCCACGTATGACCAAACTGGGGGTCCTTATCTACTATAATAAACTTATCCTTCCATGGGTCTGTCAGGTTCACAGGCGTGGCCGCGTAGAGGTCACTGATGCGGCTGCCTTGTCGCCTCGATACTCCAGGATGAAACTGGGCGCAACAGGCCCTGAAGAAACTATGCCGGTGGGGTGCAACAGACCCTGAAGAAACGATGACGGTGGGGTGCAACAGGCCCTGAAGAAACAATGACGATGGAGCGCAACAGGCCCTGAAGAAATGATGACGATGGGGCGCAACAGGCCCTGAAGAAACGATGACGGTGGGGCGCGGTGATGACGCAGTCTCTAAATGTAACCGTTCACCAGTCTCTGCCCAGAGTCCCTCAGCAAACGGGACGGGGGCCTCTACGGCTGCCTGTAGCAAGGTGGTGCCCCCTGTGGCCGGTGATGACAGGGCCGCAGCTGTGGGAGAAGGCAGGGGGGCAGTGTCCTGACCGCTGTAAAGGAATAGTCTCTAGTCGCAGCGGTCAGTGGAGGTCGTGAACCTGTCACAGCAGGACGGGAAACAGCGGGGGCGGCTGTATGTGACTGAATGAGGGGAGCGGCCGCCAGTCCAAGGCTCTCACGTGTCACTAGTCGGTATTTCCGCAGCTTTCCTTTCACAGGGCTCTGTCGGTCTCTCCACAACACACCGTCTACTCCCTCGGTCCTTTCTGTCTCACCCGGCTTCTTGTCTGTAGTCCGGCTCTCTGTCAACTGCCACTTCAGCTCATCCCCTGCTCCTTTTATCCTTGCCCCGCCCCCTGTTTCCCTGACAACTTCAGTTAAGTCTCTCCCTTTACTGTTCTCCCAGTATCGTTCTCTCAGGAACCCTGATGGCGGTCCCCTGGGTACCTGCCCGGTCACTGCATGGGAGTCCTCCTCCCCACACTATTACTAAATCTTGAGCTACGCTTCACAAGAATTTAATCTATATTTGTCACTATTTGAACAATACCTAAAACAAAAGTTCCTACACACAAAGTATAAATCAACCAAGTCTCCAGCAGTTATGAGCAATTTTCTGTCTTGTGGCTCAGCTATCTGACAGTCAATATGGTTTCACATATTATGTTAGATAAATTTATTGGTTTTTTTTAAACTTAATGACTTAACAATATAGCACTAAAAATTTCAAAGTAAAATAACAAATCCATTTATGCTTCATTAAAGAGATATTATTCTGATTTTGAAGCCTAAGGCAAATTAGACAAATTAAACAAATTTTGCTATCCCACTGTGGCCATAATGCTTTTAAAAGTGTTGTTAAAGAAATTGTTTATTCTCAAAGGTCACTTTTGATGAACAAACACTTGTATCTGAGGGTATTACATAAACAGCACTTCAGAAAAAAAAATATGCCTAACCCCTTCATGACTGGAGCGTTTTTCGTTTTTTCGTTTTCGTTTTTCGCTCCCCTTTTTCCCAGAGCCATAACTTTTTTATTTATTTGGTCAACATGGCCATGTGAGGGCTTATTTTTTGCGGGATGAGTTGTTCTTTTAAATGACACCATTGGTTTTACCAAGTTGTGTACTAGAAAACGGAAAAAAATTCCAAGTGCGATGAAATTGCAAACAAAAGTGCAATCCCACACTTGTTTTTTGTTTGGCTTTTTTGCTAGGTTCACTAAATGCTAAAACTGACCTGCCATTGCTATAAAAAAAAAATTGCGCCATTTTCCGAGACCCATTTCATCTCCATTTTTTGTGATCTCAAGTTGGGCGAGAGCTTATTTTTTGCGTGCCGAGTTGACGTTTTTAACGATGCCACTTTTGTGCAGATACGATCTTTTGATCGCCTGTTATTGCATTTTAATGCACTATCGCGACGACCAAAAGACGTAATTCTGGCGCTTTGATTTTTTTCTTGCTACGCCGTTTAGCGATCAGCTTAATCCTTTTTTCATTGATAGATCAGGCGATTCTCAACGCGCCGATTCCAAATATGTGTAAGTTTGTTTTTTTATTGTTATATTTTGATTGGGGCGAAATGGGGGTGATTTAAACTTTTATGTTTTTTTTATTTTTTTTATTTTTAAACACTTTTTATTTTTACTTTTGACATGCTTCAATATCTTCCATAGGAGGCTAGACGCTGCCATAGCGTGATCGCCTCTGCTACATAGAGGTGATGCATGGATCACCTCTATGTAGTTGAATTACAGCATTGCTTTGAGCGCAGACCATAGCAATCTGCCATCAACAACCATAGAGGCCTCAAGGAGACCTCAGGTTGTTATGGCAACGCATTGCTGACCCCCTATCATGTGACGGGGGCAGCGATGCGTGTATTTCTGGCCACGTGCCGGAAGCTCTAGTTGAATGGCCGCTATCAGCTCACCGCCAAATCCCACCTCAAAGCTGGAGCTACTGCCAGCCGACGTACTATTCTATCAGCTGGCAGTAAGGGGTTAATGTCAGAGTCACATCAGAAGTAAAAAGGTTCCAATATTAGATTTACAAGACTACTGCATTCATTTTGTCACCATTTAATTATTTCATACATTAGAACAAAGGGTTGTCAAAAATGTTGACCTAACAATTAAAGGGGTTATCCAGGACTTTGCTTATTTTCCCTATGGAGCTAAGAACTTACAGCAGGGAGGTGCTAACTATCTTCCTGTTCTGCCTGTTGCCAATCTCTGTTGACTCAGAGCAGTCATAGACTGCTTCTGAAGACAATTCTGTGATGCCATAAAAGCTCCTTCTCTTCCATCCCTTCCTTTCTTCTCTACTCTGTTGACATCATGCTGATTGACAGTTGGATCTCCAGTGCCTAACTCCGTGAAGCTATCAATCAGCATGATGTCAGCAGTGGCGCCCTGTAAAAGAGAGCAGATCGCAAAAGCTGCTCTGTTGAGGTAAGGTCAAATGAAGCAGCAGAATTGCCAGCAGAGACTGCCACTGGGCAGAACAGGCATTAGGTAGCAACTGCTTGCTTGTAAATTCTTAGTATAATAAGGAAAAATGAGCAAAGCCCTAGACAGACCTTATAACAATAAAGTTGCTTTTTGCAGCCATCAACTTGGCTGTCAGACCCCTATGCTGGGCAGCACGGTGGCTCAGTGGTTAGCGCTGGGTTCGAATCCCACCAAGGTCAACATCTGCAAGGAGTTTGTATGTTCTCCCCGTGTTTGCGTGGGTTTCCTCCTGGCACTCCTGTTTCCTCCCACATCCAAATACATACTGATAGGGAATTTAGATTGTGAGCCCCATCAGGGACAGTGATGAAAATATGTGCAAACTGTGAAGCGCTGCAGAATATGTTAGCGCTATATAAAGATTATTAATATGCTTTCAGTTTTTCAATGCAGAAGCTGTAAAGTTAGCTTACTGTCTCTTAATGTCTGCATTTTTGATCCTCTTCAATAACATATGTGGTGTACGCCCCCGCTTAACTTTGCAACTGATGATGGGGATTGGACTCTGCTACACAAAAATGAAAATTATGTTAACTTAATTAATTGAATGAGACAGGCAGACCTGTCAGACTGATCTGTCAGAAGACCTGTCAGAGTGTTACAAACCTTCCTCTCAGGCTCTGCTTCTTTCCCCGGGTCTGCTGCCCTTTGGTGTGCCAAGGAATACAGAAAAATTACATAAAACACATTGGATTTTTTTTTCCAATATTCATCTTATAAATTTTCTAATTGTAATTTCAAAACATTTCATGGAAATATGACAATCATAGACAATGATCAAACACCATATTCACCACAGGTAAGAAAATCCGCATTAGTTTGGTGTAGACGATTCTAGGTATTCATCTAAAAGAGCAGAGACAGATACATTGCTTGATTAATAGAAGGTTTGCACCTGTATCTAGGTCAGCGCTCTTTTTCTTAATTTGGATTGAATTCTGTTTTGCTCCATGTTGGGTTTTGCAAGTTTTTTTAGCGTGATTCAATTACATTATCTCCTTAGGACTTCTAGTTCTGTGTTCTGCTTGTTTGGTGTCCTCCACCCTCAGCTCCTAGTCTGCATCTACCTTTGTGACCCTGCATACCATTCTCTCAGATGTGCAATAAAACTATGCTCTTCTGGTCTCCAATGTGCCATATCATTGCTACCATTGTGCCTTTCTACCTGCTGCACCAATGCCAGAACCAAAGCTTTATGGATCCACCTCACCAGATGAGCCTTGTAAAATCCTAAGACAAAGGATTCCAAGGGTGCAATAGCTACTGTAACTCCGGTGTGTTTGTACTTTGCTTCCCCGGCGTTACTCTGCATGTCTCTGCATTAACTCTTTGCTCCTCTCCTAACCTGCAGGGATACTGTTGTCTGATACCGTCAGTTCCCAGCATAGTCTTATATGCGTGTGTGGCTCTGCTGCTCTGCATGACCACCAGCTGGTGCGGTCCCTGGCTGCCGCTGTGGAAAGCTATTCGTTGATTAAAAGGTCCTCTGCACTGTGTATGGCTTGCCACGTGTGTTCAGGTTTGCAGCTCTCGCCAGGTGTCCTTTGCAATGCTGATTAGTGTTTGGCTGTGCTTAGGGTGCATGCGGCCACACCTCCCCTGCTTTTATGAGGAATGGGTGTGTGCTACAATTGCTACTCCAGCCTATTGCTGTGAGTCAGCTCCTATATAAAAGTTCCCTGCCCTGTGGGGCATGGCCAGAGCTTTACATTGAGTTCCTGAACCTATCCATGTGAGTTTGTGTGTTCAGCTCTGATTGTGATCAGTTCTGGGGGAGCTGATGCTCTTTGTCCCTGTCTGAACTGTGTCTTGTATCTCCACCTGCTCTGGGGGCAGAATACCCAGATCACCTTTCCTGGAGGCAGCATGTCCAGGCCTGTCCATGTTGTGTCTTGTTTCCTGAATCCTTGATCCTGAATCTGCTCCTGTACCTGACCCTGTCTGAATTGTGTCTTGTTTCTATGCCTGCTCTGGGAGCATAATACTCAGACCGACTTTCCTGGAGGCTGCATATCCAGGCCCATCCATGTTGTGTCTTGTTTCCTGATTCCTGGATCCTGAATCTGCTCCTGTACCTGACCCTGTCTGAACTGTGTCCTCTGTGTGATGTTCCTGAGGTCCTTCCATGTCTTGAACCCTGTGACCAGTGACTGTGACTCTTTGCTACCTGACTTTCTGTGATCTAACCTGGGTTCATCTTGGAAGTAGGAGCCTGGTCTGTCCGCTGAGTTTCTGCTACTCTGTGCTCAGCTTGTTATTCGGTGCAATCCCCGGCTGGTTCCTGTCCAACCCGGTCGGGCTTGCACCAGACCACTTTGGTTCCTTTTTAGGTCGCTGCCACATGTCCGGAGCCTGATGACCGTGGCCTCTCGTCCGGAGCCTGATGACCGCGGCCTGATGTCCGGTGTTTGATGACCCCCTTCCAGATGTGCTGTGCCTAATGTCCTCTGCCAGATGTCCGGATCCTATGCTTCTCTACCTGATGTCCGGAGCCTGCCAATCACTGCCAGTGGTCCGCAGCCTGATGACTGCAGCCTGATGTCCGTAGCTGATGTCCGTAGCCTGATGTCCGGAGCCTGTCGATCGTGGACAGATGTCTGGAGTCCGATGCCAGTGTGCTGATGCTCTATCTGAGATCCGAGTCCTGATGTCCTGCCTGAGACCTGATGTCCTGCCTGAGACCCGATGTCCTGGTGTCCTGCCTGGTGTCCTGATGTTCAGTCCGTGTACCTGATGTCTAGTCCGTGTACCTGACGTCCAGTCTGTGTACCTGACGTCCAGTCCATGTTCCCGATGTCCAGTCCGTGTTCCTGATGTCCAGTCCATGTTCCTGATGTCCAGTCCGGTTACCTGATTCCCTGCCTGTGTCCCAATGTTCCGCCAATTCTCTGAGGTCCACCCAGTGATGACGTCCTTCTGGGATCGGCGTTCTCCTGCTGAGCCTGTGCTACGCCTGAGGCCTGAGAGAGAGGCCATCCTAGTATGCCCGTACCAGAGGATCCTGGACTGCATCAACTCGTAATGACTCCTGCCATCGTCTGACGTCTGTCCTGGGTGTGTCTGATGTTCTCCTGCTGAGCCAGTGCTATGCCTGGGGCCTGAGAGATAGGCCGTCCTGATATGCCCGTGCCAGATGACCCTGGACTGCATCAACCCCTGATGACCCCTGACATCGTCTGAAGTCTGTCTGAGGTCGGTGTCTGATGTTCTCCTGCTGAGCCTGTGCTACGCCTGAGGCCTGTGAGAGACCGCTCTAGTATGCCTGTGCCAGACAACCCTGGACTGCATCAACCGACGTGTAACTCACTTTTTACAAAATTATTTCAGGAAAGTCATATAGTGAACATATATTTCCCTTTAAAACAGATATTTTATTTTTTCTTATTAAAAAACACCTAACCCAGTGTGGAAGGTACAAAAAACCCACAGATACAAATAATAACCAATAACCCTGCCTGCCAAGACCCTACAATATACCTAAACTGACTCCTTCCTTGCCGTGGAGGTTGGCACCTTAAGAGACGATTGTTAGGCACCCCCACTCAACGTGGACTATCCCTCTCTCCCCTGATGTAGCCCTATAAATATAGGTGGGAAAACAATATAGCGAAGGAAAGTATAACTTTTCATATAATAGGCTTGCTACATGGAAATAGCAAACTGGGACAAAAAAAAAAAAAAAATTCCTGCTCAATAAACTGCTGGCAGGTCTCTGATAAATAGTCCTAGGACACAACAGCATTATGGCATCACTAAGTAATAATATACCCCAGTTTAGGTATATTGTAGGGTCTTGGCAGGCAGGGTTATTGCCTATTATTTGTATCTGTGGTTTTTTTTGTACCTTCCACACTGGGTTAGGTGTTTATCCTGAGACGTGTACCCATCCCTGATGTGTGGAATTAGGAGCCTGGCATTATGTTCTTTTATGTACTTTGTTTTGTCTTCGAGTAACCTTTATGTCTATACCTGAAGTTGTGCTGTTCATGTCATTCTGCCACCTCATCCACATGCTCAGCTGCCACAGACCACGGTCGCTACCCTTCCCTAGTCCAGGTATGCCTGGGTCCCCTCTGTGGTCCAGTGGGTCCACACTGTGTCCCCACCTGGGATGCACGCCCCACGTCGGTGTGGTTGGCCGACGTGGAGACGCCGGCTCGGCCGCAGTCCTAGTCATGACAGCTAACATACCTATGCCATTCGATTTGGAGGATTTTCCAACTGGCTGTTAGCCAACAGGAGCTTGTGTTAGGGTTGTGGATCGCACTAAATATAAAATATAAGAAAGTGCGATCACAACCCGGGGTCCACCGTGCAGAAATGGTAAACTGGCGGTGTACTAACTGAACACTGGCGGGTTAACCACTGACCCAGTGTGTACAGGGGCGAACTCTGTTACTTCACAGAGCCGCTGAAACAAATGCCGGAGCCTGTTAACTCACAGAGCCTGGCAAGGAAAGTGCTAGTGTTGAGACACAGGACTCTGCCCCAAGGATACAAGGTTAGAGTCCCTCTAGACCCACTAGCGATCAGCACCGCAACTGCGATGCCTGGACAAAGTGACTAGGATTACCCTTCCAACAGCATGCAGCGCCGCCCTGATGGACGCCACTAACCAGCCTAAGCTAGAGCTGGAAAGAGCACTGTCTGTACACGGCGCCGCACTGATGGACGCTGCAGTATAAGCGGTACAATGGTGCCTTATGCAGATTGGCAGACACTGGCGCTATCATGTGAGAGGAGCTGGGAGCACTGCAGCGCTAGGCAGTGCCACTACTCGGTACTGACTCTACACCCTAACCCTATACACAAGCACAACCAGAGGGAGGGAGTCTTAATGAGTCAGTCAGCGGTTCACAAGCATCCTTCATCACACACACAACTAGCCATCTGAGTCTATATTAGTGCATGGCCGAGCGGCCATGCTAGTCTTTTATAGCGGCGACCTTCCGGGACCTTCCCCGTGGTCCAATCGGAACAGGCACGGGACCTGAGCATGTGACCCCTGAACTCCAGTGGGAGGTTGAGCCACAGGCATGCTCAGTGGAGCGAAAAAGGGACTTCATCCCAGGAGCTGCTGACCGCTGGCTAGTGCAAGCTGCTATAGCTGAACCAGGGATGGCAGCTGAAACCAACCCAACAGCACTAGCTTGAGCAAGGCACCAGGAATGATGTCTTTGCTGAGCAGGCTCCTCTGTGGCCGTAACTGAATGGGAGTCTGCAGAAGGCAAGGCTCGGGATTCCTCCTGGGCAGAGAGAGAAACCCAACGCCTAAAAGCTTGTCCTGGCTGTGCGGGATCTTTCAGTTGGTATGGACGTACTGCCTCTGACACCTGTAGTTTCAGCACCAACAAATGTTGCAATCTAATATGCACCTGTGACATTCTGCTTGGGGACCATCTCCATATTTACCTACTCTTGCGCATTTTGATGGAGTCATTAAGGCCTATTAAGACTGTGAACCATTGTACTGAACACTTTGAGTTATTTGCTTACCAATTTTTTTCTGACCAGTCCAAAGTGGCATATATTATTTTCTTTGTCCGCAGAAACTTTAGCATCTTTTATTATATTTCCTATTTGTCTTCCATAAAGCTTCTATACTATGGCTCAGAGAAGGAACTAACTCTGTAGGACATTATGCCATCCAGTTTTGTACCCCTCTTTGCTAAGTTGGCCTGGAAAAATTAACCTCTGATGGCTATTTTCTATGCTGGCTTATCAAGACAGAGTTAAAAGAAACTCATTGGTAGAGATTATCCATCCTCCTTTGAAGACTTGAGTAACCTTGCCACCCAGGAGGGTGTTAATCTGTCAGGAGGTTTTTGCTATGTGAGCTGAAAACAGCATGCTTCGAGGGTTAAAACACAGATCTCAGCAATGCCTCTCTTGTCAAGCTCAGTGGTTTTGATTTCCTGCAATGATTGTTTTAGCACCAGGAGCTTAACATTTCTGGGTCACAGCATCACATGCTTCCTTGTCCTGCAATACCCCTTCCTGTGACAGGCAGCTCACTATCTATAGACATAATATATACAGAGACTGGTGTGGGTGGGGTTAGATTATTCCGCTCTGCTTCATTGCAAAATCTAAAAGCTCTGATTGTGTGAGAACAGCTGCACCCTGTAATCTAATTGCGACATAGTTGGATTCTGCTTTTATTTGCCTACATCATGTTGCTGTCAGATGAGGTAGCAAAAACCTGGTGATAAATTTCCTTTAAAGAGTTATCTACAGAAAAAATACATGATTCTCGTGGGCCAAATTTCAGAGCATCTTAAAAATCTCTTCCCAGAATGGCTGAACCAGATCGCATGGAAATTGATCAGAACAGATTATCTCTGAACACAATATCTTATCACCTTACTTTGTTTCTATTGTGGTGAATGTAGAGATGAGATTGCCTTTTTTTGGGTCGAGTCGGGTTTCATGAAACTCGACTTTCGCAAAAGTCGGGTCGAACGAAATCGTCCGATTATCGTGAAAAGTCGAAGGCCGACTGAAACACGAAACTCTATGCAAGTCAATGGGGAAGAAAAGTCGGCAGTGAGTGGAGGACAGGAAACACACCTACAGCGCCCATTTTAATGCCAAAAACATCAATTCTTATTACTTAAGCTTGTCAACCTTAATTTACTTTATAATAATAGTTAGGCATTGAAAACTGGGGGTTATTTGGCTAAAGTTGTGGGGGGTGGTAGGGCTGGCTCCAGATTTTCGAGGGCCCAGGGCCAAAGAGTGTCAATGGGCTCCTTTAACACATGCCACAATTCATGATCCTCTGATATGGCAGAGAAATAGCGGTAAAGTACAATGAAAAATATTTCACTTCTTACATCACATGACTGATATCCATTTTAAATTGTCCAATAGCTCCAAAAACTGACAGTTTCTCCATACAGAATCATTGGTCCCATATAATGTTCCATACAGTATATGATGAGCTCCACATAATGCTACAGTATATGCTGGTCCCCATGGAGGAAGCTCCACAGTCTTATGAGCCCAAATAATGCTCCATATATAATGGGCCCCATTTCTAATGCTCCAGTGTATAATGGGCCCTGTAAATGCTGCTCCAGTGTCTGATGTCCACCTTTGAAAAATGCTCCAGTGTATGGTGGGCCCCATATAACATTCTCCAGAGTATAGTGCTCCTCAAAAATTGCTCCCAACCATTAAAACAATTAAATAAGTCTCCTCGCTATGAAATCCCTGTACTAGTCTGGACTCCTCGTCGTCCCCATCTTCCATCTCTCTGCACTTGGACTGTTTTGGCAGAGGGCGTACAGACGTGATGTCATTGCACTCTCTGACCAGAATGTCACTGTCATGAAAAGCGGAAGATGTCACGGCGGTGGAGCAGGGAGAGGTAAGTATTTCAACTTTGCAAGTGCTGTGATCCTGAGCAAGCAGGGGGGGCCCACTCGTTGGCGACGACACTGGCACAGGGTCCCTCATAGTACGGCGGTGTGTCTGATGGGGGGTGGGCCCACCGGCAAAGACACTTTTGCATACTATGAGTGGCCTTGTGCCAGTGCCGTCGCCCATGAGTATGCCCCCCCACCTGCTCAAGGAGCCTGCACTTTCATCTGCATCTTCCTCTTTGTCACTGTGTAAGGTGGTATAGTATGCGGGAAGGGGAACCAGAGTTTCATCAGGGTCAGATTCTGGCTGTGTAGAGTGCGAGAGGAATGTAGTGGTCTGGGTCAATGTACCAGCAGACTCATCTAGCAGTGGCTGGGCATCAGTGCACTTGTGGCGCCCCCAGGAGTACGGTCGCCACAGTGGCATTACCTTCCTCCTAGGGAGTGTGATGTCATGCTTGGGAGCAACGAAGGATCTCACTAGCAGTTAAACTAACACACAACACAGTTCTCACTCCAGGCCAGCAGGGAGAGCTCTGAACCTGACTGCTGAGGAGCTGCTCTCTGTGGTCGGGAGGAGGGAAGTTAGGGCAGTCTGTGAAGGGAAGGGGAAGTGTGTTGATGTGAGAAGAGGAGCTGGAGGATGAGCAGAGTTAAGGCTCACTCCTAGCTGGAGCGCATGGTCCGGATTCTGGTCTCCGAGTTTGTAGGGACACTGACGGTCCTGCAGCAGAAACTGGAGGAAGTAGCAGCTGTAAATGCTCTGTTCCCAACTAAGGCTCGGAGGCCCCAGCAGCAACTTGTGTGAGCCAGAAGGAAAAGGCTACGGCTGCCTGCCATACGAGAAAGTTTCAAAAGAGAGTCAACAGGGGGAACTTCAGTGAACTCAGTACTGCGAGAACCTCTGATAAGCGCTGGAACGGAGGCCACACTACCTATCTGCAGAGAGAGAATTCCTAATTTGCTTCCAGGCTGACCAACTCCTTCTCCATCTGTACTCTGGGTCCTGTACAGCACTTACCAAGTACAGGTAAAGGAACTGCACGACTGTGTCTGTCATCTTTCTCCTGCGCCTGGCGCACGGCTCTGCTATATCTTGCACAGCTCACCATCTACCAACTCTTTCATCTGCCCTGCGACTACGGCCCTACCTGTGGAGGGCTTCTACATCTTAGCTGCACCACAACATCTGTCCCAGAGAAGCGACACTGCAGCGCTGGTCAATCTGATCAGAAACCACAGGTGGCATCACGTATCATTCACCTATGAATGTTATTCACCCCTTTGCATGGATGCCCAGGCCCACGGACCGGGTCACCTCCATCATGACACATCCCTCTGAGACACCGGCCCGGTACCGATTAACCCAACTGCCCTGGCTGGCCACCCACACTCCATGTCAGATTCATCTTGGACTGGGGAATTCACGATTTGACTTGATAACCCAGGCATGGTATGTGGGAAAGAGCTACATGGACTAATGTGATGTGTGGCCTGCTGCATCATTCACTTTTGGTGGGGTGAAGGACACAAGGAAAGGGGTTCTTCCTGACCAGGAGCCAGCACTTGACGACTCAGTGCTTGTATTTTTTGAAACTTCAGAAGAGGAGGGTATATTTGCTGGAGTCTGTTACGGCAATGTAAGCCAAAACCAGTTCCTGATGCTCTGGCTTTAAAAGCGGTTAACCTACTCCCAGAAAAGGTAGCCTTCCAGGCGTTCCGGAGCCAGACCATGACGCAGGCTCAACACCTCCTGCCTTAGCTGCTATTGTTCTTTTGCCACTACCAGCAGATGCACCACCACCATTAGCACCAGCTGGCCCCCCTACGCCCACGTCCATGGCCTCTTCCACCAAACTTCAAAATGTTGCAGAAAATGAACCCAAAATAACATCAGATATATGGTACTGTATCAGAAGCGTACAGCTCTATACAGTCAAAGGATGATTGTCAATCTAATATATAAAGCTCAAAGTGTGTATGTATGTGTGTATGTATGTGTGTATGTGTGTGTGTGTGTGTGTGTGTGTGTATGTTTGTATGTCCGGGATAGGCATCCGCACCGTCGCAGTTACAGCCACAAAATTTGGCACAGTCACACGTCTGGACCCCGAGAGTGTCCTAAGCTATGTTGTGAGGTGAAATTTTAACCCCGCTTGTTCCAATTCACCAAACAATTTTGCCCCTATCTACATACTGGGGGAAAAAGTGTGCACGTGTCAAGTCCTGCCCCTCATTATGATGTCATAATGCCCCTATTTGCATACTGGGGAAACTGTTGCGAGTTCATTTTCCCCTTCACCATTGAGGTCTGATGAACTCCCTCTTCTGGTGAAGGAAGGTAGTGAAGGCTGATTACAAAGCACCTGAGCAGAATGATGATGACTGGGTGACTGGGATTTCTGACTGGATATAAGGCAGCCGACTCCCTTCTGCCTTGCGGGTGATTTCTCTGAGGGATTCTTGGAGGCCAGTCTGATTCCTGCTCCTCAAAAGCTAAGTTTTCTGCTCTACTTTTTGCATTTGTGTTTTGGTTTTGTTTTGCCTTGTTTTTCTGGATTTCTGCCTTTCCCTGCTGGGTGAGCTGAATTCCTTTTTGCTCTGTCTTCAGATAATACCTGAGTACTGATATAGTCTTTCTGAAGCCTAGCGTCTTCAGGGCTTTTTTCCCTATCATTCTGTTGGCTCTTGTTTTTGAGAGGGTTTTGGCGGATTGCAGACAGCAGCTTTTCTATTCTGTCCTATTTAGTTATCTTGGGCCCCATCATTTGCTCAGCCTATCTTTCTATCTGTGTGAGTGTTTTTTCATCTTGCTTCACCGTCATTATATGTTGGGGGCTGCCTATTGCTTTGGGGTCTGCTCTGGGGCAGTTTAGATTTCCCTTTCTGTCTTTAGGCTATGTAGTTCTCCGGCTGTGATTGAGGGGTCTAGGGCACCGTAGGAACCCCCCACGGCTACTGCTAGTTGTTGTTGCTGTTAGGTTCAGGGGTCTGCAATCCGATCAATGGGATGGAGGATATGTTTGATGGGTATATGGGCACGGGACTATGGGATGGCGGATATGTATATGGACACAGGACTATGGGATGGAGGATGTGTGATGGGTATATGGGCACTAGACTATAGGATGGAGGATATGTATGACGGTATATGGGCACGGGACTATGAGATAGTGGATATGTATGATGGGTATATGGGCACGGGACTATGGGATGGAGGATATGTATGATGGGTATATGGGCATGGGACTATGAGATGAAGGATGTGTGATAGGTATATGGGCACTCGACTATAGGATGGCGAATATGTATTATTGGTATATAGGCATGAGACTATGGGATGGAGAATATGTATGATCGGTATTTGGGCATGAGACTATGGGATGGAGAATATGTATGATGGGTATATGGGCATGGAACTTTGGGATGGAGGATGTGTGATGGGTATATGGGCACTCGACTATGGGATGGAGGATATGTATGATGGGTATATGGGCACGGGCCTATGGGATCGTGGATATGTATGATGGGTATATGGGCACGGGACTATGGGATGGAGAATAATTATAATTTTCTATAACCTACCACAGTTATTTACTATGCCCGGGCAGCGCCGGGCTCTTCAGCTAGTCTCCCTATATATACCATCAGTCACACAGAGACGCTCAAAAGCTCAGTATGGATTAGACAAGAATATAAAAAGTAGAAAAAGGGTACAGTATCATCAGATAGCAGGTATATATAGTATAGTTTAAACATTCTAAATCTCCATACATATTTCAGGAGGCAGACACAGACGCTCTCAGGCTCAATATGGATTACAACACAATATAAAAAGCCATAAAACGGTAATGGATCTGAAGCGTACAGCTGTACACAGTGTAGGGGCCATTGTCAATCTCAGTATTTATTTCCACAGTCAGAAACAGACTCTCACTTGGTCAGTTTGTATTAGACCAGAATATAAAAAGCAATAAATGGGTAATGTATCACAAGCGTAGAGCTGTATACAGTGTTGGGGTAATTTTTAAATCTACATATAAATTGCAGGAGTAACCCACAGACTCTCACACGCTCAGGATGGATGGATCACACCACAATATAAAAAGAAGATCAGCAAGGAATAATCCCACATGTGGGCCAATGTTCCAGGTGTCAATGATACACTTAGAGTGGTGGGTGGAGGAGGACTTCCTGGCAGAAAGGGTACAGTATCACCAGATACAAGGTACATATAGCATAGTTTAAACATTAAAAATGTACGTCTATATATCAGGAGTAGTGTTGAGCCACCTCGCTGGTGTTTGAGTTCGGTTCGGTTCGTCAAACAGGAGGCAAGTTTGTCAAATGTTTGTCGAACGTTCGACGAACACCGTCGAGCCCCATTGAAAACAATGGTAGGCAAACACAAACACATACAAACACATAGAAAACAATTACAAAACACCTTAAAAGGTGTCCCAAAGCAGACAAAATGCTCAGAAGACAAAATTAACATATGGAAAAGGGCAACTACATATAGAAAAGAGGTGGAGAAGTAAAAGGAGGAGGAGGAGACACAGATATAGGCATGTCATGCCCTTATGAAGTCAAGAAAGGCTGGACTAAAAATATAAAAAAAAAAAATCTAAAATCCTAAAATCGAAGACGATCATATACCGTCGGATTTCCCACCATAAATTATGCCAACTGCCGATCGGGCGACGTTATTCCCACGACCCTCTGAACAGCGTCCATGAAGGCAAATTCTTTGGTTTCCGGGGGCAGTATGGTTGCAAAGCTGAACCTTAAAGGAATGTCCAGAAGGGCACCACCAGGAGTGGAGCCTGCGGCTTAATTGGACTCCACACGGGCATCCTCAACCATGACAGCTATGGAAAAGATGGACAGATTGCAAGCTTTGTCGATTCTGTGGGTGGTGGTGCATGGCCGTTTTTAGTTGTGCTAGTGATTTGTCAGCTTAATTTCGTTAACGAACGAGACTCTGGCATGACCCCGCGGTCCGCATCCAGCTTACTAGAGGGACACGCGAGGCTCTGGCACGTGAGATCGAGCAATAACAGGTCTGTCATGCCCTTACATGTCCGGGGCTGCATGTGCGCTACACTGAAAGGACCAGCGTGTGTCGCTTACAGGTGCGGATAACCCGCTGAACCCCGTTAGTGATGGTGATCTGGGATTCCAATTCTTCCCCGCGAACGAGGATTTCCCAGTACGTGCAGGTCAACCGGAATTCCGGAATTAGGCCTAACCGGCATTCCAGAAAGAATGTGAAAAAATTAATTGTTCAAACCACAGGTGCTGTAGCTTGCTTAACAGCTGGGCTCCTCTGCTGAGTAGCACGCAGTTCTTACACCGCTCATCTCTAATCAGGAGGCAGACTCAGATGGTCTCAGGCCCAGTATGGATTCGACAAGATTGTAGAAAGTTGAGAAAGGGTACAGTATCACCGGATAACAGGTATATATGTAGCATAGTTTACACATTAAAAATCTATGTCTATATATCAGGAGGCAGACTCAGACGGTCTCAGGCCCAGTATGGATTCGACAAGATTGTAGAAAGTTGAGAAAGGATACAGTATCACCGGATAGCAGGTATATATGTAGCATAGTTTACACATTACAAATCTATGTCTATATATCGGGGGCAGACTCAGACGGTCTCAGGCCCAGTATGGATTCAACAATATTGTAGAAAGTTGAGAAAGGGTACAGTATCACTGGATACCAGGTATATATAGCATAGTTTAAACATTTAAAATCTCCGTGTATATTTCCGTAGTCAGACAAAGACACTCACAGCCTCAGTATGGATTAGACAAGAATCTAAAAAGTAGAAAAAGGGTAATGTATTCGAAGCGTACACCAGTATACACTGTTGGGGTATTTTTCAATCTTCATATATATTTCAGTCTCAGTAAGACAGTCCAGACTCTCCACAAGAGGAAACAAGATGGATACAAGTACAGATGGAAAGTCGAGTGATTGCAGAAATTTGGGAATTTCTAATCACGGGAAAAACTCCAAGGAGAATTCTCAGAGGCGATGCTGACCCTCAATTACTTTGTCTGTGGAGACAGCGAAAACAGTTCTTGTGAAGAAAGGTTTGCTGTATCGCAGTACCGTGGATCCCATCACCGTTACTCATCTCCATCAAATTGTGATCACAGGGAGAGATGTAGACATTGTCCTCACTGCCTATCATGATCTGTCAGGTAACTTTGGAGTGCAAAAGACAGAAGCCACAGGCCGCAGGCGATTCTATTGGATTGGCATGACGACACATTTAAAAATGTGGGCAGGAATGTCACATGTCTGTGATTCGGAAAACCATGAAAGCTGATGATAAACCACCACTGCATCTCATTGTGAGTCGACGTCCATAACAAATGGAAGCCATTGATCATCTGAAGATAGAGCCCAGCAGGACAGGGCATGGCTACGTCTTAACCATCATCTATCAGTTCACCAAATTTGTATTGGCAGTCCCAGTGAAGGATTTATCAGTCCAGAGTACACAGCGGTGGAGCAGGGAGAGGTAAGTATTGCAAGTGCTTGGGCCCTGAGCAAGCAGGGGGCCCACTCATGGGCGGCGGTACTGGCACAGGGCCCCTCATAGAACGCCGGTGTGTCTGACGTGGGTGTGCACCCCCACCATCAGAGACACTTGATTGTACTATGAGGGACCTTGTGCCAGTGCCGTCGCCCAAGAGTGGGCCCACCGACCTGTCCAGGGCAACAGCACTCGCACGGATGCGTGCGCCAGGTGGTGACCCTGGCCCTGGGGGGGTGGCAGCCCAGTTAGGGAGGTTGAAAAAATGGCATATGTTGATGTTGGACATTCAGCAGCTGAAAATGGACGAACTGGAAAAGTCCGAGGAAGAGGAGGACAAAAGCGAGCCATTTTTCGGGCAACCTACGTGTCAGCAGGGGAAGGTGGGACAAAATCCTTTGAAACCCATGTGTTATGAGCTCATTTTCTGCTCCACCAGTTGAGAGTTCTCCTTCCATTCTCCCTCTGGTGGTGACAGGAGTTAGTGAGGTTTGTTTAAGTGGTAGTGATCTGCCACCTGATGAGGAGGATAACGATTAGATCTCTGGAGTATCAGACTGGATATAAGACAGCCGACACCCTAACCTGGTGCTGGTGATTCAGTCTGCTTCTCAGGTCTTGGACTAGAAGCTCTCTTCCAGTCTTCTCAAGTTAAGTTTGTTTTTTGCTAATGTTCACACTTGCGCTTATTGGTCAATTCAGTTTCTTGTGTGGTCAGCTTGCACCTGCTGGGGCCATGCTGAACTTCCACTCCTATTTATCTGTATTTGCCAATTTGCCTTTTTGTCCCTTATTAGATTGGCCTCTTTTTGCTCTGTTTCAGAATATTTCAGAATGCTGATATAGTGGGAGAAGTCTAGTGACTTCAGGGTTAATTTTGCTATCAGACGTGTTGGACATTATTTTGGTAGGGTTTTTTGGCAGATTGCAGACAGTGGCTTTCCTTTCCTGTCTTTTCTAGTTAGTCGGGCCCCATCAATTGCTCAGCCTATTTTCCTGCCTGTGTTTGTGTTTTCATCTTGCTTCACCGTCAATACATGTGTGGGGGCTGTCTATTCCTTTGGGGTCTGCTCTGGGGCAGTTAGTTTTCCCTTTTCTTGCTTTAGGTTTATGTAGTCCTCCGGCGGTGACGAGGCGTCTAGGAACATCGTAGGAGCGCTCCACTGCTACTGTTAGTTGTGTGGCTAAGATCAGGGATCTGCAATCTGCATAGTTACCAACCTCTCTGGTTTTCTGGGACTTAGCTTTTTGTTGTTCCTTCTTGGTGACCCATTAATAACACCCATGCATGGTTCATTTTAAGGAAGGTTAGATCATCAACATTTTGGGTCAACAGACGGGTCCTTTTTTCTGTCAGGATTGATCCAGCAGCGCTGAAGACTCTTTCAGATAGCACTCTAGCAGCAGGGCAAGCGAGCTCCTGTAAGGCATATTGTGCCAATTCAGGCCAGGTGTCCAGTTTACAAACCCAATAGTCAAAGGGGAATGACCTGTGAGGGAGAACATCGATATGGGAGGAGGAGAAGTAGTTTGTAACCATAGTTGACAACTGCTGTCTCCTGTCACTTTCAATCAATGCAGTTTTACCAGTCGTGTGAGCGGTACTTGAAAAATTAGTGCACAACATGGTCATGAAACCCCTGTGTCCAATGCCACTTCGGCTGTGTGCACCATGAACACCTCTTCCATGTTGCCCCCTACGGCTCGTGGGAGAACAATCACTGCCGCTGTGTGCTGGGAATGCCTCAAACAAACGGTTTACCAGAGTTGCTTGTTTGTTAGCCAATATTAGCTCTAGGTTCTCCTATGGCTTGATGTTTTGGAATTTGCCTTTATAGCGTGGATCCAGGATGCTGGCCAACCAGTAGTCGTCATCGTTCATCATTTTGGCAATGCGGGGGTCCCTTTTTAGGATCTGCAAGGCATAATCACACATGTGGGCCAATGTTCCAGATGTCAATGATGCACTGCGAGTGCTGGGTGGAGGAGCACTTTCTGGCAAATCAACATCCCTCCAGTCACGCACAAACCCTGTACCTGACCTTGCCACGCCTACATTTTCTCTTGCCCCAGTGAAGCATCCTCCTCCCCTAAATAATAATCCCCATCATCCTCCTCCTCTTCTTCCTCTTCTTTCTCCACCTCATCCAGGAGAGCTCCCTGAGCAGACAATGGCTGACTGTCATCAAGGCTTCCCTCCTCCTCTTCCTCCTCGGTTGCAGACGCCTGCTCCTTGATGTGCGTCAAAGTTTGCATGAGCAGACACATAAGTGGGATGCTCATGCTTGTGATGGTGTCGTCTGCGCTTACCAGCCATGTGCATTCCTCAAAACACTGATGGACTTTACAGAGGTCTTTCAGCTTTGACCACTGCACACCAGACAACTCCATGTCTGCCTTCAAACTGCCTGCCCGTGTATCCTGCCACAAATGCATTACAGCCTGCCTCTGTTCGCACAGCCTCTGAACCATGTGCAGGGTGGAGTTCCACCTTGTTGCAACATCGATAATTAGGCGGTGCTTGGGAAGGTGGAGCAATCGCTGCAACTTCTGCATACGACTGGAGTGTACGGGCAACCGGCGGATGTGCAAGCACAGTCTTCGCACCTTATGGAGCAGGGCTGTTAACTCTGGATAATTATTGAGGAAGCACTGCACCACCAGGTTAAAGGTGTGAGCCAGGCAAGGTATGTGTCTGAGTTTTGAAAGGGCTATGGCTGCCACAAAATTCTGCCCGTTATCACTAACTACCTTGCCTGCCTCAAGATGTAGACTGCCCAGCCATGACTCAGTTTGTCGCTGCAAGTAGTCCGCCAGTACCTCCGCGGTGTGTCTGTTGTCGCCCAAACACATCATCTTCAACACAGCCTGCTGACGTTTACCACTAGCTGTTCGATAGTGGGGCACCCCGTGTGCAACACTGGCAGTTGCGGATGGAGTGCTCGTGCGACTGCACTCTGTGGACGAGCTTTCGCTTCTGGAGGAGGAGGAGGGTAGAACGCCTACAGCAAACTGGTTCCTATACCGTGGGCTAGGCAGCACTGTCCCACTGCCGCTGTCCCCTGTGGACCCTGCATCCACCACATTAACCCAGTGCGCAGTGATGGACATGTAACGGCCCTGGCCATGCCTACTGGACCATGCATCTGTTGTGAGGTGCACCTTTCCACTTACTGATTGCTTGAGTACATGGACAATGCGGTCTTTCACATGCAGGCGGAGGGCTGGGATGGCTTTTCGAAAAAAGAAGTGCCGACTAGGTAGGTCATAGCGTGGTACTGCGTAGGCCATGAGCTCGCGGAAAGCTTCGCTTTCAACCAACCGGTAGGGCATCATCTCTAATGAGATTAGTTTGGCAATGTGGGCGTTCAAACACTGTATATGCGGATGAGAGGATGAGTACTTTCTTGTCCTACTGAGAGTCTCTGGTAGGGGGAGTTGGACTTGAGATCTGCATATGGTGGAACTAGTGGTGGACATGGCGGACTGAGAGAGGGTTGTTGATAGTGATGGTGTTGGTGGTCTTGCTGATGGCCTAGATTCAGTCTTTCATAGCAATAACATTGTGATTCCCTGACTGCTTTGGCCTTGCGACGACACCTCAACATTTGCTGCTGGTGGTGTGCTAACCAGTGGGCTTACAGTGGGAGAAGCGATGTAGCGTTGTTGACTACCTTCATTCGGAGCAGGTGCACATGTGGTACATGAGGTTTGATAGTTCGTCCACGCTTGCAAGTGCATGGTGGTTAAATGTCTAAGCATGCAACTGGTATTCCAATTTCTCAGATTTTTCCCTCGGCTAAAGGTCTTTGCGCACTTATTACAGATAACCTTTGCCTGATCATTAGGATTTTGTTCAAAAAAGTGCCACACTGCACTCTTCCTACTATGGAAGACATTTTGAGGCCTTGCACGCTGTGCTAATTTGACCGTCTGGCCACGATGTCCTGCAACCCTTTGGGTTTTTGTAAACCATTTTTGGACTGCTATGGGCCTGCCAGATAACAGCTGTTGTGATGTCTATGCCTGCTGCGGGATCTTCTTCTGACCTATTTGCATCGGCACCCGCTTCCCCCAATGGATGCCAATCTGGGACAACAACTGGGTCATCCATCACCTCCTCTTAAATTTCATGTACACCTTCCTCTGTGTCACCGTGTATGGTGGTTTAGTATGCGAGAAGGGGCACCTGAGTTTCATCAGGGTCAGATTCTGGCTCAGTACACTGCGAGGACAATGTAGCGCTCTGATTTAATGTACCAGCAGAAAAATCTAGCAGTGGCTGTGCATCAGTGCACTCCATGTCCGATTCATCTTGGACTGGGGAATTCACGATTTGACTTGATAACCCAGGCATGGCATGAGAAAAGAGCTCCATGGAGTAATCTGTAGTGTGGCCTGCCGCATCCTTCAATTTTGGTAGGGGTGAAGGACACAAGGAAAGGTGTTGTTCCTGACCAGGAGCCTCCACTGACGACTCAGTGCTTTTATATTTTTAAACTTCAGAAGAGGAGACGATAGAGCTGGAGGCTGTGTCAGCAATGTAAGCCGTAAGCCAAAACTTGTTCCTGAAACTCTGGCTTTAAAAGCGGTTTACCTACTCCCAGAAAAGGGAGCCTTCGAGACCTTGTGGAGCCAGATGATGACACAGGCTCAACACCTCCTGCCTTAGGTGCTATTGTGCTTTTGCCACTACCAGCAGATGCACCACCACCCCCACCACCATCAGTACCAGCTGGCAACCCCCGCCCACTTCCACGGCCTCTTCCACCATATTTCCTCATTTTTGTGAAAATGTACCCAAAATACCACCAGCTATATGGTACTGTAAAACAAGGTGTGTATATAGTATTGGGGAGAATTTGAATCTCCCTAGAGATTTTAGGAGGCTGAACTATTATCTCAGGCCCACTATAGATTACACCTCAATTTAACAGGCTGAAATTGGCTGGTGTATGACAAAGTACAAGGAGTGTATATAGTATTGGGGAGAATTGGAAGCTCCCTAGAGATTTTAGGAGGCTGAACTATTATCTCAGGCCCACTATAGATTACACCTCAATGTAGCAGGCTGAAATTGGCTGGTGTATGACAAAGTACAAGGTGTGTATATAGTATTGGGGAGAATTGGATGCTCCCTAGAGATTTTAGGAGGCTGAACTATTATCTCAGGACCACTATAGATTACACCTCAATGTAGCAGGCTGAAATTGGCTGGTGCATGACAAAGCACAAGGTGTGTATATAGTATTGGGGAGAACTGGAAGCTCCCTAGAGATTTTAGGAGGCTGACAATGATGCTCTCAGTCCAAGTATGGCAGCAGGCAGCCTAATAAGCAGGACTGCTGCACACAAAAGTGTGGAAAAATGAACGTTTGGTAACTGTGCAGAAAAGAGGAAGAAAAGTATTTTTGCTTTTAAAAAAGCAGTTTGCACAGCAGTGTGCTAACAGCAATGCAGCTATCAGGGAGCCTTATAAGGCAGCCTAATAACCAACAGAGCTGATGCACAAAAAAATATAGCCTCCCCTGTCACTGCACACAAACTGTTGTGTTGTACAGTGTAAATCGCTAACAGCATAAACAGTTTTTTTGTTCTTCTTCCCTGCCTAACGCTCTCCCTTATTCAGAATCAGCAGCTGCAACCTCTCCCTAATGCTAATATCGGCAGAAGTAAGATAACGGTCGGCATGCACGCCCTTTTATAGCCCCTATGACGCCACACAAAGCAAGCCAAACACTTGCATGCCCTTCTCAAAGATGGTGGTGACCGATGCCCATGTCATCGCGTTGCCCACAGTGTGCATCTTCCGTCATTGGCTGAAAAAGGGCGCTGGAAGCATCATTTGAAACGCGACTTTGGCGCTCTGGTTGCCGACCTCATGGCTGACCTCACGCTATGGTCGGGTTTCGTTTCATGAAACCCGACTTCAATGAAAGTCGGCGACTTATGAATTTGACCGACCCGTTTCGCTCAACTCTAGGTGAATGATATCTTATCAAACAAATTGTTAAAAACTGATGCCCAAACAGTGAGAACTTTATACACTTAAGGGAAGAGGGAGATTATCACGCTGGCATTACCTCTATCTTTCACTAAAGAAAAATTAGTCATGCCTATGTTTTTTCCTTCAGTTCCTCTTTGTTCACAGGACAAGTGCTTATTGAATTCATACCATCAAAGAATTTTATTGCCTTTTCTCTGGCCAAAAAGGTGAACGTTCCTTTAGTTTCTTTGTGGACAAACCTAAAGCTAATCTTTGTGAATGGCTCTGCAGTTCTAGGTTGTCGTGTCCAATTTAAGAGAGAAGGTTTCTTTTCAGATTGGTGCCCTGCATGTTGAGGACATTTTTTAAAATGTTGCCATTTTCTGATGCGCCAGTGCACCAGTGCTTTTAGGACTTCCGTGGCTATAGCTACACACTTTGATAACAACTCGAAGCTCTACCTCAACCATCTTCTCAGAACCTCTGCTCTGCATCTGCTGCCTATAATTTTACTTCTACATATCTGAACGTCGCAGATATCTGCCCCAAGAAAAAAGCTGAAAATAATCAAAGGGCTTACACCCTATCCAGATCCTTTGACCCTAGTGATGGTTTTGAAGACACTCCCATGTGGGTATCCTTGTTTTTGACTTTTCATTTTCCAAATCTCCACCAAAAACTTGTGCCCTTGCCTCAAAGGCACTCTGTTGGTAAGGCTTATCTTGGGCCCATTATAGATGAAATCCTTTTCTGTTTCTACTGGGGACCCAAATAGGGAAAATATGTCAAATAATGTGTAGCATCTTACGCTCAATGTGGGCAGTTCAAATGCCCAAGTCAAGTGCCTCTCACTTCTCTGCTCCTCAGCAAATTCTCTCTTTCAGTCAAAACATTTCCTGCTTCTGCCTTGGATCAAGGCACTGAACATAAAAACAAGAAAGTTCTGGACTATAAGAATGCTCATTAGTCCTGTGGAGAGATGCCAGGTACCCCAAAAAGACATAAATGCTACAATCTTCAGCTTCTAGTCTGCATCCACTTTCTGACCCTAAACACCATTCACTGAACCATATATGTGCTCTCCTGTGGTCTCTAGTGTGCCAAGTCCTCACTCCCCACATGCCATCCTGTCTGCTGCACCAATGTCCAGGGTCCATATGCCCATCAGGACCTTAGACTTTATGAATTCAACTCATCAAGTGAACATAACACAGGAGAGCATTGACCTTTGAAGACTTTTTGACTTTACTAATATTTGTCACTTAATACATATTTTGGTTTTATTCTGTGGAGTCATTCGGTTTGTCGGTGATTGTCACAATAAGGCCAGGGTCACAATGGCGAGTGCAATGCAAGAAACTCGCGTGAGTCTCTGGCCTCAATACCCTCAGGACCACAGAGTTCAGCTGTATGGAAATACATGCAGCCACACACTCCGGTCCCGTGCGCCGGTTGCAGTACCGGGTATTGAGATGAGAGACTTGTGCAAGTTTCTCGCATTGCACTCGCAAGTGTGACCCCGACCTAAGTAAAATTTTCCAATGCATCCCAGATATTAGTTATCATTCTAAACATTCACGGAGCTTTGGTCTCTAACTCCGGAGGAGCCAGTGTATGCAGTACAAGTGATTGCATTGAGAACATAGTTGTCACAGTGTGACTTGTCCTCTGTACCGCAGCCCGCAGGATGGCACTAACACCAGGACACACACTGGGGAACACTGGGGAAACAGTTACAATGGTGGCCCCTGCAATAGGGAATGGGGACCTCCTGCACTCCCCTGAGGCAGTGTCCCTAAACACTCTTAACGATCCCTATACAGGTTCCTCACCTGTCGCTGAGCTGGATACCTTTATCCCTAGCTCGCCCTGCACCTACCCCTTACTAGTGAACTGGATGGTGCAGATACTAATCCCACCACTGTACTAATACACACAAGGAAAATACAACAAAACAGGGAAAACACACAACTTAGCTTTGCTCTGCTGCTATTGCTCCAAGCAACAGAGTACGGCACCCGGAGACAGCTTCCACCTGAATAGCTGCTACTCCAAAGCTCTGGCTGAGCTGCAAGGAACTCCTCTCAATAGCTCCTTTCTCCCAGGGCCGGCCCGAGAGATTACGGCGCACTAGGCGAAACTATTTTGTTGCGCCCCTACTATTCTTGGCAGTAGATGCAGTAGTAGGTGCAAAACAAACCCATTTACTCAACATAAAAGTAATCTGAAGCAAGAAAGAGAATATGCATTAGGGAACAATGTGCATGAGAAGCACACTTTCATTTGTAAGAAAATCTGCCTTATTTATATGAAATATATCCACAAACCTTCCTCTATCCATTCATAAAACAAGCTAAAGAAACAATAGTAATGACTAAAAACATTAAATACCAACCTTATAAAGTGTGATGTGTTCGGGACCAATGAGCCTGAGAAGCCAGCACACAGCTATATCTTCCTTCCTGAAGCTCTGCTCTGCATACCAACTGTGGTATCAGGTTTCACACAGCAGCTAGAGCCAGGAGACTATCTAGAGGGAGGGGGTTTCCTGAAAATCTGTTGAGAAGGGAGAAATGAAAGTAGAAGAGCTGCGCCTGTCAGATCCATTGTTCCTGACGGAGGGTTAAGTATATGTATTTTTTTCTCTCGGGCGCCCCCTTAGTGTAGTGTGTGCTAAGTGTGCATTTTTGGTTGTTTGCTTTGTCAACATTTGAAAACTTAGGAGCAAAATAAACGCGCGGGATCAAACACCTGTCAGCAGATGATGCAAACGACTCACGTCCGTAGTTTAGCGCCTCCTTTCCGTGAGTAAATTGAAGCTCAACGGTTTTTCTTTTAAATTTATGGTAAAAAAATTTATGTACACTTTTCATTCCATCCCTAAAGCTTTTTGCCTTTTGAAAAGATTTTTTATAATTTTTTCTATTTTTTTCTCTGGCGCCCCTTTTAGGTCGGCGCCCTAGGCGGCAGCCTTGTTCGCCTATACGTTCGGGCCGGCCCTGCTTTCACCACCAAGGTTGGTTGGGAATGAACAATATCTCCAACAGTGATTGCGAACACCTGACACTCTTTTATAGGTAGGAGCCAGGGTAATCACACTTGTTTGGTAATTTACGTGTAATAACCCCAGCGGCCACCGGGGGCAAAACCAGAACTAAATAAACTACAGTGTAATAACCTCAGCGGCCACCGGGGGCAAAACTAACCTTAAGCCAAAGGCTTAAAGGAAAAAAAAAATTTACATGTGCTATATCTGTCACAATCCAACCTGGATCGTGACAATACCCCCCCCCGCAATGAGGGGCCTCTGGAGCTTCAAGACCGCTCCTCACCAGAAAACCACCTACAGTGGGGACGCCCAGGTCCAGAGTTTACCCCAGCAACTACCTGATTCTCAGGTTTATGACAAACGTGCACAGCTGTTAGTGGCAATGTATGCTCCAGAAGCACCACAAACTTCCAAAGCGCTGACCTGGGGAACGAGTTGTGTATGGGCATATTAGGGGGTAACTCCAGCTGGTAAGTCCGTGGGCCAAGGATGGCTGACACCCGATACGGCCCAATCACCTGAGAACTCCAGACCCCAGCAACACACTTCCACTGGATGTTTTTGGTGGCCACCCATACATACTCGTTCACACACAGGTCCGGACCTGAATGTTATTGCCAACCATTCATTTGCCACAAGACGGTGAACTCTTTATGGAACTGACAACAGAGGCGTCCCCCTGTGTCACCACACTCACACCCCTGCAATTCACAGAGGGTACCACCACCCTCCGACCCCTCCTACTACAAGGCCTGCGCCTCTCAGGGTTCACCACTGGCAAGGGTTGAGACTTGCCCCTACTCCCCGGCAGCACCTCTGCTGCCTCCACTGGAGAGGAAGGGGATGGTTATAGAGAGACGGCAGAGACAGTAGCCCCCAGGCAGCAGCCCTCACACGACTGCCCCCAGCTGACTACTTCCCTAGATAGCCAATCTATGACTGGGTTGTGCTTTTTCAACCAAGGGATGCCTAGTACGATATGTGCTTACGTTCCCTCCAAGACATAGCATGACAGGGACTCCTCATGGCGTCCTATATGCAGCTGAATGTCTTCTACGACTTGGGTCAACCTCCCCTGGCTCAGTGGGACAGAGTTAATGGCCTGGACGCTTAGGGGTTTGGCCAGCGTCTTACACCTCAGGCCATGAGTCTGGACAAAACGAGCATCCACCAAACTGACTTCTTCTCCACTGTCGACAAGCACCGGTATGCCCTCAGGTACCCCGCCAACCACCACTTCTGCAGACACAGTAGCTTGAGAGGGAAAAATGGAGGAAATATACACTCCCAGGTCGTCTTCCTACACACGACCAGGGGGACGGGGCTTCTTAGCTGCAACAGATAATTTGGCATGCATTGGGCAAGCCTTTAGGACATGATCAGTTTGTCCACAGTGACAACATGCCCCCACCACTCCACGAACCGTAGGCAACACTGTATGACAACTAGTTCCTCCTACTTGCATGGGTTCGTCTGGAGGCTTGGCACGCACTGGGCAGGCTCTTATGAAATGGCCAGGCTTCCCACAGGAAAAACATACCCCACACCACGGTGACCCGCAGGCGACCCCTTTTTAGCACCAACAACTCGAGGCTGCCAGGGTTCCTCAGTCTGCACTGGTGTGTCTTCCTCTCTAGTGAGGACTATAGGGGGCACAAATTAGGTTTATGTCTTTCCCTGAGGCATCTATCCACCTAGATGGCAAGGGACACGGCGGCCTCCAGCGACCTGGGGGCGGTGTACTGCACCAGAGTATCCTGAAACTTTGGAGACAGGCCCTGCACAAAATGACTCCTAAGTGCAGGGTCATTCCACTGCGTGTCAGTGGCCCACCTCCTGAACTCTGAGCAGTACTCCTCAGCAAGCCGGGCTCCCTGTTTAATCCTACGGAGTCGGGTTTCCGCCAGGGAGACGCCATCAGGATCCCCATACACTAGCGCCAATGCCGCAACAAACTCGTCCACCCATTGCTCCTCACTCCCTGATGAACGAGGGCGAAGCCTGAAGTATAACTTGCAGGCTTGCTGAAAGACCAAGAATTTATCTCTCCCTCCAGAAAGCCTTTCAGGGAGGGATATCTGGGTTCTGGCTGAGCCTGTTCCTGAACCAAGCCCCCAAAGCCCACCAACAGCTGCATTTGCTGCACCACCTCACCACGCAGCCCCCTAACGTCATTAGTGAAGGCCTGCAGTAATTGGGCAAAGGTCTGCATTAGGTCCATGGCTCACCAGGGAAAAAAAGAAAAGTTGGTGATAATGTCACGGTGTGACTTGTCCTCTGTGCCGCAACCCGCAGGACGGCACTAACACTAGGACACACAAGGGGAACTCCGGGGAAACAGTTACAATGGTGGGCCCTGCAATAGGGAACAGGGACGTGGAGACCTCCTGCACTCCCCTGAGGCAGTGTCCCTAAACACTCCTAAAGATCCCCATATATAGGTTCCTCACCTGTCGCCGAGCAGGATACCTTAATCCCTAGCTCACCTTGCACCTATCCCTTACTAGTGAACTGGATGGTGAAGATACTAATCCCACCACTGTACTAATACACACAATGAAAATACAACAAAACAGGGAAAACACACAACTTAGCTTTGCTCTGCTGCTATTGCTCCAAGCAACAGAGTACAGTACCCAGATACAGCTTCCACCTGAATAGCTGCTACTCCAAAGCTCTGGCTGAGCTGCAAGGAACTCCTCTCAATAGCTCCTTTCACCACCAAGGTTGGTTGGGAATGAACAATATCACCAACAGTGATTGCGAACACCTGACACTCCTTTATAGGTAGGAGCCAGGGTAATCACACCTGCTTGGTAATTTACGTGTAATAACCCCAGCGGCCACTGGGGGCAAAGCCAGAACTAAAGCAACTACAGTGTAATAACCCCAGCGGCCACCGGGGGCAAAACTAACCTTAAGCCAAAGGCTTAAAGAAAAAAAAAAGGTTACATGTACTAAATCTGTCACAATCCAACCTGGATCGTGACAATAGTTTTTCAAATGTTTAGATGTGGCCATAGATGAAAATTATTCAAGTAGTATTTGCAAACTCAAATTGCCTTTGAAATATAAAGCTTTAAACTCAGTTGCTGTTTGGATTTTATTGCAGAACTAAAATTTATGGTTGAATGCATGGCATAACTTAAGTCCCTATAAACTTTAGCTAGGACTCTCATGTCCACTATACACAGGAATTCCCTGCTGAGCTCCTGCAGTGATCTCTATGAAAAGGCTGTTGCCAGACATGCTGTTTTCTTTTCTACTATGACACATGAGTAAGGAAGTCCTCATACACATTAAAGTAACTGCTGATACTGTCGATTAGAAGGCTTAGCCATCATTCTATTGTTCTAATGTCTTTGGGGACCTTTAGGTCTCTGCGACTGTGCAGCTTAATAGGGCATTTTACTCGGTCACTGTGAAGAGGGCTCTGATGTACAACAATTTATCAGCAGGCAGTAGAGAGAAGACTGTAATATATAGTAACTGACAATCACCAATGTCACTAACAGCTTGTTCTAATATCATGAGTATATATTTGTAATTCCTCTTAGCGTGCTTCTCTTTAGTTTTAGAAGCCAATCCAGCTTCCAGGACTATCCATTTAAAAATTCAATTAAAAAACGTAAAAAATTATTTTTTTAAAAAGAAGTTGAAACCACCGCAACTACATTACAATTATAAAAGCAAAAGCATGTCAGTAAATAAATGGAATGGCTTTATACATCCTGTCTGCAACAGTCACCTGATCATAATGATTCTATACAAACCAATGCATGTTGTTATACACAGGTAAGCAGTTAAACAATTGTATAGGAACCTTTATATTACTGTATATACTCAAGTATAAGCCGACCCTAGTATAAGTCGAGGTACCAAATTTTGCCACGGAAAACTGGGTAAGCTTATTGACTCGAGTATAAGCCATGTATGCATTGTTCCCTGATCCCTGTCCTGGTGTGCATGACTCCCCTGTCCCTCTCCTTGTATGCATGGCCCCCATCCCTGTTCCTGTATGCATGGCTCCCCCATCCTGTCCTTGTATGCATGGTTCCCCCTGTTGCTGTCCTGGTACGCTTGGCTCCCCCATCCTGCCCTGGTATGTGTGGCTCCCCCGTCCTGTCCTGGTATGTGTGCCTCCCCCTGCAGCTGTCCTGGTACGCGTGGCTCCCCCGTTCTGTCCTGGTATGCATGGTTCCCCCTGTCTCTGTCCTGGTATGCTTGGCTCCCTCCCTCCCGTTCTGGTGTGCATGCTTCATATTACAAAAAAACAAACAAACATCCTACTCACCCTCCTCCAGCCTGCCCTTGCAGCACCTCTTTCCAGCTTCTAGCAGCTCTTCCTGTGCTGAGCGATCACGTGGCACCGCTCATTAAGGTAAAGAATAAACCCTCCATGCCTAGGAGTGGAGACGCATGCATATTCATTACCTTAATGAGTTGTGCCACGTGATCACTCTGCACAGGTAAAGTTACTGGAAACCGGCACCATCGATATGCTGTGAGGGCGCGCTGGAGGAGTGTGAGTAGGATATCATCTGGAAGCTGGCAGATGCGGCTGCAGCTGTCACTGTGCGTGCTATAAAATAATTTCTCTTCAGCAGCGGCACAGGCTTTAGCCGCAGCCACCGACTTCTGCCTCTGTGACCCGCTGCTCCACCGCTCCCCCTCCCCACCGGCTTTCTGGGACAATGACTCGTGTATAAGCCGAGGGGGAAGGGGAGGGGCTTCAGCACAAAAAGATGTGCTGAAAAACTCAGCTTATAAACCAGTGTATATGCTAAATGATGTTGGTAACAATATTTAAGTATAGTGATAAAATAAATATTGCCTAAGGTTTAGTCCTGTTGGAATTCTAGTTTGCAATGTAAAAATCCACCATGATTCACAATTTAGTAATTCCCTACGATTGACTCTACCTCTAGTTGTTTTTTTAAATCTTTATATGCCTATAATACAGCTTGAGGAGATATCACCATTATATTGCTCTGAAAAGTGCTTAGATACCGCAGAGCATTTCATTGTAAGTTTTTTTTTAAGCATCCGATAGATGTCTTCGAAAACGCACTTTAAATGGTCCTGTAGTGCAACCTATATATTGTAGGCTGCACGTAGTGCAACTAATTAGATAGACTACAAAAGTCGTATTACAATTAATATTGGAATTGATATTAAAAGTGTTATGTGTGGTAAGTGATGTGAAAGCTTTAGTCTGATTTACATAATTGCAACAAGTGCAAATATTATGACAAAAAAGGAAAAAGACTTTAATATCTGACCAGGTATTAATATGGTAATTACTCAGATGTAATCTTGGAGAAATAAAATTATCCAAAAAGCGGCCTTCTTTGTTATGAAATTAATAGAATTATTGAGTACATGTCTCAAGTAGTGATGAGCGAACATGCTCACCACTACTCGTTACTCGCCCGAGTATCACTGTACTCGGTGTACTTGGCGAGCACCGAGCATTTCCAGAATTATTCGGTGGGAACTTGGGTTTCCACCCAGCATTTTTGGTGGTCTTTAGAGACCCGATCACCATGCAGGGATTGTCTGCCAGGTACTGTAATGCCGCAGCCATCTTTGTTGTGGTCGTGCAGTGATTGACTGGCCGCATAGCATCATCAGGGGTATAAGAGACCGGACGCCACCCTGCTTGGAGCATTCAGCTCCAGATTGAGATAGTGTAGGGAGAGCTGCTGCCGAGATAGGGTCAGATTTGGGGATTTATTAGTCAGTGTGGGGTCTGCGATCTTAAACTACTCAAATCCAGCTAAACCAACAGTCCTTCTAAGTACTAATTCCGGAGTATATAGGTTCCAGTGTTAGGTAAGCAGGGTAGTGTACATCGCTCTATACACATCATTGCAAGGCCTACAGGCACTGTATGTGTGTATATAGATCATTGCATACATCAAGAGGGTCCATTCCCTTCCTGTGTTCTGGTGTTACTGCTGCTACCTGTAGGATATATTGGCTGTATATACCTAGCCCCAGGTGTAATTGACTTTGAAATTTTTTTTGACCAGGGCTAATAGAGCTTTTTTTATTGCAAAGCAATCTAGTGCCCTTTTTTCCTCCATTTACTTTTTGACAGTGCACAATACAGTCAGATCCTTTTCCTAGCACAGCATGAAAATTCAGCAGTTTGATAGGGGTCACAAACATCCCTTTTGAGTGCGCAGATAAATATTTAATTTTTGTGTGGTACGATTGAGTAGATTTTTTTTTGAGTGTCTTACACAATTTCTTGACACTATTTGTTGAACAACCCAAAAAATACATAAAGGCCACATATTTTACAGTGTGGAATATCTGTGACACGCCTCATCCATCCATCTGCTAAAAACTTTGGACTTTTTAGCCCTAAATTCAATTTTTTTTTTGCTGTCTGGCACTGTACTTATACAGCACAAATTAGCCAAAAAATAAAAATATTACAGGCCACACATTTGTCGTAGTGGTATCTCCATGCCAGCTCATATCTTTGCGTGCTCAAAGTTTGGCCAGTTTACGGCAGTTTTTTTTTTTTGTCCTGGCTGTCACTGTACTTATATACAGCAGTATTTAGCGAAAAAAAACTACAAGCCACACATTTTTTGGTGTGGTACCTCCATGCCAGCTCATACCTCTGCGTGCTCAAAGTTTGGCCAGTTTACGGCAGCTTTCTTTTTCTGTCCTGGGTGTCACAGTATTTATATACAGCACTATGTTGCATTATTTTAAAAAACAGGCCATATTTTATAGTGGGACATATCTCTGACACGCCTCATACATCTGTGTGATTACAATTTGTGGGTTTTAGGCTGGTATTTTAGTCTTTTCCTTTCTGGAACTCAAGTTGTATGAAGCACTATTTTGCATTATTTTAAAAAACATGCCACATTTTACAGTGGGGTATATCTCTGACATGACTCATACATCCATGTGATTACAATTTGTGGATTTTAGGCCGGTATTCCAGTGTTTTCCTGCCTGGTACTCAAGTTATATACAGCACTAGGTTGCAAAGCTAGGCTTAGACCAGGACACGACAAGGAGTAATGGCACAGAGACCAGGAAATACTGCCTTCTGGAGGCAGCAAGACAGGTTCTAGACAAAGCTAAGGCTACTTTCACACTTGCTTTGTTTTGCAGCGCGTTTTTCCCGCAAAAAAACGCATGGAAAAAATGCATACAAACGCATACAAATGCTGCGTTTTTTTCAAGCATTTTTATGCACATGCATGAAAAAAAACGCAGCATTTTTATGCGTTTGTATGCGGTTTTAGTGCGTTTTTACCGCCTTTGCATTTTTTTCCAACATTAGTTGGCCCCTCACACTAACCCAAACCATGACTTTACTAACCCTAACCCTAACCCTAACCCTTAACCAAACCATACCCTAACCCTAACCCTTAACCAAACCATACTCTTACCCTAACCCTAACCCAGACCCCAACCCTAACCCTTAACCAAACCATACTAACCCTAACCCTATCCCTAACCCTTAACCAAACCCTTCTAACCCTAACCCAAACCCTAACCCTAACCCTAAACCCTAACTAACCCTAAACCCTAACCCTTAACCAAACCATACTAACCCTAACCATAACCCTAAACCCCCTTAACTAACCCTAACTCTAACCCAAACCCCTAATTTCCATTGTCTAACCAATGGTCAACAAAAAACCGCATGCGCAAAAAAACGCATACATGAGCATGCCAATGCGCACATATGCGCACCCATAGACTAATAATGGGTGTCTTGCTGTAAAAAAACGCATTGCGCGCTCATGCGTTTTTGAGGCAAGTCGAACACCCAAAAAATGCAACAGGATGCATTTTGTGTGCCCGAGCGCACACCACAAAAAAACGCATGCGCGTAAAAACGCATACAAATGCATGTGTATGCGCACATATGCGCATCCCATGCAAAATATAGGAAAAAAAGCGCATGGGTTTTTTAGCGCTAAAATACAACGCAAAAAAACGCAATTGTGAAACCAGCCTAAGACAGGACACAGAGACCAGGATATTCTGCCTCCAGGAGGGCAGACAGAGAAGTACTAGGCAAGGTACCAAGACACAGAGATTAGGCACAAAGCCTCCACAGAAGGCAAGACATAGGACAGGGCCTGGCTTACTCAGCAGCAAGAAGCTAACAGATCTAACACATTGCACAGGCCAGGTTCAGTGGGTGGGGCAGCCTTAAATAGTAGAGGGCTCTAGGTAATTGGTCAGGGACACATTAGCCAGGTGCACCCTGACTCCTTAAGAAGCAAAGAGTTCAGTTGCTGTCCCCCTATACACACAGTCAGGAAACATGAACACAGCAGACAGGAGACAAGGCAAGGAGCTGGCAGCCCATCCACTCACTGCACAGGCAATAACAGTATAGGAGACCCACTGTTTATTAATGGCCTTTTAAGAAAATTAATGCCACATGATGCCCTGGTAAAAAAGGCTCTGTGACTTTAAGAGTCCCTCCTTCATAAATGAAACAAGATGTGTCTGCTTATGTGTCACACACCACATGGCCAGCTAGTGTTGTTAAATGTTACAATGACATTTCCAAGTAAATGCATTTGTATTGGTTGAAAGCAATGTTAAAGTTGAAAAACGCTTCAAAAACGCTACATCTGAACATAGCCCAAGTGATGGAGGAACATTTTGGTCTGGGATTAATTATTTTGTATTATATACAAGTCATTAACCTGGAAAGGATGTACCTTAACATATTTCCCAGCAAAATCCGTTTTGGTTTGCTTTTTGGTATGTTTTTTGGTGCATCGGTAAAAATGGCATGAAACTCTGACAACATTGTTTAAAGCTGTGAACTAGGAGTCAGGAAAGCTTCCAGGGGTGATCCCCATGATGTCACCATGTCATTTGAGCAGTGTTTCCATCATTTTCAGATGTTTTCAGACCTTAAAAGGACCCCCGGGGACAGCGGTTAAAAATGCTCTGGTCTCCCATAGACTTACATTGGGCTCATTGTTCTGTCCGAGTACCCGAGTATTCCAATTTGCTTGACCCGAGCAACGATCACCCAAGCATTTTTGTGCTCGCTCATCACTAGTCACTACTTCCCTTCCGAGCCCCGACGTGTGCACATACAGTAGTTTTCTCCCACATATGGGGTGTCAGTGTACTCAGGACAAATTGAACAGCAACGTTAGGAGTTCATTTTCTCCCGTTACCCTTGGTAAAATAAAAAATTGGAGACTAAAAGATCACGTGCATAGTAGACAGTCCCCTGACTAAGGCACGTCGCCGAAACGTGCATTGGGGATAGTGGCACCATCACTGGAGCTGTGGTAAGCTATAACTATGTTAATTTAAGATGTTTGTTCACTTTGGGTAGCTTGGGTCACATACTATTCTATTACTATGAATTGCTACTGTGTGGTATTGTAACTATTATGAAGGCTAGTTGTCTGGAGATACTATATATAGTTGCTTTACTGTTACCTCCATGTCAATATAGTAACAAAACTACTACATGCTCTTTGTTGGTGTCGCTTGTTTTGGATTCATGATCATGCACTATTGGCACATTTTAGATATCTATGCATATCTGTTTGTGTATTTTTAATATGATGATTAATATAATAAAATTGGCTTTTGCATGTGGAAATATACATTTTTTCTCTTTTTTTCTCATAGCAGACAGTGTGCATAGCAGTTCTATACTTACAACGTCAATCCATCATCGCAAAAACATCGTCGTCAGCAGCAGTGTAAGTGGCATAAACAATTTCTGTGGGTCATTTAACACATTTTTTAGACCAGCCCATACATCAGCAGAACAGAGTACAAGTCTGACATGTTGTGATCGACTTGAGAGGATGGTGCAGGAGTAGCTTTAGCTCAATATAGACGCCATCAGGGGGAATTTGGACCCTATTGCATTTTGGTCTTCTAAAATGGAAAAGTGGCCTGAGCTCGCCTGTTACTCCTTGGCAGTTTTGTCATGCCGTCAGCCAGCGTTCTCTCAGAACGTTTGTTCAGCGCAGCTGATGGTGTCCTGATGGATAAGCTCATCGGGCTGTTCCCTGAAAGTGTAGATTGCCTAACTTTCATCAAAATGAAGAAGTCATGTGGGTCGCCCTCCCAGGGCTGTGGGGTACTCGGTACCAGAGCAGGCTAGCCTGGAAGCAATTCAGGGATTCTCTCTCAGCAGATGGGCTGTGCAGTCTCCTTCCTAGCGCTTATTTGAGGGATCTCCAGTACCGAGTTACACTGAAGTTCCTCCTGTCAGATGTTCCCAAGAACTCTACTAGTACGGCAGACAGCTGTAGCCTGTTCCAGGGACTCCTCACTCCTAAGTCCCGGCTCACTATTAGTGTTGCTGTTGTGCCCTCAAGTGTTAGATGGGAGTATTGCATTTACAGCCTTCTACTCCTCTGGTGTCTGCTGTTGGAACATCAGTGTCCTTACAGCCGTGGAGACCAGGCTCCAGTTCATGCGCTCTTGCGGGAAACGAGCTCTTCCTCTTAGCTTTATCTTAATGCTCCTTCCTCACGTCTGCACACTTCACCCTCCGCAGACTAACTACCCACTCCTTCCTCGCGGCCCTCAGAGAGCACTCCTCATCTTAATTCCGGTTCAGAGTCCCCCCTGCTGGCCTGGAGTGGAACTGTGTTGCATGCATAGATTGACTGTGAGAGAGACCCATCATTGCCTCCAAGCCTGGCATTACCCTTCCTGGAGGAAGGCAAAGCCACTGTGATGGCCATACTCCTGGGGGTGCCACATTCCCCCCTAGTTCAAGTCAGCACTCCTCGGCTGAAAAAAACATGAAAACATATAAACAGTTAAACAAGGTGAACAATAATAATTGTACAAGATTTGTAAAAAGGAAAAAATTGCAAAAATCAAGTGCTTCAAAAATGGTCCTATGATGATAAGTCCAGCATCAATGTCCATGGTCCATTCCTGGGAAAATGGTGAACTATTTACAAGAAAGTTTTTTGACCACACACAGTTCTGTGGTTCAATGTCCATAAAATGGGGGAAAAACTGGAAAATGTAAAGGAAAGTCTTACAGATTACCTGTAGGTACAAAAGCTTAAACAGTTATATTACTTTATATGCGGAATCTAACTGGTGGTATGCCTTGGGTGATACGAATAGAACTGCGCAACACAGGTGTTGTAATGGCCCCCACTGATTGTCTGGTTCTAACTACTGGTGTAGTATGTGAACTGGGTGGTATGTGTCTACGTGTTCTTAGAGTCACTATGGGCATGTCAGATTCTCTACTGGCAGGGCGAGGGTTCTCTGACTCCACTGCTGCTGTAGCATCTGCTGCCTGATTTTCCTGATCTTCAGGATTTTCTGTAATCACATCTTCCTGTGCTACCAATTGTGGAAATGTCAACACTGGCACCACTATAGCATCATTTACTTTAGTCCAATTTGCAGGGAAATCTCCAAGTATTGTGCTGACCTTCTCTTCTTCCTCGATGGGTTGGATGTTATCTGGTTCTTCCATTCTTTCTTTTAACAGGTCAGGACATAGTTTCAAGTGATCTCTTGATATTGCTGCTGAAGTTTCTCCTCCATCTTTGCTAATAAGGCACACCTTGGTATTGTCAAAGTTTGAGGGCAGAATGGTGTAAGGTTCAGCTTCCCATTGGTCATCCAATATGAAATCTTCTTTTCCTTTTCAAGACTTCTTCTCCTGGTGACAAGGGAACTGCAGGCGCATTTTGATTGTAAAGCTTCTCCTGCTTTTGTCTTGCCTGAGCTAGACTCTTCTCCACACATCCTTGAACTCTTCTGTACCGTTGTTGTCTTTCTGTATCCCAGTCAGCATCTGGTGACGTTACTTCAGGTGTCAGGACTCCCATGGCCAAATCAATAGGCAACTTACCAGGTCTTGCTCTCATTAGGTAGGCTGGGGTACAGTTGGTGGAGTTCACTGGAATATGGTTGTAGAGGTCTACCAGATCTGGCAACTTTTCGGGCCACATATTTCTCTCCTCCAAAGGCAATGTCTTCAGTAGGTCAATCACTACCTGGTTCATCTTCTCACACATGCCATTGGTCTGTGGATGGTACGGGGTTGTCCGGATCTTCTTGCAACCATACAAGTTACAGAATTCCTGGAATACTTCTGCTTCAAAAGCTGGACCTTGATCTGTAAGTACTCTTTCAGGGTAACCATGTGGTCTACAGAAGTGCTGTTGGAATGCTCTGGCAGCTGTCCTGGCTGTTTGATCTTTGACAGGCACAACTACCAGGAATCTTGAGTAGTGATCCACAATGGTAAGAGCATAGATGTAGCCTGACCGGCTTGGAACCAGCTTCACATGGTCCAGGGCTACCAACTCGAGTGGCTGTTTGGTGACTATTGGCTGCAGAGGAGCTCTCTGGCTGTTTCGAACCTTTCTGCGCAGGTTACATTGTCCACATTCTCGGCACCACTTTTCAATGGCTTTCCTCATATCAGCCGAGTAGAATCTCTCCCGGAACAAGGCTTCCAACTTCTTCCATCCGAAGTGTCCAGCTCCATTGTGGTATGCTTCCAAGACCATTGATGCCTCTCTCTTTGGGACTATCACCTGCCAGACCAGCTCATGAGTACGGGTATTGATACTCCTCCGACACAGCTTCCCTTCATAGATGAATAGCCGGCCTCTTTCCTTCCACAACTGCTGGGTTTCTTCAGGAGCATCCGACTCTGGGTGTGAGTCAGCTTGTGACAGTAGCTCCTTCACCAGGCGGACTGCGGGGTCGCTATCCTGCATTTCTGCCCAGTCATGATGGGGCAATGGATTCAGGGTGACCTCCTTCAAGCCAGACCATCTGTTTCTCACTCCTTGAGCATGTTGGGCCATAAGTCGCTGGCAGAAGGGAGGCAACTCTATTTCTTCCAGAGCCTCCGGGTCTTCTCCTGCATCTGGCAAATTAGGCATTCTGGACAGCGCATCAGCATTGGCAAGCTTGTGCCCTGCCCCGTACTTGATGGTAAATTCATAGTTAGACAGCCGAGCCATCCACCGCTGCTCCAGCGCACCTAGTTTTGCAGTTTCCAAGTGAGTCAACGGGTTGTTGTCCGTGAAGATGGTAAACTTGGCTGAGGCTAGGTAATGTTTGAATCTTTTAGTCACAGCCCAGACTATGGCAAGGAACTCCAGCTTGAAGGAGCTGTAGTTGTCAGGGTTCCTTTCAGTGGGACGCAGCTTCCTGCTGGCGTAGGAGATCACTCTTTCTTTTCCATTCTGTACCTGCGACAGTACTGCTCCTAGTCCCACATTGCTGTTGTCAGTGTACAACACAAAGGGCTTGTCATAATCTGGGTAGGCCAGAACTTCATCACCTGTGAGAGCCATCTTCAGTCGAGTGAAGGATCTCTCCAACTCCTCAGTCCATTCAAAGGTGGAATTTTTCTGTTTGGTCTTCTTGGACTGCCCCACCAGAAGATTTTGCATAGGGGCGGCTATTTCAGTAAAGCCTTTGATGAATCTTCGGTAGTAGCCTACCAGTCCAAGGAATTGGCATACTTCATGGAGGCTGCTGGGCTACGGCCAGTCCCGGATGACTGTGACCTTGTCAGGATCAGGTGCCACACCTTCTGCACTCACCACATGACCGAGGTACTGTACCTTAGGCTTCAGGAGGTGGCATTTGGAAGGCTTCACCTTTAGGCCAAAATTGGACAATGCCTCAAACACTTCAGCCAGGTGTTCCAGATGGTCCTCATATGTCTTGGAGTAAACAATGACATCATCAAGGTACAACAGGACTGTCTCAAAGTTCATGTGTCCCAGGCAGCACTCCATCAGCCGTTGAAATGTTCCTGGAGCGGTGCAGATCCCGAATGGCATATAGTTGAACTCACAGAGACCCATTGGAGTGGTAAATGCTGTTTTCTCCTTGTCTGCCTCTGCCACAGGAACCTGCCAATACCCACTAGTGAGATCCAAGGTGGAAAAGTAGTTAGCAGTCTTAAGTGCAGCTAATGATTCCTCAATTCTAGGTAATGGGTAGGCATATTTATGTGTAATGCTGTTAATTTTCCTGTAATCAACACACATTGATGGTACCATCCTTTTTCTTTGCAAAAACTATGGGAGCTGCCCAGGGGCTACGACTGTCTCTGATAACCCCAGCTTCCTTCATCTCTCTCAACATACTCTTAGCACATTGGTATTGTGTTGGGGGTATAGGCCAGTACCTTTCCTTAATGGGTGGATGATCTCCAGTGGGGATATGATGTTGAACCCCTTTTGCCTGCCCAAAATCTAGTGGGTGTTTACTGAATACCCGCTCATATTCTTGTGTCACTCTGTAAACCCCATTTTTCTGGTATGAAGGTGTAGAGTCAGTCCCCACCTGCAGTTTCTGGCACCACTCCTCTGGCTGCTTCACAGAGCCATTGTCCTCCACCCGATCAGATGAGACCAAGGGCTCTGTTGCCTGCAATGAGTTGTTATTAACGGTGAGCAGCTTAGCAACTGTGGCGTACCGAGGTATTGTGGCCTCCTCCTCCCCACAATTCAAAAGGCGTACAGGTACTCTCCCTTTTCTGACATCAACCACCCCTCTGGCTGTCAGGACAGTGGGTCTGCTATCAGAGTATACTGGTTCTACCAATGCCTGGTAGTCTTTTCCTCTGAGACCTATGGCTGCCCGACACCAAATCAACACTTCACATCTGGGGGTATTGCAATGGGGAAGGGATCACTCACTCTGACACTGCCAATTTCTCCGCCAGAGAGTTCTACCTGTTGTCTTTGCATCATGACTCTGATCTCCTTCTGCAGGACTCGTTGTTCACTGGAACCAGCAGTCTCAGCCACCTGTTGCAACAAGACAATAACCTCGGAAAGACAGTTTTCAATTACATTTGTACCAAGAGTCATCATGGGATTACGTTCACGTCGATCAATATCCACAACTATCAGACCTTGAGATTTTAGCTCTACCCGACCCACTTTAACAGTAATCTCTTTACATCCAATCTGCGGCAAAGACTGACCATTACTGGCAACGACGGTCAGTTCATCAGTTGGGCCACGGCTAAGTTCAGAATCAGCCCAATACCTCTTGTAAAGAATGTACGGCATAGTGGTCACCTGGGAGCCATTGTCCAGCAGAGCGTTCATGGGGATACCGTCAATCACCACTGGAAGGATTGGTCTCCCTCCAACATACTTGGCTCTCCAGTTCTTTGGGCCTGGGGATCCTATTTCTGGGGGTTGGCCCTCTGCCCCAGGGGTTGCTCGTTTAAAGGACAGAATCTTGCAAGATGACCTGCCTTACAACAGCGACGACAGATGGGACGTCCGTCCTGGTCAAAGCGATCGTTGTTCCTCCCTTGGAGTGGCGGAATCCTCTTCCTCCAGAGCCATGGGACATCCTCTGGACTGGAGGCAAGCTGGATCTTCTCCTTGGAGGATACTTGCAGGGACTGCACAGTTTTAGTAAGTGCAGCCATTCCTTTGGTCAACTCCTGGACCTGAAGACACAGCTCTTCAGCTGGATCTTTATCCAGAGTCTGTGCATCAGCCTCCACAGGGATGGAAGGGAAAGACGATGCTTCATGGTGGTAGGTGATCGCTGGGCGCCTAGGGGGTGCTGGACGGCTGTCAGTTGACTCCTGCAGTACCCAAATAGCCCTGTCCTTGAAATCAGCAAAGTCCAGATCAGGGTTTTGCAGGGTTATGATGCGCAACTGTCCTCTGTGGGTACTGGATAGGAGCCCTTCAATGAACTGTTCCTTTAACATTTTATCTTCCTCCTTCACACTGTCAGGATCAACTTGCTTAACTGCTCGCAGCGCCTCCTGCAGGTTAAGAGCATAGTCCCTTATACTGTCCTGCACTTTCTGTTTACATCCAAAGAATCGCATCTTGATTTCAGCTGCAGTGCAGGTGTCAAAGGTGCTTCTCAGCTTGGCTAGGATCATTTTAACTGTCTCTTTGTCAGTGTCCTGACAGGCTTTGACTTCTCTCTGTGCCGCACCTGTTAGCTGTCCAATAAGGATATGCACTTTCTGGCTTTCAGACAGGGGGTATTCTTCAAACAAACTATACAGTCTCTCTTTGAATTCACTCAGAGTATGTGACTCACTCGAGTACTGCGGTAGCCAGGCCGCTCCCGGAAGGTAGGGCATAGACAGCGGCATTATGGGGACCGCTGTGGTGGGCGCTACTCCGTGCGGCGCTGAGGGGTGAGCGGCGGCATCCGCTGCTACATCGCTGCGGGGCACAGACATCCTCTTCCTCCCCTAGTTAACGTTAGCCAGGGCCGGGGGTTGAGTGAGCTTACTGGCATCCACTTCACAGGCCCAATGCTCTGGGCTGTAGGCCTCAGCTCCTCCCACCTCTCGCGCGCTTTTTCCTTTTCCCGCGTGGGACTTCACTGCTTTGCACTCTCGGAGGGGCTCCGGCCACGAAGGCCCGCCTCTTTTGTTTTCCGCACGCGCCAAGCAGCGCGGCCATGGCGGCAATGGCGCCAACACAGTCTTTTGCACAAACACAGTCTATGGCACACAGGACCCAGGAGTACCGGGTTCCGTAATCCTGCTTGTGACGCCAAGTTGGGTCGCCTTCTCTCAGAATGTTTGTTCAGCGCAGCTGATGGTGTCCTGATGGATAAGCTCATTGGGCTGTTCCCTGAAAGTGTAGATTGCCTAACTTTCATCAAAATGAAGAAGTCATGTGGGTCGCCCTCCCAGGGCTGTGGGGTACTCGGTACCGGAGCAGGCTAGCCTGGAAGCAATTCAGGGATTCTCTAACAGCAGATGGGCTGTGCAGTCTTCTTCCTAGCGTTTATTTGAGGGATATACAGTACCGAGTTACACTGAAGTTCCTCCTGTCAGATGTTCCCAAGAACTCTACTTGTACGGCAGACAGCTGTAGCCTGTTCCAGGGACTCCTCACTCCTAAGTCCCGGCTCACTATTAGTATTGCTGTTGTGCCCTCAAGTGTTAGATGGGAGTATTGCATTTACAGCCTTCTACTCCTCTGGTGTCTGCTGTTGGACCATCAGTGTCCATACAGCCGTGGAGACCAGGCTCCAGTTCATGCGCACTTGCGGGAGACGAGCTCTTCCTCTCAGCTCTATCTCAGTGCTCCTTCCTCATGTCTGCACACTTCACCCTCCACAGACTAACTACCCACTCCTTCCTCCTGGCCTTCAGAGAGCACTCCTCCCCTTAATTCCGGTTCAGAGTCCCCCCTGCAGGCCTGGAGTGGAACTGTGTTGCATGCATAGATTGACTGCGAGAGAGATCTGTCATTGCCTCCAAGCCTGGCATTACCCTCCCTGGAGTAAGGCAAAGCCACTGTGGCGGCCATACTCCTGGGGGCGCCATACATGTATCTCCAATGACTTTTTCACCCCAGTCACAGACTGGGCAGATTAGGTGATGGTGGCTTTTTTATTGTCATGCATTCATCTTGCGTTATTGAAGTCTGTGCCACCTTTGATGAGGCTTCTCTGACTGTTGTTAATACTGCTGCTGATGTTACAAACATTTTTTTGAAATGTGAAGACTCAAAGTTCTGTCTCCATCTGATGGGTTGTCTGTAGAAGAAGGGGTGCCAGAGAGGCAGACCTGCACTTACTTTCACTCAACCACCTGCGTTAATATCCTTACATTTTTCTACCAATAATACTCTTTGAAACTGATGTTTGTGCCATCTGAGTGTGGCTGTGACAAAAAAAATTGAGTTGTTGCATTAGGTGTTAGGGCTCCCAGCAAAGAAGGCTTACTCCACTCACATAACCACCAGATTTTCATTGACACTTCAATTCAAAGCTATAAATGCTGTCCCAGACCCTGATACCTCATGCAAGGCCCATGGCTGACTGCTGCTGTGCCATTAGCAAATTTCTGCTGTGGGTCAATTGATGCCACTTTTCAAGATATCTGCTTCTAATTTTAGCTGTTTATGAAACTTTTTGCAACCGTTAAGGTGTTGTGTATACATTTGGTTTGGCCTCCCATTGAATTAAATGGGGTTTTGGTACGTCCGTCAAACTGTTTGGAGAACATCAGGATGTTCGGCGAACTGAATCAAACCTTTAAAGGTTGGCTCAACTCTACTCATTATTGTTCCTTGTGTATATGTCACACCGAACCAAGACTTAAACAGCCTTATATTATGACAATTCTTTTGTAATGCCAGTTGTTTTCATTCTCTTTCTCATCTTTGATCCATGAGTAAGACTCATACATGCATAATATTCTTTTTCACAATGTGTATTTTTTGCCTTTATACAACAATTTTACTTAACAGTTCTCAGTTGCTTTTTATTTTTTAATTTTTTTGCAACACTGCCCCAAAGGCCAACATCTCACCAGTCACCATCATTATTTTACTGTAGCTGTTGACACTGGTGTATAGCAAGTTCTACTTGGAAAAAAATCGGGATTTGAGTACTTAACCTCTTTTTCACCTAAAGATCTTTCTTATTTTACTATCCTGATGTGAGATAGTTTTCCTTCAGTAGTGAGCACCTGTGTATGAAATTTTTAGTGTCTTGGCAACCTGACATATAAAATAGCCTTTATTTCACCAACAGTAAAAGACACATATGATTTTCTAAGAAAAATAACTTAAGAACGTATTTTTAGATTGTCACATCCACTCTCTACATTACAGCCTAGGGCAAAAAAACAATGTATTCTACAACAGAGGACTGAAATTTAGTCATGCAAGGTCATTTATAGAGGTTACACTAATAGCTAATGGTTGGCATGGGACTATGAGATGAAGGATGTGTGATGGGTATATGGGCACTCGACTAGGGGATGGCGAATATGCGTGATGGGTATATGGGCACGGGACTATGGGATGGCGGATATGTATGATGGGTATAAGGGCACGGGATTATGGGATGGAGGATATGTATGATGGGTATATGGGCATGAGACTACGAGATGAAGGATGTGTATGATGGGTATATGGGCATGGGACTATAAGATGAAGGATGTGTGATGGGTATATGGGCACTCGACTATGGGATAGCGAATATGTATGATGGGTATATGGGCATGGGACTATGGGATGGAGGATGTGTGATGGGTATATGGGCATGGGACTATGGGAAGGAGGATGTGTGATGGGTATATGGGCACTCGACTATGGGATGGAGGATATGTATGATGGGTATATGGGCACGGGCTTATGGGATCGTGGATATATATGATGGGTATATGGGCACGGGACTATGGGATGGAGGATAATTATAATTTGCTCTAACTAGCCACAGTTAGTTACTATGCCCAGGCAGCGCCGGGCTCTTCAGCTAGTACTATGTACAGGAGGAGATGACTCACAGATATACACTATATACAGGAGGCGGTGACATACAGGTATATACTATATACAGGGGAGATAATATACAGGTATTTACTATATACAGGAGGAGATGATACACAGGTATATACTATCTACAGGAGGAGATGACAACACGTATATACTATATACAGGAGGAGATGACTCACAGATATACACTATATACAGGAGAAGATGACACATATATATATTCACCAAGAAGAAAGCAGGTAGCACTCACCGATCTTGAGAAAAATTCCGCTCTTTATTGGCAAATGTTTAAAACATCATGGCTGGGAGAGTGATTGCAGGTGTGTGCAAAAGCTGATGACGGCCATTTCACGCTGAATTCTATGGGTCAATTAGTGAAAGGATGTGACAGGGAAAGAAAATACCCCGTCACCATTATGCTCCTCCTTCCACAGCTGCTGCCATAATGACATGAAATACATAAAAACAATTAAAAACAACATTAAAGATGCATGAAAACGTACAGCTATTCAAATACTATTTTCTGTCAATCTACTTTTAAGCTCATCCTGGGTTTTCACAAGATCAATATTGACATCTTCATAATTTTGCAAATTCGTTTTGAGAACCAACCGTAACAAGTCCCGTGAACATTTTAGTAAGATTTTTTTCCCACTTTGTACGAAAAAGCTCATTATCTCCGAAATTTGAAATATCCTTCCAGACTCTCAGTCCGCGGGGAACCCTCCCACATTCAATGTATGACTTCAACGAATTATTCGTCCAGAAGAGTCTTATTTCTCTTTCAGCCAGGATGAGCTTAAAAGTAAATTGACAGAAAATCAATGGACTATGTTTAACAAAAAGATGGATAACAAATTAATTCCGATACAGGCAGACATTAAACAAAGAAATCGGTAAAATTTGTGCGCAATAAGAATGATTTTGAAACTGGCCAAATTTTCTCCTGGAACAAAAGAATGCCCTTTGGTAATACTGTGCAATTTGGAAGAAATCATACAAAATGTAGCAAATCCAAAAATAAGAATAAAAAAAAATATTTACAACATAAGAGAGACTATCTGACCACGGACTCAGATTCGACTCTCAGTGAAGGTGCTGCGGTTTCGGTCAGTTCACTTGAAAGATCATCTGATGTAGCCAATGTTACAGCTGGTGTTAATGTCCCTTTAGGAGGAAGACCTGAAGAGGAGGAAGAAAAAGATAGAACAGGCCGATACCGCAAGAGAAAACATGTCTCGTGGAGACAGAGACATTAATTATGCCTCACGATGAACCGGTCATTAATTTGACAGAGCACAATTTGAGCAGAGAGCATTTTTCTTTGTTATCTAGAGGATTGGGTTACTGCATGCCAGAGGAATTTTACCTGACTGATTTTAAGATTGATCTGTTTAAATCAGTCAGGAAAATTCATTTACACAAATTATTTATGTCTAAACCTGTGGATAATGTGGTGTTGGAGGGTGAACGCCCATGCAAAATTGGCCCATTAGGCTTATGGCTGGAATTGTGGCACTTTCCGATAATAGGGAAGATGCTATGTTACTCCTCAGTCTTACAAAAACGCAGGAAGGTGCAGCCACAAGCGTACCTATGGTGGATTGTTATGATTGGGTCACTGAGGAGGAAAGCAAGACCAAGCTAAGCCACAGCAAACCAGAGAGGTTGGCAACTAAGCGGATTGCAGACCCCTGATCCTATCCACACAACTAGCAGTAGCCATGGAGCGTACCTACGATGATTCTAGATGCCTCGACACTGCCGGAGAACTAAATAAGCCTAAAGCAAGAAAAGGGGAAATCTAAACTGCCCCAGAGCAGACCCCAAAGGAATAGATAGCCCCCAAACATATATTGTCGGTGAGACAAGATGAAAACACAAACGCAGGTAAGAAAATAGGGTAAGCAAACTATGGGGCCCACACTATCTAGACAGGACACGAAAGGAAAGACACTGTCTGCAATCACGCAAAAAACCCTGCAAAAAAATACCCCACACGTCTGATAGAAAAAATACGGAAGTCACTAGAACAAATGCGAACAATAGCAAAAGAACACTTAGCTTGAGTATGCAGGGACTGAGCTGGAAACTAAGACCTCAGGAGGCAGAAAAAAATCACCAGCAGAGATAGAGGGAGTTGGCTGTCTTAAATCCAGTCAAAAACTCCAGATGTCCAATCGTCCTCCTCATTATCAGATGGCAGGCCTCTGTTAATTAGATCAGCTCCATTACCTCCCGTAACCACCAGAGGGAGCCCAGAAAGAGAACTCGCGACCCCTCTATCAATATAACCAGCTCCACTACCCTCACTAGTAACCAGAGGTAGGCCAGAAAGTGAATTCAAAACAGTGGATATTCCTTTCACGTGAGGAGTACCCTCCAGCTATATGCCACCCTTATCTCCTGGTAACCTGATAGACCTCTTAGAGGTGCAGGTTATCAAGGATATGGAGGCGGTAATATACCAGAAAGCTCCATCAAATTTGACAGCCATTGAGAAACAGGCATTAAAAGAGATCACGAGTTGGATGGATACTGTAGTGAGACCTGCGAATAATGGTGGCAACACTGTGCTGTTACTCAAATCCATGTATTTATCGGAAGCAAGTACACAATTGTCTGATGTTGTCACATATACCAAATTGCAGAAAGATCCTACCCATAAGTTTGTTAATGAATTGAGGTCTTTTTTAAGGAAATATGTGGATGTGAATATTATCTCTCAGAAGAAAGCTGAGAGGTTGCTGCCGGAGTTTCCCACCAGACCACATTGGTACAATGTTCCAAAAATTCATACAGTGCCTTGCAAAAGTATTCGGCCCCCTGGAACTTTTCAACCTTTTCGCACATATCATGCTCCAAACATAAAGATACCAAATGTAAATTTTTGGTGAAGAGTCAACAACATGTGGGACACAATTGTGTAGTTGAACGAAAGTTAATGGTTATTTTAAATTTTTGTGGAAATTCAAAAACTGAAAAGTGGGGTGTGCAATATTATTAGGCCCCTTTACTTTCAGTGCTGCAAACTCATTCCAGAAGTTCATTGTGGATCTCTGAATGATCACAATTTTGTCCTAAATGACTAATGATGATAAATATAATCCACCTGTGTGTAATCAAGTCTCCGTATAAATGCACCTGCTCTGTGATAGTCTCAGGGTTCTGTTTGATGCATGTAGAGAATCATGAAGACCAGGTAACACAACAACAGGTAGGTCCATGATTCTGTTGTGGAGGAGTTTAAAGCCGGATTTAGATACAGAATGATTTCCAAAACTTTAAACATCCCAAGGAGCACTGTGCAAACAATCACATGGAAATGGAAGGAATAACATACCACTGCAAATCTACCAAGACCCGGCCATCCCTCTAAACTTCCATCTCAAACAAGGAGAAGACTGATCAGAGATGCAGCCAAGAGGCCCATGATCACTCTGGATGAACTGCAGAGATCTACAGCTGAGGTGGGATGGTCTGTCCATAGTACAACAATCAGTCGTGCACTGCACAAATCTGGCCTTTATGGAAGAGTGGCAAGAAGAAAGCCATTTCTCAAAGATATCCATAAAAAGTGTTGTTTAAAGTTTGCAACAAGCCACCCTTACATTTGGTGTTTTTACGTTTGAAGCATGATATATGGGAAAAGGTTGAAAAGTTCCAGGGGGCCGAATACTTTCGCAAGGCACTGTAAGTAGCTTATTTCTCCCCCAGGACGCCCCATAGTATCTGGGATAGGGTCTGTCACAGAACCCTTGTCCCATTGCATGAATTGGTTGTTGCATCCACTACTAAAAGATATTCCATCTTATATAAAAGATACCAATGCTTTTTGGGATATAATACAGAATTTCACATGGCAACCAAGTTTTTCATTAGTGTCCATTGTCGTTGAAAATCTTTATACGAGAATTCCTCAAAAATTAGGGGTTGAAGCCGTAAGAGACATTTTGAACACTATTGATAAAGAGCAGAATTTCATTGATTTTGTCTGTGAAGGGGTAAATTTTGTGCTTACACACAATGCGTTTATGTTTATGGATACGTGGTATCTACAAAATGTTGGGACTGCAATGGGGACTCTGGCAGCATGTACTTTCACCAATTTATTTCTTGGCTTGTTTGAGGAGAGATTTATCTATTCAACCAATAATGATTTCCTGAAACATATCAGATTATACCTCAGATATGTCGATGACATTTTTATGGTGTGGGACGGTCCCAGACAAACCTTTGAGGCCTTTGTAGCACAACTAAATAGCACTAACACCATGAATATGTCATTTACATCTGTTTTTGGTGGGTCACAACTGGAATTTCTTGATGTCTCAGTGAAAATTATAGATGGGGTTATTTGTACATCTCTATTTAGAAAGCCTACAGCAACGAATTCTGCCCATATACTCATATACCCATCATACATATCCACGATCCCATAGGCCCGTGCCCATTTACCCATCATACATATCCTCCATCCCATAGTCGAGTGCCCATATACCCATCACACAGCCTCCATCCCATAGTCCCATGCCCATATACCCATTACACATCCTTCATCCCATAGTCCCATGCACATATACCCATCATACATATTCACCATCCCATAGTCGAGTGCCCATATATTCATCACACATCCTTCATCTCATAGTCCCATGCCCATATACCCATCATACATATCCTCCATCCCATAGTCCCGTGCCCATATACCCATCATACATATCCACCATCCCATAGTCCCATGCCCATATACCCGTCATACATATCCTCCATCCCATAGTCCAGTGCCCTTATACCCATCACACATCCTCCATCCCATAGTCTCGTGCCCATATACCCGTCATACATATCCTTCATCCCATAGTCCAGCGCCCTTATACCCATCACACATCCTCCATCCCATAGTCCCGTGCCCATATACCCGTCATACATATCCTCCATCCCATAGTCCCGTGCCCATATACCCATCACACATCCTCCATCCCATAGCCCCATGCCCATATACCCGTCATACATATCCTCCATCCCATAGTCCAGTGCCCATATACCCATCACACATCTTCCATCCCATAGTCAACCATTATGACATCATAATGAGTGGTGGGGCTTGCAACCTATGATGACATCAGCGTCGCCATGCAACAATTATGACATCATAATGAGGGGCGGGGCTTGATACACACACACTCTTTCCCCATTATGTAGATACGGGCAAAATTGTTTGGTGAATTGGAACGCGCAGGGTTAAAATTTTGCCTCACAACATAGCCTAGGACGCTCTCGGGGTCCTGACGTGTGACTGTGCCAAATTTTGTGGCTGTAGCTGCGACGGTGCAGATGCCAATCCCGGACATACATACATATATACACACACTTGAGCTTTATATAATAGATATATATATATATATATCTCAACAAGATTAGCGCGTACAACTTCAGTAGTAGAATAAAAAAAATTCTGATTATAAAAATTATTAATAACTATAACAATTATAGCCGTAAACTGAACATTGTTACATTAAAATGTTATCTGAATATGAAAATAGGAAACTTTGCAATATATCTGTCATGGGGAGCAATGGGAAAACAGGAGATAAGGAACCTGGGCACCTGAATTGCCCCTCAGGCTAGTGGTGCCCTGTCTTTCTTTAACTCAGGAGTACCCTTGGTGGTAGGGATGCCTGAGTCACTGAACTGTCCCTATCTCCTGGCCAGCCCTGACCTGACGCTCAACCCCCATCCCAGGAGGTGACCCATAAGAGAAACCACAGATAAAGACTGACAGGGATAAAAAAACTGCACCACGAAACAAACCATCAGGACAAGACAATATGTAAGCAGGGGAAAACATAATGCAAAATAGGGAAATGAACAAACACCAAAGTGTACTTCACCAGACTCCAAATTAAGATTTGAGTATCAACAGCTACTCTAAAACAGGACAGGTATGCAAGAGGCATGTAAATGCTATAGTCAGCATCCAGGAATGTTCTGAGCCATACTTAAAGGGAAAAGGCATTCGCAGCAGCTTCTGCCATTAATCAAAAAGTTAACTCCTGCCAAGCTGAACATCAGTGAACAAACCACCGCTGACACCCAAACTCAGTCTGAGCAACATAAAGGTCTAAGACTGCACAAAAGACTCCCCAGTGTGAACAGAGTCCAAAGTCGGCATGACAGTACCCCACCCTTTACGAGGGACCCCAGAGCCCACGTTCAGGTCCGGACCAGGCACACTGTAAGAATTCTGGCCTTTCCTTTGTGCTTGTTTTGCCCTCATCCAATATGGAGTCTTGCATCTCGCCCTTCCATGGAACTTCCTGTCTGTCCTGATTATTTAAGTCCAGGTTGTGTGCTCCTCTGAGTATTTTGTTGCTGGCAGGAGATAATTTTATGGGCTTAACCTTTGCCAAGGAGCATGGCATTCAGACTCAGCAGAAAGCCACCCTAGTAACTTTGGAAATGGTGAATGGTTTCCCGCTAGTTTCTGGACCAGTAGATCAGGAAACTGTACCCCTGGAAGTCTCCATTGAACACATTCATCAGGAAATGCTATCCTTTATGCTGATCTCCTCACCACATTTTCCTTTAATTTTAGGAATTCCATGGCTGCAGTTGAAAAATCCTATCATCAACTGGGAGACCAAGGAGATCACTTTCCCATCAAGAGAAACACCAGTAACAAGCCAGGCAACTCCTCCGGATACTGAAAGTACCACTGAGGTATCTTTATTACCATCTATTTATAATGAATTTTTGGATATTTGTGAAAAGAAAATGGCAGACCAGCTTCCTCCTCACAGACCTTATGATTGTCCCATTGAACTTGCTCAGAGGCAGCTATTCCAATCAAGAATGTCAACCCACTAGCATCTCCGGAGTGGCAGGCTTTGAAGGAATACATTGATGAGAATTTGGCTAATGGTTTCATTCGCCCCTCCTCATAACCCGCAGGAGCACCCATCTTTTTCGTTAAAAAGGAGGATGGAACTCTTAGACCTTGTATTGATTATCAGGAGCTCAATAAAGTAACCATCCAGAATCGCTACCCTTTACTGTTGATTCCTGAACTGCTGAAAAAAGTACGACATAATTAAGTCTTCTCTAAGTTGGATTTTCGAGGAGCATATAATTTGATTTGGATCCACTCTGGAGATGAATGGAAGACTGCATTTAGATGTCGGTATGGGCATTTTGAATATCTGGTGATGCCTTTCGGACTCTGCAATGCTCCAGCAAACTTCCAACATCTGGCTAATGATATTTTTAGAGATCTGTTAGACCATTCTGTCGGGATCTATCTGGATGATATTTCGATTTTTTCTGATTCATTGCAGGAACATCAGGAGCATGTTAAAACCATCCTGAGACCTCTGAAAAAGAATCACCTCTACTTTAAGCTTGAGAAATGTGAATTCAATAGCACAGAGATTCAATTTCTGGGGTATGTATCTCGCCACAGGAGCTTAACATGGAGGCAAGTAAGATCCAGGCTATTCTTAATTGGCCTACACTTTAAAATGTCAAGGAGATGCAGCATTTCATTGGATTAGCAAATTTTTATAGACGATTTATTCGTAATTTCTCTGAGATTGTTTGACCCATAACACAGCTAACCAAGAAGGGAAAGACTTTCCTGTGGTCCTCACAGGCTCATGAAGCCTTTGATCGTCTAAAAAACTGTGAAAAATGAGGATGAACTCATGTAGATCAACATCCAACACTGCGGAGACACCATCACATGTTTCTCAACGCAGTGATTATAGAGCAATGCCCCCATCCCTTATGGGAAATATGCAAAAACAAGCAAAACACAAGCCGCGGAGACACCATCACATGTTTCTCAACGCAAGCAATGACTAGCCAGGTCTTTCCCCGGAAAGGAACAACCACGGGAAGGGCAGTCTCCAATGAAGGAAACCACCTATGCCAAAACATGATATCCATCCACAAACAGCTGTTACGGGGTATTGCTCCTCATCAGTGTGGAGTAGGAAACTGGCTAGTAGGCGCAATGCCTAGTAAAAGACGGTGAAAAATGAGGATGAATGAACTCATGGAGATCAACATCCAACACTGCGGAGACATCATCACATGTTTCTCGAAACAGCTGTTTGTGGATGGATACCATGTTTTGACATAGGTGGTTTCCTTCATTGGATACTGCCCTTCCCGTGGTTGTTCCTTCCCGAGGAAAGACCTGGCTAGTCATTGCTTGCATTGAGAAACATGTGATGGTGTCTCCGCGGCTTGTGTTTTGCATGTTTTTGCATATTTCCCATAAGGGATGGGGGAATTGCTCTAGAATCACTGCGTTGAGAAACATGTGATGGTGTCTCCGCAGTGTTGGATGTTGATCTCCATGAGTTCATTCATCCTCATTTTTCACAGTCTTTTACTAGGCATTGCTCCTACTAGCCAGTTTCCTACTCCACACTGATGAGGGGCAATACCCCGAAACAGCTGTCTGTGGATACCATGTTTTGGCATAGGTGGTTTCATTCATTGGAGATTGCCCTTCCCGTGGTTGTTCCTTCCCGGGGAAAGACCTGGCTAGTCATTGCTTGTGTTGAGAAACATGTGATGGTGTCTCCGCGGCTTGAGTTTTGCATGTTTTTGATTGTCTTAAGTCTGCTTTTGCACCTGTACTGATTCACCCTAACCCAGCATATCCTTTCATTGTCAAAGTGGATGCTTTGGACTGTGCTCTGGGGGCCATCCTCTCACAAAGAATGGGATGCAAGGGCCATAATCGCTGCATTTAAGGAATGGAGGCACCATCTGCAGGGAGCAGCACAACAAGTTATTTTTGCTCACGGATCATTGCAATCTGGAATTTCTTAGATTTGTTAGATGTCTTTCTCCACAGCATGCTCATTGTAGCCTATTTTTGAATCAATTAATTTTGTCATTTCGTACCGCCCAGGGTCATGTAATGGGAAAATGGATGCTGTGTCCTGAATCCATGCCATGGATTCCATACCTGGGACCCCATCCTAGACCATCTTGTCTGATGCCAACTTTGTTGGAGTCGTTCATAATAAGGACTTATAGCAGACCATTAAGGAGGTCTATGATGCAGACCCATTTCTCGCCAAACCGACTGCTGATGTGAACTTAGTTCTCAAAAATGATATGTGGGTCTGGGATCAACATTTATATTCCTGAGGCCGTAAAGCTGCAGGTCCTCATATTTGTCCATGCTTCCAATTTGGCTGGTCATTGGGGGGTACAGAAGCCATTTTTTTGGTGGCCTGCCTGTTTGAAAAATGTGAAGAGCTACATTCTCTCTTGTGAAGTATGTGCATGCTTTAAAACGTCAAGTGTATCACCTACTGGATTGCTACAAGCACTACCCATCCCCTCTCACCATTGGGGGTCAATTTCGATGGATTTTATAGTAGAATTGTCCACCTCTGAGGGAAGAATTCTATTCTGGTGGTTATAGATCACCTTACTAAAGCTGCCCACTTCATCGCTTGTACTGGTCTTCCCTTTGCCATGGAGACGGTAGATCTGATCATCTAGAATGTGTTCCGGCTGCATGGAGTTCTGGACTAAATCATCTCCCATCGGGGAGTGCAGTTTACGTCCAGGTTCTGAAATGGATTCAGTTCTGCCCTTGGTGTTACTGTTTATCTGTCTTCTTTGTATCATCCTCAGACTAATTTGCAGATACAGGGGACTAATCAGACTCTGGAACAGTATCTTCGATGCTATATCAGCCATTCGCACGATGACTGGTCGGAGTTACTTCTGCTAGCATAATTTTTTTACAACTATCAGCGTTCATCTACTAAGGTAACATCCTTCTTTGCCAACTTGGGTTATCCTTAGTGATGAGCGAGCACTAAAATGCTTGGATACTCGTTACTCATGTCGAGCAAATTGGAATACTGGGGTACTTGACCTGAGCAACGAGCCCAATGTAAGTCTGTGGGAAAACCAAGTATTTTTACCATGACACCCCGGGAGTCCTTCTAAAGTTTAAAAAAAATCTGAAAATGATGGAAACAGTGCTCAAATGACATGGGAACATCATAGGGAATGCCCTTGGAAGCATTTCTGACTCCCAGGTCACAGCTGTGAATAATGTTGTCAGAATCTTACGCCATTTTTACAGGTGCACCAAAAAACATACAGAAACGAAACCAAAATTGATTTTCCTGGGAAATATGTTAAGGAACATCCTTTCCAGGGTAATGACTTTGATATAAGGCAAAATAATTAACACAAAACAAAAATTTTCCTCCACCACTTGGGCTATGTTCACACGTAGCGTTTTTGATGCATTTTTCAACTTTAGCATTGCTTTCAATCAAGACAAATGCATTCACTGGGAAATGTCATTTTAATAGTTTACAATCTTCTGGTGTGTGGCACATCATCAGACACATCATGTTTCATTTATGTAGGAGGGACTCTGAAATTCACAAAGTCTATTTTTAGAGGGCCAGCAGTCGGCCCTCACTATTCTTAGAGAGCCATCAGCCGGCTATGCTTTGTTGTTACCATGATTAAATATTGGGTCTCTTATACTGTTACTGCGTATGCAGTGATTGGTAGGGCTGCCCGAAATTTGGACGCACCCCAACAACCCATTGAACAGACGTCATGGATGACCACATGCAACCATCATTCTCAGTATTCATTTTGTACTCCCATACTGTTTTTTTATGCATTGAATGCAAGGCCTGCCCTGCACCAAAGTTACATGCACCCCAGTAAGCCTTTGAAGCCACATACTGGATGGCCACATGCAACCATAGTTCCCAGTATTCATTTGGTACTCCCATACTGTTTGCTAATGCATTGAATGCAAGGCCTGCCCTGCACCAAAGTTACATGCACTGGAATGTACGAACATACCACACTGCTCAATATAAGGCCTGTATGTTTATTTTTCTATAGAAAAATACTGTATACAATTACGGTAATACACAGCCAAAAAAGGAGAATGGAGGCCTGAAATGCCACAATTTGTCACCCACAGATAGATCAGGTGTCTGACGGAGATACCACACTGCTCAATATGTGGCCTGTATGTTGGTTTTTTTTACAGAAAAATACTATATAGAATTGCGGTAAGACAGCCAAAAAATGAGAATAGAGCCCTGAAATGCCACAATTTGTAGCCCACAGAGAGATCAGGAGTCAGGCGGAGATACCCCACTGTTTAATATGTGACCTGTATTTTTTTATTTATTTTTTACCCTAAAATAGTGTATAGACCTAGGGTAGCATACAGCAAAATCAGTAGAATGAAGGCCTAAAATGCCACAATTTGTAGCCCACAGATTGATCAGGCGTCTGATGGAGATACCACACTGCTCAATATGTGGCACTGATTATCTTAGTCTCCTGACACTATTTTTTTTGTTGCTACCTTTGGTTTTTCTGTGAGGGCCGTACAATTTCCCTACCATTGTTCTAACCCCATTGAGCTTATACTGGGTTCTTTTTCCCATTAGAGAAATATATATATTTTGGTATCATTGTTCATGATGGTGCGAGCAGAAATAAAAGGTGTTTTCTCACAGTCTATTAATTAGCATGTTACTTCCCAAAGTCCAGCCTTTAGGGTTGGTGGTGCTTGATATGTGCCTGTCATGAGTGTGTACCAGGTGCTTTTTGCATCCTCTAATTTCACTCATCTTTAATTACTGTTGCTGTTTTGTTCTGTTTTTAACAATATTTCTAATAAATTGGTATTTTTTTGCTATACATCTATGTGTACACTCTTGTTTTGGGCTGGATGCTCTGATAATTTTGTAGGTTGGCTCAATATGTGGCCTGTATGTTTATTTTTTTACAGAAAAATACTGTATACAATTACGGATTAACTGGGAGAGCACACTTTAATTAAAGTAAAATGAGACTCAATAGGTCAATGTGGTAAACACCTGTGTAGACAATGTGCCCTCTCCCAGAAAGTTGGATGGCAGACCACCCGGTACGAAATTAAAAGACCAACTGAGAATGGTGAGAGAAAAACTGATAGGAGCCGTAATATGAATTAATAAAAATGAAAAGGATAAAATTGCTTTAATAAAATAGCCTTTATTTAAGATTTGGCGCAACAACAAGAAATGTTAGATAAGTGCATAAAAAAGGCAATTAAGCCGCTATAGTATATTGAGCATATAAGTAAATATATAGGACCGTAAGTAAAGTACAAATAATAGCCCAGACAAAAATATGCTCATGTATCATATATACCCAAACCTCACAAGCCTGTGGCAGATAGTGGAACCCTATGAAAATAGCCTAGCAGAAAAAAATTACAAGTGCAAAAAACAATGGTTACTCCCATACGAGTTGAGCATAAATAATGCACATTGTGCAAAAAAATGCAATAATGCAAAATGTAGTGCAGAAAAATATGCAGCAGTGCAATAAAAATACAAAAGTGCAAACAATAATAACTCAGACTGCAACAAAAAATGTGACTGTGCACCTATAGTGCACTGAATCATGGGCCAGACATATAAACCACAAAAGGCAGTCATGTGCTAATGATACCTGTAAATCCAGCGAGGGGGGGAACGCGGTGTGCCTGTATAACGTGCCCCGATGCGCATTTCGGAAGTATCCTTCGAAGGCCTGAGATGCCATAAATTGTAGCCCACAGATAGATCAGGCGTCTGATGGAGATAACACACTGTTCAATATATGGCCTGTATTTTTTTATTTATTTTTTGACCCCAAAAAGTGTATAAACCCAGGGTAAGAGACAGCAAATACAGTAGAATTGAGGTCTGAAATGCCACAATTTGTAGCCCACAGATAAATCAAGCATCTGACGGAGATACCTCACTGTTCAATATGGCCTGTATGTTTTCTTACAGAAAAATACTGTATAGAATTATGGTAAAACACAGCCAAAAAAGGAGAATGTGGAGGCCTGAAATGCCACAATTTATAGCCCACAGATAAATCAGGGGTCTGACGGAGATACCAGACTGTTCAATATGTGGCCTGTATTTTTTAATTTTTTTGCCAAGCTAAATTGTTTCACCAAGTAGGCTTAGATAAGACACAACAAAAATAATTCTATGGAGGTCTGAAATGGCACACTTTTGAGCGCAATGGTATGCGATCCATGTGGCAGACAAAACACGGTGTAAAATATCTGCCTTGTAGCCAAATATTTTTTTTGGCAGTTAAGTATTTTTTGGGCAGCAAAATGGTGTCAAGAAATTCTGTAAGACGCTCCAATAAAATTTTTCAGTACCACAAAAATGTCAGAAATTTCCGCGCACTCAGATGTGATGGCTGGGATGGGCAGCCCAATTTAAAATAGTTGAATTTTCATGCTGTACTATGAAAAGGCTCTGCCTGTATACTGCTGTGTCAACAAGCAAATGGAAGAACAAAAAGGGAGCTCTGGATTGCTTTGGAACAAAATAATCATTACTAAGATGCCAAAAAAATTATTCCTGCCTACTGATACCTGGGGCTATGTATATGGTCAATATATGTAATAGGCAGCAGACAGTAATGGAATGGACCCACTTGATGTATGCAATGATATCTACACTACCGTTCAAAATTTGGGGTCACCAAGACAATTTTGTGTTTTCCATGAAAAATCACACTTTTTTTAATCAAATGAGTTGCCAAATGAATTTAAAATCTAGTCCAGACACTGACAAGGTTCGAAAAAAAAGATTTTTATTTGAAATAATAATCTTCTCCTTCAAACTTTGCTTTTGTCAAAGAATGCTCCCTTTGCAGCAATTACAGCATTGCAGACCTTTGGCATTCTAGCAGTTAATTTTCTGAGGTAATCTGGAGAAATTTCACCACATGCTTCCAGAAGCCCCTCCCACAAGTTGGTTTGGCTTGATGGGCACTTTTTGTGTACCATACGGTCAAGCTGCTCCCACAACAGCTCAATGGGGTTGAGATCTGGTGACTGCGCTGTCCACTCCATTACAGATAGAATACCAGCTGCCTGCTTCTTCCCTAAATAGTTCTTGCATAATTTGGAGGTGTGCTTTGGGTCATTGTACTGTTGAAGGATGAAATTGGCTCCAATCAAGAGCTGTCCACAGGATATGGCATGGCGTTGCAAAATGGAGTGATAGCCTTCCTTATTCAAAATCTCTTTTACCTTGTACAAATCTCCCACTTTACCAGCACCAAAGCAACCCCAGACCATCACATTACCTCCACCATGCTTGACAAATGGTGTCAGGCACTCTTCCAGCATCTTTGCAGTTGTTCTGCATCTCACAAATGTTCTTCTGTGTGATCAAAACACCTCAAACTTGGATTCGTCTGTCCACAACACTTTTTTCCAATCTTCCTCTGTCCAATGTCTGTGTTCTTTTGCCCATATTAATCTTTTCTTTTTATTAGCCAGTCTCAGATATGGCTTTTTCTTTGCCACTCTGCCCTGAAGGCCAGCATCCCAGAGTCGTCTCTTCACTGTAGACGTTGACACTGGCGTTTTGCTTGTACTAGCTAATGAAGCTGCCAGTTGAGGACCTGTGAGGCGTCGATTTCTCAAACTAAAGACTCTAATGTACTTGTCATGTTGCTCAGTTGTGTAGCGGGGCTTCCCACTTCTCTTTCTACTCTGGTTAGAGCCTGTTTGTGCTCTCCTCTGAAGGGAGTAGTACACACCGTTGTAGGAAATCTTCATTTTCTTGGCAATTTCTCGCATGGAATAGCCTTTTCTTTCTAAGAACAAGAATAGACTGTCGAGTTTCACATGAAAGTTATTTTTTTCTGGCCATTTTTAGAGTTTAATTGAAGCAACAAATGTAATGCTCCAGATTCTCAACTAGCTCAAAGGAAGGTCAGGTTTATAGCTTCTCTAGTCAGCCAAACTGTTTTCCGCTGTTTCTAACATACTTGCACAAGGGTTTTCAAGGGTATTCTAACCACCCATTAGAATTCTTGCACAGTTAGCAAACACAAAGTATCATAAGAACATTGGAGTGAAGGTTGCTGGAAATGGGCCTCTATACACCTATGAAGATATTTCATTATAAACCAGATGTTTGCAGCTAGAATAGTAATTTACCACATTAAAAACGTATAGAGGGTATTTCTGAATCATTTAATGTTAGCTTCATTGCTTCATTGGAAAAAAACTGTGCTTTTCTTTCAAAAATAAGGAAATTTTTAAGTGACCCTAAACTTTTGAACGGTAGTGTAGATACCCACATACAGAGCCTGCATGCCTTGCACTGATATGTATATATGTACATACACTCCCTGCCTACCTAGCACTGAATCTATATACTCCATAATTGATCCTTAGAAGCTTAGCTGGATATGTGGATTCAATGATTGAATACCCACACTAACTAATAAAAGCACAAATCTCTCCCTATCTCAGCAGCATCTCTCTCTACACTGTCTGATTCCATAGGCAACTTGGCCAAGCAGGGTGGTGCAACGTCAGATATACACCTGATGACGCTGTGCGGCCAGCCAATCACTATAATGCCACAACAAAGATGGCTGCGGCATTACAGTGCGTGGCAGACAATCCCTGCATGTTGATTGGTCCTCTCTGTATTTTTGATGGGTTTTTAGTAATATTTGACACTATAATGCACTTTAACTTCCCCTGATGAGTATATTAAAAGGAAACATGTCAGGAAGCGCCAAGCATGGGGTCATAATTTAAAGGGGTTCCACACTAATTCCTTCCATGGGGTACTAGGTGGGTGAAAGCAAATACCTCCCCCCTCTGGCAATAGGAATCGGTGGCCCTTCAAAAAGGTTGGACAGATGAAACAAATGAGGTGAGATCATTCCATTACTATTAACTCCGGAATACTAAATGGTAAGGATAATTACACTCTACCTCATACTATGAACACAATATTGAATTAAAGAGTATTGTTATTTGAGCATTGATAATTGCGTTGTTCACGCTGAGTAAATTTTGAAACTTTGGGTATTTCTTTTAATTTCATGTACTATATGTGTTATATGTTTGTGTTTTGGTATCACTTCTGAAAGTATTTTAATCGTATTTAATAAAATAGTATTTTAGTAATTAGTCCTACCCTGCTTTTTCTGATCCTCTAAAGAGCGCCAAACTTGCAGGGCGGAGACCCGAACTCCTGCCGAATAATCCTTGAAATGCTTGGTGCTCACCGAGAACTGCAAGTACAGTGATACTCAGGTGAGTACAGAGTAGTGGCAAACATGCTCGCTCATCACTAGTTATCATCCCAGTATTCTTCCCAGATTCGCCGATCGATGCACTGGTGCCTGAGAAGTTGGCGGTAATGAGACAGAATCTGGAAACCTTGAAGGAATCACTGTCTACTGCACAGAAAAGATTTAAAAGATCTGCCAATAGATTTCGGAGGCCTGCATCTATGTTCAAGGTAGGTGACTTTGTGTGGTTATCCACAAAAAACTTGAGATTGAGCTTTCCGTCACAGAAACTGGGACCTAAATCCATCGGCCTGTTCAAGATCTCTGGGATCGTGAGTTCCATTGCCTGTCGTCTGAAGTTACCAAGGACCTTGAAGGTACATCCTGTGTTTCATGTCTCCCTATTAAGACCAGGGTCTCCAAATAATTTTCAGGGTCATATTAACAGTTTATTATGGAGAAGATTCTAGACTCTAGGATCCGCAGGAATCAACTTCAGTACCTCAAGTGGCAAGGATATCCTTCTGAGGAAAACTCTTGGAAGCAAGTGAGCAATATCTGTGCTCCTCAAAATATTACACTATTCCATCAGTATTATTCTGAAAAGCCTGGCCCTGGATTGTCCTGATTCCGCTTCTGAGGTGGGAGTAATGTAAGGATTTCAGACTTTCCTTTGTGCCTGTTTTGTCCTGATACAAGATGAAGTCTTGTATCTCGCCCTGCCATGGAACTTCCTGCTGTCCTGATTATTTAAGTCCAGGTCGTGTGCTCCTCTCTGCCTGAGTATTTTGTTGCTGTTGGCTCCTGAGTCCTGCTGTTCTGCTGGTGGATTCCCTGCTGCTGCTGCTTGTTACTCGGTGCTCTGCCTCTCCTTGTTCTGCTGCCTATAGTCCTCTGGGCGTCTCCCTGATGCTGTCTGTGCTTAACTACTGTCTGGACTTTTAGTTGTAGCTATTCACCCCTGGAACTGCTGTGGCCTGTAAGGAATGCTGACAGTATCTTCTCTTTTAGGTCTGTGTTTGTGTGGGATGCTGTGCGGGAATTGTGCGGGACTTAAAGCCCAAAAGGTACACATAGTGACCTTCTCTTGTTAATGCCACTCCTGTATAAAGCTGGACTTCCACATTTAAGTGCTGAGTGCATTCCCACCTTTATGATTGCTGGACTTCTACACTTTACTGCTGTGTGAGAGACAAAGCAGCGAAAATACTGTTCTAGATTTTGATTGATGCGCTCTGTTTGTCCATTCGACTGAAGATGGAAAGCCGACAAGTGAGACAACTTAATCCCCAAGCATTGTACAACAATGCAAACTATCAGTACGACACAATATGTGAGTAGGGGAAACCACAATACAAAATATGGAAATGAACAAACAACAAAATATACTTCACCGGACTCCAAATTAAGATTTGAGTATAAATAGCTACTCCAAAACAGGACAGGTATGCAAGAGACACGCAAATGCTACAGTCGGCATGCAGGAATGTTCTGAGGGAGAAGGCTTTCCCAGCAGCCTCAGTCATTAATCAAAAAGTTAACTGCCAAGCTGAACATCAGTGAGCACACCACCGCCAATGCCCAAACTCAAGCTGAGCAACAGGAAGGTCTAAGACTACACAACAGACTCCCCAGTGTGAATAGAGTCCACAGCTGGCATTACAATATCTTATCAGAGAAATCTGTTTCCTTCTCCTCCTACAACTGATCCTTCATTTTCAAAATTTTCAATTCATAGGTAAAATCTGTATACAATGAAGACAGATTTTTATGCTTCTGAGATAGGAAATGTGGAAATGAGGAAGAAAAGGGAGGAGCTTGGCCATAGCTCCTCCCTCCTTCCATCTACTTAGATTCTTATCAGTAACAACTGCCATCTCCTTTCTTTGTAATGTAAAAATCTGTCTTCACTGAACACAGATTTTACCCATGATTTCAGACTTTTGAAAATGAATGATCAGTTGTAGGAGGAGAAAGAAGCAGATTTCTCTGATAAGATATTTTACAAAGTTTCTTGTGTGTATGTATACTATTGATTTATGAAATAAAAATTAAGAAGAAGCTTACATTTTAAGGCTATGTGCACACGCTGCAGATTGGTCTGCGGATTTTTCCATGCGGATTTTGCAAAATCCGCAGGTCAAAAGACCTGCGGTTTACCTGCGGATTAGCCTGCGGTTTTGCCCTGCGGTTTATCACCTCTACAATGGAGGAGATGGTAAACCGCAGCGGAATCAGCAGAAAAGAATGACATGTCAATTCTTTCTGCAGATTGGAAACAGCAGCAAAAACCGAGTGGAAAATTCCGCACCATCTGCACTGCGGTTTCCAATTTCCATAGGATATAATGGTACTGTACAACGCATGCCAAAACCGCAGCAGAATCCGCAGCGTGCGCACATACCTTAAGTCTTCTGAGAATGCTGCTGATATTCATTTACTCTATGTGATTATTTTGGCATAAATGTTCACACTTTACGTACTTGGTTGTATATACTCTGTCTTTCCACTGCCATCTATTAGCTTCGTTTTCTCATGTTGTAGCCTTGTCTTGGCACCTGTTTTCGACATGCTGGACTCTAACCATTTCATCTTCAATAGTGCTTACACTGTGCTGTTCTTATTTGAGTGCTTTATTGTCTTATGCCCGCCAATGCTTTGTGGCTACACATCTCCTTGTCTACTTTGAACATTTTATAGCATAGTGTGTAACTGTCAGGCTTGTGCTGAAATAAATAAAAGCTTAAGTAATGATGGACGGCATCCTAAACTTCCTAAGCTGCTAAAGAGGATGTTAGATGAGCAAGTGAACATTGTGTTCCAACAGTGCTCATCTCTGTAAAGCATACCAAATGAAGCAAACGCTACTTAAAAATTAAAAGCAGTTGCAAATTTATTTTACAAGTTGATAATAATACAGCACTGTTTGCGTTTGAATATATTGATGCTCACTTGTTGGGAACATTAATGAGAGAAGAATAAAATGCACTCCTGATCTGACTGTGTATCAATGCATAGCCATGACCTTCAAAACTATCCACAGCCTTGTATTGCTAATATGTAAATTGTATTAGTCTTTATTTCTTTATAAAATTAAATGAATTTTCATTCCTAACTTGAAATTAGGCTTCCCTCCAAAATATTGTTTGTGCAAAAATCTAGTACTGATGTGTCCAGGAATGAATAAAAATAATGTGCAGCTCTTTATACCTTAAGAAATTGAAAGAATGCAAAATCGGCATATACATGACAGATGAGATTTAATAGAAGAAAAATTGGCATTGTAGAAAATAAGCTCAAGGCACTAGTCAAGCATAATGAAACATAATGAGACACATTTGGACTTGTATACATGGTTCTTTTACTTTAGAACCTCGATATTCTACTTGTGCAGAGCATGTTGTTCCTTATTAAAGTAGGGATCATTATATAGTTATTTTTATCAGCAGGGCAGTGTTTATTATGATGATAAAATGGTGCTATATCCTGTATTCACGGCAGTTGCCTAAAAGGAATTGTAAATAACTAATCTTATGCTAATATTTCTTATCATTGCTCGGTAGGAATAGATGCAGGAATATAGTTTGATACTTTCCTAAACAAATTTGGAACTCATATACAAAAACTTTTCCTCTCATCTCATAAGCTATATTCTGCTATCACTGTCTCGATTATTTATACTGTCTACTCTTTATGTATGTACAACTGGTTCTACATATAGTTATATAGTTAAATAGGTTGAAAAATATATAGGACTATCAAATGTAACCTTCCTCCTCCAGTTATACATTCTCTATTGTTAGATTTATAAGTAGAGTTGAATGAATTTTTCAAAATTCTGTTCCGATTACGATAGGATGCGAATATTGTATTTGCAATATTCGTCGAACACAGCCAAACATCATTTGAGTCAATGGGAGTAGAAATGACCGAATATGTTCATAATCGATCGTCAAACATAAATTTGTCGCGAATACTGTGGCACCTGATGAAGACGGAGGTTATCCGTTGAAACGCGTAGTGGAACTTAATAAAGAAGAAAACCTTTCAAGCTTCTCCCTTTCCTTTGCGCTCCCCTGCGATCGGGTTACCCTGCTTCCCATGTTTATATCCTCTCTAGAGGCACCCGAAAGGAGCAGCATCGGATTACTATTACCAGTGCCCTGAGACCTGTCAGCCTGGCGCTCCATATATCTGTCTCACTCTGACTATTTCAAATAAAAAAAAAATAACCTGATCGCTAATTGGCATAGTGAAAAAAAATTAAAACGCCAGAATTAGTTTTGTTTGGTCGTCGCGACATTGTATTAAAAAGAATGTATCTGCACAAAAGTGCTATCATTAAAAATGTCAGCTCTGCATGCAAAAAATAAGCCCACACCAAACCCGAGATCACAAATAATGGAGACGCTACGGGTCTCGGAAAATTGCGCATTTTTTTTTTTTTTAGCAAATTTTGACATTTTTTTTAACCACCAAAAGAGAACCTAAAAATGTTTGGTGTCTATGAACTCATAATGACCTGGAGAATCATAATGGCAGGTCAGTTTTAGCATTCAGTGAACCTAGCAAAAAAGCCAAACAAAAAACAAGTGTGGGATTGCACTTTTTTTTGCAATTTCACCACACTTAGAATTTTTTTACCATTTTCAAGTATTCAACATGGTAAAACAATGGTGCTGTTCAAAACTACAACTCGTCCTGCAAAAAATAAGCCCTCAAACAGCCATAATGACAGAAAAATAATAAAGTTATGCCTCTGGAAAGAAGGGGAGCAAAAAACAAAAACAAAAAAATCGAAAAAAGCTCCAGACATGAAGGAGTTAAATCATAATGACAACCCAAAACATCCAAATGACCCTGATCAAAAGTTTACATACCCCATTTCTTAATAATTTGCATTGCCCCCTCTAACATCAATGGAAGCTTGAAGTCTTTTGTGGTAGTTGCGTATGAGGTTCTTTATTTTCTCAGATGGTAAAGCTGCTCACTTTTCTTGGAAAAAGCATCCAGTTCCTGTAAATTCCTGGGCTGTCTAGCATGAACTGCGCGCTTGAGATCTCCCCAGAGTGGCTCAATGATATCGAGGTCAGGAGACTGAGATGGCCTCTCCAGAACCTTCACTTTGTTCTGCTGTAACAGGTCGACTTGGCCTTGTCTTTTGGATCGTTGTCATATTGGAACGTTCAAGTACATCCCATGCTCAGCTTCCAGCCTGATGATTGCAAATTTGACTCCAGTATTTGCTGATAACGTGCTGAATTCATCTTTCCTTCAACTTTGACTAAGTTTCCTGTGCCTTTGTAGCTCACACATCCCCAAAAAATCTGCTTTGCAGTAGGAATGGTATGCCTTTCATCATTGGCTTTGTTGACCTCTCTCCAAATGTAACGTTTATGGTTGTGGCAAAAAAGTTTAATTTTGATCTCATCACTCCAAATTACCTTGTTCCAGAAATTTTGAGGCTTGTCTCTGTGCTGTTTTGTATATTGCAGATGAGATACTTTGTGGCATTTGTGCAGTAATGGCTTTCTTCTGATGACTCGACTATGCAGCCCATTTTTCTTCAAGTACCTCCTTATTGTTCAAGATAGGAAAAGGGGAAAGGGAATACTCAGTGCTTACCAGAGTATCACAGGACCTCGGGTGCCAGGTTCAATGTGGCTGTAATCCACTTGTAAATGCAGGCAAAGAGAAAAAACAGCACCAGGTGATTCCATAAAAATTCTAATTTTTAAATTTTATTTAATCCATTGCTTGAAAAAAGTTAAAAAACATACGTGTCATTAAATGTCAAAGGGCAAAACATTCCCCCGCAAGCCTGACGCGTTTTGTACATCATGTTCTTACTCATAGGCAGCTAAAAAGACAATGAACATACAAAGTTTATAACACATACACAAACCCAACCCCACATGTGAAAACAAATACAAAACAAATGGACCAGTCATTATATGGTGGAATCGACTTTCGAATCTTGGTCTAAAAGAATAAAAAGCAGAATTACAATCATGTGGCAAACAAATATCGTTCTATCAAATAGTGCGCTTATCATTAATATGCAAAAATAGAACAATTAGTTGACACATATTCAAACACTTATAATGTTAATAAAGTCATCACTATTACAACTATGAGAAAATTTAAGCACAGATGATCATAAGGACATTTACTTCAATTTCCTACAAGAAAAGAAAAGATGCCAAAGGTAAAAATCGTGTCCAGTGAATTATATGCAGACATCAATTCTGTACATATCTCTGTGCTATTATACCAGCAGAATATATTCCTACAAAGAAAAAAAAAATTATTGTGTTGATGTGTTACCCTAATCACTTCCACACTCTCCATGACAGTTCACAAAGTGCACACACTTCATATTATATCTATATCTGTCAGTTTTCTTGATTAAACTGCATAAATTACACTTTTTACCTCCGCACAAAAATTACCTGCATGTTGTAACCAGATTGCAGTAGGGGATGGATGAATTAACAAACATACTGGGGGATAAGATGTTACCAATAGTTTTGGCTCATCTCGGAACACACCTACAGCCTTGTGTAAGGATCCTTGAAAGAATTGGATCCTGATGCAATATTGGTAGGAATTTGTGAAGTAAATGCATGATGTTGTGGAACTCGCAGGTACGCAGGATGCTGTGACGAGGCGAAGTCGGAGCAAGTTTCAATTCAACTTTTATATACAGATTATTAGAATAACTGGCAATCTAACAGTAGTTGTCCTCGCAGGGATTTAAACAATAACACACACAGATAACCCGAGATCTCTAAACGGCAGGTGCCGGTAACTATATGGCCGCGAATTGGCCAACTCCTAGTCCTGGAACTATGAAGAACTAACAACAAAATGTCACTTATCCTTCTCCGATGTCCTGCAGAGTTATTATCCGGGAAGTGTTCGTTCGGCTCTGCAGCCGCTGGGCCCAGCTGACGAGGACCAGATGCAGGCTTCTGGTGTTCCTATGCCCAGGTGTAGATGACACACAGAAGGCCCCAGGGGAATCCCTTAGCGTAGGGTCCCCTCGGAGAGGTGAGATGATGGCAGCCAGGGGTGGCAGCAGGTAGGTCGAAGCCACGGGCTGGAGCCGAGTAGTGGCGGCCGCAGGTGGCAGTGGGTAGGCTGCAGCCGCGGGCTGGAGTCGGGCAGTGGCGGCCGCGGGTGGCAGCGGTATGCCGCAGCCACGGGTCTCGGCGTCGGGAGCGCGACCACGGGGATCCGGTTGCTGCCAGTCGGCTGGGTCTCTTGGAGCTGTCCTCTCCCTGGCACCGGTGAGTCCCCATCCAATCTCTCTGGCAGACGCTGGTGTCTCTCGGCTCTCTGGCACCACCTAGGCTTCCTACTCCTTCTCTCCCGCTCTGACGAGTGCCCCCTGCTGGAGTCCTCAGTCCCTTTTATAGTTGCTTCGTCCCCATACTTTCTAGAACTGTCTCTGGTCCGTCCTCTAATTATGTCCCCTGAAAACAACACCCTTGGAACCTTGGTGACAGCTTCCTTGGTTCCAGCCCAGTCACATAGCGGAAACTCGCCCTCCTACACTCCTCCATCCTTTGTGCTCGGCAGTCCTTGGGTGAGGGTATGGGAAGGTTCGTTTTTATGTTTTGGCACTGCAGCCTTTTCTGCCACACGAATTGGTCCTGTTCATAGCGTTCGGGGGGGTTTTCCTGCTGTAGACCGCTTGGAGCATCGCGGTTCAGTTGTGGCAACTGAGTCCTCTGTGGTGGTGGAAGGTGATTGGATGACTGGGGTCGCTGGAGTGTTGGCCCCTGAGGTGTCTGCTTGTACTACTGGGGGACCTTCTTCATCGTCATCATCCCATACAATGGGTGGCGACTCGGGGACCTGAGGAGATGCCTCAGGCTGTTCGGGGTCTGTGGATATAAAAGGCCATAGCATATTGCAATGTACTGTTCGGGTGGAATGATCTCCCTCCCGGTCTGACTGTATCTCATACATCGGCCCATTGGGACTTATTCGTCGCAGTATTCGGTATGGACTCTCTTCCCAGCGGTATTCCAACTTGTTTCGGGGCGCTGGTCTCTTACGAGTATGCGATCCCCCTTATGTAGCTCTGCGGGTTATGACGAGGCTTTCCCTGGATGTTCCAGTCTTGGAGCTTTGCTTGGACCAACCGATGCAAGGGTTTGCAGATGGTACCGATGATTCGGGACCCACGAGGAGACTCCTGTTCATGGGTGTTCCTCCTCTGGGTCCAACTCCACTTTTATGATCCCCTTGCCTGCCCGCCCGAAGAGTAGCGAGTACGGGTTGTGGCGGGTGATCCGGTGTACCCAGTTGTTGTATACGCAGACCAATTTGCGGACATATTCGGGCCAATAGGTCTTTCAGTCGTCCTCCAGGGTACGTAACATTTGAATTAAGATCCGGTTGAATCGCTCACAGGCCCAGTTCCCTTACGGATGATATGGTGTAATTCGAGATTTGTCGATGCTATATAGACGATGTAGTTCCTCCATTACTTTTCCCAAGAAGCAGGCACCTTGGTCTGAGTGGATTCGCTGGGGACAGCCGTACACTTGAATAAAGTTCTTACAGATTGCATAGGTGGCCAATTCTGCTGTTTGATCTTGGGTTGGGGTCACCACGTCGAATTTGGTAAAATGGTCCACCATAACTAGACAGTTTTCGTACCCTTGGTGGGCCAGCCCGATGGTAAGGTAGTCCACCATTAGTAGCTTGAGGGGTGCCGATGTTACTATCGTTTGCATCGGGGCCCGTTGTTCAGGTGGTTTAGTTAACTCACATAGGCGGCACGCATGGCAAACTCCTTCTACTTCAGTCTGTATTCGGGGATGGTAGGCCATCTGTTGTAACCACTGAAAAGTCTTTTGGGCCCCAAAATGAGCACCTTTTTCGTGGGCCTCACAAGCAAGTGCAGTGAGGTGGGCCCCGGGTACCACTACCTGCCACACTACTGTCGGTTCTGTGCATAGCGCTGTTTTCCGATACAGTAGTCCACCTTTGATCACCAGTTTCTCCCACTGGCGTAACATTAGCAGCATGTCTCTAGACAGTGTTTTCCTTTGGGTGTCATCGGGCAGCTGCTTCTTGGCAACCCATCGACGTAAGGGGCCAAATTCCCCATCTTCTTGTTGCTGTTGAATCCACTCATCCCGGGACTGCTCTAAGATGCACCTAGTGGGTCCCGCCTGGGCCTGTTCCTGTGTTACTGCTGTGATTTTGGCGGATTTTAGGGAAAACGATGTTTCTTCTCCTTCTAGCTCTTCATCTCGGCTCCTTCCTGGAGCCGTACATCAAATCCGGGACAGGGCATCAGCATGTACGTTCTCCGCCCCCCGTTTGTAGATGATTTTGTATTTGAACTTGGCCATTCGAGCCACCCACCGTTGTTCCAAGGCCCCTAACTTGGCATTTTCAAGATGGGACAGCCGGTTGTTGTCAGTTCATACCACTACTTCAGAGCCTGCTAGGTACTCCACGAATCGGTCCGTCATGGCCCATACTACCGCAAGAAGCTCGAGTTTAAAGGAGCTGTAGTTGTCAGGGTTGCGTTCGGAGTCGTGAAGCGATCTGCTGCCGTAAGCGATCACCTTCTCTCGGCCGTCCTGTACTTGTGACAACACAGCTCCCAGCCTGTGCAGGCTCCCGTCGGTGTGCAGGATGAACGGTTGCAAAAAATCCTTGTAGGCCATCACTGGGGCTTCTGAGAGTGCGGTTTTGAGGTCTCAAAAAGCTTCCTCCTGCGGTTCACTCCATTGGATCTTCCAGCTGTTGGCTCCAGCTGGGGTTCCCCTCAGCAGGTCTTGCAGGACTCAGGCTCGGCGGGTGAAGTTTTTTACAAAGCGACGGTAATATCCGGCCAACCCCAGAAAGGCCCGCACATCTTTTCTTGTCTCGGGGGTAGGCCACTCCTGTATCACAGCGACCTTCTCCATAGACGGCATCACACCCTCAGTGGAAATGACATGCCCCCGGTATTCGATTTGGGTACAGAACAGGTGACATTTCTGGAGCTTTACCTTCAACCGTACCTTTGCAGCTAGCCGAGCACCTTACCCTGACGTTGCAAGTGTTCCTCGAACATGGCGGCATAGATGATGATATCGTCCATGTATATCAAGGTGGCCTCAAAGTTGAGGTCACCAAGACACAGCTAAATTAGCCGCTGAAAGGTCCCAGGGGCGTTGGCCAGCACAAACGGCATGCAAGTGAATTTGAACAGTCCCATGGGTAATCCCAGCAAAGAGCAAACAGATGAACGGCAAACTAGGGCACACAAATCACCACATTAACAGACGGAGCTATTCATCTGAAGTATTGCGGTATATATTTCAGTCAAAAAACGGAGGTGCTTGAATGAAAAAACATAAATATTTCAATGTGAAGTGAAAAAAAAAGAAATATGCAGCACTCACCAATATAGCTGAAAAACTGTGCGTCTTTATTTCACATGAATTCCATCAATGGATATGTGGACATGCAGGATGTTAGAGGAATGCTAGGGGAGGGAGGTGCTGGACAACGGCCATTTTGCGATTACTCGCTTCTACTGGTCCTGGTACCATGGGTAAGATGAAGGCAGTTTTTGCTCCATCTTCTTCCGAATTGGCACCTGCCAGTATCCGCTGGCTAAGTCTAGGGTAGAAAATTACGTCGCCTTTCCCAGTGCTAACAGGGACTCCTCTATACGGGGAAGTGGGTATGAGTCCTTGATAGTACAGGCGTTCAGCTTTCGGTAGTCCAAGCAGAATCGCAGTGTGCCATCTTTCTTTCGCATCAACACAATGGGGGCTGCCCAGGGACTTTGACTTTCCCGGATAACCCCCTTCCGCAGTATCTGACCCAAAAGTGTTTTCACCAACTGCGGCGGGATCTGCCGGTATCGCTCTCTGATGGGGGCCGTTCCTTCGGTGGGAATGTCGTGCGTGATTGCCGTGGTGCACCCGAAGTCATCTTCATGGCTTGCAAATACCTCTCGATAATGGCCCAGGAGGGCTTCCACCTGGTGGATTTGAGTCGGGGCTAGGCCGGAAAGCTCTGCTCACATTTTTTTCCAGGATCACTCGCCCTTCCTGGGGTCCCCTCGGTCTGGACGGAAAGTACAGTTACAGCCCACGGGTCGCCTGCATTCACCTCTAGTTGTAGTGCTGGGGGAGGGAGCACCTCCTCCAGGGGTTTCACCAGCTTTGCCATTTTGACATGAGGTCGGAGGACGACGTCTTGGTCTTCCAAGTTGACACAGCGTACGAGGACCGTTCCCTTTCTCAGGGTGGCCAGGGCAAGGGCCACCAGGACTCAATGGGGCAAGCATTAAGAGAAGCATTTCTCCACCTGCACCTCTACCCCCTCCAGAGGTACATGGGCCAGGACAGGCAAAGCAACTACTGTCTGTCCTGGCGGCAGCACAAGCTGATGAGCCACAGGTGCGATCACCTTCCCCAGCGCCTCCCCCTCTTGGCAGGCCTCTTGGTCCAGCTCCCCCAGCACCAGCTGTTGGAAGACTTGCCCCTGGGGGGTGCGAGAGCTCCATTGTTTCAAAGTCTCTTGGGTTGGCTCACTGAGGAGCAGGCTGCCAAACTCCCATAATATATTCATGCCCAGGGTAACGACGCGTTTTTCGCTTGCGTTCCCCTGGGTCAGAACTACACCTCGTCGGCCCAACTGACACATAAAAATTTGCATCCACGCCATTTCGACGACAGGGATTGGCAGCTGGTTAGTGTCCAGTAGCTTTATTGCGAACCCCCATTGGGGCCTCATGGCTCCGGGGAAGTGCTGTCGAAAATAAGTCTCTGGCATGGTCGTAACTTGTGACTCCGTGTCCACTAGGCAGCGCACCGCGCATCTTTCGAGTTCGGCCCTTATCAGCGGACACTTTGCGATTAGATTTTGGGACTTCCACCACCCTTCATTGTGGGTTTTGGCTCCGAGTGGCATCCCTCCAGCTCAGAGCCCTTTAGTTTAATGGCTGCCGTAGAGGGTATTTCCCACGCCGAGGACACTCTTGGGCATAGTGGCCACTTCACCGCAGTCAAAACAAGTCGGAGGCCATGGGGGGCGGCTGCCCCAGGGGTTATGGGGGTTCCAAGACATTGCGCCCGGCCCTGGCCGGCTGACCGTAGTGTCGACCTTCCTCTTCACCTCAGCCAATTCGCCTCTGATATTCTTCAGCTCTTGCCGCATTTCTTCCACCCATTGGGGCTCTCCAATGGCATTCACGGAGACTTCAGTACTCCGGACCTTCCCCACGGGGGCTGTCACCCCTTGCTCTCGCTCCCATGTGCGTGCCTCTCTCCCTATCTTTGAGAAGGTCATACGCGAATTCACCCTTACACGTTCCCACAAAGCTTGCTTGGTCAGGGGGTCTTCCAGTCCAGTCACTAAGAGTTCGCTGATATGAGCTCATTTTCTGCTCCACCAGTTGAGAGTTCTCCTTCTGTTCTCCCTCTGGTAGTGACAGGAGGTAGTGAGGTTGGTTTAATTGGTAGTGATCTGCCACCTGGTGAGGAGGATAACGATTGGATCTCTGGAGTATCAGACTGAATATAAGACAGCCGACGCCCTATCCTGGTGCTGGTGATTCAATCTGCTTCTCAGGTCTTGGACTCAGCTCTGTTCCAGTCTTCTCAAGTTAAGTTTGTTTTTGCTAATGTTCACACTTGCTCTTGTTGGTCAATTCAGTTTTTTGTGTGGTCAGCCAGCCCGGCTGGGCTGTGCTGAATTTCCACTCTTATTTATCTGTATTTGCCAATTTCCTTTTTTTTGTCCCTTATTAGATTGGCCTCTTTTTGCTCTGTCTCAGAATATTTCAGAGTGCTGATATAGTGGGAGAAGTCTAGTGACTTCAGGGTTAATTTTGCTATCAGATGTGTTGGACATTATTTTTGGTAGGGTGTTTGGCAGATTGCAGACAGTGTCTTTCCTTTCCTGTCCTTTCTAGTTAGTTTGGCCCCATCGTTTGCAAAAAATTCCTAAATTGCTGGTTTTTGTTCATTCTGCCTCCACAAAAATCGGAATAGAAAGAGATCAAAAAGTGTCATGTGCCCAAAAATGGTACCAATAAAAATGACAGCTCATCCTGCAAAAACTAAGCCCACACATGACTCTGTGGGCCAAAATATGGAAAAATTATAGCCCTCAAAGTACGGCGATGCAAAAGTTTCTTACAAAAAAAAGCATTTTTTAGTGTGTGACAGAAGCTAAACACGAAAAAAGGATATAAATCTGTTATCAATGTAATCGCACCGACCCGAAGAATAAAGTCACCTAATCACTAATACCGCACAAGGAACGGTGTAATAAATAAAACCAATTCTTCACCTTTTGTGAATTTGTTCATTCTGCCTCCCAAAGATCGCAGTAAGGCGACCACAGTGGTTTACCTTCACATATGGGGTATCAACATACTCAAGACAAATTGCACAACTTTTGGTGTCTTATTTCTCCTGTTACACTTGTGAAAATAAAAATTTGGGGGCAAAAAGATAATTTTTTGTGGAAAAAAATATGATTTTTTACTTTTACGGCTCTACGTTATAAACTTCCGTGAACTACTTGGGGGTTCAAAGTGGTCACCAGACATCTAGATAAGCTCTTTGGGGGGTCTAGTTTCCAAAATGGAGTCACTTGTGGGGGGTTTCTACTTTTTAGGCAAATCAGAGGCTAGGCAAACGCAACATGACGCCCGCAGGCCATACCATCAAAGTCTGCATTCCAAAATGGCGCTCCTTCCCTTCCAAGCTCTGCCATGTGCCCAAACAGTGGTTCCACCCCACATATGGGGTATCAGCGTACTCAGGACAAATTGCAAAACAACTTTTGGGGTCCTATTTCTCCTGTTACCCTTGTGAAAATAAAATTTGTGGGCAAAAAGATAATTTTTGTGGAAAAAATATGATTTTATTATTTTCACGGCTCTACTCTATAAACTTCTGTAATGCACTTGGGGGTTCAAAGTGCTCACCACACATCTAAATAAATTCCTTAGGGGGGGGTCTAGTTTCCAAAATGGTGTCACTTGTGGGGGGTTTCCACTGTTTAGGCACATCAGGGGCTCTCCAAACTCGACATGGCATCCAATCTATATTCCAGCCAATTTTGCTTTGAAAAAGTCAAACAGCGCTCCTTCCCTTCCAAGCTCTGCCATGCACCCACACAGTGGTTTACCCCCACATATGGGGTATCAGGGTACTCAGAACAAATTGCACAATAACTTTTGGTGTCCTGTTACCCTTGGAAAAGTAAAAATTGGGGGCGAAAAGATTATTTTTTTGGAAAAAATATGATTTTTTAATTTTGCGGCTCTATGTTGTAGACTTCTGTGAAGCCCTTGGAAGCTCAGAGCTCTCACAACACATCTAGATAAGTTCCTTGGGGGGTCTAGTTTGCAAAATGGGGCCACTTGTGGGGGGTTTCCACTGTACAGGCACATCAGGGGCTCTCCAAAGGAGACATGGCGTCCGATCTCAATTCCACCCAAAAAAATCAAATGGAGCTCCTTCCCTTCAAAGCTCTGCCATGAACCAAAACAGTGGTTTACCCCCACATATCAGGTATCCGCATACTCAGGACAAATTGGAAAATAACTTTTGGAGTCCTATAACCCTTGGGAAAATAAAAATTGGGGGTGAAAAGATCATTTTTGTGGAAAACTTCTGTGAAGCCCTTGGACGTTCAAAGTGCTCACCTCACATTTAGATAAGTTCCTTGGGGGTTCTAGTTTCCAAAATAGGGTCACTTATGGGGGGTTTCCACTGTTTAGGTACATCAGGTGCTCTCCAAATGCGACATGGCATCCGCTCTCGATTCCAGCCAATTTTGCATTCAAAATCTCAAATAGTGCTCCCTCCCCTCTGAGCACTGCCTTGCGCCTAAAGATTGGTCTTCCTCCACACATGGGGTATCCGTGTACTCAGGAGAAATTGCACAACAAATATTGTGGTTCATTTTCTCCTGATACCCTTGACAAAATAAGAAAAATTGTGTCCGAAGAAAACTTTTGGGGAAAAAAAGTTTCCGTATATACTCGTGTATAAGCCGACCCGTGTATAAGCTGACCCCCCTAATTTTGCCACAAAAAACTGGGAAAACTTATTGGCTCGTGTATAAGCCGAGGGTGGAATCCATAGACTATGCCCCCATATGCTGCTCCATAGTTTATGCCCCCATATGCTGCTCCATAGAATATTCCCCCATATGCTGACCCATAAAATATGCCCCCATATGCTGCCCCATTGAATATGCCCCCATATGCTGCTCCATAGAATATGCCCCCATATGCTGCTCCATAGATTATGCCCCCGTATGCTTCTCCATAGATTATGTCCCCATATGCCTCTCCTTAGTTTATGCCCCCATATGCTGCTCCATAGAATATGCCCCCATATGCTGCTCCATAGATTATGCCCCCATATGCTTCTCCATAGTTTATGCCCCCCATATGCTGCCCCATAGACTATGCCCCATATGCTGCTCCATAGATTATGACCACATATGCTGCTCCATAGAATATGCCCCCATATGCTGCCCCATAGACTATGCCCCCATATGCTGCTCCATAGATTATGCCCCCATATGCTTCTCCATAGTTTATGACCCCCATATGCTGCCCCATAGACTATGCCCCCATATGCTGCCCCATAGAATATGCCCCATATGCTGCCCCATAGACTATGCCCCTATATGCTGCTCCATAGATTATGCCCCCATATGCTGCAAAAAAAAGCCATACTCACCTCTCCTGGGTCCATTGCCGCTGTCTGCCACTTCTTGTGTCAGTGACTGTTCAGCCAGCAGAGGGGTGGCACGCACTAACCACATCACCGTGCCCCCTGCTGCCTAAACATCACTGACACAGGATGCAGCAGAGACAGCGGTGAGCAGCGATGGACCGGGGGACAGGTGAATATCGCTATACTCACCGATCCTGCCGCGGTCTCTGCAGCCTCACTTCTGCACTATCTCCCTTCCTGTGTATAAGCTGACCCCCCTAATTTTGCCACAAAAAACTGGGAAAACTTATTAGCTTGTGGTAAAGCTGAGGGTGGAATCCATAGACTATGGACTCAGCCTGAAAGCTAACATACAAATGACAGAAAATACAGTTGGTGAATGGGCTCACATCTTTTGGCCAAATTTTTTGCTAAATATCTCATATGTTTTTTCTAAATTCCAAAAGCCATTATGCTATTCACATTTCAAATATTTCATATTTGAAATTGCCTTAATGCAATTGAGTGCAACCATTTCCTTATTTTGATATGTAAGCTGTTTTTTGGTATGCACCTATTCAGAATAGGATGTGCTATCATTTTTTTCTGTCATTTGTATGTTAGCTTTCTGACTGAGCACTCCGCCCTTCATCAAGCTGTGATTTTAATTACATGATTGGATATAATTAAAATCACAGCTTGATGAAGGGCGGAGTGCTCAGTCAGAAAGCTAACATACAAATGACAGAAAAAAATGATAGCACATCCTAGTCTGAATAGGTGCATACCAAAAAACAGCTTACTTTTTGGTTCCTATCTTCCTATAAATATTGGCTTTATCTTGTTATTAGCCAGTAGTTCACATGAGGCAGTTAGAATAGGGACCCGTTCAATGGGATCACCTTGACGTTGGTGAATGAGCTCACATCTTTTGGCCAAATTTTGTGCTAAGTATCTCATATGTTTTTTCTAAATTCCAAAAGCCATTATGCTATTCACACTTCATGTATTTCATATTTGATATGCCTTAATGCAATCAAGTGCAACCATTTCCTTATTATATACGGTAAATGTTAATTTTTTCCTTCCACATTGCTTCAATTCTCGTGAAGTACCTAAAGGGTTAATAAACTTCTTGAATGTGGTTTTGAACACCTTGAGGGGTGCACTTTTTAGAATGGTGTCACTTTTGGGTATTTTCTGTCATATATAAACTCACTTCAAATGTGAAGTGGTCCCTAAAAAATGGTTTTGTAAATTTTGTTGGAAAAATGAGAAATCACTGGTAAATTTTTAACCCTTATAACGTTCTAATTAAAAAAAATTTGGTTCCAAAATTGTGCTGATGTAAATTAAACATGTGGGAAATGTTACTTATTAAGTGTTTTGTGTGCCATATCTCTGTGATTTAAGGGCATGAAAATTCAAATTTGGAAAATTGCAAAATCTTCAAAAGTTTCGCCAAATTTCCATTTTTTTTCACAAATAAACGAAATTTTACCACTACCATGAAGTACAATATGTCACGAAAAAACATTCTCAGAATCAGAGGGATCCATTGAAGCGTTCCAGAGTTATAACCACATAATAAAGTGACAGTGGTCCGATTTCAAAATTAAGGCCTGGTAATTAACGTACAAAATGGCTTGGTCCTTAAAGGGTTAAAATGATGAGCTTTCCGAGACTGCTGTACCCTCTTCAAACGACTCCCCTGTTACTTAAACGAGGAGATATATCTAGACTGAATGCAGCATTCGCGAGGTTTCTATAGGGAGGGAAGAGGCCTAGAATAAGTTTGATGGAGGAAGGAGGGATTGGAATCCCCAATTTTAGGGGGTATAATCTGACATGTTTGGCTAGGCAAGTGATTGATTGGTTGCGTGGGACGAGTCGTCATTCGGATGTGGATTTGGAGAATGAATTTTGTAAACCTTGGTGTCATGATCCATGCTGGATCAGGACATATAAAAAGCACAGGTAACCTTTTTTTTTCCCTAAGCTGTGCTTAAGGTTGGTTTTTGCCCCCGGTGGCCATTAGGATTATTGCACTGTGGTGTCGTTTGTTCTAAGTTTGCCCCCGGTGGTGGTGAGCATCATTGCACTCTAGTTTCGTTAGTTAAGTGCACATGATTATAATGCAGGTGGGATTGCTGGCTCTGCTATAAAAGAGTCACAGGTGGTGCAATCAGTGTTGGTGATAGTGTTCATTTCAACCATCCTTGGTGGAGGAAGGAGCTGGAGAGCGTTCCTTGCAGCACTGTCTTAGCCCTGGTGTGAAAGGAGTCATAGGGGATTTCCTTGTAGCTCTGACAGAGCTTGGTGGCAGCGATTCAAGAGGAGAGCTGCATGCTGGTAGTGGACTCTGTTGCCTAGAGCAAATGCAACAGAGTAAAGCTAAGTGGTGTTTCCCTGTTTGTGTTTTTCCTTAGTGTGTATTAGTACAGCGGTGGGGCCAGTGCCTGCGCCACCCAGCTCTCTAGCAAGGGATAGGTGTAGGGTGTGCTAGTGCGACAGGTTCCTGATCGGCGCCCGGTGCGGAACCTGCATAGGGAACGTTAGGAGCGTTATGGACACTGACTCAGGGGAGTGCAGGAGGTCTCCACATCCCCATTCCCTATTGCAGGGCCCACCGTTGTAACTGTTTCCCTTCCCTTTGTCTTGTTGTTTTAGTTACCGGCCTGCAAGCCATGTCACACAGGACAGTATCACGTGCCGCATCCTGTTGTTCTAGTTACCAGCCTGCTGGTCGCGTCACACAGGACGGGTCCACGTGACATTATCACCAACCACAACTTTTTTTTCTGCTGAGCCATGGTCCCAGTTCAGACCTTTGCCCAAATGCTGCAGACCCTTACTGATGAGATTAGGGGGCTGCGCGGTGAGTTGGTGCAGCAACTGCAGCAGTTGGTGGGCTTTGGGGGCTTGGTTCAGAGACACGCTCAGCCAGAACCCAAGATATCCCTCCCTGACAGATTTTCTGGAGGGAGAGATCAATTCTTGGTGTTTAAACAAGCCTGTAAATTGTATTTCAGGCTGCGCCCTCGTTCATCAGGGAGTGAAGAGCAACGGGTGGGAATCATTATGTCCCTTCTTAAAGGGGATCCACAATCCTGGGCCTTCTCCCTACCGGACTATTCTCCATCTTTAAAGTCCGTGGACGAGTTCTTTGCAGCTTTGGCGCTTGTGTATGGGGATCCTGATGGCGTCACCCTGGCGGAATCTCGAATCCATAGGTGTAAACAGGGAGCCTGGGTCGCTGAGGAGCACTGCTCAGAGTTTAGGAGATGGGCCACTAATACTCAGTGCAATGACCCTGCACTTAGGAGTCAATTTGTGCAGGATTTGTCTCCAAAGTTGCAAGATACTCTGGTGCAGTACGCCGCCCCCATGTCGCTGGAGGCCGCCATGTCCCTTGCCATCCTGGTGGATAGATGCCTTAAGGAAAGACATATACAAAAAGTGCCCCCTGATGTCCTCGCTAGGGAGGAGGACCCACCAATGCGGACGGAGGAACCCAGACAGCCCGGTGTTGATACAAAAAAGGGGGTGTCTGCAGCTCGTCGTGGTGGGGGGGTATGCTTTTCCTGTGGGAATCCTGGCCATTTTATGAGAGCCTGCCCAGTTCATGCCAAGTCTCCTGTCGAACCTATGGAAGCAGGAGGAGCTAGTTTGTATTCAAAGCTGCCTACGGTTCGAGGAGTGGTGTCGGCATGCTTGTACTGTGGGCAGACTGGTCATGTCCTGAAGGCTTGCCCATTGCGCGCCAAATTATCTGTGCCATCTGAGAAGCCGCATTCCCCTGGTCGCTTGGAGGGAGGCGACCAGGGAGTATACATTTCCTCCATTTTGCCTCCCAAAGTGCCATGTCAGCAGAGTTCTTGGCTGGCGGAGTACCGGAGGTGATACTGGTGTTTGTGGACAGTGGAGCAGGAGTCAGTCTGGTGGATGCTCGCTTTGTCCAGACTCATAGTCTGAGGTGTAGAACGCTAGCCCAGCCTATAAGCTTCCGGGCCATAAACTCTGTTCCACTGAGCCAGGGGAGCTTGACCAAGGTCGTAGAGAATATCCATCTGCGTATAGGACATCATGAGTAGTCTTTGTCATGCTTTGTCTTGGAGGGAATGCCAGTACCTATTGTTTTAGGCCTCCTTGGCTGAAGAGACACAACCCAGTAATAGATTGGCGGGCGAGGGAAGTGGTCACCTGGGGGCACTCGTGTGAGGGCTGCTGCCTAGGAACTGCTGTCTCTGCCATCTCTGTTCAACAGACCCCTTCCTCCCTGGTGAGGGCAGCAGATGTGCTGCAGGAGAGTAGGGGCAAGACTCAACCCTCGCCATTGGCCAACCCTGGGAGGCGCAGACCTCATGGTGGAAGGGGTTGGAGGGTGGTGTACCCCTTGGTGAGGTGCGGGGGTGTGAGTGTGGTGGCACAGGGGGACGCCTCTGTTGTCAATCCCAGAAAGAGTTCTCCAAGTGGTGACAAACGAACCAGTGGCAATAAACGTTCAGGTCCGGACCTGTGTGTGAACGAGCGTGTATGGGTGGCCACCAAAGAACATCCAGTGGAATTGTGTTGTGGAGTGTTACCAGCTCATACCAAACATACACATACACAACCCGTTCCCCAGGTCAGCGCTTCGGAGATGTGTGTTGCCTCCAGAACATACGTTGCCAATGCCAGCGGGCTCGTTTCTCATCAACCTGACATGCAGGTATTGCTGGGGTGAACTCTGGGTCTGGGCGTCCCCGCTGTAGGTGGTTCCCTGATGGGGAGCGGTTTTGAGGGTCCCGAGGCCCCTCATTAAGGGGAGGGTACTGTCATGATTCATGCTGGATCAGGACAAATAAAAAGCACAGGTAACCTTTTTTTTCCCTAAGCTGTGGTTATGGTTGGTTTTATTGCACTGTGGTGTCGTTTGTTCTAAGTTTGCCCCCGGTGGTGGTGAGCGTCATTGCACTCTAGTTTTGTTAGTTAAGTGCACATGATTATAATGCAGGTGTGATTGCTGGCTCTGCTATAAAAGAGTCACAGGTGGTGCAATCAGCGTTGGTGATAGTGTTCATTTCAACCTTCCTAGGTGGAGGAAGTAGCTGGAGAGCGTTCCTTGCAGCACTGTCTTTACTCTGTCAAGTGCAACAGAGTAAAGCTAAGTGGTGTTTCCCTGTTTGTGTTTTTCCTTAGTGTGCATTAGTACAGCGGTGGGGCCAGTGCTTGCGCCACCCAGCTCCCTAGCAAGGGATAGGTGTAGGGTGTGCTAGGGCTACAGGTTCCTGATCGGCGCCTGGTGCGGAACCGGCATAGGGAACGTTAGGAGCATTAGGGACACTGACTCAGGGGAGTGCAGAAGGTCTCCACGTCCCCTTTCCCTATCGCAGGGCCCACCATTGTAACTGTTTCCCTTCCCTTTGTCTTGTTGTTTTAGTTACCGGCCTGCGAGCCATGTCACAGGACAGTATCACGTGCCGCGTCCTGTCCTGTTGTTCTAGTTACCAGCCTGCTGGTCGCGTCACACAGGATGGTTCCACGTGACACTTGGGACCTGGCTTCAGTTCTACACTCCCCCCTGTCCTGTCTCGGTTCAACAGTGAGGACCTCGATGATATGTAGGGACATAATAGTATCCTGGAAGGTGATAAGAAAAACGTAAAAGGTATCCAAACTAAAGACTAACGTAGAAGGTATCTCAATACATGGGCCCATCCAAATTTTCAATCAGGTAGGGAGAACAGATTATTTAAAGAATAGCGAGAGAAGGGAGTACTGAGAATGAAAGATTTGATGCATGTAGATGAAAAGAGATGGATGACTAAAGCAGAGGTGACTGAGAAGTTTGCACTTAACAAGTTTCAGGATATGCAATATTCACAAATACATCACTTTGTTTTGTGTGATCTGTGAGATGTTTCTAAAGAATTGCTTAAAAACGAATTTGATATTCTGAAGGAGTGATCTCCCCAGTTAGAATCTATCAAGAATATATGGGGCCTTGAGGGAATGGTTAACTCCATCGGGGAAACAGCGTGGATAAAGCAGTTGGGAGACATGGACATTATGGACAAGATTACTCAGGTGTGGTGAATATTAAGGAAAAATATCACTAATGAAAATTGGCGTGAAACCCAGTTCAGAATTATTCATACGGCCATATATGGTTTTAATATCCCAATGCAATTAGCGAACCTGGTGCATTTTAGAAATGCCCAAAAATGAGGGTCAGAATGCACAGATATGTATCACGGCTTGTGGGGATGTAAAGTGATACAAAAGTTCTGGGCATCAGTTCGGGACTTTAGCAAGGGGATGGGGGGAAAGACTGGGATATCAATCCGATGCTTTGGATTTTTCATTATGACTTGGACGTGGGAAGTGGGAGGGGGAGGAAGTTGGTACTGCATGATCTAGCAATTCTAGCAAAGAAATGCATCCTGAGGCGATTGTTTTCGGGCAAGAGCCCGACTATGAGGAGGTTAATAAGTAATATTAAGCAGGTGATGTATTTGGAAAAGTTGGAAGCGGAAAGAGACAAAACAAAACCAACGGAGCAGTTCTTCAGTAAACGGAGAGGATTTATTCCATTCCTGCAGGCGGACTGGTACTTAATGAATGATCTTTGGAGTACGTTGGGAAACTTAAAGGTTAATACATCTTCATTTTTCGATCCTTGTCACCGCATTACGGATACAGGGTGGAGGTCTGACTCGAGGTCATGGCAAGGGTTGGGTTGGGGGAGGGTGATGATTATGGGTTTGAGAACTGTTTTCAATTATTTTCCTTGTATACAGATACACAATGGTATCACTTATCTTTGTCATGGTAATTGTAATTATCGTTGGTTATGAAAAATTATGCAAAATCAATCAAAATGATTTGTTAAAATTCCTGCCGAGCACTTTTTTCACAAGAGTTAAATTGTCATGACAAGATCTTTTCCTAGACAATAAATTCCTAACTTTCTTTTCGATTACATTCTGAAAGTTATCCATTTCTGGAACTCTCGATACAGTAGGATAACAATATGAAGTTAGGAATGACTTCTTTGTCTGAGTGGGTCTCCACCAAGCCAGATTGAGACTGTAAGGTTTCACCATATAATTCCTGCAATGCCAAACATGTTAGCTGCTCCTCAAAAGGAAACTCTAACGGAATAGCATTACTCATAGAGTTTTTGGATTCCGGTGGCAGAGATTCATTTTAAGACACAGAACTAGCTTCATTGTCACTGCTGAAATGTCTCCTAACCATGAGCAGATGTGCAAATTTATTAATGTTACATAAGGTCTGAAATAAGTCTCTCCTAGTTGTGGGTATAAAGTTTATACAGGGTTTCAAAACCTCAATTTGTGTCAATGAAATAGAACTAGCAGACATGTTAATTACATCAAAGTCCTCTATAGGGATATTTAAAGAGTCTGTACCTTTTCCCCCTCAAATGATAAAGATGTTGTCCTCCTGCGCCTTCTCCCCTCTTTTTTCTCCATCATTTTTTGGGGGGTGATATGGTAATGAATAACGTCCTGATTCTGGAGAAAGAACCGATACTCCAGGCAAGGGGGAAACAACTGATCGATCCACAGACTCTGGAGTGGAAAAACTAACCCGTGGAGTATGATGTTGCTCGTCACAATTTTTCAAGATAGGCTTCAGTTTTCTAGGTATATACATTTTCCACGAATAAACATTGTCTGTGTTGTAATCTTTGCAATCTCTTACTAATTTGTTACGCTTGATGGTGGTTATTGTAGTCTCCAATTTATCAATCCTCTGCTGTAACTTGCTATGCATGGTGTTATACTCCACATGCTGAGAATGCCGTTCCAATGATTTCTCTGAATCCTTAATTGAAGTCTCCAATTCTTTTAACTTCAATGATTCCTCATCAATAATCAAACCAATTAATTTGAGAGAACAGTCACCCAGAATGGAGTACCACTTCTTGGAAAATGAATCATTATAGATAGTAGTGGCAACTTTTCTCAAGCAGAGACCCCTGGGTATCATGTTATTATCCACATATTTGTCTAATGTGGTTGAATGCCACCAGGTTTTAAGATGTTGTATCATGCATTTCTCAAGATTAGCAAACAGATCTTTTATGTCAGTTGGGACAGTTTCACCACCATTCACATTGGCTAGTAAAATTACTTGACATGATCCTAGTTAATAAAAAAAAGTCTTTCACAACTTTTATATTTTCGTGATCTCGAGGCACATTAATCCAGAAGTCATAAATCAACATAGGAAAAGGGGAAAAGGAATACTCAGTGCTCACCAAGCTACAGGTGAGGATATTACATTTAGTAACCATTCAAACCCATTTGTGTCAACTTCTGTGCATGTTATCAGGCCAATATCACCAGGGTATGTGAACTTTCGATCAGGGTCATTTGGATGTTTTGAGTTGACATTATTATTTAAAAAGAGAAAGCATAGTAGCTTGACAATACATGACTTCATCCAACCACTAACCATGAATGGAGAAAAAGTTTTGGTGTTATCATTCATATTCTCTAAAAAAAGGCAAAGAAAGCAAAAATTCTGATGGTGTATGTAAACTTTTGAGCACAACTATATAGAGCATACACTAGTTTAGAAAAAATATTTCTTTGGCCTAGAAATGGCAACAAGACGATTGATGTTAATTATTTACTTTCCAGACTACTATGAAACACACAGCGATTTAGAAAAATGTATTCTTTTTTCTTATAAATGGCAGCAAGATGGCTGATGCCAATTATTTTTTCCAACACTAATAGAAAACAAACACTGGTCTTGAAAATTACTTTTTTGGCCTAGAAATGGCAACAAGATGGCTGATGCCAATTATACATTTGCAATACTACTAGAAAAGACACAGTGGTACTGAGATTTTTTTTATTTGGCCTATAAATGGCAATGAGATGTCTGATGCCAGTTATTTAGTTCACAGACTACTTTAAAGCACACACTGGTTTAGAAAAATTATTTATGTGGCCTAGAAATAGCAACAATTATTTGTTTCCCAGACTACTATGAAACACACACCAGTTTGCCAAAACTATTTCTTTGGCCTTGAAATGGCAATAAGATGGCTTATGCCAATTATTTGCTTGCAACACTGCAAAATTATTTGTTTGGCCTACAAATGGCAATGAGGTAGTTGATGCCAATTATTTATTTCCAAGACTGCTAAAAAAAAACACATCGGTCCTGAAAAATTATTTCTTTGGCCTAGAAATGGCAATAAGACTGCTGACTCCAATTATTTATTTCCCATACAAATAGAAAACACACAGGGCTTTTTGGCACAGTACTCCTGTAGAGTCCACACAGAAACTTAAAGGCACAGTACTTCCGCAGCCGGGGGGGGGGCAGAATTTACATAGCGGCATAAAGGCACAGTACTCTCTGAAGTGGGGGGTGCAGAGTACACACAGTGTTTTTGGCCCAGTACTCCCACAGGTTGGGGCAGCAGAGTATACACAGCAGGCGGGGGGATAGAGTACACATCAGTTTAAAAACACAGTACTCCCACAGGAGGTCAGTGCATAGAACAAACAGTGGCTTGAAAGAACAGTACTTCCTCAGGTGGGGGTTGCAGAGCACACATAGAGGCTTTTTGGCACAATACTCCAAAAGTTTTGGGTTGCAGAGTACCCACAATGGCTTTTTTTGCAAAGTTCACAGTCATAATCTGTCCCTCACTCCAGGTGCATCCTATCCCTACACTAATAAGAACAGTATGGTGGCTCTCATGATCTGGCCTTTACACAGGCCAGTTCACATGGTATGCCGGCCAATCATAGCCATGCCAACACACTACATCTTTTTTTTTTGGAAGATCGTCTGGTTGTCACAAAGAATGGTAAATCATTTGTTGCCTCAGCTACTTGTTGTAGCCATAATGCTGGTACAGGCATGGGTGAATTGTGTGGTCATCAGGCATCCACTCAACAAAAGCTTTACAGAGCAGGTAACACGGCTCCTGGTGATAAGCCAATTTTAGCTCCCTTTTGGAAGCTGGAAAACAGTTACCAATTTTGTTTTTAAAGCAAGTTTTTAAATTATGGCTATCCAATATTCATCTTGCAAGGATTCCACCTATCAATGTGTATGGATGCAGTGAATGACAGTTCTGCTATCCAATGTAGGACAGGGGCATGCTGAGCTTTCAGCATGTTGGTGGACCGATCAGCTGTCCAATTGGATGCTGGGGCGTGCTGAGCTGTCAGTATCTTGAGTGACAGTGTAGTCATACAACCAGGGTCAGGTTGTGCTTGGGCTTCAGCCATGTCTCTCCTGTTCAAAGTAATTACCGGCTATTTATCCAACTCTCTACATTAAATTTCTGCCAATTGTAGCTTTGCTCAAAAGGTGTTTATGTGTGTGTGCTCCTAGTCTTGTATTCTGATCTTTGTTGCTCAATCTTGGATTTGCCTTTATCTTGTGTTTGCCTAGCCCTTTTGTCCACTACCTTCTTGGAATTCTGACTCTGGACTGTGACCTAACTATGCCTTTGTCTCCCCCTCTGTCTATAATGTATTCTCCTGTTTTTTTATTTTGACCTTGGACCTTTTAACTACCCAGCCTCATGAATTATCCATGAGTAGTGACTAAAGTTTCACATCTTTTTGATTGATGATAATAATATTCCTGTCATCCAACATACCTTCCAGTTTTCAATGCTTACCAGCATGACTATAGGCCCAGTGGGTTCATTTTCATCTCCCCTCTGCAACTGATGTCACTGACGCCGACACTGACAGGGGGCGCGATGACGTCAGTACTCGGCGCCTGCAGTCTGAGATGAGCGGGAGCAGCGCAGGAATCAGAAGGAAGAGAGGTGAGTATTTAGTTTATGGGGGAGAGCTGCATTATCCTACAGAGGGTGGCTATGGGGTTCATTATCCTACAGAGGGTGGCTATGGGGTTAATTATCCTACAGAGGGTGACTATGGGGTTCATTATCCTACAGAGGGTGGCTATAGGGTTCATTATCCTACAGAGGGTGGTTATGGGGTTCATTATCCTACAGAGGGTGGCTATGGGGTTCATTATCCTACAGAGGGTGGCTATGGGGTTAATTATCCTACAGAGGGTGGCTATGGGGTTCATTATCCTACAGAGGGTGGCTATAGGGTTCATTATCCTACAGAGGGTGGTTATGGGGTTCATTATCCTACAGAGGATGGCTATGGGGTTCATTATCCTACAGAGGATGGCTATGGGGTTCATTATCCTACAGAGGGTGGCTATGGGGGTTCATTATCCTACAGAGGGTGGCAATGGGGGTTCATTATCCTACAGAGGGTGGCTATGGGGTTCATTATCCTACAGAGGGTGGCAATGGGGGTTCATTATCCTACAGAGGGTGGCTATGGGGTTCATTATCCTACAGAGGGTGTCTATGGGGTTCATTATCCTACAGAGGGTGGCTATGGGGTTCATTATCCTACAGATGGTGGTTATGGGGTTCATTATCCTGCAGAGGGTGGCTATGGGGTTCATTATTCTACAGAGGGTGGCTATGGGGTTCATTATCCTACAGAGGGTGGCTATGGGGTTTATTATCCTACAGAGAGTGTCTATGGGGTTCATTATCCTGCAGAGGGTGACTATGGGGTTCATTATCCTACAGAGAGTGTCTATGGGGTTCATTATCCTACAGAGGGTGGCTATGGGGTTCATTATCCTGCAGAGGGTGGCTATGGGGTTCATTATCCTACAGAGGGTTGCTATGGGGTTCATTGTCCTACAGAGGATGGCTATGGGGTTCATTATACTACAGAGGGTGGCTATGGGGGTGTATTATACTACAGAGAGTGGCTATGTGAGTGCATTACATTATAAAGGCTATCTATGGGGGTGCACTACATTATAGAGGATGCTTATGGGGGTGCATTACACTACAGAGGCTGCCTAAAGGGGTGCATTACGCTATGGAGTCTGCTATGTGGAGTTCATTATACTATAGAGTCTGCCTATGGGGAGTGCATTATACTATATGGAGCCCTATGGGAAGTGCATTATTCTATATTGAGAACAGTGTGGTGATTATAGTGACGGAGCCATCATACAGTGTTGGAGCCATTAAATAGTTTGGGGGATATTAAGGGGTCAGTATACATACAGTGAGGGGGCATTATACTGTGTATAAGAGAGCATCATACTGTGTATAGGGGAGCTTACAGGGGGAGACTTGGGACATTATTAAATGTAAAGTGGGCACTTATTGTTATAGGGGAACTTAGGTTACTGTGACTGTCAAATGAGCACACAGAGGGCATTATTACATTCTAGGGGACAAAATGTGGGGCCTGTTTTCTAGGGCACTTGCACCCGGCCTTAGTATTTTCTAGAGGGTTGCTTTAATATTTAGAGGTCACACAGGGCCACACAGCAGGTGCATTAATAGGGACACATACGGCAGCAGTGGCTCAGCATTGGGGTATCAGCAGGATGAAGAGTTTGTGCAGGTTGGGAATAGTCCTGTTTTGGAGAGTGCTGAAAATGTGAGAAGTGAAACGTGTCTTTGTTGTATTCTCTGTAGCCGTGTCCTGGCTGGAGGAGTCGTCATGTCGGTCTGAGCCAGATGGAAAAGGCGTGAAAAGTGAATGATTCCTTCAGAAAGAATGTCAGTGGTAAGTCATTATCTGTAGCTGTGCTGTGATCTTTTATATATAATATTCTGTAGGACTGGTATCTACCACTGACCATATGGCAGTAATATCAATGTTGGTCTTTATATAGAGATTATTTTCAGTAATAGCACGGTAATCTCCTACATCCACTATTAGAGTCCATCACCCAGTTATAATCAAGGTTACCAGGTTAGGGGCCCATTCAGAAGTTTCGCCCCCCCCTGAACCAAAACCCTAGCTATGCCTCTGAGTGGCACTGAGGTAGACCGTTAGTAAATTTGTAAAACAAATGTTTCATTTCAAAATTCAGGATGTGGACCATGTACAGAACATGAGTTATTATGCCAAAATATAAGGAAGACAGAAGGTTAGATGCATTATTGCTCATGACAAATCCGATTTGCAATTCAAAGGGAGCTAAAGTAGCTGTCATACATTTGAGTTTGAACCCTTGAGCCTGACCTTTATGGTTGGTTTCTCTATCCACTGACCTATAGCAGTTACACATTTTTTCCAGGTTTTTCATGTCTGGTATCTTTGCTTTAGTATTTTTATGTTGACAGGTGTTTTTTTTATTCATTTGTCTGCTCTATCAGCATTCAGGTGCAGCTATATATACTTTCCCCCTGCTGGTGTTTCATGTCCAGTAATACTGCCATTGTTTATGCAATTCAGTGAAATTCCAGCTAGAGTTTATCCCTCTGCTGATTATGCATTTTCCCTGCACCTATCTTCTGTTTCTTGTTTAGGAAGTAGGCTGCATACTCTCTAGCAGTAGGTACCTTATATTTTAATTTTGTATTTTGTGGTTTGTTTTAACTCACTCTGGAATCTTTTTCTATCTCAGCACTCCTTCCCCTCTGTAGGTAAATTGCACACTGCTCTGAACTCTGTTTCCTTAGTAGGAATGTGAAGCACTCCACGGCCTTTTAGGCAGCATAGGTCTGAGCCGCCATCATTTAGTCTGCTATTAGAGTTATTACAGCCCATAAACATACTACTGTACACAAGCCCATTTTTCTCAACCGAGAAGCAGGCAACACTCCATAATACATAGAACCATGTAGGTCATGCAGCAATTAAGTTGCAAATAGATCAAGAGTGTAATATACAAATGAGATAAAATACAAAAAGCTTTATTTTAAAATAGATTAATAGACAAAAGAAACTAATATAAAAAGAGAAAAAAAAGATATCCAAGAATATCGACTGCTAATGAAATGCCACCAAAAAATATTCTATATAATAAAATATTTATTTCATGACAAAAAGTATATTCAGTGAACAAGAATTTTTATTTCAATTTTACACTTAATTTTCCACAAATGCAATAAATTTAAGCATTAAAAAAACATACATGATATGCATGTGTGCAGGGGTACATCAAGAAACCAAAAGGCTGGGAAGGAGACACCAAAATTGAAATGAAAAAAATATAAAAAATATATAAAGAATATAAAAAATATAAAAAAGTGCACCATAAATTCAACAATATGTGAAAATTTGATTAATATAAAATTAGTGCATGTTTATGAACAATAGTGTCATATAATTCATATATAATTTCATACTATTAGTGCAATAATAAGTAGAGTGCTTAATGTATAGTAGATCTCTATAATTCTTGAATGGGCAACCATACCAAATTAATTATATGTTTACAGGCTGTGCATATGCAATATACAAAAGTGCTTAGTGCATATGTGAATCTTACAAACACTATAATGCATATAAGAGCAGCCATAACTAAATCCATTATTCAATGTGAGTCTGTGCATATATCCATATAAAGTGCTGAGTGCCTTTGAGGTTTCCCACACCTCACCAATGACTTCTTACAGTGACCTTCTTTAGTAAACGCTGAATAGCAATACAAATAGAGATCATACCAACCCTGGCTTCCTAAGGTTCCCCTGCACACATCACTCCAACGCACGTTTCGCTATAGCTTCATCATCGCCCTGATGGAATCAAGTTGGTATTAATACCCTATATGGAAATATGAACAACACTCTCCACCTTATGTGATCAATTTACACAGACATGGAGTAATCAGTGACTTGTATTACTCAGACTAAATAGCATTTTAGGGATAGATCCCTCATATCTCTAGAAATCTAAACAATAAATGTTAAAGGGTAAGTCATCATATCCTCTAAAAAGCAGCATTAAATGGTGAATTCATACGTCTGTAAATATCTAAATAAAATAGGAGATGGAAACGCATGTTTGCATTTCCAAAGTCATTTATAGACTGCAAAAAGTGTCATCTCAAGCACATTAAACTCCCAACCAAGGAACAGTTTGCTTCTATAGAGATATGCCAATTTGCTATATAATACTCTATTCAGAAAGGTCAGAGAGTGTCAGTCAAGGAACAATTTGCTTCTGGGTGCCCCCAGGAAGAAGCACAGTGCAAAATGCGCGTCGGGGACAGGGAGACAGCACACCACTGTGGCGTTCATGTTTGCAGTAGCCTGGACTGAGGTAATATGTACATGTTCAATATGACACTCTGAAATTGTAATTGCAGTATAGTAGTTAATCGTATTCAGTGTGATAATAGAAGTGATGAAGGCCAGTGAGGCCGAAACGTCTATTATTTTCTGGCTGCATTAAAAAATCCAAAAAATATTCTAGAAATTGAGTGCCAAGTTTTCTTTATTATTCATGTATGATGTGGGGCCCTACTTGAGCACCTTCTGAAGTTTTGCATACGGTGTTTTTCATTTACTCTGAAATTGTGTCATGCCGTTCTGACTGTACCTGGTTGTCGGCGTGACAATGCATGTGTCAGAGACACCGCACTGCACTTGCTCATAGAGCCAGTGCACATGTCCTGAGTACAGAAGCAGTGCTAAGAGTTACCTGGGGAGCAGGGCAGCAGAGGTGACCATGCGTGCTTCAGGCTAATAGTGTCAGGGTCCAGTCAGCGCTGGAAGGTAAAGAAGCATAGGACCTGCGGACACTGAAACTGAATAGTCTGCACGGGACCTATGGTCATGTGACTGCAAGGGGCGGGGCTTAGCGTCCTGTATTCAGATAGGACAGGACACCATACAACAACTCAGAGTCAGGCAAAACAGAGGTCACAGCAGTCCGGGCTAACGAGGTACAGGAGGGACAAACAGACGGGTAGTCAGACAAAGCCAAAGGTCATACACAAGAGGGCGACGTGGTACCAAGGGGACGAGCAGAGAGAAGTCGGGTCACAAGCAGAGAGTCATACACGAGAGGTAGCGCAGTACAAGAGGGTCAGGCAGAACTCGTAACAGGGACAGAACCAGATCACAACCGAACAAGCAAGCAAGATATCAGGCACAAGGCACACGTATACAAGAGGTCACTTAACTCAGCCGAGGGCAGGAGTATAACTGACACCAGACCCAGGTCCAGTAAGCACTAAATAGCCTCCTGCTGCCAGAGAGAGGCAGCACAATTAACCCATAGTCTAACCAGGATGGGTCAAAGCGAAATCCCGTCCTGGATCATGACAGCATGTCTTTGCTTTTAACCCTTTACTCCTTTCCCCCTAATTGAGCTGGGATCCTACTGGCTGTTACCTGTATGGAGCCTGCTCAGTTCCCTGCTCTGCTGCGTAGCTGTTCATGTGTTGCTAGGTCTTGGCTCTGCTGCTTTACCATCCGCATGTGCGGTCCCTGGTTGCCACTGTGGAAGCTGTCCGCAGGTTGCGAGGTCATTTGGAGCTGGTGCACGACATTCCACGTGTGTCTAGGTTTACAGACGATGCCATGTGCTCTAAGCCTCAGTTCCTGCGCGGCTACACCTCCCCTGCTTTTATCAGGGTAAGTGTGTGTACTTGAAATGCTGTCCCCAGCCAGTTGGGGAAGCTCGTATATAAACTTCCCCTTTCCTGCTGGGCGGGGCCCGAGCTACTCACAAAGCTCCTGAACTTTGCCATGTGTGTTTTGTGTCTGTGTTCCTGGACCTCTCCTGTCTCTGTTTTGGTACCAAAGTCCCTGCCTTGATACCTGCTTTGTCCTGTTCCTGCACCCTGTACTGGAAGCGGTATATCCAGGCCTGGATCCTTGATCCTGTATCTGTCCTGTACCTGACCCTGTCTGAACTGTGTCTGCTGTTATGTTTCTGGAATCTTTCTGTGTTTGGAGCCTTGAACCCAGTGACTCTGAGCCTTTTGTAACCTGTGTTCCTGCTGAGCATCTACTACCCTGTGCTCTGACTACCATGCGTTGCTATCTCCATGAAGGCCCAGCAATCCTGCAGTTCTAGCACCATCACACTTGAGTTCCTTCCTAGGTCCGATGTCCGGAGCCTGACGACCGCATTCTGGAACCTGATGACCGCTGCCTGGAGCCTGGAGCTTGCTGAATGCATTGGTGCCAGTAGGTCGTGTCAGATGTCCGGAACCGAATGACTCCTGTCTGATGTCTGCCAGTGACACTGATGTCCTGTTAGTGACCCTTATGTCCTGCCTGTGTCCTGATGTCCAGCCTGTGTCCTGATGTCCTGATATCCAGCCTGTGTCCTGATGTCCTTATGTCCTGCCTGTGTCCCGATGTCCCGCCTATGTGTGCCTTGGTGATCCTTTGGTGCCTTGGAGTCCAATGAGTGGGACCCTTCTGGGATGTGTGAAATCGGCAGCTTGGCATAGCCCTGTTTCGTCTATGTACTGTGTGACTTTACTTTAGTAAACTTTACATTCTTTATACCTGAAGTTGTGCAGTGTCTTCAAGTCCTACGTGACTTCTTGTCCACATGCTCAGCTGCCACAGAATCCTGGTCACTGCCCTTCCCTAGTTCGGGTAGGCTCGGGCCCCCCTCTATGGTATAGAGGGTTCATATTGCATCCCCGGGGGACGCCAGCACCCTCGCCGTCGGCGTGGAGGCGCCTTCTGGGCCGCATTTGCAGCCGCCGTCATGACAAATTGCTATGTTAGCAATATCTCTCTCTACTGTGCATGCTGCATGCTGGCTGGATTGACTGACACTCTCTGACCTCTCTGAAAAGAGTGTTGTATAGCACATTGGCTTATCTGTATAGAAGCAAATTGATCCCATTTAGGAACTGCTATGGACTGCACGGTCAGAATCTCTAGTCTATACAGGAAATGGCTGGGTCATTTACATCTTTTTAGTGTTTTACCTTTTTTCTCATGTGAGTTGTTACATAATCATAACATTATCACTATCACTAGCTCACTCCAATTTTCTGTGCTGGGAAGCCATCATGGAAGCTGTGGACACCTGGGCCATGCAATTAAAGTCTTTGTCATTGGATTTCACAGAAATCAAGTAGCAACAACAACATGCATATCTGCCGCTACAGAGATTTTAGTCCACCAATAACTGTCTTCTGAGCCTAAGGTAAATTTACCAGATTGCTTTGACAGCTACCAAAGTAGGTTTTCCATCTTTCCTTCTTCATGTAAAGTTGTATTTTCATTTCCATCCTGTATCAAAAAGAGGAGAGAGTCAACAATTGGGTATTGTTCTGTTGCTGTCCTATATAACGTACAGCGGTACAATTAAACAATCATATTTTTTCCACAAAAATGATCTTTTCACCCCCAATTTTTATTTTCCCAAGGGTAACGGGACCCTAAAAGTTATTGTGCAATTTGTCCTGAGTACGCTGATAACCCATATGTGGGTGTAAATGACTATTTGGGCGCATGGCAGAGCTCGGAAGGGAAGCAGCGCCAGTTGATGTTTTTGGCTGGAATTGAGATCGGACACCATGTTGCGTTTGGAAAGCCCCTGATGTACCAAAACAGTGAAAACCCCCCACAAATGACACCATTTTGGAAACTAGACCCCCCAAGGAACTTATCTAGATGTGTGGTGAGCACTTTGAACCCCCCAGTGCTTCACAGAAGTTTATAACTCCCGGATGTGGAAATAAAAAAATCGTATTTTTTCCACAAACATGATCTTTTAGTCACCAATATTTTTATTTTCCCAAGGGTACCAGGAGAAATTGGACCCCAAAAGTTGTTGTCCAATTTGTCCTGAGTACGATGATACCCCATATTTGGGAGAAAACTACTGTATGGGCACACGTCAGGGCTCGGAAGGGAAGTAGTGACGTTTTGGAATGCAGACTTTGATGGAATGATCTGCGGGTGTCATGTTGCTTTTGCAGAGCCCCTGATGTACCTAAACAGTGGAAACCCCCCACAAGTGACCCTATTTTGGAAACTAGTCCCCCTAAGGAACTTATCTAGATGTGTGGTGAGCACTTGGAATCCCCCAGTGCTTCACAGAAGTTTATAACGACCGGGCATGAAAATAAAAAAATCGTATTTTTTCAACAAACATGATCTGTCCCCATTTTTTTTATTTTCCCAAGGGTAACAGGAGAAATCGGACTACAAAAGTTGTTGTCCAATTTGTCCTGAGTACGATGATACCCCATATATGGGAGAAAACTACTTTATGTGCACACGTCGGGGCTCGGAAGGGAAGTAGTGACGTTTTGGAATGCAGACTTTGATGGAATGCTCTGCTGGTATCATGTTGCCTTTGGAGAGCCCCTAATGTACCTAAACAGTGGAAACCCCCCACAAATGACACCATTTTGGAAACTAGACCCCCTAAGGAACTTATCTAGATATGTTGAGCACTTTGAACCCCCAAGGGCTTCACAGAAGTTTTTAATGCCTGGGCATGAAAATAAAATAATCGTATTTTTTCCACAAACATGATCATTTTGTCCCCAATTTTTTTATTTTCCCAAGGGTAACAGGAGAAATTGGACCCCAAAAGTTGTTGTCCAATTTGTACTGAGTAAGCTGATAACTCATATGTGGGAGAAAACTACTGTATGGGCACACGTCGGGGCTCGGAAGGGAAGTAGTAACGTATTGGAATTCAGACTTTGATGGAATGGTCTGCGGGTGTCATGTGCGTTTGGAGAGCCTCTGATGTACCTAAACTATTGAAACTCCCCACAAGTGACCCCATTTTGTAAACAAGACCCCCCACGGAACTTATGTAGATGTGTGGTGAGCACTTTGAACCCCCAAGTGCTTTGCAGAAGTTTAGAACGCCCGGGCGTGAAAATAAAAAAATTTAAAAAAATAATTTTTTTGCTACAAAAATGATATTTTTGCCCCCAATTTTTTATTTTCCTAAGGGTAATAGGAGAAATTGGACCCCAAAAGTTGTTTTGCAATTTGTCCTGAGTAGGCTGATACCCTATATGTGGGGATAAAACACTGTTTGGGCACATGGCAGAGCTTGGAAGGGAAGGAGCACCATTTGACTTTTTCAACTCAGAATTGGCTGGAATTGAGATCAGACGCCATGTTGCATTTGGAGAGCACCTGATGTGCCCAAACAGTGGATTATAACTCCAACCCTAACCCCAACACACCCCTAACCCTAATCTCAGCCCTATCTCTAGCCCTAACCCTAGCCCTAACCCTAGCCCTAACCCTAGCCTTAGCCCTAACCCTAGCCCTAACCCTAACCCTAACCCTAATGGAAAAATGGAAATAAATACATTTTTTTTTACTTTTATTATTTTTCCCTAACTAAGGGGGTGATAAAGGGGGGTTTGATATACTATTTATAGCGGGGGTTTTTTTTGGCAGCTGTCACACGCTAAAAGACGCTTTTTATTGTCAAAATAGTTTTTGCATCACCACATATTGAGAGCTATAATTTTTACATATTTTGACCCAGAGAGTCATGTGAAGTCTTATTTTTTGTGGGACGAGTTGTCGCTTTTATTTGTATAATTTTCGGGCACATGACATCTTTTGATCGCTTTTTATTCCGATTTTTGTGACGCAGAATGAACAAAAAACAGCATTTCATGAATTTCTTTTGGGGGGTGCGTTTACACCGTTCCGCCTGCAGTAAAATTGATAAAGCGGTTTTATTCTTCTGGTCAGTGCGGTTACAGCGATACCTCATTTAGGTCATTTTTTATGTTTGGGCGCTTTTATGCAATGAAAACAATTTTATATAAAAAATAATTATTTTTGCATCGCTTTATTCTGCAAGCTATAACTTTTTTATATTTTTGCTGATGATGCTGTATGGCAGCTCGTTTTTTGCGGGACAAGATTACATTTTCAGGGATACCACGGATATTTATATGAGTCTTTTTGATCGTGCGTTATTGCACTTTTTGTTCGGCAGTAAGATAATAAATTATTATTTTTTGCTTCGATTTTTATTTTTATTTTTTAAGGGGTTCGCTAAAGGGGTTAATTAATGGGACAGTTTTATAGGGCGGGTCGTAACAGACGCGGCGATACAAATATGTATACTTTTATTTTTTTTTTATTTCCAAAAAATGAATTTATTAGGGAATATATATATTTTTTTTAATTTATTTAGCGATTTTTTTAAATCTATTTTTACACTTTTTTTTAACTTTATTACATTGTCCAAGGGGGGACATAAGTGTCATGTGACAGATTGCTGATCTGTCACATCACAGATCACTATGACAGATCAGCGATCTGTCACAGGCACTGCACAAGGCTTCCTCCTAGCCTGCGCTTTGCAGGCATGAGGAAGCCAGCTCCCTGCAGGCTTCCGAAGGTCCCCGTCACATCTTGGATTCGGGGACCTGAAGGGATGGAGCCCCCCGCAGCAGCACTGCACATTGAGCTTCTGTGGGGGGCTCAGGGAAGCATGGAGGGAGCCCCCTCCCTTTAACCCCCGGTACACCGCGATCGTGTTTGATTGCGGTGTGCAATGGGTTAACGTGTCATGGGCGGTCTGTGACCGCCCCTGACACATTGTGTCGGGTGTCAGCTGTGATAATCAGCTGACACCCAGCCGCGATCAGCTGCGCTCACCACGCAGGCGCTGATGATCGCTGTGACGTACTATCCCGTCCCTGGGAATTAAGTCCCAGGGCACATGGACGGGATAGTACGTCACATGACAGAAAGGGGTTAAAGTACACTCTGCACCTTGACTGAAAAAAATCGGAAATGTAGAAATTTTAGCAAATTTATTAAAAAAGAAAAACTAAAATATCACATGGTCATAAGTATTCAGACCCTTTGCACTGTATCGAGTAGAAGCACCCTTTTGAGCTAGTACAGCCATGAGTTTTCTTGGAAATGATGCAACAAGTTTTTCACACCTGGATTTGGGGATCCTCTGCCATTCTTCATTGCAGATCCTCTCCAGTTCTGTCAGGTTGGATGGTGAACGTTGGTGGATAGCCATTTTCAGGTCTCTCCAGAGATGCTCAATTGGGTTTAGGTCAGGCCTCTGGCTGGGCCAGTCAAGAATGGTATCAGATTTGTTCTGAAGCCACTCCTTTGTTATTTTAGCTGTCTGCTTAGGGTAACTGTCTTGTTGGAAGGTGAACCATCGGCCAAGTCTGAGGTCCAGAGCACTCTGGAAGAGGTTTTCATCCAGGATATCTCTGTATTTGGCCGCATTCATGTTTCCTTCAACTGCAATCAGTCATCCTGTCCCTGCAGCTGAAAAACACCCCATAGCATGATGATGCCACCACCATGTTTCAATGTTGGGATTGTATTGGGCAGGTGAGGAGCAGTGCCTGGTTTTCTCCACACATATCGCTTAGGCTGGTTTCACATTAGCGCTTTTGTGCGCAGCGCATCTAGCACAACCGTGCGCATGCGCACGGTGCACCTATGTTTAACATGGCGGGTGCATGGTCTTGAGCATGTTCACGTTTTTGCGCACATGTGCTTTTTTGTCTTTCGCGCCAGGCGCGCCAGACGCAACATGTTGCATTCTTTGGTCCGCCCTGTCTAGTCAAAACAACGCATGCGCACGCTTGCGCACGGAATGCGCAAAAACAACACATTGCAGTCTATGGTAACGCGTGTGTGCGCATGGTCTTGCGCACGGGTGCGCTTTTGTGCGCATGCGTTTTTTAGGTAAACAAGTCTGGAATGTGGTCTAGACAATGGAAAACCAATCCCAAAAACCAAGGTGATAAAAGATTGTGTGGGCACTGGAATTCCCCAATACTCTACAGACTGCTGCAAGAGTCACAACAAAAACCCAAAGCTGTACCAATGTAAGTATAAAACCTAATGTCTGGCTGAATTTTGAATACATTTCTATGTACTTTTATGTCTCTTTTTTTATTGCAGCATGTCTTCTTCACCTGGTGAAGAATATGTCCCCGGGACAGGGCAAGAGGCACAAGAAGTGAGTACCATGCTTCCCCATGGATTGGTAAAAATATACACATGTGGCTAATTTTTTTTGTTTAACCCCTTCCTGACATCCGACGTACTATCCCGTCCACGGTACCCGGGCCCGTATGACCGTGGACGGGATAGTACGTCTACCGCGATCAGCGGCGCCCACGTGGTGAGCGCCGCTGATCGCGGCCGGGTGTCAGCTGATTATCACAGCTGACACCCGGCACAATGTGTCAGGGGCGGTCACGGACCGCCCCCGACACGTTAACCCCTTGCACACCACGATCAAACACGATCGCGGTGTACCGGGGGTTAAAGGGAAGCATCGGCAGGGAGGGGGCTCCCTCCGTGCTTCCCTGAGCCCCCCACGGCAGCGCAATGTGCAGCGCTGCTGCGGGGGGCTCCTTTCCTCCAGGCCCCCGAATCCAAGATGGCGACGGGGGCCTTCGGGGGCCTGCAGGAAGCTGGCTTCCTCAGTGCCTGCAAAGCGCAGGCATGAGGAAGCCTTCTGCAGTGCCTGTGTCAGATCGCTGATCTGTCACAGTGATCTGTGATGTGACAGATCAGCGATCTGTCACAGGACAGTGATGTCCCACCTGGGACTATTTAATAAAGTAAAAAAAAAATAAAAAAAAGTGTAAACATTTTTTTAAAAAAATCGCCAAATATATTAGGAAAAAAAAAATATTCCCCCCAAAAATCCATTTTTTGGAAATAATAAAAAAAAAACCAATAAAAGTACACATATTAGGTATCGCCGCGTCCGTAACGACCCGCCCTATAAAACTGTCCCATTAGTTAACCCCTTTAGCGAACCCCTTAAAAAATAAAAATAAAGAACGAAGCAAAAAATAATGATTTATTATCATACCGCCAAACAAAAAGTGTAATAACGCGCGATCAAAAAGATGCATATAAATATCCATGGTACCGCTGAAAACGTCATCTTGTCCCGCAAAAAACAAGCTGCCATACAGCATCATCCGCGAAAAAATAAAAAAGTTATAGCTCGCTGAATAAAGCGATGCAAAAATAATTATTTTTTATATAAAATAGTTTTCATTGCATAAAACCGACAAAAACATAAAAAACGACTTAAATGAGGTATCGCTGTAACCGTACTGACCCGAAGAATAAAACCGCTTTATCAATTTTACGCACCCCCCCAAAAGAAATTCATGAAACGCTGGTTTTTGTACATTCTGCGTCCCAAAAATCGGAATAAAAAGCGATCAAAAAATTCCACGTGCCCGAAAATGGTACCAATAAAAACGTCAACTCGTCCCGCAAAAAATAAGACCTCAAATGACTCGGTGGGTCAAAATACGGAAAAATTATAGCTCTCAATATGTGGTGATGCAAAAACTATTTTTACAATAAAAAGCGTCTTTTAGCGTGTGACAGCTGCCAAACATAAAAACCGCCATAAATAGTAAATCAAACCCCCCGTTATCACCCCCTTAGTTAGGGAAAAATAATAAAATTAAAAAAATGTATTTTTCCATTTTTCCATTAGGGTTAGGGCTAGGGGTGTGTTGGGGTAGGGTTAGGGCTAGGGTTAGGGTAGGGTTAGGGTTAGGGCTAGGGCTAGGGTTAGGGTTAGGGCTAGGGTTAGGGCTAGGGTTAGGGCTAGGGTTAGGGTTAGAGGCGTGTTGGGGTTCGGGTTGGAGTTAGAATTGGGGGTTTCCACTGTTTGGGCACATCAGGGGCTCTCCAAATGCAACATGGTGTCTGATCTCAATTCCAGCCAATTCTAAGTTGAAAAAGTCAAATGGTGCTCCTTCCCTTCCAAGCTCTGCTATGCGCCCAAACAGTGTTTTACCCCCACATGTAGGGTATCAGCCTACTCAGGACAAATTGCAAAACAATTTTTGGGGTCCAATTTCTCCTGTTACCCTTAGGAAAATAAAAAATTGGGGGCAAAAATATCATTTTTGTGGAAAAAAATGATTTTTTTATTTTCATGTCCGAGTGTTATAAACTTCTGTGAAGCACTTGGGGGTTCAAAGTGCTCACCACACATCTAAATAAGTTCTGTAGGGGGTCTAGTGTCCAAAATGGGGTCACTTGTGGGGAGTTTCAATAGTTTAGGTACATCAGGGGCTCTCCAAATGCACATGACACCCGCAGACCATTCCATCAAAGTCTGCATTCCAAAACTTCACTGCTTCCCTTCCGAGCCCCGACGTGTGTCCATACAGTAGTTTTCTCCCACATATGGGGTGTCAGCGTATTCAGGACAAATTGGACAACTTTTGGGGGTCCAATTTCTCCTGTTACCCTTGGGAAAATGAAAAAATTGGGGACTAATTGATCATGTTTGTGGAAAAAAATACGATTTTTTTATTTTCATGCCCGGGCATTATAAATTTCTGTGAAGCCCTTGGGGGTTCAAAGCGCTCACCACACATCTAGATAAGTTCCTTAGGGGGTCTCGTTTCCAAAATGGGGTCACTTGTGGGGGTTTCCACTGTTTAGGTACATTAGGGGCTCTCCAAAGGCAACATGACACCCGCAGACCATTCCATCAAAGTCTGCATTCCAAAATGTCACTACTTCCCTTCCGAGCCCTGACGTGTGTCCATACAGTAGTTTTATCCCACATATGGGGTGTCAGCGTACTCAGGACAAATTGGACAACAACTTTTGGGGTTCAATTTCTCCTGTTACCCTTGGGAAAATAAAAAAATTGGGGACTAATTGATCATGTTTGTGAAAAAAATACGATTTTTTTATTTTCATGCCCTGGCATTATAAACTTCTGTGAAGCCCTTGGGGGTTCAAAGTGCTCACCACACATCTAGATAAGTTCCTTGGGGGGTCTAGTTTACAAAATGGTGCCATTTGTGGGGGTTTCCACTGTTTAGGTACATTAGGGGCTCTCCAAAGGCAACATGACACCCGCAGACCATTCCATCAAAGTCTGCATTCCAAAACGTCACTACTTCCCTTCCGAGCCCCGACGTGTGCCCATACAGTAGTTTTCTCCCACGTATGGGGTATCAGCATACTCAGGACAAATTGGACAACAACTTTTGGGGTCCAATTTCTCCTGGTACCCTTGGGAAAATAAAAAAATGGTGACTAAAAGATCATGTTTGTGGAAAAAATACGAATTTTTTATTTTCACACCCGGGCGTTGTAAACTTCTGTGAAGCACTGGGGGGTTCAAAGTGCTCACCACACATCTAGATAAGTTCCTTGGGGGGTCTAGTTTACAAAATGGTGTCATTTGTGGGGGGTTTCCACTGTTTAGGTACATTAGGGGCTCTCCAAAGGCAACATGACACCCGCAGACCATTCCATCAAAGTCTGCATTCCAAAACGTCACTACTTCCCTTCCGAGCCCCGACGTGTGCCCATACAGTAGTTTTCTCCCATGTATGGGGTATCAGCATACTCAGGACAAATTGGACAACAACTTTTGGGGTCCAATTTCTCCTGGTACCCTTGGGAAAATAAAAAAATGGTGACTAAAAGATCATGTTTGTGGAAAAAATACGAATTTTTTATTTTAACGCCCGGGCGTTGTAAACTTCTGTGAAGCACTGGGGGGTTCAAAGTGCTCACCACACATCTAGATAAGTTCCTTGGGGGGTCTACTTTACAAAATGGTGTCATTTGTGGGGGGTTTCCACTGTTTAGGTACATTAGGGGCTCTCCAAAGGCAACATGACACCCGCAGACCATTCCATCAAAGTCTGCATTCCAAAACGTCACTACTTCCCTTCCGAGCCCCGACGTGTGCCCATACAGTAGTTTTCTCCCACGTATGGGGTATCAGCATACTCAGGACAAATTGGACAACAACTTTTGGGGTCCAATTTCTCCTGGTACCCTTGGGAAAATAAAAAAATGGTGACTAAAAGATCATGTTTGTGGAAAAAATACGATTTTTTATTTTCACGCCCGGGCGTTGCAAACTTCTGTGAAGCACTGGGGGGGTCAAAGTGCTCACCACACATCTAGATAAGTTCCTTAGGGGTCTAGTTTCCAAAATGGTGTCATTTGTGGGGGGGTTCCACTGTTTTGGTACATCAGGAGTTTTCCAAACGCGACATGGTGTCCGATCTCAATTCCAGCCAAAAACGTCAAATGGCGCTGCTTCCCTTCCGAGCTCTGCCATGCACCCAAATAGTGGTTTACCCCCACATGTGGGGTATCAGCGTACTCAGGAAAAATTGCACAATAACTTTTAGGGTCCTGTTACCCTTGGAAAAATAAGAATTGAGGGTGAAAAGATAATTTTTGTGGAAAAAATATGATTTTTTAATTGTATGGCTTTATGTTATAAATTTCTGTGAAGCCCATGGGAGTTCAAAGTTCTCACCACACATCTAGATAAGTTCCTTAGGGGGTCCAGTTTCCAAAATGGTGTCATTTGTGGGGGGTTTCCACTGTTTTGGTACATATGGGGTTTTCCAAACGCGACATGGTGTCCGATCTCAGTTCCAGCCAAAAACGTCAAATGGCGCTGCTTCCCTTCCGAGCTCTGCCATGCGCCCAAATAGTGGTTTACCCCCACATGTGGGGTATCAGCGTACTAAGGACAAATTGCACAATAACTTTTAGGGTCCTGTTACCCTTGGGAAAATAAAAATTGGGGTGAAAAGATCATTTTTATGGAAAAAATATGATTTTTTAATTGTACCGCTGTACGTTATAAACTTCTGTAAAGCCCTTGTGGGTTCAAAGTTCTCACCACATATCTAGATAAGTTCCTTGGGGGGTCTAGTTTCCAAAATGGGGTCACTTGTAGGGGGTTTCCACTGTTTAGGTACATCAGGGACTCTCCAAACGTGACATGGCGTCCAATCTGAATTCCAGCCAATTTTGCATTGAAAAAGTCAAACGGCACTCCTTCCATTCTGAGCTCTGCCATGCGCCGAAACAGTCGTTCCCCCCCACATATCAGGTATCTGCGTACTCAGGACAAATTGCACAATAACTTTTGCAGTTTAATTTCTCCTGTTACCCTTGGTAAAATAAAAAAAATTGAACCTGAAGTATTTTTTTTATGAAAAAAAGTTAGATGTTCATTTTTTTTTAAATATTCAAAAAAATTCCTGTGACGCACCTAAAGGGTTAATAAACTTCTTGAATGTGGTTTTGAGCACCTTAAGGGGTGCAGTTTTTAGAATGGTGTCACTTTTGGGTATTTTCTATCATATAGACCCCTCAAAGTGGCTTCAAATGTGATGTGGTCCTAAAAATAAAATGGTGTTGTAAAAATGAGAAATCGCTGGTCAACTTTTAACCCTTATAACTTCCTAACAAAAAAAAATTTTGGTTCCAAAATTGTGCTGATGTAAAGTAAACATGTGGGAAATGTTAGTTATCAAGTTTTTTGTGTGCCGTATCTCTGTGATCTAAGGGCAAAAAAATTCAAAGTTGGAAAATTGCGAAATTTTCAAAATTTTCGCCAAATTTCTGTTTTTCTCACAAATAAACACAAGTTATTTGAATGAAATTTTACCACTAACATGAAGTACAATATGTCACGAGAAAACAATGTCAGAATCACCAGGATCCATGGAAGCGTTCCAGAGTTATGACCTCATAAAGGTACAGTGGTCAGAATTGTAAAAATTGGCCCGGTCATGAACGTGCAAACCACCCTTGGGGGTGAAGGGGTTAATTTTCAGACCTCATCCTCCACCACACCACCACCACCGGAGGAACGGCAGGAGCAGCAAGGCCCAGTGCGGGCGGGAAGGCGGAATGTAAGTACAGACGGTCTGATTTTTTTTTTTTTTTTATTATTGTCATTACTTTTTTATGCCTTTTTTTTCATCTTCATTTATTTGTTTAATTTTGTTCTGTATTTTTTTCAAATTTTTGTTTGGGTTAATTCCTCTGCTGGCTTTTTTTTTTTTAAAGTTGATTTCTATGCTTGGTTATTTTTTTTTTTTTTTTTTGGAACTGTATTGAAATAATTTTATCTGGTTTTTTTTTATGTTTTTTGGTAATTTTTTATTAGTATTTTTTGGTAATTTTCCTGCTGTTATTTTTTGGTTCTTTTTTGGTACGGTTTTTTTTTTATGTTAATTTCTATGCTGGTTTATTTTCTATGTTTTTTTGGTAATCATTTCTTAATGTATTTTTTTAACATCTTCATGCTGGTTTTTTTCTGTGTTTTTTATTCATGCTTTTTTTGCTTATATTTTCATTTAAAAAAATTTTTTTTTCATGGCTGGTTTATTTTCTATATTTTTCATTTTAAAATTGTCTTTCTTTTCTAGGCTCCACAACAGGAGGAGGACCTCACCCTGGACAATGACGTGCTCATCCATCTAGTCCAGGAGCGTGTCCCGCTGTGGGACACCCGTCACCAACTGCACTCAGACAACGTGGTGATCCGGCGGCTCTGGAATGAGGTGGCCGCTTCACTGATGGATGGCTGGGACAACGCCTCTCCCCGGGTCCGCAATGATTTTCGTAAGTATATAAATGCAGTGTGATGCAGCAGTGATCTTGGCCGGGATCACCCAACTCTGTGTGATGCTAGTAACTCCATGGAGTTTCTGCATCACCCAGAGTTGGGTGATCACGGCCTCCAGTGCATACTCTTATTTTTTTTTGTTTTTACCCACAGTGAACAAAGTCAGAACCCGCTGGCGCTCGATGAAGGACCGCTTCAACAGGGATATCCGTCAGGAGAAGCAGGTTCGCAGTGGTGCTGCGGCAAGGACCGGCACGAAATACAGATATCATCGTGCCTTGGCATTTTTAAGACCGGTCCTTGCCTCCCGAACGTAAGTATTTTCTAGTTGTATTGTGTTTTATTCTGTGCTTTTCTATTCCACAGGAGTTGGCGATTGTTAATTTATGGTAGTAATTTCTTTCTTTTCTTTTCACAGCACCTGGAGCAGCACCCTGCAACCTGGGCCCGAAGCGGTCCTTCATCAAGCTGCCCCGGACCCGTCCCAGCCATCCATCAGTGAGGAAGCACCTTGCAGGTCTGTACCACAGTCATCTGGAGACCAGGAAGCTGGTCGCTCAGGTGTTCCCCTGTCCCAGGTCTCTGCCACTGGTTTTGCGGGCACTTCCCGCCAGCAGCGACAGAGGACCTTGGACAGGCCTGTCATGCCCGAGTTCGTTGAATTGAGCTCGGTCTTTCAGAGTAGCCTCAAGGCACTCTCCGATAGACTTGAGAGTGGTTTCCTCCTTTTGGACCAACGCTACAAGTCTATCGAGGGTCGCCTTGAGCGCCTGGAAGTCGACCTCGCCAGACCAGCGCATCATTTCTATACACAAATAGCTCGGGACACGGCGGAACACCTTACCCCTGAACTCCAGTTGACTGTCATGCAGGCCTGCAACAATGCTTTTATGCAGGCTATGCAGCAGAGTAGGTATATGCAGCAGTCAGCGGTGGCATTTCCACCGGTGCCACCGCTGACTTGATTCACAGCATTACCTACTTCTGCTGCATATCACTGCACGGCTACCACACTTCCAAGCCATGCCGGACACCAATATACCACCCCAAGTCCGAGTGCAGCTGGACACCTCCCCGCCAACACCATGCCAAGCGCTGCTCCTGCCTGGCCCACCACTGCTGCCCCCACCACCACCACCACTGGATGGCCTGTCATCACCACCCCTGCCTGGAGCGCCACCACCACCAGCACCACCACCCCTGACTGGGGCAACACCGCCGCCACCACCATCACCACCACAGGGAGGACCACCCCGGTATGGACCACAACCGCCAACACGCCTGCATGGACCGCCACCACCACCAGCACCACCACCTCTGAGCAGCATCAGCTGGGGGACCCGCATTCACTATTTACGGCCCCTGCCAGGACATCCACCACCACCAGCATGCTACAGCAGCTCCGGGATCCTGGCAGTCGGTCCACAAGCTCCAGGCGGTCCCCCAGCTCCAGCCGGTCCACGGCCTCCAGGCGGTCCACAGGCTTAAGGTGGTCCACGGGGTCGAGCCAGTCCTCAGGCTCCAGGCGCTCCAGGTAGGACAGCAGCACGCAGACGGGCCACCATCATAAAAGAAGAGGAGGACTCTAACCCTCCCTACTCCCTCACCTCCCACTTCCCAACTTTCCTTGCCTCCGCTGCCTTCCCCCACTTCTTTGGTTCCTCCTTCCCCTAGAACCCCTTCCTCCACCCTAAGCCGTTCCTCATCCCTCCACACCCCCCAGTTTCCACCAACTGACCCCAAGTAAATTTATTTTTTTATTTTTTTTAAATCTTAAATTCTTTTATTTAAATAAAGTTTAACGTTTGATTTGAAAATAATGTTTGGTTATTGTGTCTTTCGCCGCCTGCACACACTGCGCCATACACTTTGTGTTTTTGACACCTCATAGCTCCAGTACTGAGTTTCTTGTGTCAGTCCTGGAGCAATGTGATGTCAAAAACACAAATATATGACTTGTATTTTCATCCATCAGGCTCTTCAGTCTGTTAATATTGGTCAGACTGATGGTGGAGGGTGCAAGGCATATCTATTCTCACCTTGCCAGGTGTCATAAAGAGTGAATTGAGGATGGTGTGTTTTGCCCATCCTCATTTCACTCTTTGTGACACAAGGCCAGGGGATTCTAGATACCTTGTCATCAACCACATCATCTATACAGTCTGTGGCAAATACACTGAATAGATGATGGAGAAATTACAGGCCATATCTACAAATACCCTGGCCTGGTGTCATAACTATTTAGCACACCTGGCCGCTTCAGTCTTCATTATCTATTGCACACAGACTGTAGAGATGCTGGAGGTTAACTCCTATGTGTATTCACCTGGCCAGGTGTCCAAAATTTCTGAAGTCAGGATGCGTTTTCTGGGGGCATCATCAATTCATCATGACACCAGGCCAGGGGATTGTAAAAGTTGTATAAACCTTTATCATCTCTCCAGTCTGCGTTCGACAGTAGAGATACTAAAACTAATATTTTTAATCACATGGTCAGTTATCAGACAGAGTGAAGGATGTTACTGCATCCCAAAATCAATATACTTAGGCCAGGTGATATAAATATTAGTTGTATTATCTACACCTTCTCGGCAATATGCCTTATGAACATGGACTGGAGAAATGAGGAAGGTCATACAACTTTTATATGTAGGGTCACCTGGTCAGGAGTCCTAGTAAAGTCAGGAAGCACAGCATCCTGATTTCACTGGACACCTGGGCAGGCGAGTAGTGGAGTGTATTAAGACACAGTACACTGGGTACAGGAAAAAAAAAATGGTATTTTATTATTAACAAACAACAAAGCTATTACACCATTTGATCCTGCCATGCTACACGACCCACATCGGATAAGAAGAAGTCCACAAATTGGTCCCTCATTTGGGCAACTTCGACTGATGACCGAAGAGGATGCTGAGTAAAATCTGGCAAAGGGTTGGCAGCAGGTTCATCCATGTCAAAGTTTGGCCGCTCCTTTGCCATAACAAAATTGTGCAGAACCACGCACGCCTTCACCACCTCATCCACTGTTTCAAGTTTGAGATTGATGGCGGTGCTGAGAATTCGCCATCTGGACACTAGAATGCCAAAGGCGCACTCTACAGTCCTGCGTGCCCTCGTAAGCCTGTAGTTGAATACTTTCTTGGAGTGGTCCAAGTCACCGCTGGAGTACGGCTTGAGCAGGTTTTGGCACATCTGAAATGCCTTATCCCCAACCACTACAAATGGCAGTGGTGGAGCTTGGGTTTGGGGAAGAGGCCATGCCAGTGGAAAATTGAACTGGTTGCCGTACAACCTCCGGTCCATATCAGAGTTTTTAAAAGTCTGGGAATCGTTGCCCCGTCCAAATGCCCCTATGTCCACCGCCACAAACCGGCAGTCTGCATCCGCAATGGCCATGAGTACTGTAGAAAAGTACTTCTTGTAGTTGTAGTACTCAGAGCCACTTCTTGCAGGTTTTGTGATGCGGATGTGCTTCCCGTCCACCGCTCCTAGGCAGTTCGAGAACTTGCAGACTGCCCAGAATTTGTCCGCTATTTGAAGCCACTTTTCGGCGGTGGGCAAGGGCAGAAACTCGGGACACAGAACATCCTACAGAGCCCTGCAGGTGTCGGCAACAATCCCGGATAAAGTGGAGATTCCCAGCCGGTACTGGAACTGCAGGGATGAAAGACTCTCTCCAGTTGCCAGGAACCTGCAAAACATAAAAAGAAAAACAATTAATATTTCTGTCTAGGGTATTAATAAAAACACTGAAAATAAAAAGTACATGGCATAACTATTTTGCATGGCTTTTTATTACAACATAGCAGAAAACATTTTATAAAGGCTTGTGGTTAGTACATGAAAGAAGAAAAACCATTATGCAAAAAAGCAATTTACCAAAAATAATGTTAAAATTCATTACCAAAGTAGGGATGAGCGAAACGGGTCGAAAAATTTCAAAAGTCGCCGACTTTTGGCAAAGTCGGGTTTCATGAAACGAAACCCGACCCTAGGATGAGGTCGGCCACGAGGTCGGCGACTTACGCGCCAAAGTCGCGTTTCAAAAGTTTGTTTTGCGCTCTTTTTCAGCCAATCAGGATCCACGGACACTGTGGGCAACGTGATGACATAGGCACAGGTCACCACCATCTTTCAGAAGGGCATGCAAGTGATTGGCTTGCTTTGGTGGGCGTCACAGGGGGTATAAAAGGGCGTGCACGCCGACCGCCATCTTACTTCTGCCGATCTCAGTATAGGGAGAGGTTGCAGCTGATTCTGTAGGGAGAGCGTTAGGCAGGGAAGAAGACAAAAAAACTGCTTCTGCTGCTAGCGATTTGACCTGTACAACACACCAGTCACTGAGTGTGCAGTGCAAGGGGAGGCTATATTGTGGTGGATCAGTGGTGTTGGTTGTTGGGCTGCCTTTTAAGGCTTCCTGACAGGCTGGCATTGCTGTTTACCCACTGCTCTGCAAACTGCTTTTTTAAAAGAAATCCAATCTCCCTTATCCTCTTGTCACTTTTGTCACAGCTGTGCCATCGAGCCTGTGACATAGCGCTCAGATATCAGTGGGCCTCACACAATCCAAAAGTGTCCAGTGTCCACAAGTGTCTGCAGAAATTCAAAATCTCCCTTATCCTCCAGTCACTTTTGTCACAGCTGTGCCATCGAGCCTGTGACATAGCGCTCAGATATCAGTGGGCCTCACACAATCCAAAAGTGTCCAGTGTCCACAAGTGTCTGCTGAAATTCAAAATCTCACTTATCCTCTAGTCACTTTGGTCACAGCTGTGCCATCGAGCCTGTCACATAGCGCTCAGATATTCATTGGGCCTCACACAATCCAAAAGTGTCCAGTGTCCACAAGTGTCTGCTGAAATTCAAAATCTCACTTATCCTCTTGTCACTTTGGTCACAGCTGTGCCATCGAGCCTCTCACATAGCGCTCAGATATTCAGTGGGCCTCACACAATCCAAAAGTGTCCAGTGTCCACAAGTGTCTGCTGAAATTCAAAATCTCACTTATCCTCTAGTCACTTTGGTCACAGCTGTGCCATCGAGCCTGTCACATAGCGCTCAGATATTCATTGGGCCTCACACAATCCAAAAGTGTCCAGTGTCCACAAGTGTCTACTGAAATTCAAAATCTCACTTATCCTCTAGTAACTTTGGTCACAGCTGTGCCATCGAGCCTGTCACATAGCGCTCAGATATTCATTGGGCCTCACAAAATCCAAAAGTGTCCAGTGTCCTCAAGTGTCTGCTGAAATTCAAAATCTCACTTATCCTCTAGTCACTTTGGTTACAGCTGTGCCATTGAGCCTGTCACATAGCGCTCAGATATTCATTGGGCCTCACACAATCCAAAAGTGTCCAGTGTCCACAAGAGTCTGCTGAAATTCAAAATCTCACTTATCCTCTAGTCACTTTGGTCACAGCTGTGCCATCGAGCCTGTCACATAGCGCTCAGATATTCATTGGGCCTCACACAATCCAAAAGTGTCCAGTGTCCACAAGGGTCTGCTGAAATTCAAAATCTCACTTATCCTCTAGTCACTTTGGTCACAGCTGTGCCATCGAGCCTGTCACATAGCGCTCAGATATTCATTGGGCCTCACACAATCCAAAAGGGTCCAGTGTCCACAAGTGTCTGCTGAAATTCAAAATCTCACTTATCCTCTCGTCACTTTGGTCACAGCTGTGCCATCGAGCCTGTCACATAGCGCACAGATATTCATTGGGCCTCACACAATCCAAAAGTGTCCAGTGTCCACATGTGTCTGCTGAAATTCTAAATCTCACTTATCCTCTAGTGACTTTGGTCACAGCTGTGCCATCGAGCCTGTCACATAGCGCTCAGATATTCATTGGGCCTCACACAATCCAAAAGTGTCCAGTGTCCACAAGTGTCTGCTGAAATTCTAAATCTCATTTATCCTCTAGTCACTTTGGTCACAGCTGTGCCATCGAGCCTGTCACATAGCGCTCAGATATTCATTGGGCCTCACACAATCCAAAATTGTCCAGTGTCCACAAGTGTCTGCTAAAATTCAAAATCTCACTTATCCTCTAGACACTTTGGTCACAGCTGTGCCATCGAGCCTATCACATAGCGCTCAGATATTCATTGGGCCTCACACAATCCAAAAGTGTCCAGTGCCCACAAGTGTCTGCAGAAATTCAAAATCTCCCTTATCCTTCCGTCACTTTTGTCACAGCTGTGCCATTGAGCCTGTGACATAGCGCTCAGATATCAGTGGGCCTCACACAATCCAAAAGTGTCCAGTGTCCACAAGTGTCTGCTGAAATTCAAAATCTCACTTATCCTCTAGTCACTTTGGTCACAGCTGTGCCATCGAGCCTGTCACATAGCGCTCAGATATTCATTGGGCCTCACACAATCCAAAAGTGTCCAGTGTCCACAAGTGTCTGCTGAAATTCAAAATCTCACTTATCCTCTAGTCACTTTGGTCACAGCTGTGCCATCGAGCCTGTCACATAGCGCTCAGATATTCATTGGGCCTCACACAATCCAAAAGTGTCCAGTGTCCACAAGTGTCTGCTGAAATTCAAAATCTCACTTATCCTCTAGTCACTTTGGTCACAGCTGCGCCATCGAGCCTGTCACATAGCGCTCAGATATTCATTGGGCCTCACACAATCCAAAAGTGTCGAGTGTCCACAAGTGTCTGCTGAAATTCAAAATCTCACTTATCCTCTAGTCACTTTGGTCACAGCTGTGCCATCGAGCCTGTCACATAGCGCTCAGATATTCATTGGGCCTCACACAATCCAAAAGGGTCCAGTGTCCACAAGTGTCTGCTGAAATTCAAAATCTCACTTATCCTCTCGTCACTTTGGTCACAGCTGTGCCATCGAGCCTGTCACATAGCGCTCAGATATTCATTGGGCCTCACACAATCCAAAAGTGTCCAGTGTCCACAAGTGTCTGCTGAAATTCTAAATCTCACTTATCCTCTAGTCACTTTGGTCACAGCTGTGCCATCGAGCCTGTCACATAGCGCTCAGATATTCATTGGACCTCACACAATCCAAAATTGTCCAGTGTCCACAAGTGTCTTCTGAAATTCAAAATCTCACTTATCCTCTAGACACTTTGGTCACAGCTGTGCCATCGAGCCTTTCACATAGCGCTCAGATATTCATTGGGCCTCACACAATCCAAAAGTGTCCAGTGTCCACAAGTGTCTGCTGAAATTCAAAATCTCACTTATCCTCTAGTCACTTTGGTCACAGCTGTGCCATCGAGCCTGTCACATAGCGCTCAGATATTCATTGGGCCTCACACAATCCAAAAGGGTCCAGTGTCCACAAGTGTCTGCTGAAATTCAAAATCTCACTTATCCTCTAGTGACTTTGGTCACAGCTGTGCCATCGAGCCTGTCACATAGCGCTCAGATATTCATTGGGCCTCACACAATCCAAAAGTGTCCAGTGTCCACAAGTGTCTGCTGAAATTCTAAATCTCACTTATCCTCTAGTCACTTTGGTCACAGCTGTGCCATCGAGCCTGTCACATAGCGCTCAGATATTCATTGGGCCTCACACAATCCAAAATTGTCCAGTGTCCACAAGTGTCTGCTGAAATTCAAAATCTCACTTATCCTCTAGACACTTTGGTCACAGCTGTGCCATCGAGCCTGTCACATAGCGCTCAGATATTCATTGGGCCTCACACAATCCAAAAGTGTCCAGAGTCCACAAGTGTCTGCAGAAATTCAAAATATCCCTTATCCTTCCGTCACTTTTGTCACAGCTGTGACATCGAGCCTGTGACATAGCGCTCAGATATCAGTGGGCCTCACACAATCCAAAAGTGTCCAGTGTCCACAAGTGTCTGCTGAAATTCAAAATCTCACTTATCCTCTAGTCACTTTGGTCACAGCTGTGCCATCGAGCCTGTAACATAGCGCACAGATATTCATTGGGCCTCACACAATCCAAAAGTGTCCAGTGTCCACAAGTGTCTGCTGAAATTCAAAATCTCACTTATCCTCTAGTCACTTTGGTCACAGCTGTGCCATCGAGCCTGTCACATAGCGCTCAGATATTAATTGGGCCTCACACAATCCAAAAGTGTCCAGTGTACACAAGTGTCTGCTGAAAATCAAAATCTCACTTATCCTCTAGTCACTTTGGTCACAGCTGTGCCATCTAGCCTTTCACATAGCGCTCAGATATTCATTGGGCCTCACACAATCCAAAAGGGTCCAGTGTCCACAAGTGTCTGCTGAAATTTAAAATCTCACTTATCCTCTCGTCACTTTGGTCACAGCTGTGCCATCGAGCCTGTCACATAGCGCTCAGATATTCATTGGGCCTCACACAATCCAAAAGTGTCCAGTGTCCACAAGTGTCTGCTGAAATTCTAAATCTCACTTATCCTCTAGTCACTTTGGTCACAGCTGTGCCATCGAGCCTGTCACATAGCGCTCAGATATTCATTGGGCCTCACACAATCCAAAATTGTCCAGTGTCCACAAGTGTATGCTGAAATTCAAAATCTCACTTATCCTCTAGACACTTTGGTCACAGCTGTGCCATCGAGCCTGTCACATAGCGCTCAGATATTCATTGGGCCTCACAGAATCCAAAATTGTCCGGTGTCCACAAGTGTCTGCTGAAATTCAAAATCTCACTTATCCTCTAGACACTTTGGTCACAGCTGTGCCATCGAGCCTGTCACATAGCGCTCAGATATTCATTGGGCCTCACACAATCCAAAAGTGTCCAGTGCCCACAAGTGTCTGCAGAAATTCAAAATCTCCCTTATCCTTCCATCACTTTTGTCACAGCTGTGCCATCGAGCCTGTGACATAGCGCTCAGATATCAGTGGGCCTCACACAATCCAAAAGTGTCCAGTGTCCACATGCGTCTGCTGAATTTCAAAATCTCACTTATCCTCTAGTCACTTTGGTCACAGCTGTGCCATCGAGCCTGTCACATGGCGCTCAGATATTCATTGGGCCTCACACAATCCAAAAGTGTCCAGTGTCCACACGTGTCTGCTGAAATTCAAAATCTCACTTATCCTCTAGTCACTTTGGTCACAGCTGTGCCATCGAGCCTGTCACATAGCGCTCAGATATTCATTGGGCCTCACACAATCCAAAAGGGTCCAGTGTCCACAAGTGTCTGCTGAAATTCAAAATCTCACTTATCCTCTAGAGACTTTGGTCACAGCTGTGCCATCGAGCCTGTCACATAGCGCTCAGATATTCATTGGGCCTCACACAATCCAAAATTGTCCAGTGTCCACAAGTGTCTGCTGAAATTCTAAATCTCACTTTTCCTCTAGTCACTTTGGTCACAGCTGTGCCATCGAGCCTGTCACATAGCACTCAGATATTCATTGGGCCTCACACAATCCAAAATTGTCCAGTGTCCACAAGTGTCTGCTGAAATTCAAAATCTCACTCATCCTCTAGACACTTTGGTCACAGCTGTGCCATCGAGCCTGTCACATAGCGCTCAGATATTCATTGGGCCTCACACAATCCAAAAGTGTCCAGTGTCCACAAGTGTCTGCAGAAATTCAAAATATCCCTTATCCTTCCGTCACTTTTGTCACAGCTGTGCCATCGAGCCTGTCACATAGCGCTCAGATATCAGTGGGCCTCACACAATCCAAAAGTGTCCAGTGTCCACAAGTGTCTGCTGAAATTCAAAATCTCACTTATCCTCTAGTCACTTTGGTCACAGCTGTGCCATCGAACCTGTCACATAGCGCTCAGATATTCAGTGGGCCTCACACAATCCAAAAGTGTCCAGTGTCCACAAGTGTCTGCTGAAATTCAAAATCTCACTTATCCTCTAGTCACTTTGGTCAAAGCTGTGCCATCGAGTCTGTCACATAGCGCTCAGATATTCATTGGGCCTCACACAATCCAAAAGTGTCCAGTGTCCACAAGTGTCTGCAGAAATTCAAAACATCCCTTATCCTCTCGTCACTTTTGTCACAGCTGTGCCATCGAGCCTGTGACATAGCGCTCAGATATCAGTGGGCCTCACACAATCCAAAAGTGTCCAGTGTCCACAAGTGTCTGCTGAAATTCAAAATCTCACTTATCCTCTAGTCACTTTGGTCACAGCTGTGCCATCGAGCCTGTCACATAGCGCTCAGATATTCATTGGGCCTCACACAATCCAAAAGTGTCCAGTGTCCACAAGTGTCTGCTGAAATTCAAAATCTCACTTATCCTCTCGTCACTTTGGTTACAGCTGTGCCATCGAGCCTGTCACATAGCGCTCAGATATTCAGTGGGCCTCACACAATCCAAAAGTGTCCAGTGTCCACAAGTGTCTGCTGAAATTCAAAATCTCACTTATCCTCTAGTCACTTTGGTCACAGCTGTGCCATCGAGCCTGTCACATAGCGCTCAAATATTCATTGGGCCTCACACAATCCAAAAGTGTCCAGTGTCCACAAGTGTCTGCTGAAATTCAAAATCTCACTTATCTTCTAGACACTTTGGTCACAGCTGTGCCATCGAGCCTGTCACATAGCGCTCAGATATTCATTGGGCCTCACACAATCCAAAAGTGTCCAGTGTCCACAATTGTCTGCTGAAATTCAAAATCTCACTTATCCTCTCGTCACTTTGGTCACAGCTGTGCCATCGAGCCTGTCACATAGCGCTCAGATATTCATTGGGCCTCACACAATTCAAAAGCGTCCAGTGTCCACAAGTGTCTGCTGAAATTCAAAATCTCACTTATCCTCTAGTCACTTTGGTCACAGCTGTGCCATCGAGCCTGTCACATAGCGCTCAGATATTAATTGGGCCTCACACAATCCAAAAGTGTCCAGTGTCCACAAGTGTCTGCTGAAATTCAAAATCTCACTTATCCTCTAGTCACTTTGGTCACAGCTGTGCCATCGAGCCTGTCACATAGCGCTCAGATATTCAGTGGACCTCACACAATCCAAAAGTGTCCAGTGTCCACAAGTGTCTACTGAAATTCAAAATCTCACTTATCCTCTAGTCACTTTGGTCACAGCTGTGCCATCGAGCCTGTCACATAGCGCTCAGATATTCATTGGGCCTCACACAATCCAAAAGTGTCCAGTGTCCACAAGTTTCTGCTGAAATTCAAAATCTCACTTATCCTCTAGTCACTTTGGTCACAGCTGTGCCATCGAGCCTGTCACATAGCGCTCAGATATTCATTGGGCCTCACACAATCCAAAAGTGTCCAGTGTCCACAAGTGTCTGCTGAAATTCAAAATCTCACTTATCCTCTAGTCACTTTGGTCACAGCTGTGCCATCGAGCCTGTCACATAGCGCTCAGATATTCATTGGGCCTCACACAATCCAAAAGTGTCCAGTGTCCACAAGTGTCTGCTGAAATTCAAAATCTCACTTATCCTCTAGTCACTTTGGTCACAGCTGTGCCATCGAGCCTGTCACTTAGCGCTCAGATATTCATTGGGCCTCACACAATCCAAAAGGGTCCAGGGTCCACAAGTGTCTGCTGAAATTCAATATCTCACTTATCCTCTCGTCACTTTGGTCACAGCTTTGCCATCGAGCCTGTCACATAGCGCTCAGATATTCATTGGGCCTCACACAATCCAAAAGAGTCCAGTGTCCACAAGTGTCTGCTGAAATTCAAAATCTCACTTATCCTCTAGTCACTTTGGTCACAGCTGTGCCATCGAGCCTGTCACTTAGCGCTCAGATATTCATTGGGCCTCACACAATCCAAAAGTGTCCAGTGTCCACAAGTGTCTGCTGAAATTCAAAATCTCACTTATCCTCTCGTCACTTTGGTCACAGCTGTGCCATCGAGCCTGTCACATAGCGCTCAGATATTCAGTGGGCCTCACACAATCCAAAAGTTTCCAGTGTCCACAAGTGTCTGCTGAAATTCAAAATCTCACTTATCCTCTAGTCACTTTGGTCACAGCTGTGCCATCGAGCCTGTCACATAGCGCTCAGATATTCATTGGGCCTCACACAATCCAAAAGTGTCCAGTGTCCACAAGTGTCTGCAGAAATTCAAAATCTCCCTTATCCTCTCGTCACTTTTGTCACAGCTGTGCCATCGAGCCTGTGACATAGCGCTCAGATATCAGTGGGCCTCACACAATCCAAAAGTGTCCAGTGTCCACAAGTGTCTGCTGAAATTCAAAATCTCACTTATCCTCTAGTCACTTTGGTCACAGCTGTGCCATCGAGCCTGTCACATAGCGCTCAGATATTCATTGGGCCTCACACAATCCAAAAGTGTCCAGTGTCCACAAGTGTCTGCTGAAATTCAAAATATCACTTATCCTCTAGACACTTTGGTCACAGCTGTGCCATCGAGCCTGTCACATAGCGCTCAGATATTCATTGGGCCTCACACAATCCAAAAGTGTCCAGTGTCCACAAGTGTCTGCTGAAATTCAAAATCTCACTTATCCTCTCGTCACTTTGGTCACCGCTGTGCCATCGAGCCTGTCACATAGCGCTCAGATATTCATTGTGCCTCACACAATCCAAAAGTGTCCAGTGTCCACAAGTGTCTGCTGAAATTCAAAATCTCACTTATCCTCTAGTCACTTTGGTCACAGCTGTGCCATCGAGCCTGTCACATAACACTCAGATATTCATTGGGCCTCACACAATCCAAAAGTGTCCAGTGTCCACAAGTGTCTGCTGAAATTCAAAATCTCACTTATCCTCTAGTCACTTTGGTCACAGCTGTGCCATCGAGCCTGTCACATAGCGCTCAGATATTCATTGGGCCTCACACAATCCAAAAGTGTCCAGTGTCCACAAGTGTCTGCTGAAATTCAAAATCTCACTTATCCTCTAGTCACTTTGGTCACAGCTGTGCCATCGAGCCTTTCACATAGCGCTCAGATATTCAGTGGGCCTCACACAATCCAAAAGTGTCCAGTGTCCACAAGTGTCTACTGAAATTCAAAATCTCACTTATCCTCTAGTCACTTTGGTCACAGCTGTGCCATCGAGCCTGTCACATAGCGCTCAGATATTCATTGGGCCTCACACAATCCAAAAGTGTCCAGTGTCCACAAGTGTCTGCTGAAATTCAAAATCTCACTTATCCTCTAGTCACTTTTTTCACAGCTGTGCCATCGATCCTGTCACATAGCGCTCAGATATTCATTGGGCCTCACACAATCCAAAAGGGTCCAGTGTCCACAAGTGTCTGCTGAAATTCAAAATCTCACTTATCCTCTCGTCACTGTGGTCACAGCTGTGCCATCGAGCCTGTCACATAGCGCTCAGATATTCATTGGGCCTCACACAATCCAAAAGTGTCCAGTGTCCACAAGTGTCTGCTGAAATTCAAAATCTCACTTATCCTCTCGTCACTGTGGTCACAGCTGTGCCATCGAGCCTGTCACATAGCGCTCAGATATTCATTGGGCCTCACACAATCCAAAAGTGTCCAGTGTCCACAAGTGTCTGCTGAAATTCTAAATCTCACTTATCCTCTAGTCACTTTGGTCACAGCTGTGCCATCGAGCCTGTGACATAGCGCTCAGATATCAGTGGGCCTCACACAATCCAAAAGTGTCCAGTGTCCACAAGTGTCTGCTGAAATTCAAAATCTCACTTATCCTCTAGTCACTTTGGTCACAGCTGTGCCATCGAGCCTGTCACATAGCGCTCAGATATTCATTGGGCCTCACACAATCCAAAAGTGTCCAGTGTCCACAAGTGTCTGCTGAAATTCAAAATATCACTTATCCTCTAGACACTTTGGTCACAGCTGTGCCATCGAGCCTGTCACATAGCGCTCAGATATTCATTGGGCCTCACACAATCCAAAAGTGTCCAGTGTCCACAAGTGTCTGCTGAAATTCAAAATCTCACTTATCCTCTCGTCACTTTGGTCACCGCTGTGCCATCGAGCCTGTCACATAGCGCTCAGATATTCATTGTGCCTCACACAATCCAAAAGTGTCCAGTGTCCACAAGTGTCTGCTGAAATTCAAAATCTCACTTATCCTCTAGTCACTTTGGTCACAGCTGTGCCATCGAGCCTGTCACATAACACTCAGATATTCATTGGGCCTCACACAATCCAAAAGTGTCCAGTGTCCACAAGTGTCTGCTGAAATTCAAAATCTCACTTATCCTCTAGTCACTTTGGTCACAGCTGTGCCATCGAGCCTGTCACATAGCGCTCAGATATTCATTGGGCCTCACACAATCCAAAAGTGTCCAGTGTCCACAAGTGTCTGCTGAAATTCAAAATCTCACTTATCCTCTAGTCACTTTGGTCACAGCTGTGCCATCGAGCCTTTCACATAGCGCTCAGATATTCAGTGGGCCTCACACAATCCAAAAGTGTCCAGTGTCCACAAGTGTCTACTGAAATTCAAAATCTCACTTATCCTCTAGTCACTTTGGTCACAGCTGTGCCATCGAGCCTGTCACATAGCGCTCAGATATTCATTGGGCCTCACACAATCCAAAAGTGTCCAGTGTCCACAAGTGTCTGCTGAAATTCAAAATCTCACTTATCCTCTAGTCACTTTTTTCACAGCTGTGCCATCGATCCTGTCACATAGCGCTCAGATATTCATTGGGCCTCACACAATCCAAAAGGGTCCAGTGTCCACAAGTGTCTGCTGAAATTCAAAATCTCACTTATCCTCTCGTCACTGTGGTCACAGCTGTGCCATCGAGCCTGTCACATAGCGCTCAGATATTCATTGGGCCTCACACAATCCAAAAGTGTCCAGTGTCCACAAGTGTCTGCTGAAATTCTAAATCTCACTTATCCTCTAGTCACTTTGGTCACAGCTGTGCCATCGAGCCTGTCACATAGCGCTCAGATATTCATTGGGCCTCACACAATCCAAAATTGTCCAGTGTCCACAAGTGTCTGCTGAAATTCAAAATCTCACTTATCCTCTAGACACTTTGGTCACAGCTGTGCCATCGAGCCTTTCACATAGCGCTCAGATATTCATTGGGCCTCACACAATCCAAAAGTGTCCAGTGTCCACAAGTGTCTGCTGAAATTCAAAATCTCACTTATCCTCTAGTCACTTTGGTCACAGCTGTGCCATCGAGCCTGTCACATAGCGCTCAGATATTCATTGGGCCTCACACAATCCAAAAGGGTCCAGTGTCCACAAGTGTCTGCTGAAATTCAAAATTTCACTTATCCTCTAGTCACTTTGGTCACAGCTGTGCCATCGAGCCTGTCACATAGCGCTCAGATATTCATTGGGCCTCACACAATCCAAAAGTGTCCAGTGTAAACAAGTGTCTGCTGAAATTCAAAATCTCACTTATCCTCTAGTCACTTTTTTCACAGCTGTGCCATCGAGCCTGTCACATAGCGCTCAGATATTCATTGGGCCTCACACAATCCAAAAGGGTCCAGTGTCCACAAGTGTCTGCTGAAATTCAAAATCTCACTAATCCTCTCGTCACCTTGGTCACAGCTGTGCCATCGAGCCTGTCACATAGCGCTCAGATATTCATTGGGTCTCACACAATCCAAAAGAGTCCAGTGTCCACAAGTGTCTGCTGAAATTCTAAATCTCACTTATCCTCTAGTCACTTTGGTCACAGCTGTGCCATCGAGCCTGTCACATAGCGCTCAGATATTCATTGGGCCTCACACAATCCAAAATTGTCCAGTGTCCACAAGTGTCTGCTGAAATTCAAAATCTCACTTATCCTCTAGACACTTTGGTCACAGCTGTGCCATCGAGCCTTTCACATAGCGCTCAGATATTCATTGGGCCTCACACAATCCAAAAGTGTCCAGTGTCCACAAGTGTCTGCTGAAATTCAAAATCTCACTTATACTCTAGTCACTTTGGTCACAGCTGTGCCATCGAGCCTGTCACATAGCGCTCAGATATTCATTGGGCCTCACACAATCCAAAAGGGTCCAGTGTCCACAAGTGTCTGCTGAAATTCAAAATTTCACTTATCCTCTAGTCACTTTGGTCACAGCTGTGCCATCGAGCCTGTCACATAGCGCTCAGATATTAATTGGGCCTCACACAATCCAAAAGTGTCCAGTGTCCACAAGTGTCTGCTGAAATTCTAAATCTCACTTATCCTCTAGTCACTTTGGTCACAGCTGTGCCATCGAGCCTGTCACATAGCGATTAGATATTCATTGGGCCTCACACAATCCAAAAGTGTCCAGTGTCCACAAGTGTCTGCAGAAATTCAAAATCTCCCTTATCCTTTCGTCACTTTTGTCACAGCTGTGCCATCGAGCCTGTGACATAGCGCTCAGATATCAGTGGGCCTCACACAATCTAAAAGTGTCCAGTGTCCACAAGTGTCTACGGAAATTCAAAATCTCACTTATCCTCTAGTCACTTTGGTCACAGTTATGCCATCGAGCCTGTCACATAGCGATCAGATATTCATTGGGCCTCACACAATCCAAAAGTGTCCAGTGTCCACAAGTGTTTGCAGAAATTCAAAAGCTCCCTTATCTCTCGTCACTTTTGTCACATCTGTGCCATCGAGCCTGTGACATAGCGCTCAGATATCAGTGGGCCTCACACAATCCAAAAGTGTCCAGTGTCCACAAGTGTCTGCTGAAATTCAAAATCTCACTTATCCTCTAGTCACTTTGGTCACAGCTGTGCCATCGAGCCTGTCACATAGAGCTCAGATATTCATTGGGCCTCACACAATCCAAAAGTGTCCAGTGTCCACAAGTGTCTGCTGAAATTCAAAATCTCACTTATCCTCTCGTCACTTTGGTTACAGCTGTGCCATCGAGCCTGTCACATAGCGCTCAGATATTCAGTGGGCCTCACACAATCCAAAAGTGTCCAGTGTCCACAAGTGTCTGCTGAAATTCAAAATCTCACTTATCCTCTAGTCACTTTGGTCACAGCTGTGACATCGAGCCTGTCACATAGCGCTCAGATATTCATTGGGCCTCACACAATCCAAAAGTGTCCAGAGTCCACAAGTGTCTCCTGAAATTCAAAATCTCACTTATCCTCTAGACACTTTGGTCACAGCTGTGCCATCGAGCCTGTCACATAGCGCTCAGATATTCATTGGGCCTCACACAATCCAAAAGTGTCCAGTGTCCACAAGTGTCTGCTGAAATTCAAAATCTCACTTATCCTCTAGTCACTTTGGTCACAGCTGTGCCATCGAGCCTGTCACATAGCGCTCAGATATTCATTGGGCCTCAAACAATCCAAAAGTGTCCACTGTCCAAAAATGTCTGCTGAAATTCAAAATCTCACTTATTCTCTAGTCACTTTGGTCACAGCTGTGCCATCGAGCCTGTCACATAGCGCTCAGATATTCATTGGGCCTCACACAATCCAAAAGTGTCCAGTGTCCACAAGTGTCTGCTGAAATTCAAAATCTCACTTATCCTCTAGTCAATTTGGTCACAGCTGTGCCATCGAGCCTGTCACATAGCGCTCAGATATTCATTGGGCCTCACACAATCCAAAAGTGTCCAGTGTCCACAAGTGTCTGCTGAAATTCAAAATCTCACTTATCCTCTAGTCACTTTGGTCACAGCTGTGCCATCGAGCCTGTCACATAGCGCTCAGATATTCAGTGGGCCTCACACAATCCAAAAGTGTCCAGTGTCCACAAGTGTCTACTGAAATTCAAAATCTCACTTATCCTCTAGTCACTTTGGTCACAGCTGTGCCATCGAGCCTGTCACATAGCGCTCAGATATTCATTGGGCCTCACACAATCCAAAAGTGTCCAGTGTCCACAAGTGTCTGCTGAAATTCAAAATCTCACTTATCCTCTAGTCACTTTGGTCACAGCTGTGCCATCGAGCCTGTCACATAGCGCTCAGATATTCATTGGGCCTCACACAATCCAAAAGTGTCCAGTGTCCACAAGTGTCTGCTGAAATTCAAAATCTAACTTATCCTCTAGTCACTTTGGTCACAGCTGTGCCATCGAGCCTGTCACATAGCGCTCAGATATTCATTGGGCCTCACACAATCCAAAAGTGTCCAGTGTCCACAAGTGTCTGCTGAAATTCAAAATCTCACTTATCCTCTAGTCACTTTTGTCACAGCTGTGCCATCGAGCCTGTGACATAGCGCTCAGATATTCATTGGGCCTCACACAATCCAAAAGTGTCCAGCGTCCACAAGTGTCTGCAGAAATTCAAAATCTCCCTTATCCTATCGTCACTTTTGTCACAGCTGTGCCATCGAGCCTGTGACATAGCGCTCAGATATTCATTGGGCCTCACACAATCCAAAAGTGTCCAGTGTCCACAAGTGTCTGCAGAGATTCAAAATCTCCCTTATCCTTTCGTCACTTTTGTCACAGCTGTGCCATCGAGCCTGTGACATAGCGCTCAGATATTCATTGGGCCTCACACAATCCAAAAGTGTCCAGTGTCCACAAGTGTCTGCTAAAATTCAAAATCTCACTTATCCTCTAGTCACTTTGGTCACAGCTGTGTCATCGAGCCTGTCACATAGCGCTCAGATATTCATTGGGCCTCACACAATCCAAAAGTGTCCAGTGTCCACAAGTGTCTGCTGAAATTCAAAATCTCACTTATCCTCTAGTCACTTTGGTCACAGCTGTGCCATCGAGCCTGTCACATAGCGCTCAGATATTCATTCTGCCTCACACAATCCAAAAGTGTCCAGTGTAAACAAGTGTCTGCTGAAATTCAAAATCTCACTTATCCTCTAGTCACTTTTTTCACAGCTGTGCCATCGAGCCTGTCACATAGCGCTCAGATATTCATTGGGCCTCACACAATCCAAAAGTGTCCAGTGTCCACAAGTGTCTGCTGAAATTCAAAATCTCACTTATCCTCTAGTCAATTTGGTCACAGCTGTGCCATCGAGCCTGTCACATAGCGCTCAGATATTCATTGGGCCTCACACAATCCAAAAGTGTCCAGTGTCCACAAGTGTCTGCTGAAATTCAAAATCTCACTTATCCTCTAGTCACTTTGGTCACAGCTGTGCCATCGAGCCTGTCACATAGCGCTCAGATATTCAGTGGGCCTCACACAATCCAAAAGTGTCCAGTGTCCACAAGTGTCTACTGAAATTCAAAATCTCACTTATCCTCTAGTCACTTTGGTCACAGCTGTGCCATCGAGCCTGTCACATAGCGCTCAGATATTCATTGGGCCTCACACAATCCAAAAGTGTCCAGTGTCCACAAGTGTCTGCTGAAATTCAAAATCTCACTTATCCTCTAGTCACTTTGGTCACAGCTGTGCCATCGAGCCTGTCACATAGCGCTCAGATATTCATTGGGCCTCACACAATCCAAAAGTGTCCAGTGTCCACAAGTGTCTGCTGAAATTCAAAATCTCACTTATCCTCTAGTCACTTTGGTCACAGCTGTGCCATCGAGCCTGTCACATAGCGCTCAGATATTCATTGGGCCTCACACAATCCAAAAGTGTCCAGTGTCCACAAGTGTCTGCTGAAATTCAAAATCTCACTTATCCTCTAGTCACTTTTGTCACAGCTGTGCCATCGAGCCTGTGACATAGCGCTCAGATATTCATTGGGCCTCACACAATCCAAAAGTGTCCAGCGTCCACAAGTGTCTGCAGAAATTCAAAATCTCCCTTATCCTTTCGTCACTTTTGTCACAGCTGTGCCATCGAGCCTGTGACATAGCGCTCAGATATTCATTGGGCCTCACACAATCCAAAAGTGTCCAGTGTCCACAAGTGTCTGCAGAGATTCAAAATCTCCCTTATCCTTTCGTCACTTTTGTCACAGCTGTGCCATCGAGCCTGTGACATAGCGCTCAGATATTCATTGGGCCTCACACAATCCAAAAGTGTCCAGTGTCCACAAGTGTCTGCTAAAATTCAAAATCTCACTTATCCTCTAGTCACTTTGGTCACAGCTGTGCCATCGAGCCTGTCACATAGCGCTCAGATATTCATTGGGCCTCACACAATCCAAAAGTGTCCAGTGTCCACAAGTGTCTGCTGAAATTCAAAATCTCACTTATCCTCTAGTCACTTTGGTCACAGCTGTGCCATCGAGCCTGTCACATAGCGCTCAAATATTCATTCTGCCTCACACAATCCAAAAGTGTCCAGTGTAAACAAGTGTCTGCTGAAATTCAAAATCTCACTTATCCTCTAGTCACTTTTTTCACAGCTGTGCCATCGAGCCTGTAACATAGCGCTCAGATATTCATTGGGCCTCACACAATCCAAAAGGGTCCAGTGTCCACAAGTGTCTGCTGAAATTCAAAATCTCACTAATCCTCTCGTCACCTTGGTCACAGCTGTGCCATCGAGCCTGTCACATAGCGCTCAGATATTCATTGGGTCTCACACAATCCAAAAGAGTCCAGTGTCCACAAGTGTCTGCTGAAATTCTAAATCTCACTTATCCTCTAGTCACTTTGGTCACAGCTGTGCCATCGAGCCTGTCACATAGCGCTCAGATATTCATTGGGCCTCACACAATCCAAAAGTGTCCAGTGTCCACAAGTGTCTGCTGAAATTCAAAATCTCACTTATACTCTAGTCACTTTGGTCACAGCTGTGCCATCGAGCCTGTCACATAGCGCTCAGATATTCATTGGGCCTCACACAATCCAAAAGGGTCCAGTGTCCACAAGTGTCTGCTGAAATTCAAAATTTCACTTATCCTCTAGTCACTTTGGTCACAGCTGTGCCATCGAGCCTGTCACATAGCGCTCAGATATTCATTGGGCCTCACACAATCCAAAAGTGTCCAGTGTCCACAAGTGTCTGCTGAAATTCTAAATCTCACTTATCCTCTAGTCACTTTGGTCACAGCTGTGCCATCGAGCCTGTCACATAGCGATTAGATATTCATTGGGCCTCACACAATCCAAAAGTGTCCAGTGTCCACAAGTGTCTGCAGAAATTCAAAATCTCCCTTATCCTTTCGTCACTTTTGTCACAGCTGTGCCATCGAGCCTGTGACATAGCGCTCAGATATCAGTGGGCCTCACACAATCTAAAAGTGTCCAGTGTCCACAAGTGTCTACTGAAATTCAAAATCTCACTTATCCTCTAGTCACTTTGGTCACAGTTATGCCATCGAGCCTGTCACATAGCGATCAGATATTCATTGGGCCTCACACAATCCAAAAGTGTCCAGTGTCCACAAGTGTCTGCAGAAATTCAAAATCTCCCTTATCTCTCGTCACTTTTGTCACATCTGTGCCATCGAGCCTGTGACATAGCGCTCAGACATCAGTGGGCCTCACACAATCCAAAAGTGTCCAGTGTCCACAAGTGTCTGCTGAAATTCAAAATCTCACTTATCCTCTAGTCACTTTGGTCACAGCTGTGCCATCGAGCCTGTCACATAGAGCTCAGATATTCATTGGGCCTCACACAATCCAAAAGTGTCCAGTGTCCACAAGTGTCTGCTGAAATTCAAAATCTCACTTATCCTCTCGTCACTTTGGTTACAGCTGTGCCATCGAGCCTGTCACATAGCGCTCAGATATTTAGTGGGCCTCACACAATCCAAAAGTGTCCAGTGTCCACAAGTGTCTGCTGAAATTCAAAATCTCACTTATCCTCTAGTCACTTTGGTCACAGCTGTGACATCGAGCCTGTCACATAGCGCTCAGATATTCATTGGGCCTCACACAATCCAAAAGTGTCCAGAGTCCACAAGTGTCTGCTGAAATTCAAAATCTCACTTATCCTCTAGACACTTTGGTCACAGGTGTGCCATCGAGCCTGTCACATAGCGCTCAGATATTCATTGGGCCTCAAACAATCCAAAAGTGTCCACTGTCCAAAAATGTCTGCTGAAATTCAAAATCTCACTTATCCTCTAGACACTTTGGTCACAGCTGTGCCATCGAGCCTTTCACATAGCGCTCAGATATTCATTGGGCCTCACACAATCCAAAAGTGTCCAGTGTCCACAAGTGTCTGCTGAAATTCAAAATCTCACTTATACTCTAGTCACTTTGGTCACAGCTGTGCCATCGAGACTGTCACATAGCGCTCAGATATTCATTGGGCCTCACACAATCCAAAAGGGTCCAGTGTCCACAATTGTCTGCTGAAATTCAAAATTTCACTTATCCTCTAGTCACTTTGGTCACAGCTGTGCCATCGAGCCTGTCACATAGCGCTCAGATATTCATTGGGCCTCACACAATCCAAAAGTGTCCAGTGTCCACAAGTGTCTGCTGAAATTCTAAATCTCACTTATCCTCTAGTCACTTTGGTCACAGCTGTGCCATCGAGCCTGTCACATAGCGATTAGATATTCATTGGGCCTCACACAATCCAAAAGTGTCCAGTGTCCACAAGTGTCTGCAGAAATTCAAAATCTCCCTTATCCTTTCGTCACTTTTGTCACAGCTGTGCCATCGAGCCTGTGACATAGCGCTCAGATATCAGTGGGCCTCACACAATCTAAAAGTGTCCAGTGTCCACAAGTGTCTACTGAAATTCAAAATCTCACTTATCCTCTAGTCACTTTGGTCACAGATATGCCATCGAGCCTGTCACATAGCGATCAGATATTCATTGGGCCTCACACAATCCAAAAGTGTCCAGTGTCCACAAGTGTCTGCAGAAATTCAAAATCTCCCTTATCTCTCGTCACTTTTGTCACATCTGTGCCATCGAGCCTGTGACATAGCGCTCAGATATCAGTGGGCCTCACACAATCCAAAAGTGTCCAGTGTCCACAAGTGTCTGCTGAAATTCAAAATCTCACTTATCCTCTAGTCACTTTGGTCACAGCTGTGCCATCGAGCCTGTCACATAGAGCTCAGATATTCATTGGGCCTCACACAATCCAAAAGTGTCCAGTGTCCACAAGTGTCTGCTGAAATTCAAAATCTCACTTATCCTCTCGTCACTTTGGTTACAGCTGTGCCATCGAGCCTGTCACATAGCGCTCAGATATTCAGTGGGCCTCACACAATCCAAAAGTGTCCAGTGTCCACAAGTGTCTGCTGAAATTCAAAATCTCACTTATCCTCTAGTCACTTTGGTCACAGCTGTGACATCGAGCCTGTCACATAGCGCTCAGATATTCATTGGGCCTCACACAATCCAAAAGTGTCCAGAGTCCACAAGTGTCTGCTGAAATTCAAAATCTCACTTATCCTCTAGACACTTTGGTCACAGCTGTGCCATCGAGCCTGTCACATAGCGCTCAGATATTCATTGGGCCTCACACAATCCAAAAGTGTCCAGTGTCCACAAGTGTCTGCTGAAATTCAAAATCTCACTTATCCTCTAGTCACTTTGGTCACAGCTGTGCCATCGAGCCTGTCACATAGCGCTCAGATATTCATTGGGCCTCAAACAATCCAAAAGTGTCCACTGTCCAAAAATGTCTGCTGAAATTCAAAATCTCACTTATTCTCTAGTCACTTTGGTCACAGCTGTGCCATCGAGCCTGTCACATAGCGCTCAGATATTCATTGGGCCTCACACAATCCAAAAGTGTCCAGTGTCCACAAGTGTCTGCTGAAATTCAAAATCTCACTTATCCTCTAGTCAATTTGGTCACAGCTGTGCCATCGAGCCTGTCACATAGCGCTCAGATATTCATGGGCCTCACACAATCCAAAAGTGTCCAGTGTCCACAAGTGTCTGCTGAAATTCAAAATCTCACTTATCCTCTAGTCACTTTGGTCACAGCTGTGCCATCGAGCCTGTCACATAGCGCTCAGATATTCAGTGGGCCTCACACAATCCAAAAGTGTCCAGTGTCCACAAGTGTCTACTGAAATTCAAAATCTCACTTATCCTCTAGTCACTTTGGTCACAGCTGTGGCATCGAGCCTGTCACATAGCGCTCAGATATTCATTGGGCCTCACACAATCCAAAAGTGTCCAGTGTCCACAAGTGTCTGCTGAAATTCAAAATCTCACTTATCCTCTAGTCACTTTGGTCACAGCTGTGCCATCGAGCCTGTCACATAGCGCTCAGATATTCATTGGGCCTCACACAATCCAAAAGTGTCCAGTGTCCACAAGTGTCTGCTGAAATTCAAAATCTCACTTATCCTCTAGTCACTTTGGTCACAGCTGTGCCATCGAGCCTGTCACATAGCGCTCAGATATTCATTGGGCCTCACACAATCCAAAAGTGTCCAGTGTCCACAAGTGTCTGCTGAAATTCAAAATCTCACTTATCCTCTAGTCACTTTGGTCACAGCTGTGCCATCGAGCCTGTCACATAGCGCTCAGATATTCATTGGGCCTCACACAATCCAAAAATGTCCAGTGTCCACAAGTGTCTACTGAAATTCAAAATCTCACTCATACTCTAGACACCTTGGTCACAGCTGTGCCATCGAGCCTGTCACATAGCGCTCAGATATTCATTGGGCCTCACACAATCCAAAAGTGTCCAGTGTCCACAAGTGTCTGCAGAAATTCAAAATATCCCTTATCCTTCCGTCACTTTTGTCACAGCTGTGCCATCGAGCCTGTGACATAGCGCTCAGATATCAGTGGGCCTCACACAATCCAAAAGTGTCCAGTGTCCACAAGTGTCTGCTGAAATTCAAAATCTCACTTATCCTCTAGTCACTTTGGTCACAGCTGTGCCATCGAGCCTGTCACATAGCGCACAGATATTCATTGGGCCTCACACAATCCAAAAGTGTCCAGTGTCCACAAGTGTCTGCTGAAATTCAAAATCTCACTTATCCTATCGTCACTTTGGTCACAGCTGTGCCATCGAGACTGTCACATAGTGCTCAGATATTCAGTGGGCCTCACACAATCCAAAAGTGTCCAGTGTCCACAAGTGTCTGCTGAAATTCAAAATCTCACTTATCCTCTAGTCACTTTGGTCACAGCTGTGCCATCGAGTCTGTCACATAGCGCTCAGATATTCATTGGGCCTCACACAATCCAAAAGTGTCCAGTGTCCACAAGTGTCTGCAGAAATTCAAAATCTCCCTTATCCTTTCGTCACTTTTGTCACAGCTGTGCCATCGAGCCTGTGACATAGCGCTCAGATATCAGTGGGCCTCACACAATCCAAAAGTGTCCAGTGTCCACAAGTGTCTGCTGAAATTCAAAATCTCACTTATCCTCTAGTCACTTTGGTCACAGCTGTGCCATCGAGCCTGTCACATAGCGCTCAGATTTTCATTGGGCCTCACACAATCCAAAAGTGTCCAGTGTCCACAAGTGTCTGCTGAAATTCAAAATCTCACTTATCCTCTCGTCACTTTAGTTACAGCTGTGCCATCGAGCCTGTCACATAGAGCTCAGATATTCAGTGGGCCTCACACAATCCAAAAGTGTCCAGTGTCCACAAGTGTCTGCTGAAATTCAAAATCTCACTTATCCTCTAGTCACTTTGGTCACAGCTGTGCCATCGAGCCTGTCACATAGCGCTCAGATATTCATTGGGCCTCACACAATCCAAAAGTGTCCAGTGTCCACAAGTGTCTGCTGAAATTCAAAATCTCCCTTATCTTCTAGACACTTTGGTCACAGCTGTGCCATCGAGCCTGTCACATAGCGCTCAGATATTCATTGGGCCTCACACAATCCAAAAGTGTCCAGTGTCCACAAGTGTCTGCTGAAATTCAAAATCTCACTTATCCTCTCGTCACTTTGGTCACAGCTGTGCCATCGAGCCTGTCACATAGCGCTCAGATATTCATTGGGCCTCACACAATCCAAAAGTGTCCAGTGTCCACAAGTGTCTGCTGAAATTCAAAATCTCACTTATCCTCTAGTCACTTTGGTCACAGCTGTGCCATCAAGCCTGTTACATAGCGCTCAGATATTCATTGGGCCTCACACAATCCAAAAGTGTCCACTGTCCTAAAGTGTCTGCAGAAATTCAAAATCTCACTTATTCTCTAGTCACTTTGGTCACAGCTGTGCCATCGAGCCTGTCACATAGCGCTCAGATATTCATTGGGCCTCACACAATCCAAAAGTGTCCAGTGTCCACAAGTGTCTGCTGAAATTCAAAATCTCACTTATCCTCTAGTCACTTTGGTCACAGCTGTGCCATCGAGCCTGTCACATAGCGCTCAGATATTCATTGGGCCTCACACAATCCAAAAGTGTCCAGTGTCCACAAGTGTCTGCTGAAATTCAAAATCTCACTTATCCTCTCGTCACTTTGGTCACAGCTGTGCCATCGAGCCTGTCACATAGCGCTCAGATATTCAGTGGACCTCACACAATCCAAAAGTGTCCAGTGTCCACAAGTGTCTACTGAAATTCAAAATCTCACTTATCCTCTAGTCACTTTGGTCACAGCTGTGCCATCGAGCCTGTCACATAGCGCTCAGATATTCATTGGGCCTCACACAATCCAAAAGTGTCCAGTGTCCACAAGTTTCTGCTGAAATTCAAAATCTCACTTATCTTCTAGTCACTTTGGTCACAGCTGTGCCATGGAGCCTGTCACATAGCGCTCAGATATTCATTGGGCCTCACACAATCCAAAAGTGTCCAGTGTCCACAAGTGTCTGCTGAAATTCAAAATCTCACTTATCCTCTAGTCACTTTGGTCAGAGCTGTGCCATCGAGCCTGTCACATAGCGCTCAGATATTCATTGGGCCTCACACAATCCAAAAGTGTCCAGTGTCCACAAGTGTCTGCTGAAATTCAAAATCTCACTTATCCTCTAGTCACTTTGGTCACAGCTGTGCCATCGAGCCTGTCACTTAGCGCTCAGATATTCATTGGGCCTCACACAATCCAAAAGGGTCCAGGGTCCACAAGTGTCTGCTGAAATTCAATATCTCACTTATCCTCTCGTCACTTTGGTCACAGCTTTGCCATCGAGCCTGTCACATAGCGCTCAGATATTCATTGGGTCTCACACAATCCAAAAGTGTCCAGTGTCCAAAAGTGTCTGCTGAAATTCAAAATCTCACTTATCCTCTAGTCACTTTGGTCACAGCTGTGCCATCGAGCCTGTCACATAGCGCTCAGATATTCATTGGGCCTCACACAATCCAAAAGTGTCCAGTGTCCACAAGTGTCTGCAGAAATTCAAAGTCTCCCTTATCCTCTCGTCACTTTTGTCACAGCTGTGCCATCGAGCCTGTGACATAGCGCTCAGATATCAGTGGGCCTCACACAATCCAAAAGTGTCCAGTGTCCACAAGTGTCTGCTGAAATTCAAAATCTCACTTATCCTATAGTCACTTTGGTCACAGCTGTGCCATCGAGCCTGTCACATAGCGCTCAGATATTCATTGGGCCTCACACAATCCAAAAGTGTCCAGTGTCCACAAGTGTCTGCTGAAATTCAAAATCTCACTTATCCTCTAGACACTTTGGTCACAGCTGTGCCATCGAGCCTGTCACATAGCGCTCAGATATTCATTGGGCCTCACACAATCCAAAAGTGTCCAGTGTCCACAAGTGTCTGCTGAAATTCAAAATCTCACTTATCCTCTCGTCACTTTGGTCACAGCTGTGCCATCGAGCCTGTCACATAGCGCTCAGATATTCATTGGGCCTCACACAATCCAAAAGTGTCCAGTGTCCACAAGTGTCTGCTGAAATTCAAAATCTCACTTATCCTCTAGTCACTTTGGTCACAGCTGTGCCGTCGAGCCTGTCACATAACGCTCTGATATTCATTGGGCCTCACACAATCCAAAAGTGTCCACTGTCCAAAAGTGTCTGCAGAAATTCAAAATCTCACTTATTCTCTAGTCACTTTGGTCACAGCTGTGCCATCGAGCCTGTCACATAGCGCTCAGATATTCATTGGGCCTCACACAATCCAAAAGTGTCCAGTGTCCACAAGTGTCTGCTGAAATTCAAAATCTCACTTATCCTCTAGTCACTTTGGTCACAGCTGTGCCATCAAGCCTGTCACATAGTGCTCAGATATTCATTGGGCCTCACACAATCCAAAAGTGTCCAGTGTCCACAAGTGTCTTCTGAAATTCAAAATCTCACTTATCCTCTAGTCACTTTGGTCACAGCTGTGCCATCGATCCTTTCACATAGCGCTCAGATATTCAGTGGGTCTCACACAATCCAAAAGTGTCCAGTGTCCACAAGTGTCTACTGAAATTCAAAATCTCTCTTATCCTCTAGTCACTTTGGTCACATCTGTGCCATCGAGCCTGTCACATAGCGCTCAGATATTCATTGGGCTTCACACAATCCAAAAGTGTCCAGTGTCCACAAGTGTCTGCTAAAATTCAAAATCTCACTTATCCTCTAGTCACTTTGGTCACAGCTGTGCCATCGAGCCTGTCACATAGCGCTCAGATATTCATTGGGCCTCACACAATCCAAAAGTGTCCAGTGTCCACAAGTGTCTGCTGAAATTCAAAACCTCACTTATCCTCTAGTCACTTTGGTCACAGCTGTGCCATCGAGCCTGTCACATAGCGCTCAGATATTCATTGGGCCTCACACAATCCAAAAGTGTCCAGTGTCCACAAGTGTCTGCTGAAATTCAAAATCTCACTTATCCTCTAGTCACTTTTTTCACAGCTGTGCCATCGAGCCTGTCACATGGCGCTCAGATATTCATTGGGCCTCACACAATCCAAAAGGGTCCAGTGTCCACAAGTGTCTGCTGAAATTCAAAATCTCACTTATCCTTTAGTCACTTTGGTCACAGCTGTGCCATCGAGCCTGTCACATAGCGCTCAGATATTCATTGGGCCTCACACAATCCAAAAGTGTCCAGTGTCCACAAGTGTCTGCTGAAATTCAAAATCTCACTTATCCTCTAGTCACTTTGGTCACAGCTGTGCCATCGAGCCTGTCAAATAGCGATTAGATATTCATTGGGCCTCACACAATCCAAAAGTGTCCAGTGTCCACAAGTGTCTGCAGAAATTCAAAATCTCCCTTATCCTTTCGTCACTTTTGTCACAGCTGTGCCATCGAGCCTGTGACATAGCGCTCAGATATTCATTGGGCCTCACACAATCCAAAAGTGTCCAGTGTCCACAAGTGTCTGCAGAAATTCAAAATCTCCCTTATCCTTTCGTCACTTTTGTCACAGCTGTGCCATCGAGCCTGTGACATAGCGCTCAGATATTCATTGGGCCTCACACAATCCAAAAGTGTCCAGTGTCCACAAGTGTCTGCAGAAATTCAAAATCTCCCTTATCCTTTCGTCACTTTTTTCACAGCTGTGCCATCGAGCCTGTGACATAGCGCTCAGATATTCATTGGGCCTCACACAATCCAAAAGTGTCCAGTGTCCACAAGTGTCTGCTAAAATTCAAAATCTCACTTATCCTCTAGTCACTTTGGTCACAGCTGTGCCATCGAGCCTGTCACATAGCGCTCAGATATTCATTGGGCCTCACACAATCCAAAAGTGTCCAGTGTCCACAAGTGTCTGCTGAAATTCAAAATCTCACTTATCCTCTAGTCACTTTGGTCACAGCTGTGCCATCGAGCCTGTCACATAGCGCTCAGATATTCATTGGGCCTCACACAATCCAAAAGTGTCCAGTGTCCACAAGTGTCTGCTGAAATTCAAAATCTCACTTATCCTCTAGTCACTTTTTTCACAGCTGTGCCATCGAGCCTGTCACATAGCTCTCAGATATTCATTGGGCCTCACACAATCCAAAAGGGTCCAGTGTCCACAAGTGTCTGCTGAAATTCAAAATCTCACTAATCCTCTCGTCACTTTGGTCACAGCTGTGCCATCGAGCCTGTCACATAGCGCTCAGATATTCATTGGGTCTCACACAATCCAAAAGAGTCCAGTGTCCACAAGTGTCTGCTGAAATTCTAAATCTCACTTATCCTCTAGTCACTTTGGTCACAGCTGTGCCATCGAGCCTGTCACATAGCGCTCAGATATTCATTGGGCCTCACACAATCCAAAATTGTCCAGTGTCCACAAGTGTCTGCTGAAATTCAAAATCTCACTTATCCTCTAGACACTTTGGTCACAGCTGTGCCATCGAGCCTTTCACATAGCGCTCAGATATTCATTGGGCCTCACACAATCCAAAAGTGTCCAGTGTCCACAAGTGTCTGCTGAAATTCAAAATCTCACTTATACTCTAGTCACTTTGGTCACAGCTGTGCCATCGAGCCTGTCACATAGCGCACAGATATTCATTGGGCCTCACACAATCCAAAAGGGTCCAGTGTCCACAAGTGTCTGCTGAAATTCAAAATTTCACTTATGCTCTAGTCACTTTGGTCACAGCTGTGCCATCGAGCCTGTCACATAGCGCTCAGATATTCATTGGGCCTCACACAATCCAAAAGTGTCCAGTGTCCACAAGTGTCTGCTGAAATTCAAAATCTCACTTATCCTCTAGTCACTTTGGTCACAGCTGTGCCATCGAGCCTGTCACATAGCGCTCAGATATTCATTGGCCTCACACAATCCAAAAGTGTCCAGTGTCCACAAGTGTCTGCTGAAATTCAAAATCTCACTTATCCTCTAGACACTTTGGTCACAGCTGTGCCATCGAGCCTGTCACATAGCGATTAGATATTCATTGGGCCTCACACAATCCAAAAGTGTCCAGTGTCCACAAGTGTCTGCAGAAATTCAAAATCTCCCTTATCCTTTCGTCACTTTTGTCACAGCTGTGCCATCGAGCCTGTGACATAGCGCTCAGATATCAGTGGGCCTCACACGATCCAAAAGTGTCCAGTGTCCACAAGTGTCTACTGAAATTCAAAATCTCACTTATCCTCTAGTCACTTTGGTCACAGTTATGCCATCGAGCCTGTCACATAGCGCTCAGATATTCATTGGGCCTCACACAATCCAAAAGTGTCCAGTGTCCACAAGTGTCTGCAGAAATTCAAAATCTCCCTTATCTCTCGTCACTTTTGTCATATCTGTGCCATCGAGCCTGTGACATAGCGCTCAGATTTCAGTGGGCCTCACACAATCCAAAAGTGTCCAGTGTCCACAAGTGTCTGCTGAAATTCAAAATCTCACTTATCCTCTAGTCACTTTGGTCACAGCTGTGCCATCGAGCCTGTCACATAGAGCTCAGAAATTCATTGGGCCTCACACAATCCAAAAGTGTCCAGTGTCCACAAGTGTCTGCTGAAATTCAAAAACTCACTTATCCTCTCGTCACTTTGGTTACAGCTGTGCCATCGAGCCTGTCACATAGCGCTCAGATATTCAGTGGGCCTCACACAATCCAAAAGAGTCCAGTGTCCACAAGTGTCTGCTGAAATTCAAAATCTCACTTATCCTCTAGTCACTTTGGTCACAGCTGTGCCATCGAGCCTGTCACATAGCGCTCAGATATTCATTGGGCCTCAAACAATCCAAAAGTGTCCACTGTCCAAAAATGTCTGCTGAAATTCAAAATCTCACTTATTCTCTAGTCACTTTGGTCACATCTGTGCCATCGAGCCTGTCACATAGCGCTCAGATATTCATTGGGCCTCACACAATCCAAAAGTGTCCAGTGTCCACAAGTGTCTGCTGAAATTCAAAATCTCACTTATCCTCTAGTCACTTTGGTCACAGCTGTGCCATCGAGCCTGTCACATAGCGCTCAGATATTCATTGGGCCTCACACAATCCAAAAGTGTCCAGTGTCCACAAGTGTCTGCTGAAATTCAAAATCTCACTTATCCTCTAGTCACTTTGGTCACAGCTGTGCCATCGAGCCTGTCACATAGCGCTCAGATATTCATTGGGCCTCACACAATCCAAAAGTGTCCAGTGTCCACAAGTGTCTGCTGAAATACAAAATCTCACTTATCCTCTAGTCACTTTGGTCACAGCTGTGCCATCGAGCCTGTCACATAGTGCTCAGATATTCAGTGGGCCTCACACAATCCAAAAGTGTCCAGTGTCCACAAGTGTCTACTGAAATTCAAAATCTCACTTATCCTCTAGTCACTTTGGTCACAGCTGTGCCATCGAGCCTGTCACATAGCGCTTATATATTCATTGGGCCTCACACAATCCAAAAGTGTCCAGTGTCCACAAGTGTCTGCTGAAATTCAAAATCTCACTTATCCTCTAGTCACTTTGGTCACAGCTGTGCCATCGAGCCTGTCACATAGCGCTCAGATATTCATTGGGCCTCAAACAATCCAAAAGTGTCCACTGTCCAAAAATGTCTGCTGAAATTCAAAATCTCACTTATTCTCTAGTCACTTTGGTCACAGCTGTGCCATCGAGCCTGTCACATAGCGCTCAGATATTCATTGGGCCTCACACAATCCAAAAGTGTCCAGTGTCCACAAGTGTCTGCTGAAATTCAAAATCTCACTTATCCTCTAGTCACTTTGGTCACAGCTGTGCCATCGAGCCTGTCACATAGCGCTCAGATATTCATTGGGCCTCACACAATCCAAAAGTGTCCAGTGTCCACAAGTGTCTGCTGAAATTCAAAATCTCACTTATCCTCTAGTCACTTTGGTCACAGCTGTGCCATCGAGCCTGTCACATAGCGCTCAGATATTCATTGGGCCTCACACAATCCAAAAGTGTCCAGTGTCCACAAGTGTCTGCTGAAATACAAAATCTCACTTATCCTCTAGTCACTTTGGTCACAGCTGTGCCATCGAGCCTGTCACATAGTGCTCAGATATTCAGTGGGCCTCACACAATCCAAAAGTGTCCAGTGTCCACAAGTGTCTACTGAAATTCAAAATCTCACTTATCCTCTAGTCACTTTGGTCACAGCTGTGCCATCGAGCCTGTCACATAGCGCTTATATATTCATTGGGCCTCACACAATCCAAAAGTGTCCAGTGTCCACAAGTGTCTGCTGAAATTCAAAATCTCACTTATCCTCTAGTCACTTTGGTCACAGCTGTGCCATCGAGCCTGTCACATAGCGCTCAGATATTCATTGGGCCTCACACAATCCAAAAGTGTCCAGTGTCCACAAGTGTCTGCTGAAATTCAAAATCTCACTTATCCTCTAGTCACTTTGGTCACAGCTGTGCCATCGAGCCTGTCACATAGAGCTCAGATATTCATTGGGCCTCACACAATCCAAAAGTGTCCAGTGTCCACAAGTGTCTGCTGAAATTCAAAATCTCACTTATCCTCTCGTCACTTTGGTTACAGCTGTGCCATCGAGCCTGTCACATATTGCTCAGATATTCAGTGGGCCTCACACAATCCAAAAGTGTCCACTGTCCAAAAATGTCTGCTGAAATTCAAAATCTCACTTATTCTCTATTCACTTTGGTCACAGCTGTGCCATCGAGCCTGTCACATAGCGCACAGATATTCATTGGGCCTCACACAATCCAAAAGTGTCCAGTGTCCACAAGTGTCTGCTGAAATTCAAAATCTCACTTATCCTCTAGTCACTTTGGTCACAGCTGTGCCATCGAGCCTGTCACATAGCGCTCAGATATTCATTGGGCCTCACACAATCCAAAAGTGTCCAGTGTCCACAAGTGTCTGCTGAAATTTAAAATCTCACTTATCCTCTAGTCACTTTGGTCACAGCTGTGCCATCGAGCCTGTCACTTAGCGCTCAGATATTCATTGGGCCTCACACAATCCAAAAGGGTCCAGGGTCCACAAGTGTCTGCTGAAATTCAATATCTCACTTATCCTCTCGTCACTTTGGTCACAGCTTTGCCATCGAGCCTGTCACATAGCGCTCAGATATTCATTGGGTCTCACACAATCCAAAAGTGTCCAGTGTCCACAAGTGTCTGCTGAAATTCAAAATCTCACTTATCCTCTAGTCACTTTGGTCACAGCTGTGCCATCGAGCCTGTCACATAGCGCTCAGATATTCATTGGGCCTCACACAATCCAAAAGTGTCCAGTGTCCACAAGTGTCTGCTGAAATTCAAAATCTCACTTATCCTCTAGTCACTTTGGTCACAGCTGTGCCATCGAGCCTGTCACTTAGCGCTCAGATATTCATTGGGCCTCACACAATCCAAAAGGGTCCAGGGTCCACAAGTGTCTGCTGAAATTCAATATCTCACTTATCCTCTCGTCACTTTGGTCACAGCTTTGCCATCGAGCCTGTCACATAGCGCTCAGATATTCATTGGGTCTCACACAATCCAAAAGTGTCCAGTGTCCACAAGTGTCTGCTGAAATTCAAAATCTCACTTATCCTCTAGTCACTTTGGTCACAGCTGTGCCATCGAGCCTGTCACATAGCGCTCAGATATTCATTGGGCCTCACACAATCCAAAAGTGTCCAGTGTCCACAAGTGTCTGCAGAAATTCAAAGTCTCCCTTATCCTCTCGTCACTTTTGTCACAGCTGTGCCATCGAGCCTGTGACATAGCGCTCAGATATCAGTGGGCCTCACACAATCCAAAAGTGTCCAGTGTCCACAAGTGTCTGCTGAAATTCAAAATCTCACTTATCCTCTAGTCACTTTGGTCACAGCTGTGCCATCGAGCCTGTCACATAGCGCTCAGATATTCATTGGGCCTCACACAATCCAAAAGTGTCCAGTGTCCACAAGTGTCTGCTGAAATTCAAAATCTCACTTATCCTCTAGACACTTTGGTCACAGCTGTGCCATCGAGCCTGTCACATAGCGCTCAGATATTCATTGGGCCTCACACAATCCAAAAGTGTCCAGTGTCCACAAGTGTCTGCTGAAATTCAAAATCTCACTTATCCTCTCGTCACTTTGGTCACAGCTGTGCCATCGAGCCTGTCACATAGCGCTCAGATATTCATTGGGCCTCACACAATCCAAAAGTGTCCAGTGTCCACAAGTGTCTGCTGAAATTCAAAATCTCACTTATCCTCTAGTCACTTTGGTCACAGCTGTGCCGTCGAGCCTGTCACATAACGCTCTGATATTCATTGGGCCTCACACAATCCAAAAGTGTCCACTGTCCAAAAGTGTCTGCAGAAATTCAAAATCTCACTTATTCTCTAGTCACTTTGGTCACAGCTGTGCCATCGAGCCTGTCACATAGCGCTCAGATATTCATTGGGCCTCACACAATCCAAAAGTGTCCAGTGTCCACAAGTGTCTGCTGAAATTCAAAATCTCACTTATCCTCTAGTCACTTTGGTCACAGCTGTGCCATCAAGCCTGTCACATAGCGCTCAGATATTCATTGGGCCTCACACAATCCAAAAGTGTCCAGTGTCCACAAGTGTCTGCTGAAATTCAAAATCTCACTTATCCTCTAGTCACTTTGGTCACAGCTGTGCCATCGAGCCTTTCACATAGCGCTCAGATATTCAGTGGGTCTCACACAATCCAAAAGTGTCCAGTGTCCACAAGTGTCTACTGAAATTCAAAATCTCTCTTATCCTCTAGTCACTTTGGTCACATCTGTGCCATCGAGCCTGTCACATAGCGCTCAGATATTCATTGGGCTTCACACAATCCAAAAGTGTCCAGTGTCCACAAGTGTCTGCTAAAATTCAAAATCTCACTTATCCTCTAGTCACTTTGGTCACAGCTGTGCCATCGAGCCTGTCACATAGCGCTCAGATATTCATTGGGCCTCACACAATCCAAAAGTGTCCAGTGTCCACAAGTGTCTGCTGAAATTCAAAATCTCACTTATCCTCTAGTCACTTTGGTCACAGCTGTGCCATCGAGCCTGTCACATAGCGCTCAGATATTCATTGGGCCTCACACAATCCAAAAGTGTCCAGTGTCCACAAGTGTCTGCTGAAATTCAAAATCTCACTTATCCTCTAGTCACTTTTTTCACAGCTGTGCCATCGAGCCTGTCACATGGCGCTCAGATATTCATTGGGCCTCACACAATCCAAAAGGGTCCAGTGTCCACAAGTGTCTGCTGAAATTCAAAATCTCACTTATCCTCTAGTCACTTTGGTCACAGCTGTGCCATCGAGCCTGTCACATAGCGCTCAGATATTCATTGGGCCTCACACAATCCAAAAGTGTCCAGTGTCCACAAGTGTCTGCTGAAATTCAAAATCTCACTTATCCTCTAGTCACTTTGGTCACAGCTGTGCCATCGAGCCTGTCACATAGCGATTAGATATTCATTGGGCCTCACACAATCCAAAAGTGTCCAGTGTCCACAAGTGTCTGCAGAAATTCAAAATCTCCCTTATCCTTTCGTCACTTTTCTCACAGCTGTGCCATCGAGCCTGTGACATAGCGCTCAGATATTCATTGGGCCTCACACAATCCAAAAGTGTCCAGTGTCCACAAGTGTCTGCAGAAATTCAAAATCTCCCTTATCCTTTCGTCACTTTTGTCACAGCTGTGCCATCGAGCCTGTGACATAGCGCTCAGATATTCATTGGGCCTCACACAATCCAAAAGTGTCCAGTGTCCACAAGTGTCTGCAGAAATTCAAAATCTCCCTTATCCTTTCGTCACTTTTGTCACAGCTGTGCCATCGAGCCTGTGACATAGCGCTCAGATATTCATTGGGCCTCACACAATCCAAAAGTGTCCAGTGTCCACAAGTGTCTGCTAAAATTCAAAATCTCACTTATCCTCTATTTTGATACAGGAAAGATGTATATCTTTGTACCGAGTTAGCCAGTAGATAGAAAAATATTCAGGATTGAGAGTCCTCAGTAGTTGATACCTTTTAATGGCTAACTGAAAAGATGGTAATACATTGCAAGCTTTCGAGACTACTCAGGTCTCTTCATCAGGCTAGACTAATACAAAATCTGAAGTCACATATTTATGCACAATACAGCCTAGAAAAAATGCAATAGATAAGACAAGTGACGTGAAGCAGAACTATCAATATGGGAGAGGGAGAAACATAAATATAAACATTGGACCAGTTCATAGATAAGGAGTCTGGATGTTTTATGGTCCTCTGATTGGGGTCTAGTTCTGTGTTGCCCTGCAAGGTTTTAAAAGGAAATTCCTTAATTGATGTAAAAAGACATAAATCCATGCGACACATTCATTCCAGCACTGAGAGTGTCAAAGTTCGTCATAAATTTGTACTCCCAAACTCGTCTCTCTATCTGAGATGTGAAGTTACCTTTCAATACCAGTAATTTCATATCCATGCTGCTGTGATCAGGGATACAGAAATGTTTTGCCACAGGTAGATCCATTCTTTTTTCTCTTATTGTGTGACGATGAGCATTCATCCTTGTTCTAAGCTTTTGCCCTGTCTCCCCCACATACAGACCCCCAGTTGGACATTTAGTACAAATAATTAAGTACACCACATTAGATGTAATGCAGGTGAAAGTACCTGGGATCTTGTAGTCCTGATGTGAGTTGGGGATCTTTATCTTGTCCGTGGTCATTATAAATGGACAGGTTTTACATTTTTTCTGGTTGCAAGGAAAGGTTCCTGCAGCTGTTGGAGAGGACAGGGAGCTTCTGACAATGATGCTTCTTAAATTTGGGGGCTGCCTAAAACACAGCAGTGGGGGGTCTGGAAAAATTGATTTTAATCGGGCATCTTTTTGTAGTAAAGGTTGTAATTTCCGTGCAGCTCCCCTTAGCACCTCCAGATTTGGGTTGTAGGTGACTACTAGAGGCACTCGGTTATTTTCTTCTTTAGCTTTGTAATGTAGCAGGTGATTCCTTGACAATCTGGTGGCTCTTGTAATTTGGTTTTCAATTGTTCTTGGATGGTAACCCTGATTCAAAAAGGTTTTTTTGAGGCGACCAAGGTGTTTGTCTCTATCCATGGGGTTGGAACATATACGATTGTATCTGATGGCTTGGCTATAGATAATAGAGTTCTTTATGTGTTTTGGATGGAAACTGTCCCATTTAAGGTATGTTGGACGGTCGATTGGCTTCTGATACAGGGATGTCTCTATTTCATTGTTTTTTAGCTTAATGATGGTGTCCAAAAAATTAAACTCGGTACTGGAGTAGTTGAGTGTTAAATTGATGGTGGGATGAAATTGATTAAACTGTTCGTGGAACGTCTTTAGCTGTTGCTCAGACTCCGTCCAGATGATTAAAATATCATCAATGAAGCGGTAGTAGGCCAGGGGCCTGATGGGGCATGAGGACAAAAAATCGCTTTCAAGCTTGGCCATGAAAAGATTTGCATACTGTGGAGCCATTTTACTTCCCATAGCTGTGCCAGTCTCCTGTAGATAGATCCTGTTGTCAAATTCAAAGTAATTGTGGGTGAGGATGAATTTTATAAGTTTCACCACGGCATCAGCATCAGTCCCTGTGTTTTCCATGAAGAATTTGCAGGCATGTAAACCATCTTGGTGTGGGATATTAGAGTACAAAGATTCCACATCCATGGTGGCCAGGATGGTTCCTTCTGGTAGAGGACCTATTGCTGCTAGTTTATTCAATAGGTCAGTTGTGTCCTGAATGTAGCTGGATGTATCCTTCACCAGTGGTTTAAGAATACCCTCTACCCATCCAGATACCTGCTCAGTGAGGGTGCCCACACATGAAATAATTGGTCTTCCTGGATTTCCAGATTTGTGGATTTTGGGAAGCATGTAGAATGTCCCTATTCTTGGAGTCTCTGGTATCAGGTCATCGCCAGCTCTTATGGACTGGTCAGGCAGACAAGAAACCAACTTGTTTAGTTCCTTGTAATAGTCCTGTGTAGGATCCGACTCCAATTTTCTATAGTAGCATGTGTCCATAAGTTGCCTGTTTGCTTCCTTCATGTAGTCTGACGTATTCATCATGACTATTGCACCTCCCTTGTCAGCAGGTTTAATGATGATTTCTTTGTTGGTTTTTAAAGACTGTATGGCCTTTCTCTCCTGGGCACTGATGTTGGATGCTTGTCTCCTGTTAGTGTCTATGATTGTGGATTTTATCAAATGTCTGAAGGAGTCTATATATTTATCCAAATGAGGGTTGCGTCCAGGTGGAGGTGTCCAGTCTGACCTTTTCCTAGTTGTTACGATCCCTTTTCCTTCGGTCTGAGTGTTTTCTGAATCTTCTGTATCATTGAAATATTCCCTCAGGCGCAGTCTCCTGAAATACTGTTCCATATCACTGCAGAGTTCAGTTTTATCTAGGGCCTTAGTGGGACAAAATGAGAGTCCTCTAGAAAGCACGGCCAGTTCCACTTTGTTGGGTTTATAATCTGAGAGATTGATGACACAGTTAGATGCTTTTGTGTCTGGAATGGAGTGGTTGTCCAAGTTGTCAGGTTTTGGATTTGTTTTGTATCTGTTTGTATAGAGTCCTGAATTGAGACGCAGTCTGTGTAGTTTCTTTTCCTTGTTATGAACCAGAAAGGTCCGTAGTTTGTTGTAGTATTGTTGTAATTTTTGCTCTGTGCTTTCTGTAAGTGTTTTCCTCAGAGTTTCAAATTGCCCCTGGACTTTACTCCTTATGCTGTAGCAGACATGTAAAAGGTGGTTCCTTAGTCTCTCAGAAGTCCTGTGACAAAGGTTTTGTGCATAATGGGTATTGTAGGTATGAAGAATTGGGTTTGTAATCCAGAGTCCTTTGGGAATTAGATTCTCCTTTTTGCAATTAGATAAGAAAAAAATGTCGCTGTCCATTTGTGCACGTTTCTTCAGAAGTGGTTTTAGTTCCATAAAGATGCGGTACATTCTGGTATCCTCCATTTTGATACAGGAAAGATGTATATCTTTGTACCGTGTTAGCCAGTAGATAGAAAAATATTCAGGATTGAGAGTCCTCAGTAGTTGATACCTTTTAATGGCTAACTGAAAAGATGGTAATACATTGCAAGCTTTCGAGACTACTCAGGTCTCTTCATCAGGCTAGACTAATACAAAATCTGAAGTCACATATTTATGCACAATACAGCCTAGAAAAAATGCAATAGATAAGACAAGTGACGTGAAGCAGAACTATCAATATGGGAGAGGGAGAAACATAAATATAAACATTGGACCAGTTCATAGATAAGGAGTCTGGATGTTTTATGGTCCTCTGATTGGGGTCTAGTTCTGTGTTGCCCTGCAAGGTTTTAAAAGGAAATTCCTTAATTGATGTAAAAAGACATAAATCCATGCGACACATTCATTCCAGCACTGAGAGTGTCAAAGTTCGTCATAAATTTGTACTCCCAAGCTCGTCTCTCTATCTGAGATGTGAAGTTACCTTTCAATACCAGTAATTTCATATCCATGCTGCTGTGATCAGGGATACAGAAATGTTTTGCCACAGGTAGATCCATTCTTTTTTCTCTTATTGTGTGACGATGAGCATTCATCCTTGTTCTAAGCTTTTGCCCTGTCTCCCCCACATACAGACCCCCAGTTGGACATTTAGTACAAATAATTAAGTACACCACATTAGATGTAATGCAGGTGAAAGTACCTGGGATCTTGTAGTCCTGATGTGAGTTGGGGATCTTTATCTTGTCCGTGGTCATTATAAATGGACAGGTTTTACATTTTTTCTGGTTGCAAGGAAAGGTTCCTGCAGCTGTTGGAGAGGACAGGGAGCTTCTGACAATGATGCTTCTTAAATTTGGGGGCTGCCTAAAACACAGCAGTGGGGGGTCTGGAAAAATTGATTTTAATCGGGCATCTTTTTGTAGTAAAGGTTGTAATTTCCGTGCAGCTCCCCTTAGCACCTCCAGATTTGGGTTGTAGGTGACTACTAGAGGCACTCGGTTATTTTCTTCTTTAGCTTTGTAATGTAGCAGGTGATTCCTTGACAATCTGGTGGCTCTTGTAATTTGGTTTTCAATTGTTCTTGGATGGTAACCCTGATTCAAAAAGGTTTTTTTGAGGCGACCAAGGTGTTTGTCTCTATCCATGGGGTTGGAACATATACGATTGTATCTGATGGCTTGGCTATAGATAATAGAGTTCTTTATGTGTTTTGGATGGAAACTGTCCCATTTAAGGTATGTTGGACGGTCGATTGGCTTCTGATACAGGGATGTCTCTATTTCATTGTTTTTTAGCTTAATGATGGTGTCCAAAAAATTAATCTCGGTACTGGAGTAGTTGAGTGTTAAATTGATGGTGGGATGAAATTGATTAAACTGTTCGTGGAACGTCTTTAGCTGTTGCTCAGACTCCGTCCAGATGATTAAAATATCATCAATGAAGCGGTAGTAGGCCAGGGGCCTGATGGGGCATGAGGACAAAAAATCGCTTTCAAGCTTGGCCATGAAAAGATTTGCATACTGTGGAGCCATTTTACTTCCCATAGCTGTGCCAGTCTCCTGTAGATAGATCCTGTTGTCAAATTCAAAGTAATTGTGGGTGAGGATGAATTTTATAAGTTTCACCACGGCATCAGCATCAGTCCCTGTGTTTTCCATGAAGAATTTGCAGGCATGTAAACCATCTTGGTGTGGGATATTAGAGTACAAAGATTCCACATCCATGGTGGCCAGGATGGTTCCTTCTGGTAGAGGACCTATTGCTGCTAGTTTATTCAATAGGTCAGTTGTGTCCTGAATGTAGCTGGATGTATCCTTCACCAGTGGTTTAAGAATACCCTCTACCCATCCAGATACCTGCTCAGTGAGGGTGCCCACACATGAAATAATTGGTCTTCCTGGATTTCCAGATTTGTGGATTTTGGGAAGCATGTAGAATGTCCCTATTCTTGGAGTCTCTGGTATCAGGTCATCGCCAGCTCTTATGGACTGGTCAGGCAGACAAGAAACCAACTTGTTTAGTTCCTTGTAATAGTCCTGTGTAGGATCCGACTCCAATTTTCTATAGTAGCATGTGTCCATAAGTTGCCTGTTTGCTTCCTTCATGTAGTCTGACGTATTCATCATGACTATTGCACCTCCCTTGTCAGCAGGTTTAATGATGATTTCTTTGTTGGTTTTTAAAGACTGTATGGCCTTTCTCTCCTGGGCACTGATGTTGGATGCTTGTCTCCTGTTAGTGTCTATGATTGTGGATTTTATCAAATGTCTGAAGGAGTCTATATATTTATCCAAATGAGGGTTGCGTCCAGGTGGAGGTGTCCAGTCTGACCTTTTCCTAGTTGTTACGATCCCTTTTCCTTCGGTCTGAGTGTTTTCTGAATCTTCTGTATCATTGAAATATTCCCTCAGGCGCAGTCTCCTGAAATACTGTTCCATATCACTGCAGAGTTCAGTTTTATCTAGGGCCTTAGTGGGACAAAATGAGAGTCCTCTAGAAAGCACGGCCAGTTCCACTTTGTTGGGTTTATAATCTGAGAGATTGATGACACAGTTAGATGCTTTTGTGTCTGGAATGGAGTGGTTGTCCAAGTTGTCAGGTTTTGGATTTGTTTTGTATCTGTTTGTATAGAGTCCTGAATTGAGACGCAGTCTGTGTAGTTTCTTTTCCTTGTTATGAACCAGAAAGGTCCGTAGTTTGTTGTAGTATTGTTGTAATTTTTGCTCTGTGCTTTCTGTAAGTGTTTTCCTCAGAGTTTCAAATTGCCCCTGGACTTTACTCCTTATGCTGTAGCAGACATGTAAAAGGTGGTTCCTTAGTCTCTCAGAAGTCCTGTGACAAAGGTTTTGTGCATAATGGGTATTGTAGGTATGAAGAATTGGGTTTGTAATCCAGAGTCCTTTGGGAATTAGATTCTCCTTTTTGCATTTAGATAAGAAAAAAATGTCGCTGTCCATTTGTGCACGTTTCTTCAGAAGTGGTTTTAGTTCCATAAAGATGCGGTACATTCTGGTATCCTCCATTTTGATACAGGAAAGATGTATATCTTTGTACCGTGTTAGCCAGTAGATAGAAAAATATTCAGGATTGAGAGTCCTCAGTAGTTGATACCTTTTAATGGCTAACTGAAAAGATGGTAATACATTGCAAGCTTTCGAGACTACTCAGGTCTCTTCATCAGGCTAGACTAATACAAAATCTGAAGTCACATATTTATGCACAATACAGCCTAGAAAAAATGCAATAGATAAGACAAGTGACGTGAAGCAGAACTATCAATATGGGAGAGGGAGAAACATAAATATAAACATTGGACCAGTTCATAGATAAGGAGTCTGGATGTTTTATGGTCCTCTGATTGGGGTCTAGTTCTGTGTTGCCCTGCAAGGTTTTAAAAGGAAATTCCTTAATTGATGTAAAAAGACATAAATCCATGCGACACATTCATTCCAGCACTGAGAGTGTCAAAGTTCGTCATAAATTTGTACTCCCAAACTCGTCTCTCTATCTGAGATGTGAAGTTACCTTTCAATACCAGTAATTTCATATCCATGCTGCTGTGATCAGGGATACAGAAATGTTTTGCCACAGGTAGATCCATTCTTTTTTCTCTTATTGTGTGACGATGAGCATTCATCCTTGTTCTAAGCTTTTGCCCTGTCTCCCCCACATACAGACCCCCAGTTGGACATTTAGTACAAATAATTAAGTACACCACATTAGATGTAATGCAGGTGAAAGTACCTGGGATCTTGTAGTCCTGATGTGAGTTGGGGATCTTTATCTTGTCCGTGGTCATTATAAATGGACAGGTTTTACATTTTTTCTGGTTGCAAGGAAAGGTTCCTGCAGCTGTTGGAGAGGACAGGGAGCTTCTGACAATGATGCTTCTTAAATTTGGGGGCTGCCTAAAACACAGCAGTGGGGGGTCTGGAAAAATTGATTTTAATCGGGCATCTTTTTGTAGTAAAGGTTGTAATTTCCGTGCAGCTCCCCTTAGCACCTCCAGATTTGGGTTGTAGGTGACTACTAGAGGCACTCGGTTATTTTCTTCTTTAGCTTTGTAATGTAGCAGGTGATTCCTTGACAATCTGGTGGCTCTTGTAATTTGGTTTTCAATTGTTCTTGGATGGTAACCCTGATTCAAAAAGGTTTTTTTGAGGCGACCAAGGTGTTTGTCTCTATCCATGGGGTTGGAACATATACGATTGTATCTGATGGCTTGGCTATAGATAATAGAGTTCTTTATGTGTTTTGGATGGAAACTGTCCCATTTAAGGTATGTTGGACGGTCGATTGGCTTCTGATACAGGGATGTCTCTATTTCATTGTTTTTTAGCTTAATGATGGTGTCCAAAAAATTAATCTCGGTACTGGAGTAGTTGAGTGTTAAATTGATGGTGGGATGAAATTGATTAAACTGTTCGTGGAACGTCTTTAGCTGTTGCTCAGACTCCGTCCAGATGATTAAAATATCATCAATGAAGCGGTAGTAGGCCAGGGGCCTGATGGGGCATGAGGACAAAAAATCGCTTTCAAGCTTGGCCATGAAAAGATTTGCATACTGTGGAGCCATTTTACTTCCCATAGCTGTGCCAGTCTCCTGTAGATAGATCCTGTTGTCAAATTCAAAGTAATTGTGGGTGAGGATGAATTTTATAAGTTTCACCACGGCATCAGCATCAGTCCCTGTGTTTTCCATGAAGAATTTGCAGGCATGTAAACCATCTTGGTGTGGGATATTAGAGTACAAAGATTCCACATCCATGGTGGCCAGGATGGTTCCTTCTGGTAGAGGACCTATTGCTGCTAGTTTATTCAATAGGTCAGTTGTGTCCTGAATGTAGCTGGATGTATCCTTCACCAGTGGTTTAAGAATACCCTCTACCCATCCAGATACCTGCTCAGTGAGGGTGCCCACACATGAAATAATTGGTCTTCCTGGATTTCCAGATTTGTGGATTTTGGGAAGCATGTAGAATGTCCCTATTCTTGGAGTCTCTGGTATCAGGTCATCGCCAGCTCTTATGGACTGGTCAGGCAGACAAGAAACCAACTTGTTTAGTTCCTTGTAATAGTCCTGTGTAGGATCCGACTCCAATTTTCTATAGTAGCATGTGTCCATAAGTTGCCTGTTTGCTTCCTTCATGTAGTCTGACGTATTCATCATGACTATTGCACCTCCCTTGTCAGCAGGTTTAATGATGATTTCTTTGTTGGTTTTTAAAGACTAGTTCTGCTTCACGTCACTTGTCTTATCTATTGCATTTTTTCTAGGCTGTATTGTGCATAAATATGTGACTTCAGATTTTGTATTAGTCTAGCCTGATGAAGAGACCTGAGTAGTCTCGAAAGCTTGCAATGTATTACCATCTTTTCAGTTAGCCATTAAAAGGTATCAACTACTGAGGACTCTCAATCCTGAATATTTCACTTATCCTCTAGTCACTTTGGTCACAGCTGTGCCATCGAGCCTGTCACATAGCGCTCAGATATTCATTGGGCCTCACACAATCCAAAAGTGTCCAGTGTCCACAAGTGTCTGCTGAAATTCAAAATCTCACTTATCCTCTAGTCACTTTGGTCACAGCTGTGCCATCAAGCCTGTCACATAGCGCTCAGATATTCATTGGGCCTCACACAATCCAAAAGTGTCCAGTGTCCACAAGTGTCTGCTGAAATTCAAAATCTCACTTATCCTCTAGTCACTTTTTTCACAGCTGTGCCATCGAGCCTGTCACATAGCTCTCAGATATTCATTGGGCCTCACACAATCCAAAAGGGTCCAGTGTCCACAAGTGTCTGCTGAAATTCAAAATCTCACTAATCCTCTCGTCACTTTGGTCACAGCTGTGCCATCGAGCCTGTCACATAGCGCTCAGATATTCATTGGGTCTCACACAATCCAAAAGAGTCCAGTGTCCACAAGTGTCTGCTGAAATTCTAAATCTCACTTATCCTCTAGTCACTTTGGTCACAGCTGTGCCATCGAGCCTGTCACATAGCGCTCAGATATTCATTGGGCCTCACACAATCCAAAATTGTCCAGTGTCCACAAGTGTCTGCTGAAATTCAAAATCTCACTTATCCTCTAGACACTTTGGTCACAGCTGTGCCATCGAGCCTTTCACATAGCGCTCAGATATTCATTGGGCCTCACACAATCCAAAAGTGTCCAGTGTCCACAAGTGTCTGCTGAAATTCAAAATCTCACTTATACTCTAGTCACTTTGGTCACAGCTGTGCCATCGAGCCTGTCACATAGCGCTCAGATATTCATTGGGCCTCACACAATCCAAAAGGGTCCAGTGTCCACAAGTGTCTGCTGAAATTCAAAATTTCACTTATGCTCTAGTCACTTTGGTCACAGCTGTGCCATCGAGCCTGTCACATAGCGCTCAGATATTCATTGGGCCTCACACAATCCAAAAGTGTCCAGTGTCCACAAGTGTCTGCTGAAATTCAAAATCTCACTTATCCTCTAGTCACTTTGGTCACAGCTGTGCCATCGAGCCTGTCACATAGCGCTCAGATATTCATTGGGCCTCACACAATCCAAAAGTGTCCAGTGTCCACAAGTGTCTGCTGAAATTCAAAATCTCACTTATCCTCTAGACACTTTGGTCACAGCTGTGCCATCGAGCCTGTCACATAGCGATTAGATATTCATTGGGCCTCACACAATCCAAAAGTGTCCAGTGTCCACAAGTGTCTGCAGAAATTCAAAATCTCCCTTATCCTTTCGTCACTTTTGTCACAGCTGTGCCATCGAGCCTGTGACATAGCGCTCAGATATCAGTGGGCCTCACACGATCCAAAAGTGTCCAGTGTCCACAAGTGTCTACTGAAATTCAAAATCTCACTTATCCTCTAGTCACTTTGGTCACAGTTATGCCATCGAGCCTGTCACATAGCGCTCAGATATTCATTGGGCCTCACACAATCCAAAAGTGTCCAGTGTCCACAAGTGTCTGCAGAAATTCAAAATCTCCCTTATCTCTCGTCACTTTTGTCACATCTGTGCCATCGAGCCTGTGACATAGCGCTCAGATTTCAGTGGGCCTCACACAATCCAAAAGTGTCCAGTGTCCACAAGTGTCTGCTGAAATTCAAAATCTCACTTATCCTCTAGTCACTTTGGTCACAGCTGTGCCATCGAGCCTGTCACATAGAGCTCAGAAATTCATTGGGCCTCACACAATCCAAAAGTGTCCAGTGTCCACAAGTGTCTGCTGAAATTCAAAAACTCACTTATCCTCTCGTCACTTTGGTTACAGCTGTGCCATCGAGCCTGTCACATAGCGCTCAGATATTCAGTGGGCCTCACACAATCCAAAAGAGTCCAGTGTCCACAAGTGTCTGCTGAAATTCAAAATCTCACTTATCCTCTAGTCACTTTGGTCACAGCTGTGCCATCGAGCCTGTCACATAGCGCTCAGATATTCATTGGGCCTCACACAATCCAAAAGTGTCCAGTGTCCACAAGTGTCTGCTGAAATTCAAAATCTCACTTATCCTCTAGACACTTTGGTCACAGCTGTGCCATCGAGCCTGTCCCATAGCGCTCAGATATTCATTGGGCCTCATACAATCCAAAAGTGTCCAGTGTCCACAAGTGTCTGCTGAAATTCAAAATCTCACTTATCCTCTAGTCACTTTGGTCACAGCTGTGCCATCGAGCCTGTCACATAGCGCTCAGATATTCATTGGGCCTCAAACAATCCAAAAGTGTCCACTGTCCAAAAATGTCTGCTGAAATTCATAATCTCACTTATTCTCTAGTCACTTTGGTCACAGCTGTGCCATCGAGCCTGTCACATAGCGCTCAGATATTCATTGGGCCTCACACAATCCAAAAGTGTCCAGTGTCCACAAGTGTCTACTGAAATTCAAAATCTCACTTATCCTCTAGTCACTTTTTTCACAGCTGTGCCATCGAGCCTGTCACATAGCGCTCAGATATTCATTGGGCCTCACACAATCCAAAAGTGTCCAGTGTCCACAAGTGTCTGCTGAAATTCAAAATCTCACTTATCCTCTAGTCACTTTGGTCACAGCTGTGCCATCGAGCCTGTCACATAGCGCTCAGATATTCATTGGGCCTCACACAATCCAAAAGTGTCCAGTGTCCACAAGTGTCTGCTGAAATACAAAATCTCACTTATCCTCTAGTCACTTTGGTCACAGCTGTGCCATCGAGCCTGTCACATAGTGCTCAGATATTCAGTGGGCCTCACACAATCCAAAAGTGTCCAGTGTCCACAAGTGTCTACTGAAATTCAAAATCTCACTTATCCTCTAGTCACTTTGGTCACAGCTGTGCCATCGAGCCTGTCACATAGCGCTTATATATTCATTGGGCCTCACACAATCCAAAAGTGTCCAGTGTCCACAAGTGTCTGCTGAAATTCAAAATCTCACTTATCCTCTAGTCACTTTGGTCACAGCTGTGCCATCGAGCCTGTCACATAGCGCTCAGATATTCATTGGGCCTCACACAATCCAAAAGTGTCCAGTGTCCACAAGTGTCTGCTGAAATTCAAAATCTCACTTATCCTCTAGTCACTTTGGTCACAGCTGTGCCATCGAGCCTGTCACATAGAGCTCAGATATTCATTGGGCCTCACACAATCCAAAAGTGTCCAGTGTCCACAAGTGTCTGCTGAAATTCAAAATCTCACTTATCCTCTCGTCACTTTGGTTACAGCTGTGCCATCGAGCCTGTCACATATCGCTCAGATATTCAGTGGGCCTCACACAATCCAAAAGTGTCCACTGTCCAAAAATGTCTGCTGAAATTCAAAATCTCACTTATTCTCTAGTCACTTTGGTCACAGCTGTGCCATCGAGCCTGTCACATAGCGCACAGATATTCATTGGGCCTCACACAATCCAAAAGTGTCCAGTGTCCACAAGTGTCTGCTGAAATTCAAAATCTCACTTATCCTCTAGTCACTTTGGTCACAGCTGTGCCATCGAGCCTGTCACATAGCGCTCAGATATTCATTGGGCCTCACACAATCCAAAAGTGTCCAGTGTCCACAAGTGTCTGCTGAAATTCAAAATCTCACTTATCCTCTAGTCACTTTGGTCACAGCTGTGCCATCGAGCCTGTCACATAGCGCTCAGATATTCATTGGGCCTCACACAATCCAAAAGTGTCCAGTGTCCACAAGTGTCTGCTGAAATACAAAATCTCACTTATCCTCTAGTCACTTTGGTCACAGCTGTGCCATCGAGCCTGTCACATAGTGCTCAGATATTCAGTGGGCCTCACACAATCCAAAAGTGTCCAGTGTCCACAAGTGTCTACTGAAATTCAAAATCTCACTTATCCTCTAGTCACTTTGGTCACAGCTGTGCCATCGAGCCTGTCACATAGCGCTTATATATTCATTGGGCCTCACACAATCCAAAAGTGTCCAGTGTCCACAAGTGTCTGCTGAAATTCAAAATCTCACTTATCCTCTAGTCACTTTTGTCACATCTGTGCCATCGAGCCTGTGACATAGCGCTCAGATATCAGTGGGCCTCACACAATCCAAAAGTGTCCAGTGTCCACAAGTGTCTGCTGAAATTCAAAATCTCACTTATCCTCTAGTCACTTTGGTCACAGCTGTGCCATCGAGCCTGTCACATAGAGCTCAGATATTCATTGGGCCTCACACAATCCAAAAGTGTCCAGTGTCCACAAGTGTCTGCTGAAATTCAAAATCTCACTTATCCTCTCGTCACTTTGGTTACAGCTGTGCCATCGAGCCTGTCACATAGCGCTCAGATATTCAGTGGGCCTCACACAATCCAAAAGTGTCCAGTGTCCACAAGTGTCTGCTGAAATTCAAAATCTCACTTATCCTCTAGTCACTTTGGTCACAGCTGTGACATCGAGCCTGTCACATAGCGCTCAGATATTCATTGGGCCTCACACAATCCAAAAGTGTCCAGAGTCCACAAGTGTCTGCTGAAATTCAAAATCTCACTTATCCTCTAGACACTTTGGTCACAGCTGTGCCATCGAGCCTGTCACATAGCGCTCAGATATTCATTGGGCCTCACACAATCCAAAAGTGTCCAGTGTCCACAAGTGTCTGCTGAAATTCAAAATCTCACTTATCCTCTAGACACTTTGGTCACAGCTGTGCCATCGAGTCTGTCCCATAGCGCTCAGATATTCATTGGGCCTCACACAATCCAAAAGTATCCAGTGTCCACAAGTGTCTGCTGAAATTCAAAATCTCACTTATCCTCTAGTCACTTTGGTCACAGCTGTGCCATCGAGCCTGTCACATAGCGCTCAGATATTCATTGGGCCTCAAACAATCCAAAAGTGTCCACTGTCCAAAAATGTCTGCTGAAATTCAAAATCTCACTTATTCTCTAGTCACTTTGGTCACAGCTGTGCCATCGAGCCTGTCACATAGCGCTCAGATATTCATTGGGCCTCACACAATCCAAAAGTGTCCAGTGTCCACAAGTGTCTGCTGAAATTCAAAATCTCACTTATCCTCTAGTCACTTTGGTCACAGCTGTGCCATCGAGCCTGTCACATAGCGCTCAGATATTCATTGGGCCTCACACAATCCAAAAGTGTCCAGTGTCCACAAGTGTCTGCTGAAATTCAAAATCTCACTTATCCTCTAGTCACTTTGGTCACAGCTGTGCCATCGAGCCTGTCACATAGCGCTCAGATATTCATTGGGCCTCACACAATCCAAAAGTGTCCAGTGTCCACAAGTGTCTGCTGAAATACAAAATCTCACTTATCCTCTAGTCACTTTGGTCACAGCTGTGCCATCGAGCCTGTCACATAGTGCTCAGATATTCAGTGGGCCTCACACAATCCAAAAGTGTCCAGTGTCCACAAGTGTCTACTGAAATTCAAAATCTCACTTATCCTCTAGTCACTTTGGTCACAGCTGTGCCATCGAGCCTGTCACATAGCGCTTATATATTCATTGGGCCTCACACAATCCAAAAGTGTCCAGTGTCCAAAAATGTCTGCTGAAATTCAAAATCTCACTTATTCTCTAGTCACTTTGGTCACAGCTGTGCCATCGAGCCTGTCACATAGCGCACAGATATTCATTGGGCCTCACACAATCCAAAAGTGTCCAGTGTCCACAAGTGTCTGCTGAAATTCTAAATCTCACTTATCCTCTAGTCACTTTGGTCACAGCTGTGCCATCGAGCCTGTCACATAGCGCTCAGATATTCATTGGGCCTCACACAATCCAAAATTGTCCAGTGTCCACAAGTGTCTGCTGAAATTCAAAATCTCACTTATCCTCTAGACACTTTGGTCACAGCTGTGCCATCGAGCCTTTCACATAGCGCTCAGATATTCATTGGGCCTCACACAATCCAAAAGTGTCCAGTGTCCACAAGTGTCTGCTGAAATTCAAAATCTCACTTATACTCTAGTCACTTTGGTCACAGCTGTGCCATCGAGCCTGTCACATAGCGCTCAGATATTCATTGGGCCTCACACAATCCAAAAGTGTCCAGTGTCCACAAGTGTCTGCTGAAATTCAAAATTTCACTTATCCTCTAGTCACTTTGGTCACAGCTGTGCCATCGAGCCTGTCACATAGCGCTCAGATATTCATTGGGCCTCACACAATCCAAAAGTGTCCAGTGTCCACAAGTGTCTGCTGAAATTCAAAATCTCACTTATCCTCTAGTCACTTTGGTCACAGCTGTGCCATCGAGCCTGTCACATAGCGCTCAGATATTCATTGGGCCTCACACAATCCAAAAGTGTCCAGTGTCCACAAGTGTCTGCTGAAATTCAAAATCTCACTTATCCTCTTGACACTTTGGTCACAGCTGTGCCATCGAGCCTGTCACATAGCGATTAGATATTCATTGGGCCTCACACAATCCAAAAGTGTCCAGTGTCCACAAGTGTCTGCAGAAATTCAAAATCTCCCTTATCCTTTCGGCACTTTTGTCACAGCTGTGCCATCGAGCCTGTGACATAGCGCTCAGATATCAGTGGGCCTCACACGATCCAAAAGTGTCCAGTGTCCACAAGTGTCTACTGAAATTCAAAATCTCACTTATCCTCTAGTCACTTTGGTCACAGTTATGCCATCGAGCCTGTCACATAGCGCTCAGATATTCATTGGGCCTCACACAATCCAAAAGTGTCCAGTGTCCACAAGTGTCTGCAGAAATTCAAAATCTCCCTTATCTCTCGTCACTTTTGTCACATCTGTGCCATCGAGCCTGTGACATAGCGCTCAGATTTCAGTGGGCCTCACACAATCCAAAAGTGTCCAGTGTCCACAAGTGTCTGCTGAAATTCAAAATCTCACTTATCCTCTAGTCACTTTGGTCACAGCTGTGCCATCGAGCCTGTCACATAGAGCTCAGAAATTCATTGGGCCTCACACAATCCAAAAGTGTCCAGTGTCCACAAGTGTCTGCTGAAATTCAAAAACTCACTTATCCTCTCGTCACTTTGGTTACAGCTGTGCCATCGAGCCTGTCACATAGCGCTCAGATATTCAGTGGGCCTCACACAATCCAAAAGAGTCCAGTGTCCACAAGTGTCTGCTGAAATTCAAAATCTCACTTATCCTCTAGTCACTTTGGTCACAGCTGTGCCATCGAGCCTGTCACATAGCGCTCAGATATTCATTGGGCCTCACACAATCCAAAAGTGTCCAGTGTCCACGAGTGTCTGCTGAAATTCAAAATCTCACTTATCCTCTAGACACTTTGGTCACAGCTGTGCCATCGAGCCTGTCCCATAGCGCTCAGATATTCATTGGGCCTCACACAATCCAAAAGTGTCCAGTGTCCACAAGTGTCTGCTGAAACTCAAAATCTCACTTATCCTCTAGTCACTTTGGTCACAGCTGTGCCATCGAGCCTGTCACATAGCGCTCAGATATTCATTGGGCCTCAAACAATCCAAAAGTGTCCACTGTCCAAAAATGTCTGCTGAAATTCAAAATCTCACTTATTCTCTAGTCACTTTGGTCACAGCTGTGCCATCGAGCCTGTCACATAGCGCTCAGATATTCATTGGGCCTCACACAATCCAAAAGTGTCCAGTGTCCACAAGTGTCTACTGAAATTCAAAATCTCACTTATCCTCTAGTCACTTTTTTCACAGCTGTGCCATCGAGCCTGTCACATAGCGCTCAGATATTCATTGGGCCTCACACAATCCAAAAGTGTCCAGTGTCCACAAGTGTCTGCTGAAATTCAAAATCTCACTTATCCTCTAGTCACTTTGGTCACAGCTGTGCCATCGAGCCTGTCACATAGCGCTCAGATATTCATTGGGCCTCACACAATCCAAAAGTGTCCAGTGTCCACAAGTGTCTGCTGAAATACAAAATCTCACTTATCCTCTAGTCACTTTGGTCACAGCTGTGCCATCGAGCCTGTCACATAGTGCTCAGATATTCAGTGGGCCTCACACAATCCAAAAGTGTCCAGTGTCCACAAGTGTCTACTGAAATTCAAAATCTCACTTATCCTCTAGTCACTTTGGTCACAGCTGTGCCATCGAGCCTGTCACATAGCGCTTATATATTCATTGGGCCTCACACAATCCAAAAGTGTCCAGTGTCCACAAGTGTCTGCTGAAATTCAAAATCTCACTTATCCTCTAGTCACTTTGGTCACAGCTGTGCCATCGAGCCTGTCACATAGCGCTCAGATATTCATTGGGCCTCACACAATCCAAAAGTGTCCAGTGTCCACAAGTGTCTGCTGAAATTCAAAATCTCACTTATCGTCTAGTCACTTTGGTCACAGCTGTGCCATCGAGCCTGTCACATAGAGCTCAGATATTCATTGGGCCTCACACAATCCAAAAGTGTCCAGTGTCCACAAGTGTCTGCTGAAATTCAAAATCTCACTTATCCTCTCGTCACTTTGGTTACAGCTGTGCCATCGAGCCTGTCACATATCGCTCAGATATTCAGTGGGCCTCACACAATCCAAAAGTGTCCACTGTCCAAAAATGTCTGCTGAAATTCAAAATCTCACTTATTCTCTAGTCACTTTGGTCACAGCTGTGCCATCGAGCCTGTCACATAGCGCACAGATATTCATTGGGCCTCACACAATCCAAAAGTGTCCAGTGTCCACAAGTGTCTGCTGAAATTCAGAATCTCACTTATCCTCTAGTCACTTTGGTCACAGCTGTGCCATCGAGCCTGTCACATAGCGCTCAGATATTCATTGGGCCTCACACAATCCAAAAGTGTCCAGTGTCCACAAGTGTCTGCTGAAATTCAAAATCTCACTTATCCTCTAGTCACTTTGGTCACAGCTGTGCCATCGAGCCTGTCACATAGCGCTCAGATATTCATTGGGCCTCACACAATCCAAAAGTGTCCAGTGTCCACAAGTGTCTGCTGAAATACAAAATCTCACTTATCCTCTAGTCACTTTGGTCACAGCTGTGCCATCGAGCCTGTCACATAGTGCTCAGATATTCAGTGGGCCTCACACAATCCAAAAGTGTCCAGTGTCCACAAGTGTCTACTGAAATTCAAAATCTCACTTATCCTCTAGTCACTTTGGTCACAGCTGTGCCATCGAGCCTGTCACATAGCGCTTATATATTCATTGGGCCTCACACAATCCAAAAGTGTCCAGTGTCCACAAGTGTCTGCTGAAATTCAAAATCTCACTTATCCTCTAGTCACTTTTGTCACATCTGTGCCATCGAGCCTGTGACATAGCGCTCAGATATCAGTGGGCCTCACACAATCCAAAAGTGTCCAGTGTCCACAAGTGTCTGCTGAAATTCAAAATCTCACTTATCCTCTAGTCACTTTGGTCACAGCTGTGCCATCGAGCCTGTCACATAGAGCTCAGATATTCATTGGGCCTCACACAATCCAAAAGTGTCCAGTGTCCACAAGTGTCTGCTGAAATTCAAAATCTCACTTATCCTCTCGTCACTTTGGTTACAGCTGTGCCATCGAGCCTGTCACATAGCGCTCAGATATTCAGTGGGCCTCACACAATCCAAAAGTGTCCAGTGTCCACAAGTGTCTGCTGAAATTCAAAATCTCACTTATCCTCTAGTCACTTTGGTCACAGCTGTGACATCGAGCCTGTCACATAGCGCTCAGATATTCATTGGGCCTCACACAATCCAAAAGTGTCCAGAGTCCACAAGTGTCTGCTGAAATTCAAAATCTCACTTATCCTCTAGACACTTTGGTCACAGCTGTGCCATCGAGCCTGTCACAGAGTGCTCAGATATTCATTGGGCCTCACACAATCCAAAAGTGTCCAGTGTCCACAAGTGTCTGCTGAAATTCAAAATCTCACTTATCCTCTAGACACTTTGGTCACAGCTGTGCCATCGAGTCTGTCCCATAGCGCTCAGATATTCATTGGGCCTCACACAATCCAAAAGTATCCAGTGTCCACAAGTGTCTGCTGAAATTCAAAATCTCACTTATCCTCTAGTCACTTTGGTCACAGCTGTGCCATCGAGCCTGTCACATAGCGCTCAGATATTCATTGGGCCTCAAACAATCCAAAAGTGTCCACTGTCCAAAAATGTCTGCTGAAATTCAAAATCTCACTTATTCTCTAGTCACTTTGGTCACAGCTGTGCCATCGAGCCTGTCACATAGCGCTCAGATATTCATTGGGCCTCACACAATCCAAAAGTGTCCAGTGTCCACAAGTGTCTGCTGAAATTCAAAATCTCACTTATCCTCTAGTCATTTTGGTCACAGCTGTGCCATCGAGCCTGTCACATAGCGCTCAGATATTCATTGGGCCTCACACAATCCAAAAGTGTCCAGTGTCCACAAGTGTCTGCTGAAATTCAAAATCTCACTTATCCTCTAGTCACTTTGGTCACAGCTGTGCCATCGAGCCTGTCACATAGCGCTCAGATATTCATTGGGCCTCACACAATCCAAAAGTGTCCAGTGTCCACAAGTGTCTGCTGAAATACAAAATCTCACTTATCCTCTAGTCACTTTGGTCACAGCTGTGCCATCGAGCCTGTCACATAGTGCTCAGATATTCAGTGGGCCTCACACAATCCAAAAGTGTCCAGTGTCCACAAGTGTCTACTGAAATTCAAAATCTCACTTATCCTCTAGTCACTTTGGTCACAGCTGTGCCATCGAGCCTGTCACATAGCGCTAATATATTCATTGGGCCTCACACAATCCAAAAGTGTCCAGTGTCCAAAAATGTCTGCTGAAATTCAAAATCTCACTTATTCTCTAGTCACTTTGGTCACAGCTGTGCCATCGAGCCTGTCACATAGCGCACAGATATTCATTGGGCCTCACACAATCCAAAAGTGTCCAGTGTCCACAAGTGTCTACTGAAATTCAAAATCTCACTCATACTCTAGTCACTTTGGTCACAGCTGTGCCACCGAGCCTGTCACATAGCGCTCAGATATTCATTGGGCCTCACACAATCCAAAAGTGTCCAGTGTCCACAAGTGTCTGCTGAAATTCAAAATCTCACTTATCCTTCCGTCACTTTTGTCACAGCTGTGCCATCGAGCCTGTGACATAGCGCTCAGATATTCAGTGGGCCTCACACAATCCAAAAGTGTCCAGTGTCCACAAGTGTCTACTGAAATTCAAAATCTCACTTATCCTCTCGTCACTTTGGTTACAGCTGTGCCATCGAGCCTGTCACATAGCGCTCAGATATTCAGTGGGCCTCACACAATCCAAAAGTGTCCAGTGTCCACAAGTGTCTGCTGAAATTCAAAATCTCACTTATCCTCTAGTCACTTTGGTCACAGCTGTGACATCGAGCCTGTCACATAGCGCTCAGATATTCATTGGGCCTCACACAATCCAAAAGTGTCCAGAGTCCACAAGTGTCTGCTGAAATTCAAAATCTCACTTATCCTCTAGACACTTTGGTCACAGCTGTGCCATCGAGCCTGTCACATAGCGCTCAGATATTCATTGGGCCTCACACAATCCAAAAGTGTCCAGTGTCCACAAGTGTCTGCTGAAATTCAAAATCTCACTTATCCTCTAGTCACTTTGGTCACAGCTGTGCCATCGAGCCTGTCACATAGCGCTCAGATATTCATTGGGCCTCAAACAATCCAAAAGTGTCCACTGTCCAAAAATGTCTGCTGAAATTCAAAATCTCACTTATCCTCTAGAAACTTTGGTCACAGCGGTGCCATCGAGCCTTTCACATAGCGCTCAGATATTCATTGGGCCTCACACAATCCAAAAGTGTCCAGTGTCCACAAGTGTCTGCTGAAATTCAAAATCTCACTTATACTCTAGTCACTTTGGTCACAGCTGTGCCATCGAGCCTGTCACATAGCGCTCAGATATTCATTGGGCCTCACACAATCCAAAAGGGTCCAGTGTCCACAATTGTCTGCTGAAATTCAAAATTTCACTTATCCTCTAGTCACTTTGGTCACAGCTGTGCCATCGAGCCTGTCACATAGCGCTCAGATATTCATTGGGCCTCACACAATCCAAAAGTGTCCAGTGTCCACAAGTGTCTGCTGAAATTCTAAATCTCACTTATCCTCTAGTCACTTTGGTCACAGCTGTGCCATCGAGCCTGTCACATAGCGATTAGATATTCATTGGGCCTCACACAATCCAAAAGTGTCCAGTGTCCACAAGTGTCTGCAGAAATTCAAAATCTCCCTTATCCTTTCGTCACTTTTGTCACAGCTGTGCCATCGAGCCTGTGACATAGCGCTCAGATATCAGTGGGCCTCACACAATCTAAAAGTGTCCAGTGTCCACAAGTGTCTACTGAAATTCAAAATCTCACTTATCCTCTAGTCACTTTGGTAACAGTTATGCCATCGAGCCTGTCACATAGCGATCAGATATTCATTGGGCCTCACACTATCCAAAAGTGTCCAGTGTCCACAAGTGTCTGCAGAAATTCAAAATCTCCCTTATCTCTCGTCACTTTTGTCACATCTGTGCCATCGAGCCTGTGACATAGCGCTCAGATATCAGTGGGCCTCACACAATCCAAAAGTGTCCAGTGTCCACAAGTGTCTGCAGAAATTCAAAATCTCACTTATCCTCTAGTCACTTTGGTCACAGCTGTGCCATCGAGCCTGTCACATAGAGCTCAGATATTCATTGGGCCTCACACAATCCAAAAGTGTCCAGTGTCCACAAGTGTCTGCTGAAATTCAAAATCTCACTTATCCTCTCGTCACTTTGGTTACAGCTGTGCCATCGAGCCTGTCACATAGCGCTCAGATATTCAGTGGGCCTCACACAATCCAAAAGGGTCCAGTGTCCACAAGTGTCTGCTGAAATTCAAAATCTCACTTATCCTCTAGTCACTTTGGTCACAGCTGTGACATCGAGCCTGTCACATATCGCTCAGATATTCATTGGGCCTCACACAATCCAAAAGTGTCCAGAGTCCACAAGTGTCTGCTGAAATTCAAAATCTCACTTATCCTCTAGACACTTTGGTCACAGCTGTGCCATCGAGCCTGTCACATAGCGCTCAGATATTCATTGGGCCTCACACAATCCAAAAGTGTCCAGTGTCCACAAGTGTCTGCTGAAATTCAAAATCTCACTTATCCTCTAGTCACTTTGGTCACAGCTGTGCCATCGAGCCTGTCACATAGCGCTCAGATATTCATTGGGCCTCAAACAATCCAAAAGTGTCCACTGTCCAAAAATGTCTGCTGAAATTCAAAATCTCACTTATTCTCTAGTCACTTTGGTTACAGCTGTGACATCGAGCCTGTCACATAGCGCTCAGATATTCATTGGGCCTCACACAATCCAAAAGTGTCCAGTGTCCACAAGTGTCTGCTGAAATTCAAAATCTCACTTATCCTCTAGTCAATTTGGTCACAGCTGTGCCATCGAGCCTGTCACATAGCGCTCAGATATTCATTGGGCCTCACACAATCCAAAAGTGTCCAGTGTCCACAAGTGTCTGCTGAAATTCAAAATCTCACTTATCCTCTAGTCACTTTGGTCACAGCTGTGCCATCGAGCCTGTCACATAGCGCTCAGATATTCAGTGGGCCTCACACAATCCAAAAGTGTCCAGTGTCCACAAGTGTCTACTGAAATTCAAAATCTCACTTATCCTCTAGTCACTTTGGTCACAGCTGTGCCATCGAGCCTGTCACATAGCGCTCAGATATTCATTGGGCCTCACACAATCCAAAAGTGTCCAGTGTCCACAAGTGTCTGCTGAAATTCAAAATCTCACTTATCCTCTAGTCACTTTGGTCACAGCTGTGCCATCGAGCCTATCACATAGCGCTCAGATATTCATTGGGCCTCACACAATCCAAAAGTGTCCAGTGTCCACAAGTGTCTGCTGAAATTCAAAATCTCACTTATCCTCTAGTCACTTTGGTCACAGCTGTGCCACCGAGCCTGTCACATAGCGCTCAGATATTCATTGGGCCTCACACAATCCAAAAGTGTCCAGTGTCCACAAGTGTCTGCTGAAATTCAAAATCTCACTTATCCTCTAGTCACTTTGGTCACAGCTGTGCCATCGAGCCTGTCACATAGCGCTCAGATATTCATTGGGTCTCACACAATCCAAAAGTGTCCAGTGTCCACAAGTGTCTACTGAAATTCAAAATCTCACTCATACTCTAGACACTTTGGTCACAGCTGTGCCATCGAGCCTGTCACATAGCGCTCAGATATTCATTGGGCCTCACACAATCCAAAAGTGTCCAGTGTCCACAAGTGTCTGCAGAAATTCAAAATATCCCTTATCCTTCAGTCACTTTTGTCACAGCTGTGCCATCGAGCCTGTGACATAGCGCTCAGATATCAGTGGGCCTCACACAATCCAAAAGTGTCCAGTGTCCACAAGTGTCTGCTGAAATTCAAAATCTCACTTATCCTCTAGTCACTTTGGTCACAGCTGTGCCATCGAGCCTGTCACATAGCGCACAGATATTCATTGGGCCTCACACAATCCAAAAGTGTCCAGTGTCCACAAGTGTCTGCTGAAATTCAAAATCTCACTTATCCTATCGTCACTTTGGTCACAGCTGTGCCATCGAGACTGTCACATAGTGCTCAGATATTCAGTGTGCCTCACACAATCCAAAAGTGTCCAGTGTCCACAAGTGTCTGCTGAAATTCAAAATCTCACTTATCCTCTAGTCACTTTGGTCACAGCTGTGCCATCGAGTCTGTCACATAGCGCTCAGATATTCATTGGGACTCACACAATCCAAAAGTGTCCAGTGTCCACAAGTGTCTGCAGAAATTCAAAATCTCCCTTATCCTTTCGTCACTTTTGTCACAGCTGTGCCATCGAGCCTGTGACATAGCGCTCAGATATCAGTGGGCCTCACACAATCCAAAAGTGTCCAGTGTCCACAAGTGTCTGCTGAAATTCAAAATCTCACTTATCCTCTAGTCACTTTGGTCACAGCTGTGCCATCGAGCCTGTCACATAGCGCTCAGATTTTCATTGGGCCTCACACAATCCAAAAGTGTCCAGTGTCCACAAGTGTCTGCTGAAATTCAAAATCTCACTTATCTTCTCGTCACTTTAGTTACAGCTGTGCCATCGAGCCTGTCACATAGCGCTCAGATATTCAGTGGGCCTCACACAATCCAAAAGTGTCCAGTGTCCACAAGTGTCTGCTGAAATTCAAAATCTCACTTATCCTCTAGTCACTTTGGTCACAGCTGTGCCATCGAGCCTGTCATATAGCGCTCAGATATTCATTGGGCCTCACACAATCCAAAAGTGTCCAGTGTCCACAAGTGTCTGCTGAAATTCAAAATCTCCCTTATCTTCTAGACACTTTGGTCACAGCTGTGCCATCGAGCCTGTCACATAGCGCTCAGATATTCATTGGGCCTCACACAATCCAAAAGTGTCCAGTGTCCACAAGTGTCTGCTGAAATTCAAAATCTCACTTATCCTCTCGTCACTTTGGTCACAGCTGTGCCATCGAGCCTGTCACATAGCGCTCAGATATTCATTGGGCCTCACACAATCCAAAAGTGTCCAGTGTCCACAAGTGTCTGCTGAAATTCAAAATCTCACTTATCCTCTAGTCACTTTGGTCACAGCTGTGCCATCAAGCCTGTTACATAGCGCTCAGATATTCATTGGGCCTCACACAATCCAAAAGTGTCCACTGTCCTAAAGTGTCTGCAGAAATTCAAAATCTCACTTATTCTCTAGTCACTTTGGTCACAGCTGTGCCATCGAGCCTGTCACATAGCGCTCAGATATTCATTGGGCCTCACACAATCCAAAAGTGTCCAGTGTCCACAAGTGTCTGCTGAAATTCAAAATCTCACTTATCCTCTAGTCACTTTGGTCACAGCTGTGCCATCGAGCCTGTCACATAGCGCTCAGATATTCATTGGGCCTCACACAATCCAAAAGTGTCCAGTGTCCACAAGTGTCTGCTGAAATTCAAAATCTCACTTATCCTCTCGTCACTTTGGTCACAGCTGTGCCATCGAGCCTGTCACATAGCGCTCAGATATTCAGTGGACCTCACACAATCCAAAAGTGTCCAGTGTCCACAAGTGTCTACTGAAATTCAAAATCTCACTTATCCTCTAGTCACTTTGGTCACAGCTGTGACATCGAGCCTGTCACATAGCGCTCAGATATTCATTGGGCCTCACACAATCCAAAAGTGTCCAGTGTCCACAAGTTTCTGCTGAAATTCAAAATCTCACTTATCCTCTAGTCACTTTGGTCACAGCTGTGCCATGGAGCCTGTCACATAGCGCTCAGATATTCATTGGGCCTCACACAATCCAAAAGTGTCCAGTGTCCACAAGTGTCTGCTGAAATTCAAAATCTCACTTATCCTCTAGTCACTTTGGTCACAGCTGTGCCATCGAGCCTGTCACATAGCGCTCAGATATTCATTGGGCCTCACACAATCCAAAAGTGTCCAGTGTCCACAAGTGTCTGCTGAAATTCAAAATCTCACTTATCCTCTAGTCACTTTGGTCACAGCTGTGCCATCGAGCCTGTCACTTAGCGCTCAGATATTCATTGGGCCTCACACAATCCAAAAGGGTCCAGGGTCCACAAGTGTCTGCTGAAATTCAATATCTCACTTATCCTCTCGTCACTTTGGTCACAGCTTTGCCATCGAGCCTGTCACATAGCGCTCAGATATTCATTGGGTCTCACACAATCCAAAAGTGTCCAGTGTCCACAAGTGTCTGCTGAAATTCAAAATCTCACTTATCCTCTAGTCACTTTGGTCACAGCTGTGCCATCGAGCCTGTCACATAGCGCTCAGATATTCATTGGGCCTCACACAATCCAAAAGTGTCCAGTGTCCACAAGTGTCTGCAGAAATTCAAAGTCTCCCTTATCCTCTCGTCACTTTTGTCACAGCTGTGCCATCGAGCCTGTGACATAGCGCTCAGATATCAGTGGGCCTCACACAATCCATAAGTGTCCAGTGTCCACAAGTGTCTGCTGAAATTCAAAATCTCACTTATCCTCTAGTCACTTTGGTCACAGCTGTGCCATCGAGCCTGTCACATAGCGCTCAGATACTCATTGGGCCTCACACAATCCAAAAGTGTCCAGTGTCCACAAGTGTCTGCTGAAATTCAAAATCTCACTTATCCTCTAGACACTTTGGTCACAGCTGTGCCATCGAGCCTGTCACATAGCGCTCAGATATTCATTGGGCCTCACACAATCCAAAAGTGTCCAGTGTCCACAAGTGTCTGCTGAAATTCAAAATCTCACTTATCCTCTAGTCACTTTGGTCACAGCTGTGCCATCGAGCCTGTCACATAGCGCTCAGATATTCATTGGGCCTCACACAATCCAAAAGTGTCCAGTGTCCACAAGTGTCTGCTGAAATTCAAAATCTCACTTATCCTCTAGTCACTTTGGTCACAGCTGTGCCGTCGAGCCTGTCACATAACGCTCTGATATTCATTGGGCCTCACACAATCCAAAAGTGTCCACTGTCCAAAAGTGTCTGCAGAAATTCAAAATCTCACTTATTCTCTAGTCACTTTGGTCACAGCTGTGCCATCGAGCCTGTCACATAGTGCTCAGATATTCATTGGGCCTCACACAATCCAAAAGTGTCCAGTGTCCACAAGTGTCTGCTGAAATTCAAAATCTCACTTATCCTCTAGTCACTTTGGTCACAGCTGTGCCATCAAGCCTGTCACATAGCGCTCAGATATTCATTGGGCCTCACACAATCCAAAAGTGTCCAGTGTCCACAAGTATCTGCTGAAATTCAAAATCTCACTTATCCTCTAGTCACTTTGGTCACAGCTGTGCCATCGAGCCTTTCACATAGCGCTCAGATATTCAGTGGGTCTCACACAATCCAAAAGTGTCCAGTGTCCACAAGTGTCTACTGAAATTCAAAATCTCACTTATCCTCTAGTCACTTTGGTCACATCTGTGCCATCGAGCCTGTCACATAGCGCTCAGATATTCATTGGGCTTCACACAATCCAAAAGTGTCCAGTGTCCACAAGTGTCTGCTAAAATTCAAAATCTCACTTATCCTCTAGTCACTTTGGTCACAGCTGTGCCATCGAGCCTGTCACATAGCGCTCAGATATTCATTGGGCCTCACACAATCCAAAAGTGTCCAGTGTCCACAAGTGTCTGCTGAAATTCAAAATCTCACTTATCCTCTAGTCACTTTTTTCACAGCTGTGCCATCGAGCCTGTCACATGGCGCTCAGATATTCATTGGGCCTCACACAATCCAAAAGGGTCCAGTGTCCACAAGTGTCTGCTGAAATTCAAAATCTCACTTATCCTCTAGTCACTTTGGTCACAGCTGTGCCATCGAGCCTGTCACATAGCGCTCAGATATTCATTGGGCCTCACACAATCCAAAAGTGTCCAGTGTCCACAAGTGTCTGCTGAAATTCAAAATCTCACTTATCCTCTCGTCACTTTGGTCACAGCTGTGCCATCGAGCCTGTCACATAGCGATTAGATATTCATTGGGCCTCACACAATCCAAAAGTGTCCAGTGTCCACAAGTGTCTGCAGAAATTCAAAATCTCCCTTATCCTTTCGTCACTTTTGTCACAGCTGTGCCATCGAGCCTGTGACATAGCGCTCAGATATTCATTGGGCCTCACACAATCCAAAAGTGTCCAGTGTCCACAAGTGTCTGCAGAAATTCAAAATCTCCCTTATCCTTTCGTCACTTTTGTCACAGCTGTGCCATCGAGCCTGTGACATAGCGCTCAGATATTCATTGGGCCTCACACAATCCAAAAGTGTCCAGTGTCCACAAGTGTCTGCAGAAATTCAAAATCTCCCTTATCCTTTCGTCACTTTTGTCACAGCTGTGCCATCGAGCCTGTGACATAGCGCTCAGATATTCATTGGGCCTCACACAATCCAAAAGAGTCCAGTGTCCACAAGTGTCTGCTAAAATTCAAAATCTCACTTATCCTCTAGTCACTTTGGTCACAGCTGTGCCATCGAGCCTGTCACATAGCGCTCAGATATTCATTGGGCCTCACACAATCCAAAAGTGTCCAGTGTCCACAAGTGTCTGCTGAAATTGAAAATCTCACTTATCCTCTAGTCACTTTGGTCACAGCTGTGCCATCGAGCCTGTCACATAGCGCTCAGATATTCATTGGGCCTCACACAATCCAAAAGTGTCCAGTGTCCACAAGTGTCTGCTGAAATTCAAAATCTCACTTATCCTCTAGTCACTTTTTTCACAGCTGTGCCATCGAGCCTGTCACATAGCTCTCAGATATTCATTGGGCCTCACACAATCCAAAAGGGTCCAGTGTCCACAAGTGTCTGCTGAAATTCAAAATCTCACTAATCCTCTCGTCACTTTGGTCACAGCTGTGCCATCGAGCCTGTCACATAGCGCTCAGATATTCATTGGGTCTCACACAATCCAAAAGAGTCCAGTGTCCACAAGTGTCTGCTGAAATTCTAAATCTCACTTATCCTCTAGTCACTTTGGTCACAGCTGTGCCATCGAGCCTGTCACATAGCGCTCAGATATTCATTGGGCCTCACACAATCCAAAATTGTCCAGTGTCCACAAGTGTCTGCTGAAATTCAAAATCTCACTTATCCTCTAGACACTTTGGTCACAGCTGTGCCATCGAGCCTTTCACATAGCGCTCAGATATTCATTGGGCCTCACACAATCCAAAAGTGTCCAGTGTCCACTAGTGTCTGCTGAAATTCAAAATCTCACTTATACTCTAGTCACTTTGGTCACAGCTGTGCCATCGAGCCTGTCACATAGCGCTCAGATATTCATTGGGCCTCACACAATCCAAAAGGGTCCAGTGTCCACAAGTGTCTGCTGAAATTCAAAATTTCACTTATGCTCTAGTCACTTTGGTCACAGCTGTGCCATCGAGCCTGTCACATAGCGCTCAGATATTCATTGGGCCTCACACAATCCAAAAGTGTCCAGTGTCCACAAGTGTCTGCTGAAATTCTAAATCTCACTTATCCTCTAGTCACTTTTTTCACAGCTGTGCCATCGAGCCTGTCACATGGCGCTCAGATATTCATTGGGCCTCACACAATCCAAAAGGGTCCAGTGTCCACAAGTGTCTGCTGAAATTCAAAATCTCACTTATCCTCTAGTCACTTTGGTCACAGCTGTGCCATCGAGCCTGTCACATAGCGCTCAGATATTCATTGGGCCTCACACAATCCAAAAGTGTCCAGTGTCCACAAGTGTCTGCTGAAATTCAAAATCTCACTTATCCTCTCGTCACTTTGGTCACAGCTGTGCCATCGAGCCTGTCACATAGCGATTAGATATTCATTGGGCCTCACACAATCCAAAAGTGTCCAGTGTCCACAAGTGTCTGCAGAAATTCAAAATCTCCCTTATCCTTTCGTCACTTTTGTCACAGCTGTGCCATCGAGCCTGTGACATAGCGCTCAGATATTCATTGGGCCTCACACAATCCAAAAGTGTCCAGTGTCCACAAGTGTCTGCAGAAATTCAAAATCTCCCTTATCCTTTCGTCACTTTTGTCACAGCTGTGCCATCGAGCCTGTGACATAGCGCTCAGATATTCATTGGGCCTCACACAATCCAAAAGTGTCCAGTGTCCACAAGTGTCTGCAGAAATTCAAAATCTCCCTTATCCTTTCGTCACTTTTGTCACAGCTGTGCCATCGAGCCTGTGACATAGCGCTCAGATATTCATTGGGCCTCACACAATCCAAAAGAGTCCAGTGTCCACAAGTGTCTGCTAAAATTCAAAATCTCACTTATCCTCTAGTCACTTTGGTCACAGCTGTGCCATCGAGCCTGTCACATAGCGCTCAGATATTCATTGGGCCTCACACAATCCAAAAGTGTCCAGTGTCCACAAGTGTCTGCTGAAATTGAAAATCTCACTTATCCTCTAGTCACTTTGGTCAAAGCTGTGCCATCGAGCCTGTCACATAGCGCTCAGATATTCATTGGGCCTCACACAATCCAAAAGTGTCCAGTGTCCACAAGTGTCTGCTGAAATTCAAAATCTCACTTATCCTCTAGTCACTTTTTTCACAGCTGTGCCATCGAGCCTGTCACATAGCTCTCAGATATTCATTGGGCCTCACACAATCCAAAAGGGTCCAGTGTCCACAAGTGTCTGCTGAAATTCAAAATCTCACTAATCCTCTCGTCACTTTGGTCACAGCTGTGCCATCGAGCCTGTCACATAGCGCTCAGATATTCATTGGGTCTCACACAATCCAAAAGAGTCCAGTGTCCACAAGTGTCTGCTGAAATTCTAAATCTCACTTATCCTCTAGTCACTTTGGTCACAGCTGTGCCATCGAGCCTGTCACATAGCGCTCAGATATTCATTGGGCCTCACACAATCCAAAATTGTCCAGTGTCCACAAGTGTCTGCTGAAATTCAAAATCTCACTTATCCTCTAGACACTTTGGTCACAGCTGTGCCATCGAGCCTTTCACATAGCGCTCAGATATTCATTGGGCCTCACACAATCCAAAAGTGTCCAGTGTCCACAAGTGTCTGCTGAAATTCAAAATCTCACTTATACTCTAGTCACTTTGGTCACAGCTGTGCCATCGAGCCTGTCACATAGCGCTCAGATATTCATTGGGCCTCACACAATCCAAAAGGGTCCAGTGTCCACAAGTGTCTGCTGAAATTCAAAATTTCACTTATGCTCTAGTCACTTTGGTCACAGCTGTGCCATCGAGCCTGTCACATAGCGCTCAGATATTCATTGGGCCTCACACAATCCAAAAGTGTCCAGTGTCCACAAGTGTCTGCTGAAATTCTAAATCTCACTTATCCTCTAGTCACTTTGGTCACAGCTGTGCCATCGAGCCTGTCACATAGCGCTCAGATATTCATTGGGCCTCACACAATCCAAAAGTGTCCAGTGTCCACAAGTGTCTGCTGAAATTCAAAATCTCACTTATCCTCTAGACACTTTGGTCACAGCTGTGCCATCGAGCCTGTCACATAGCGATTAGATATTCATTGGGCCTCACACAATCCAAAAGTGTCCAGTGTCCACAAGTGTCTGCAGAAATTCAAAATCTCCCTTATCCTTTCGTCACTTTTGTCACAGCTGTGCCATCGAGCCTGTGACATAGCGCTCAGATATCAGTGGGCCTCACATGATCCAAAAGTGTCCAGTGTCCACAAGTGTCTACTGAAATTCAAAATCTCACTTATCCTCTAGTCACTTTGGTCACAGTTATGCCATCGAGCCTGTCACATAGCGCTCAGATATTCATTGGGCCTCACACAATCCAAAAGTGTCCAGTGTCCACAAGTGTCTGCAGAAATTCAAAATCTCCCTTATCTCTCGTCACTTTTGTCACATCTGTGCCATCGAGCCTGTGACATAGCGCTCAGATATCAGTGGGCCTCACACAATCCAAAAGTGTCCAGTGTCCACAAGTGTCTGCTGAAATTCAAAATCTCACTTATCCTCTAGTCACTTTGGTCACAGCTGTGCCATCTAGTCTGTCACATAGAGCTCAGAAATTCATTGGGCCTCACACAATCCAAAAGTGTCCAGTGTCCACAAGTGTCTGCTGAAATTCAAAAACTCACTTATCCTCTCGTCACTTTCGTTACAGCTGTGCCATCGAGCCTGTCACATAGCGCTCAGATATTCAGTGGGCCTCACACAATCCAAAAGTGTCCAGTGTCCACAAGTGTCTGCTGAAATTCAAAATCTCACTTATCCTCTAGTCACTTTGGTCACAGCTGTGCCATCGAGCCTGTCACATAGCGCTCAGATATTCATTGGGCCTCACACAATCCAAAAGTGTCCAGTGTCCACAAGTGTCTGCTGAAATTCAAAATCTCACTTATCCTCTAGACACTTTGGTCACAGCTGTGCCATCGAGCCTGTCCCATAGCGCTCAGATATTCATTGGGCCTCACACAATCCAAAAGTGTCCAGTGTCCACAAGTGTCTGCTGAAATTCAAAATCTCACTTATCCTCTAGTCACTTTGGTCACAGCTGTGCCATCGAGCCTGTCACATAGCGCTCAGATATTCATTGGGCCTCAAACAATCCAAAAGTGTCCACTGTCCAAAAATGTCTGCTGAAATTCAAAATCTCACTTATTCTCTAGTCACTTTGGTCACAGCTGTGCCATCGAGCCTGTCACATAGCGCTCAGATATTCATTGGGCCTCACACAATCCAAAAGTGTCCAGTGTCCACAAGTGTCTGCTGAAATTCAAAATCTCACTTATCCTCTAGTCACTTTGGTCACAGCTGTGCCATCGAGCCTGTCACATAGCGCTCAGATATTCATTGGGCCTCACACAATCCAAAAGTGTCCAGTGTCCACAAGTGTCTGCTGAAATTCAAAATCTCACTTATCCTCTAGTCACTTTGGTCACAGCTGTGCCATCGAGCCTGTCACATAGCGCTCAGATATTCATTGGGCCTCACACAATCCAAAAGTGTCCAGTGTCCACAAGTGTCTGCTGAAATACAAAATCTCACTTATCCTCTAGTCACTTTGGTCACAGCTGTGCCATCGAGCCTGTCACATAGTGCTCAGATATTCAGTGGGCCTCACACAATCCAAAAGTGTCCAGTGTCCACAAGTGTCTACTGAAATTCAAAATCTCACTTATCCTCTAGTCACTTTGGTCACAGCTGTGCCATCGAGCCTGTCACATAGCGCTTATATATTCATTGGGCCTCACACAATCCAAAAGTGTCCAGTGTCCACAAGTGTCTGCTGAAATTCAAAATCTCACTTATCCTCTAGTCACTTTGGTCACAGCTGTGCCATCGAGCCTGTCACATAGCGCTCAGATATTCATTGGGCCTCACACAATCCAAAAGTGTCCAGTGTCCACAAGTGTCTGCTGAAATTCAAAATCTCACTTATCCTCTAGTCACTTTGGTCACAGCTGTTCCATCGAGCCTGTCACATAGCGCTCAGATATTCATTGGGCCTCACACAATCCAAAAGGGTCCAGTGTCCACAAGTGTCTGCTGAAATTCAAAATCTCACTTATCCTCTAGTCACTTTGGTCACAGCTGTGCCATCGAGCCTGTCACATAGCTCTCAGATATTCATTGGGCCTCACACAATCCAAAAGGGTCCAGTGTCCACAAGTGTCTGCTGAAATTCAAAATCTCACTTATCCTCTAGTCACTTTGGTCACAGCTGTGCCATCGAGCCTGTCACATAGCTCTCAGATATTCATTGGGCCTCACACAATCCAAAAGTGTCCAGTGTCCACTAGTGTGAGCAGAAAGGAAAAATACAGGGCGCATCCACTGTGTGAAATCCGTATCAAAAAACACATTAACAGAGATAAAAGGAAGGTGCTCACCTATTGGGGTTGTGAAGAAGTCACAACGCCCATAAACGCATGAGAAGCAGCAGCAAGTCTGCACAGGGTCCTAGTACAAATTTGCAAAAAGCGGCGTGAAAGTGCAATCAGATCTGCCCTGATGAAGTGAGCCAGTAGGCTCAGGAAACGCGTTGGCTAAATAAAGAACTTTGTACTCCACCAGAAGCAAGCGCAGTCCTCATTGCACTTTCACGCCGCTTTTTGCACTAGTGTGATCAGAAATTCAAAATCTCCCCTGTCCTATAGACACCTTGTACCTTGTTTTACATTACTATATAGTTTGTTGGATTTTGTCTACATTTCTACCAAAAATGAGGAAGGCTGGTGGAAGAGGCCGTGGAATTGGGCGGGGGTTGGCAGCTGGTAATGATGGTGTTGGTGGTGGATCTGATGGTAGTGGCAAGAGCAAAATAGGACCGAATGCAGGAGGTGTTGAGCCTGCGTCATCGTCTGGCTCGATAAGGCTTCGAAGGCTTAGTTTTCTAGGAGTTGGCAAACCGCTTTTAAAGCCAGAGCATCAGGAAAAAGTTTTGTCTTACATTGCTGACTCAGCCTCCAGCTCTATCGCCTCCTCTTCTTCAGTTGTAAAAAGTAAAAGCACTGAGTCGTCATTGGAGGCTCATGTTCATGAACCACACCTTTCCTTGTGTCCTTCACCCCAACCAAGATTGAAGGATTACGCAGGCCATACTACTGATTACTCCATGGAGCTGTTTTCACATACCATGCCTGGATTATCAAGTCAAATGGTGAATTACCAAGGCCAAGATGAATCTGACATGGAGTGCACTGATGCACAGCCGCTGATGGATGATTCTGCTGGTAGATTCACTCAAAGCACTACATTGTCCTCGCAGTGTACAGAGCCAGATTCTGACCCTGATGAGACTCAGGTGCCCCTTCCCGCACACTATACCACCATACACGGTGACACAGAGGAAGGTGCACATGACATTGAAGAGGAGGTGATGGATGACCCAGTTGTTGACCCAGATTGGCATCCATTGGGTGAAGAGGGTGCTGCTTCCAATAGCTCAGATGAGGAGCATCCACAGCAGACATCGACATCGCAACAGCTGTTATCCGGCAGGCCCGGAGCACTCCAAAGACAGGTTCCAAAAATCAAAAGAGTTGCTGGACAGCTTGTCCAGAGGGTCAAAACATCACAGCGTGCTAGGCCGCAAAATGTCTGCCAAAGTAGGAAGAGTGCAGTGTGGCACTTTTTTGAACAAAATCCTCATGATCAGGCCAAGGTTATCTGTAAGAAGTGCGCAAAGACCTTTAGCCGAGGGAAAAATCTGAAAAATTTGAATACCAGTTGCATGCTTAGACATTTAACCAGCATGCACTTGCAAGCGTGGACACAACACCAAACCTCAAGTGCCACATGTGCAAATGATCACAACGAAGGTAGTCAGCAACGCTACATTGTTTCCCCCACTGTAAGCCCACTGGTTAGCACAGCAGCAAATGTTGAGGTGTCGTTGCAAGGCCACAGCAGTCAGGGAATCCCACTGTTATATCAACGAAAGACTGATTCTAGGCCGTCAGAAAGAACACCAACTCCATCACCATCATCAACCCTCTCTCAGTCCGCCCTGTCCACCGCTACTTCCACCATATGCAGCTCTCAAGTCCAGCTCACCCTCCCAGACACTATGAGTAGGTCAAGAAAGTACTCAGTCTCTCATCCGCATACACTCGGTTTGAACGCCCACATTGCCAAACTAATCTCGTTTGAGATGATGCCCTTTCGGTTGGTGGAAAGCGCAGCTTTCCGTGAACTCATGGCCTATGCAGTACCACGCTATGACCTACCCAGTCGCCACTTCTTCTCTCGCAAAGCCATCCCAGCCCTTCACCATCATGTGAAAGACCGCATTGTCCATGCACTCAAGCAGTCAGTGAGCGGAAAGGTGCACCTCACAACTGATGCATGGTCCAGTCGGCATGGCCAGGGCCGTTACGTGTCCATCACTGCGCACTGGGTTAATGTGGTGGATGCAGGGTCCACAGGGGACAGCGGTGGTGGGATAGTGCTGCCTAGCCCACGGTATAGGAAACAGTTGGCTGTAGGCGTTCGACCCTCCTCCTCCTCCTCCTCCAGAAGCGAAAGCTCGTCCACAGAGCGCAGTCGTACGAGCACTCCATCTGCAGCTGCCACTGTTGCACACGATGTGTCCCCCTATCAAGCAGCTAGTGGAAAGCGTCAGCAGGCTGTGTTGCAGATGATGTGTTTGGGCGACAGACACACTGCCGAGGTGCTGGCCGAGTACTTTCAGCGACAAACTGAGTCATGGCTGGGCAGTGTACATCTTGAGGCAGGCAAGGTAGTTAGTGATAACGGGCGTAATTTTGTGGCAGCCATAGCCCTTTCAAAACTCAGCCACATACCTTGCTTGGCTCACACCTTGAACCTGGTGGTGCAGTGCTTCCTCAAAAATTATCCGGAGTTAACAGCCCTGCTCCAGAAGGTGCGAAGACTGTGCGCGCACATCCGCCGGTCGCCTGTACACTCCGTTCGTATGCAGAAGCTGCAGCGATTGCTCCACCTTCCCAACCACTGCCTCATTATCGACATTGCAACAAGGTGGAACTCCACCCTGCACATGGTGGAGCGGCTGTGCGAGCAGAGGCAGGCCATAATGCATTTGTGGGAGGATACACGGCCAGGCACTTTGAGAGCAGACATGGAGTTGACCGGTGTGCAGTGGTCGAAGCTGAAAGACCTCTGTAAAGTCCTTCAGTGTTTTGAGGAATGCACACGGCTGGTAAGTGCAGACGACGCCATCCTAAGCATGAGCATCCCACTTATGCGTCTGCTCATGCAAACTTTGACGCACCTTAAGGAGCAGGCTTCTGCAGCCAATGTTGATGAGGAGGAAGAGGAGGAGGGAATCCTTGATGACATTCAGCCATTGTCTGCTCAGGGACCTCTCCTGGACGAGGTGGAGGAAGAAGAGGAGGAGGAGGAGGAGGATGATGGGGATGATTACTTAGGGGAGGAGGATGCATCTCGTGGGGCAAGTGAAAATGTTGGCGTGGCAAGGTCTGGTACAGGGTTTGTGCGTGACTGGAGGGATGTGGATTTGCCAGAAAGTGCTCCTCCAACCAGCACTCGCAGTGCATCATTGACACCGGGAACATTGGCCCACATGTCAGATTATGCCTTGCAGATCCTAAAAAGGGACCCCCGCATTGCCAAAATGATGAACGATGACGACTACTGGTTGGCCAGCATCCTGGATCCACGCTATAAAGGCAAATTACAAAACATCATGCCACAGGAGAACCTTGACCTAATATTGGCTAATAAACAAGCAACTCTGGTAAATCGGTTGCTTGAGGCATTCCCAGCACACAGCAGCGGTGATGGTTCTCACACGAGCCGTACGGGCCGGGGTCAGCTTGGCAGAGGTGTTCGTGGTGCACACAGCAGAAGTGGCATTGGAGACAGGGGTTTCATGACAATGTTGTGGACTGATTTTTCAAGTACCGCTCACACAACTGGTAATACTGCATCGATGGAAAGTGACAGGAGACAGCAGTTGTCAACTATGGTTACAAACTACTTTTCCTCCCATATCGATGTTCTCCCACACAGGTCATTCCCCTTTGACTATTGGGCCGCTAAACTGGACACCTGGCCTGAATTGGCACAATATGCCTTACAGGAGCTCGCTTGCCCAGCTGCAAGTGTGATATCGGAAAGAGTCTTCAGTGCAGCTGGATCAATCCTGACAGAAAAAAGGACCCGTCTGTCAACCCAAAATGTGGATGATCTAACCTTCATTAAAATGAACCATGCATGGGTTTCCAAGGATTTTGTCCCACCTTCCCCTGATGACACATAGGGTGACAGAAAAATGGCTTGCTTTGGTCCACCTCTTCCTGGGACTTGACCTATTTCACATTTTGCATCAGCTGAATGTCCAACATCAACATATGCCACTTTCTAAAACTCCCTAACTGTGCTGCCTCCCCCCCATGGCCGGGGTCACCACCTAGCGCACGACACTGTGCGAGTGCCGTTGCCCTGGACAGGTGGGTAGGCCGACTCTTGGGCGCGGGCACTGGCACAGGGTCCCTCATAGTGCAATCAAGTGTCTCTGACGGTGGTGGTGCACACCCGCCGTCAGACACACCGCCGTACTATGAGGGGCCCAGTGCCAGTACCGACGCCCATGAGTGGGCCCCCCTTGCATGGGCAGGGCCCCAGCATTTGCAATCTTTACCTCTCCCTGCTCCTCCGCTGTGTAGTCTGGGCCGTCAAATCCATACTGGGCCTAACACCGTTTGAGCCTGCCTCCTGATGTATAGACATATATTTTGAATGTGTACGCTATCCATACATGTTATCTGGGGATACGGTACCCTTTCTCACCTTTGTGCAATCACGTGCAATCCATACTGGGCCTAACACCGTCTGAGCCTGCTTCCTGATGTATAGACATATATTTTGAATGTGTACGCTATCCATACATGTTATCTGGGGATACGGAACCGTTTCTCACCTTTGTGCAATCACGTGCAATCCATACTGGGCCTGACACCGTCTGAGCCTGCCTCCTGATGTATAGACATATATTTTGAATGTGTACGCTATCCATACATGTTATCTGGGGATATGGAACCCTTTCTCACCTTTGTGCAATCACGTGCAATCCATACTGGGCCTGACACCGTCTGAGCCTGCCTCCTGATGTATAGACATATATTTTGAATGTGTACGCTATCCATAAATGTTATCTGGGGATACGGAACCCTTTCTCACCTTTGTGCAATCACGTGCAATCCATACTGGGCCTAACACCGTCTGAGCCTGCCTCCTGATATGTAGACATATATTTTGAATGTGTACACTATGCTATCCATACATGTTATCTGGGGATACGGTACCCTTTCTCACCTTTGTGCAATCACGTGCAATCCATACTGGGCCTGACACTGTCTGAGCCTGCCTCCTGATGTATAGACATATATTTTGAATGTGTACGCTATCCATACATGTTATCTGGGGATACGCAACCCTTTCTCACCTTTGTGCAATCACGTGCAATCCATACTGGGCCTGACACCGTCTGAGCCTGCCTCCTGATGTATAGACATATATTTTGAATGTGTACGCTATCCATACATGTTATCTGGGGATACGGAACCCTTTCTCACCTTTGTGCAATCACGTGCAATCCATACTGGGCCTAACACCGTCTGAGCCTGCTTCCTGATGTATAGACATATATTTTGAATGTGTACACTATGCTATCCATACATGTTATCCGGGGATACGGTACCCTTTCTCACCTTTGTGCAATCACGTGCAATCCATACTGGGCCTGATACCGTCTGAGCCTGCCTCCTGTTGTATAGACATATATTTTGAATGTGTACGCTATCCATACATGTTATCTGGGGATACGGAACCCTTTCTCACCTTTGTGCAACCACGTGCAATCCATACTGGGCCTGACACCGTCTGAGCCTGCCTCCTGATGTATAGACATATCTTTTGAATGTGTACTCTATCCATACATGTTATCTGGGGATACGGAACCCTTTCTCACCTTTGTGCAATCACGTGCAATCCATACTGGGCCTAACACCGTCTGAGCCTGCCTCCTGATGTATAGACATATATTTTGAATGTGTACGCTATCCATACATGTTATCTGGGGATACGGAACCCTTTCTCACCTTTGTGCAATCACGTGCAATCCATACTGGGCCTAACACCGTCTGAGCCTGACTCCTGATGTATAGACATATATTTTGAATGTGTACACTATGCTATCCATACATGTTATCCGGGGATACGGTACCCTTTCTCACCTTTGTGCAATCACGTGTAATCCATACTGGGCCTGAGAACGGCTGGCGAGCTGTTAAGCAAGCTACAGCACCTGTGGTTTGCACACGTAAGTTTTTCATTTTTTCAGGAATGACGGTTAGGCCTAATTCCGGAACTGCGGTTGACCTGCACTTACTGGTAAATCATCGTTCGCGGGTAATAATTGTAATCACAGATCCCCATCACTAATGTTGTTCAGCGGGTTATCTGCACCTGTAAGCGACAAACGCTGGCCTTTTCAGTGTAGCGCACATGCAGCCACGGACATGTAAGGGCATGACACACCAGTTATTGGCCAATCTCATGTGCCAGAGCCTCACGTGTCCCTCTAGTAAGCCGGACTCGGACCGCGGGGCATGACGGAGTCTCGTTCGTTAACGGAATTAAGCTTGCAATGTGTGCATCTGTTCTGTAGCTTGCATGGTTGAGGTTTCCCAGGTGGAGTCGAATTAAACCATAGGCTCCACTCCTGGTGGTGCCCTTCTGGACATTCCTTTAAGGTTCAGCTTTGCAACCATACTGCCCACATAAAACAAACACTTTGCCTTTATGAACGCTGTTTGGAGGGTCATGACTCATGGGAATAACGCCGCCCAATCAGTTAACCTGCTAGAGAGATCCTTCGTTGCTCCCAAGCATGACATCACACTCCCTAGGAGGAAGGTAATGCCACTGTGGCGACCGTACTCCTGGGGGCGACACAAGTGCACTGATGCCCAGCCACTGCTCGATGAATCTGCTGGTACATTGACCCAGACCACTACATTCCCCTCGCACGCTACACGGCCTGAATCTGACCCTGATGAAACTCAGGTTACCCTTCCCATATACAGTTCTATCTTACACGGTGACAAAGAGGAAGCAGCAGATGAAAGTGCAGGTTTGGCCCACCCGCCATCAGACACACCACCGTACTATCAGGGGCCCTGTGCCAGAGCCGTCGCCAACGAGTGGGCCCCCCCTGCTTGCTCAGGATCACAGCACTTGCAAGGTTGAAATACTGTGCAGTGAGATGGAAGATGGGAACGACGAGGAGTCCAGACTAGTACAGGGATTCCCTAGCGAGGAGACTTATTTCATTGTTTTCAATGTTGGGACAGCAATTTTTGGGGAGCACTATACTCTGGAGAATGATAGATGGGGCCCACCATACACTAGAACATTCCAAAGGTGAACATCAGACACTGGAGCAGCATTTACAGGGCCCATTATACACTAGAGCATTAGAAATGGGGCCCATTATGTTTGGAGCATTATTTGGGCCCATAAGACAGTGGAGCTTCATCCATGGAGACCAACATATACTGTAGCATTATGTGGAGCTCATCATATACTGTTTCAAACATTATATGGGACCAATGATTCTGTATGGAGAAATAGATGGGCATTGTCATGAGCTGTAAAAAGTGAAGTATTTTTCATTGTACTATACCGCTATTTCTCTGCTGTATCGGAGCATGATGAGTTGTGGTATGTGTTAAATGGGCGCTCTTTCGCCCAGGGCACATGAAAACCTGGAGCCAGCCCTCCCCCCCCACAACTGTAGCCAAATAACCCCCATTTTTCAGTGCGTTACTTGTATTATGAAGTTAATTAAGGTTGACCAGCTTAAGTAAGAAGAATTGATGCTTTTGGCATTCAAATGGGCACTGTTGGTGTGTTTCCTGTCCTCCTCTCACTGCCGACTTTTATTCCCCATTGACTTACATTGGGTTTCGTGTTTCGGGACGACCCCGACTTTTCCCTATAATCGGACGATCTTGCTCGACCCGACTTTTGGAAAAGTCGGGTTTCACGAAACGAAACGCGACCCTAAAAAACCAAAAGTCGCTCAACTCTATACCAAAGAACACAGAATTTTTTAGGCAACAAAAAAAAAAATGAAAAAAAAAAAAAAATTATGCAAACATAAAAACATTACATACTGTAAGGTGACGAGGAGCCTTTCTTCGGGAGGAATGGCACGCGCGGAGCTGAGTGTCCCGTCTCCAGATGATTCCTTCAGCCATACCCAGCAAGTCCAGGAAGCTTTGCTGGGACATCCGGGTATACTCTGCAAATTTCTCCTGGTTTTCCTGGAGCTCGCTGTACAGCGTGTGATACGCTCCACGGCTTTCCCGGAGTTCAATTATTGGATGCCTCCAAAACAGACGCCGCTGCCGTCTATTCTGTCTCTCCCTCTCCCCTTGTTGCTGGCAAGAAAAGGCATACGCCTGAGACAGCGCAATGTCAAGATCCAACTTGAATCGGAAATTATCCAGACGCAGGTCCATCTTGACACCGGAAACAGCAGCAAAATCTGAGGAATTCATAAAACAGGGTCTATATAAAACATTCCAATAACACACGCCCATTGGTGTCCCATTGGTGTACTCTGTTTCTATTGTTATTAAAGGAATGTGAACTGTCACACCTAGAAACGCATGCGCCAAAAAAACGCAAACGCATGCAAAAACGCATGTAAAACGCAAGAAACGCTGCGTTTTTTGACACATCAGCGAACGCATGACGCTTAAAAAACGCGCGTTTGTATTGCGTTTGAATGCGTTTTTCATTGCGTTTTTTATGCGCACGATGCGCTGCGCAAAAAAACGCTAATGTGAAACTAGCCTTAGCATTATCAGCAAAAAGTTCTACCTTCATCTCATCAGACCAGAGAATCTTATTTCTCATAGACTGGGAGTCCTTCATGTGTTCTTTTTAGCAAACTCTATGTGGGCTTTCATATGTCTTGCACTGAGGAGAGGCATCCGTTGGGCCCCTCTGCCATAAAGGGCCTACTGGTGGATGGCTGCAGTGATAGTTCATTTTGTGGAACTTTCTCCCATCTCCCTACTGCTTCTGTGGAGCTCAGACAAAGTTATCTTGGGGTTCTTCTTTACCTCTCTCACCAAGGCTCTTCTCCCACGATTGCTCTGTTTGGCAGGACGGCCAGGTCTAGGAAGACTTCTGGTGGTCCCAAACTTCTTCCATTTAAGGACTATGGATGCCACTGTGCTCTAAGGAACCTTGAGTAAAGCAGAAATTCATTTGTAACCTTGGCCAGATCTGTGCCTTGCAACAATTCTTTCTCTGAGCTCCTTGGCCAATTCTCATTTGGTCGGACATGCACTGTGAGCTGTGAGGTCTTATATAGACAGGTGTGTGCCTTTACAAATCAAGTCCTATCAGTTTAGTTAAACACAGCTGGACTCCAGTGAAGGAGTAGAACCATCTCAAGGAGGATCACAAGGAAATGGACAGCATGTGACTTAAATATGAGTGTCTGAGTACTATGACCATGTGATATTTCAGTTTTTCTTTTTTAATAAATTTGCAAAAATTTCTACATTTCTGTTTTTTTTTGTCAAGAGTGGACATTAAAAATGAGAAAAAAATGAACTTTTTTCAATTTATCAAAAAATGAATAAAACAAAGAGTGAAAATGTAAAGGGGTCTGAATACTTTCCGTACCCACTGTACATCAGGTGTCACGCTTACAGCCGCCGCGGGTCCCGCTCCCGCTGCCTCCTCCGTTGCTGCGGTCACGGCTCCTGCAGCCTCTGCCTCCGCTCATGTGCCCGTGCTGCCCGCAACCCCCTGGCGCGCTCCCACGGCGGGCGCGCATCCGCCTGCTACCCTGCTTCCTGTCCCGCGGTCAGCCTCGGTGCTCCTTCGGGTGCGCATGCGCACCTCGCACCATAGACTGCAGTACAGGCTGGACCACTCTATCTCACCTCCTCCGTGACCCTGGAGGACCCTGACCCAGAAGTCCTGCTACACTCCCTATATAAGGTAGCTTTGCCCCCTGATCACTGCCTGACTATCAATTGTGTCCCATGACTGATTTCGGGTCCACATTCTCCTGCGTATTCCCTGCCTAGCACCCTGCTTTGTGTCTATAGCCTGTCTTGTCTCTCCTGGTGACCTCCTTTGTCTTTCCTTCCAGAGTCCTCCGTTTCCAGTCCGTTCCTGCCTGCTCCTGTGTCTACTGCCCTCTCCTCCTTCCTGTCCTGTAGCAGTCTCTCCTGTGATTGCCAGTCTCCCCTGTCCGCCTTCCAGCCCGGTGTCCGTCTAACTCCTTCTCCAGCTGTCCTCAGGTATCAGCTTCCACGGCGACAGTCTCCTCCAGGCCTGCCCCTAACGCTCCCTTTATAGGGGGTAGTACACCTTGCCAGCTCGCCCGGGGGCAGGTTCGTCATCGTGGTCCTGTGGGTTCACCCTTGGAGTCTATCTAGCCTCACATCAGGTATCAGATTAATTTGCATCACATGACCATTATGGCCATGCCTTTATTTTATAGGGCTACATTCTGCTGACAGGTTCTCTTTTTAAACATTTCTCTTAAAAAGAGAAGCCATGGACATCAGTTTCCCAATATTTTTTTCCCTTCTACCATGAAAGGTTTAAAAGAACTTCCTCCCATAAGTGTCATTTGTAAGTCTTTGTGTAATGTTGGTTTCCATTCTGTGCTTCTGGTGCAATCTGTAGAATATAATTGACATAGGTAATTGTAGCTCTCAGTAATGGAACAATTCTCTAGTGTGACATTTCTTAGGTTAATAATGATTATAAAACAGGAAAATGTACAGAGTGACTTTGCCCTAGACATACATGAAGCAGGAAACTGAAGACAATTGATAGGGCATTAAAAAACATAAGGATGACTGGTACATAATATGTCAAAAAAAGCAATTGCTTTGAGAAAACTAGAGAAGAAAACATGCACTATATGAGTTTGGCTGAAATTATTAAAAGCAAATATACAGCAGGATGAAAAGAGAGCACTTAAAATACTAATGTGGGAAGCCATGCACAAGAAAAAGACAACAAAAGAATATACACCATAAAATGAAGAGCTAAAAGAGGGGCATAAATAAAATCTTGGGGCCCTGTAGGTGGAATTAGGTGTTAGGTGAATATAGCTGTGTTTGTTATTTTTAAATAAAAAAGTAAAACTGTGGTTTGTTGTATTTGTAATAAAAGACTTTATTCTGGCTGTGTCTTTATTTACCATGTAACTATAGAATTAGTAATGGATGGGTGTCTTATAGATTCCTCTTCATTAGCAATCTGTGGGATTGATGTCACCGGACAATACAAAGGTGACATCAACCACCTAAATATTAACCCCACTTGCCACCACTGCAGGGCAAGTGGGAAGAGCTGGGCAATGCAGAATTGGCGCATCAAATAGATGTACCTTTTCTTGACAGCTGCGGGCTTCCATTTTTAGGCTGTGGGGGGAAATATCCATAGCCCCTTACCAGCCTGAGAATACCAGCCCCCCAGCTGTCTGCTTTAGCAAGGCTGGTTGTCAAAAATAGGGGGGACCCCAAGCCATTTTTTAAAATTATTTAAATAATTAAAAAATACTGCATGGGGACACCTCTATTCTTGATAACCAGCTTTTCTGAAGCTGACAGCTGAGGGTTGCACCCCCAGCTGTGAGTATTGCCTGGTTGGTTATCAAAAATACAGGGAAACCCATGCAGGTTTTGTTTCTTAAATTATTTACTTACAGCGTAGGAGTGGCTGATAAGTACACTCATCAGCCGCTCCTGCTCTCGCTGCTATTAGCAGTAGCAGGTATCGGATGATAGAAGCTGTAGTCCCATAAGCTGACACCAGTACCACAGGTAAACTTAATACCTCCGATCACAGCTGAGCACTCACGCTGTCTCTTTCTATGTATTTTATGTGTATATATCTATTCTATCCATTCTATTCTAACATGTCAGTGTGATTTTACTGTATGTGTGACACCCCAGAGTCCGGTTGTCACAGTGATATTGCCTCCCTCTATGAGGTGAAGTCATGCTTGGAGGCAGAAGGGGACCCCCATGCCAGGTAACATAGATTAAATCACTATTCCTGCTGCAGGTCAGGAAAGGGAGCTGCCTTATAAAATCTGGCCAGCAGAGGGGGTTGGTGAGTCAGCTAGAAGTGAGCTGAGGGGGTTGTCATGGAAACGAGAGCAGCTGTGAGCTGAGAGAAAAATGCAAGACAGTTAAATGTGAGGAAAAAAAGATCTTTCTGGAAGATCCTGTCAGTTCAAGACAGGAAGCTGATCTATGAAGAGGGAAAGTACAAGAGCAGAGACAGAGAGGCTCTGGGGAAGCTAAAAAACTGAGTATAGCAGACCCCAGAGTGAAGCGCTACTAGAGTGAAAGGGACGCCAGAGTCCTGGATGGGCAGGAGCTGTATGTCCTGCCGCCGAATCTGGAAGTACAGGGGATTGTAAACTTTTGAGCGACACTGAACACCTGAGGGCACGGCAGCGGATAAGGAGCCCGGGGCTGACGGTGAAAAGGAAGGTACCCGTGGAATAGGCTCACGCCGACAGCCGTACAGGTTAGAGAAATCATCACAAATGGAGTGTCTCAGCTTAGTTATAAACAGCAGAGACTCACACACAAAGTGCAGAAGGAAGGTCCTAAACACTCACCTGGCAGGGTGGATCACCTGAGTGCCTCCAGGCGAGCCAGACTCAAGCCATCACCTGTATGTGGTACTCTGGATTACAACCAATTGCCAGTAAAAGGTAAAGAAACTGCACCTCTCTGTGTCCTCTCATTTCTTTGCACCCCAACGATCACAACCATCTTAACTATTGATCAAACATCTTTGCCCTGTGGCCATCTTACCTATTGATCAACCATCTTTGCCCTGGGACTATTGCTCTACCTGTGGAGAGCTATTTTCACCTCAGCTGCGACACACCAACAGCCTCAGGGGAACAACACCGCAGCGCTGGTCACCTCTGACCAGAATACCACAGGTGGCGTCACGTATTTAATCATCTATAAACTTTATCTTCATTTTTACCACATCTAACAACATCACAAACAACTTTTCCCCTTCCCCTTTCATCATTTTATTTAACCCCTTCACCCCCAAGGGTGGTTTGCACGTTCATGACCGGGCCAATTTTTACAATTCTGACCACTGTACCTTTATGAGGTCATAACTCTGGAACGCTTCCATGGATCCCGGTGATTCTGACATTGTTTTCTTGTGACATATTGTACTTCATGTTAGTGGTAAAATTTCATTCAAATAACTTGCGTTTATTTGTGAAAAAAATGGAAATTTGGCAAAAATTTTGAAAATTTCGCAATTTTCCAACTTTGAATTTTTATGCCCTTAAATCACAGAGATACGGCACATAAAAAACTTGATAACTAACATTTCCCACATGTTTACTTTACATCAGCACAATTTTGGAACCAAAATTTTTTTTTTGTTAGGAAGTTATAAGGGTTAAAAGTTGACCAGCGATTTCTCATTTTTACAGCACCATTTTATTTTTAGGACCACATCACATTTGAAGCCACTTTGAGGGGTCTATATGATAGAAAATACCCAAAAGTGACACCATTCTAAAAACTGCACCCCTTAAGGTGCTCAAAACCACATTCAAGAAGTTTATTAACCCTTTAGGTGCGACACAGGAATTTTTTTGAATATTTAAAAAAAAATGAACATCTAACTTTTTTTCACAAAAAAAATACTTCAGGTTCAATTTTTTTTATTTTACCAAGGGTAACAGGAGAAATTGGACTGCAAAAGTTATTGTGCAATTTGTCCTGAGTACGCTGATACCTGATTTGTGGGGGGGAACGACTGTTTCGGCGCATGGCAGAGCTCAGAATGGAAGGAGCGCCGTTTGACTTTTTCAATGCAAAATTGGCTGGAATTCAGATCAGACGCAATGTCACGTTTGGAGAGTCCCTGATGTACCTAAACAGTGGAAACCCCCTACAAGTGACCCCATTTTGGAAACTAGAGCCCCCAAGGAACTTATCTAGATATGTGGTGAGAACTTTGAACCCACAAGGGCTTTACAGAAGTTTATAACATACAGCGGTACAATTAAAAAATCATATTTTTTCCACAAAAATGATCTTTTCACCCCAATTTTTATTTTCCCAAGGGTAACAGGACCCTAAAAGTTATTGTGCAATTTGTCCTGAGTACGCTGATACCCCACATGTGGGGGTAAACCACTATTTGGGCGCATGGCAGAGCTTGGAAGGGAAGCAGCGCCATTTGACGTTTTTGGCTGGAATTGAGATCAGACACCATGTCGCGATTGGAAAACCCCTGATGTACCAAAACAGTGGAAACCCCCCACAAATGACACCATTTTGGAAACTAGACCCCCTAAGGAACTTATCTAGATGTGTGGTGAGAACTTTGAACCCCCAAGGGCTTCACAGAAGTTTATAACATACAGCCGTACAATTAAAAAATCATATTTTTTCCACAAAAATGATCTTTTCACCCTCAATTCTTATTTTTCCAAGGGTAACAGCACCCTTAAAGTTATTGTGCAATTTGTCCTGAGTACGCTGATACCCCACATGTGGGGGTAAACCACTATTTGGGTGCATCGCAGAGCTCGGAAGGGAAGCAGCGCCATTTGACGTTTTTGGCTGGAATTGAGATCGGACACCATGTCGCGATTGGAAAACCCCTGATGTACCTAAACAGTGGAAACCCCCCACAAATGACACAATTTTGTAAACTAGACCCCCCAAGGAACTTATCTAGATGTGTGGTGAGCACTTTGAACCCCCCAATGCTTCACAGAAGTTTATAACGCCCGGGCGTGAAAATAAAAAATTCGTATTTTTTCCACAAACATGATCTTTTAGTCACCATTTTTTTATTTTCCCAAGGGTAACAGGAGAAACTGGACCCCAAAAGTTGTTGTCCAATTTGTCCTGAGTATGCTGATACCCCATATGTGGGAGAAAACTACTGTATGGGCACACGTCGGGGCTCGGAAGGGAAGTAGTGACGTTTTGGAATGCAGACATTGATGGAATGGTCTGCGGGTGTCATGTTGCCTTTGGAGAGCCCCTAATGTACCTAAACAGTGGAAACCCCCCACAAATGACCCCATTTTGAAAACTAGACCCCCTAAGGAACTTATCTAGATGTGAGGTGAGCACTTTGAACCCCCAAGGACTTCACAGAAGTTTATAATGCCAGGGCATGAAAATAAAAAAATCGTATTTTTTCCACAAACATGATCAATTAGTCCCCAATTTTTTTATTTTCCCAAGGGTACCAGGAGAAATTGGACCCCAAAAGTTGTTGTCCAATTTGTCCTGAGTACGCTGACACCCCATATGTGGGAGAAAACTACTGTATAGACACACGTCAGGGCTCGGAAGGGAAGTAGTGACGTTTTGGAATGCAGACATTGATGGAATGGTCTGCGAGTGTCATGTTGCCTTTGGAGAGCCCCTAATGTACCTAAAAAATGGAAACCCCACACAAATGACCCCATTTTGAAAACTAGACCCCCTAAGGAACTTATCTAGATGTGAGGTGAGCACTTTGAACCCCCAAGGGCTTCACAGAAGTTTATAATGCCAGGGCATGAAAATAAAAAAATCGTATTTTTTCCACAAACATGATCAATTAGTCCCCAATTTTTTCATTTTCCCAAGGGTAACAGGAGAAATTGGACCCCAAAAATTGTTGTCCAATTTGTCATGAGTACGCTAACACCCCATATGTGGGAGAAAACTACTGTATGGACACACGTCGGGGCTCGGAAGGGAAGCAGTGACGTTTTGGAATGCAGACTCTGATGGAATGGTCTGCGGGTGTCATGTGCGTTTGGAGAGCCCCTGATGTACCTAAACTATTGAAACTCCCCACAAGTGACCCCATTTTGGACACTAGACCCCCCCACGGAACTTATCTAGATGTGTGGTGAGCACTTTGAACCCCCAAGTGCTTCACAGAAGTTTATAACGCTCGGACGTGAAAATAAAAAAAACATTTTTTCCACAAAAATGATATTTTTGCCCCCAATTTTTTATTTTTCTAAGGGTAACAGGAGAAATTGGACCAAAAATTGTTTTGCAATTTGTCCTGAGTAGGCTGATACCCTACATGTGGGGGTAAAACACTGTTTGGGTGCATGGCAGAGCTTGGAAGGGAAGGAGCACCATTTGACTTTTTCAACTCAGAATTGGCTGGAATTGAAATCAGACGCAATGTTGCATTTGGAGAGCCCCTGATGTGCCCAAACAGTGGAAACCCCCAATTCTAACTCCAACCCGAACCCCAACACACCTCTAACCCTAATCTCAGCCCTAACCCTAACCCTAACCCTAGCCCTAACCGTAACCCTAACCCTACCCCTAACCCTAGCCCTAACCCTTGCCCTAATGGAAAAATGGAAATAAATACATTTTTTTATTTTATTATTTTTCCCTAACTAAGGGGGTGATAACGGGGGGGTTTGATTTACTATTTATGGCGGTTTTTATGTTTGGCAGCTGTCGCACGCTAAAAGACGCTTTTTATTGTAAAAATAGTTTTTGCATCACCACATATTGAGAGCTATAATTTTTCCGTATTTTGACCCACCGAGTCATGTGAGGTCTTATTTTTTGCGGGATCAGTTGTCGTTTTTATTGGTACCATTTTCGGGCACGTGACATTTTTTGATCGCTTTTTATTCCGATTTTTGGGACGCAGAATGAACAAAAACCAGCGTTTCATGAATATTTTTGGGGGGAGTGCGTTTACACCATTCCGCGTGCGGTAAAATTGATAAAGCGGTTTTATTCTTCGGGTCAGTACGGTTACAGCGATACCTCATTTAGGTCGTTTTTTTATGTTTTGTCGGTTTTATGCAATGAAAACTATTTTATATAAAAAATAATTATTTTTGCATCGCTTTATTCTGCGAGCTATAACTTTTTTATTTTTTCACTGATGATGCTGTGCAGTGGCTCGTTTTTTGCGGAACAAGATGACGTTTTCAGTGGTACCATGGATATTTATATGCGTCTTTTTGATCGCGCGTTATTACACTTTTTGTTTGGCGGTATGATAATAAATCATTATTTTTTGCTTCATTTTTTATTTTTATTTTTTAAGGGGTTCGCTAAAGGGGTTAACTAATGGGACAATTTTATAGGGCGGGTCGTTACGGACACGGCGATACCTAATATGTGTACTTTTATTGTTTTTTTTTATTATTTCCAAAAAATGGATTTATTTGGGGGAATATTTTTTTTTTTTCTAATTTATTTGGCGATTTTTTTTTAAATTATTTTAACACTTTTTTTTATTTTTTTTTAACTTTATTAAATAGTCCCAGGTGGGACATCACTGTCCTGTGACAGATCGCTGATCTGTCACATCACAGATCACTGTGACAGATCAGCAATCTGTCACAGGCATTGAAGAAGACTTCCTCTTGCCTGCGCTTTGCAGGCACTGAGGAATCCAGCTTCCTGCAGGCCCCCGAAGGCCCCCATCGCCATTTTGGATTCGGGTGCCTGCAGAAAAGGAGCCCCCCGCAGCAGCGCTGCACATTGCGCTGCCGTGGGGGGCTCAGGGAAGCACGGAGGGAGCCCCCTCCCTGCCGATGCTTCCCTTTAACCCCGGTACACCGCGATCGTGTTTGATCGTGGTGTGCAAGGGGTTAACGTGTCGGGGTGGTCCGTGACCGCCCCTGACACATTGTGCTGGGTGTCAGCTGTGATAATCAGCTGACACCCGGCCGCGATCAGCGGTGCTCACCACGTGGGCGCCGCTGATCACGGTAGACGTACTATCCCGTCCATGGGCATAGGGGCCCGGGTCCCATGGACGGAATAGTACGTCTGATATCAGAAAGGGGTTAATGGACGCCTCTTTCCCACTATTTTTCCCGGTGTGCCGTCCCTGCGTTACATAAGCACATGCTAAACCATTTGAACCGTGCTCTCAACAACACAGTAACCGGGAAGGTCCACCTAGCAGATACCTGGACAAGTTGTTGTGGACAGGGACGATACATTTTTGTCACGGCACTAAGTAAGCCATATAGGCTACATGTACTACAGAAAAGACTCTCTGTGCATGCGTACTTGTGTGTTTTAATCATTTTCAAAATGATTAAAACAATGTTTATTTATATTCATAAATTGTATATATATTCATATACAGTATAGACCAAAAGTTTGGACACACCTTCTCATTCAAAGGGTTTTCTTTATTTTCATGACTATGAAAATTGTAGATTCACTCTGAAGGCATCAAAACTATGAATTAACACATGTGGAATTATATAATTAACAAAAAAGTGTGAAACAACTGAAAATATGTCTTATATTCTAGGTTCTTCAAAGTAGCCACCTTTTGCTTTGATTACTGCTTTGCAAACTCTTGGCATTCTCTTGATGAGCTACAAGAGGTAGTCACCGGAAATGGTTTTCACTTCACAGGTGTGCCCTGTCAGGTTTAATAAGTGGGATTTCTTGCCTTATTAATGGGGTTGGGACCATCAGTTGTGTTGTGCAGAAGTCTGGTGGATACACAGCTGATAGTCCTACTGAATAGACTGTTAGAATTTGTATTATGTTAAGAAAAAAGCAGCTAGGTAAAGAAAAACGAGTGGCCATCATTACTTTAAGAAATGAAGGCCAGTCAGTCCGAAAAATTGGGAGAACTTTGAAAGTGTCCCCAAGTGCAGTGGCAAAAACCATCAAGCGCTACAAAGAAACTGGCTCACATGAGGACCGCCCCAGGAAAGGAAGACCAAGAGTCACCTCTGCTGCGGAGGATAAGTTCATCCGAGTCACCAGCCTCAGAAATCGTAGGTTAACAGCAGCTCAGATTAGAGACCAGGTCAATGCCACACAGAGTTCTAGCAGCAGACACATCTCTACAACAACTGTTTAGAGGAGACTTCGTGCAGCAGGCCTTCATGGTAAAATAGCTGCTAGGAAACCACTGCTAAGGACAGGCAACAAGCAGAAGAGACTTGTTTGGGCTAAAGAACACAATGAATGGACATTAGACCAGTGGAAATCTGTGCTTTGGTCTGATGAGTCCAAATTTGAGATCTTTGGTTCCAACCACCATGTCTTTGTGCGACGCAGAAAAGGTGAACTGATGGACTCTACATGCCTGGTTCCCACCGTGAAGCATGGAGGAGGAGGTGTGATGGTGTGGGGGTGCTTTGCTGGTGACACTGTTGGGGATTTACTCAAAATTGAAGGCTTACTGAACCAATATGGCTACCACAGCATCTTGCAGCGGCATGCTATTCCATCCGGTTTGCGTTTAGTTAGACCATCATTTATCTTTCAACCGGACAATGACTCCAAACACACCTCCTGGCTGTGTTTTATGGCTATTTGACCAAGTAGGAGAGTGATGGGGTGCTACGCCAGATGACCTGGCCTCCACAGTCACCAGACCTGAACCCAATCGAGATGGTTTGGGGTGAGCTGGACTGCAGAGTGAAGTCAAAAGGGCCAAAAAGTGCTAAGCATCTCTGGGAACTCTTTCAAGACTGTTGGAAGACCATTTCCGGTGACTACCTCTTGAAGATCATCAAGAGAATGCCAAGAGTGTGCAAAGCAGTAATCAAAGCAAAAGGTGGCTACTTTGAAGAACCAAGAATTTAAGACATATTTTCAGCTGTTTCACACTTTTTTGTTAATTATATAATTCCACATGTGGTAATTCATAGTTTTGCTGCCTTCAGAGTGAATCTACAATTTTCATAGTCATGAAAATAAAGAAAACTCTTTGAATGAGAAGGTGTGTCTAAACTTTTGGTCTGTACTGTATATATTCACAAAATGTAGCTACCAATCTTTACATTTATAGTGTGTTCTTCTTGCAAAAGCATTCAACAGGAAAGATAAAAAGAGAAAATGGAAAAGACATAACTTCTGCAATAAGAAAATATCAAGAGGTCTTTAAGAGAGTCTCCTTGGAGAATGCTTTTTTTCTTTAATAAAATAACTATTTCTCTCAACTCAAGGCTCCATTAGCCTCTCTCCAGGAGAGCAAGTGGATGAAGGAGAAGAAGGGAATGAAGAAAGGTAGTCCAGGTATAATCTACTTACCTCATTAAAATACTTTCTGGTTCTTCAGAACACAAGCAATATGGAGGAAAAAATAGCAGATGGGAAAAAAACAGCAAGGTCAAATGACAAAAGCTATTCAGATTCCTCCACTGATAACTTTTTTTTCTGGTATCATATAAATACAGTGGCAAGTAAAACTTTGGGCACCCCTGGTAAAACTTACTGTCATTGTCAAGAGTTAAGCTAGGCGAAGATAAAATGATCATTAAAGGTCTAACATTAAAGATAACACATTTCCTTTGTATTTTTTGGCAATATATACTGTATAGTAGGGGAAATAAGTATTTGATCCCTTGCTGATTTTGTAAGTTTGCCCACACACAAAGACATGAACAGTCTATAATTTTAAGGGTACGTTAATTTTAACATTGAGAGATAGAATATCAAAAATATAATCCAGAAAATCACATTGTATATATTACATAAATTTATTTGCATTTTGCAGTGAGAAATAAGTACCGTATATACTCGAGTATAAGCCGAGATTTTCAGCCCATTTTTTAAGTCTGAGAGTGCCCCTCTCGGCTTATACTCGATTCATATACCGGGGGTCGTGGGGGAGGGGGAGCGTGGGTGTCAGATCACACTCACCCCCTCCCGGCACGATCTCTGCAGCCCCCCTGCTTCTCCCATGGTCTCGGCACCCCAGCTCTTCCTGCGTTCAGCGGTCATATGGTACCGCTCATTAAAGTCAAGAATATTGACATATTCATGACTTTAATGAGCGGTACCACGTGACTGCTGAAACCTGGAAGTGCTGCGGCGCCAAGAGCATGGAAGAAGCAGGGGCTGCAGAGACCATGAGCCAGGAGGGGGTGAGTATGATAGGGGGAGGATGGGGAGCAGTGCAATATTCACCTGTCCCCGTTCCACTGCCACGCGCCGCTCTGTTCTCCGCATACTCTGACTGTGACGTTCAGGTCAGAGGGTGCGATGACGTAGTAAGTGCGTTCCCTCTGCAGAGATTCGGGAGACAGAGCGGCGCACAGCGGTGGAACGGGGACAGGTGAATATCGCCAGTGCCGGGGGCCTGAGCCAGCAGTGACACCAGAACCTGTCCCCCATAGCGTGCTGGTGTCCCCGCCTGCTCAGGACACCGGCACCTGGCCCCCAATGACAAGAGGTGAGTATGTCATTCTTTTTTTAATTGCAGCAGCAGCGGCAGCAGCAATATATGGGGGGTATTTTATGGAGCATCTTCTTGGGCCACCATTAACCCTTGTGCAGCATTTTATGGGGGGTATTTCTCTATGGAGCATCTTTTTGGACCACCATTAACCCTTGTGCAGCACCACCCTCGGCTTTTACTCGAGTCAATACATTTTCCCAGTTTTTTGTGGCAAAATTAGGGGTCTCGGCTTATACTTGGGTCGGCTTATACTCAAGTATATATGGTATTTGATCACTCTGGCAAACAAGACTTAATACTTGGTGGCAAAACCTTTGTTGGCAAGCACAGCAGTCAGGCGGTTTTTGTAGTTGATTATGAGGTTTGCGCACATGTTAGAAGGAATTTTAGTCCACTTCACTTTGCAGATCATCTCTAAATCATTAAGATTTTGAGGCTGTTGCTTGGCAACTTGGAGCTTCAACTCCCTTCACAAGTTTTCTATGGGATTAAGGTCTGGAGACTGGCTAGACCACTCCCATGACCTTAATGTGCTTCTTTTTGAGCCGCTCCTTTGTTGCCTTGGCTGTATGTATTGGGTCATTGTCTTGCTGGAAGACCCAGCCACGACCCATTTTTTATGTAATGGCGGAGGTAAGGAGGTTGACAATCAGGATTTTACGGTACATGGCTCCATCCATTCTTCCATTGATGCAGTGAAGTAGTCCTGTGCCCTTAGTAGAGAAACAACCCTAAAACATAATGTTTTCAACTCCATGCTTGACAGTGGGGACAGTGTTCTTTGGGTCATAGGAAACACTTCTCTTACTCCAAACATGGCAAGTTGAGTTAATGCCAAAGACCTCAGTTTTAGTCTCATCTGACCACAGCACCTTCTCCCAATCACTCATAGAATCATCCAGTTGTTCATTGGCAAACTTCAGATGGGCCTGCACATGTGCCTTCTTGAGCAGGGGGATCTTGTGGGCATTGCAAGATTTTAAACCCTTACGGTGTTACCAATGGTTTTCTTGGTGACTGTGGTTCCAGCTGCCTTGAGATCATTAACAAGTTCACTCTGTGTAGTTTTACGCTGATCTATCACCAGTGCTGAAATCTCATCTCCCGAGATCTTGGTGCCGAGATCTCCATCTGCACATGCGCTGCCCCGGCAGCCCTTTTCCCGGAGTCCACGGTACAGGAAACATCAAACTGCGGGGGCTCTGGCCTTTCACAAAATGTCGACAGAGCCCCCTGCAGCACCGGAGACACCCGCAGCAGCACCGGGCAGCACTGCCGGACACCCCCGCAGCGCCGGACACCCCCCATCCTCGCCTGCGGCATGCAGCAATGGTACTGGTAAGGTATGTACACATTATAAGACGCACCCCCATTTCCCCAAAAAATTTTTGGGGAAAAAGTATATTTTTCCCTAAGATACAAAGGAAATGTGCTTAACTTTAGGCCTTTTAGAGATCATTTGATCTTCAACATTCTTAACTGTTCAGAAAAAGAGCAATTTTGACCATAGGTGCCAAATTTTTACATGATACTGTTGGGCTACTTTCAGAAAAGCATGTAACAAGAAATCCTAAGTAGGTAGGTATACAGTCTAAAAGCCAATATTTGTAACGGGCTGCTTTATTGATGTGGCATGCATGGGTGTGAAACTGGAGTATTAACCCATTCACGCATTGACCTTTTTTTTTTTTAAATTTACCATGTTCACTATATGGTGAAACTAATCTTGTAATATGATTCTCCAGGTCAGTACAAGTACAGCGACACAAAACACACAAAGTTTTTGTTTTATTTACTTTATTCTGCAGACTAGACTATAAGATGTACCATACCATAAGATGCATCCTAAATTTTGGGGAGGAAAACAGGGTTTGTTTTTTTAAATAAAATGGAGGAGCATCTTACAGTCTTATTTTATGGTATCTTGCCTGGGGGGTGGGGCGGGCGGTGGCCTTGGAGCAGGGTCACAGGAGGCATGGTGGCTGCTTAAAGAGGCCAGAGACGGTGACAGGAGTGGGGCCGATGCTGCCTGCCCCGGGCTAGGAGGAGGGGGTGTCCGGGTGGTGCGAAGCTGTGAGCAATGGGGTCCTATAGGATGTCGGCAGTGAGCCGAGTCACCTTTCTATTGATTTCCCTGCAGTGGGCTGGAAGAAAATGGGTGCCAGCAAATGTGCAAATTTAGATCTTGGTAGATGAGAGCTCGGTAAGCTACCTTCTGATTATAAGTAGAGATGAGCGTACCTTTCTAGGTTCGGTTTGGATTGGCAAATGTCCCGATGTTCGCTGAACATTTCTGAACCTCACTGAATTCAATGGGAAGCAAAACCAAACACATAGACAACACTTTCAGGGGACAAGGCTTAGGACAGGGCTTGTGCCAGCATTTCTAGCTTATACATTGATCAGTAAAAGGTGGATGAGTGACAGGTGCAGGCCTGATGCTCTGAGAGCCCTGCCAAATTCAGGCAACACACATGAAGGAGACCCAACTTGGAGTCCAAACATTTACAAAAATTAGGGGCAGACCCCAGGAAAAGTGGCATTAATTGACCCAGAGTGGAAATTTGATAATGGCACAGCAGCAGTCAGCCATAGGCCATGCATGTTGTATCAAGGTCTGGCCAGCATTTACAGCCATGAATTACAATTAAAATGAGGTGGGTGAGGGACCAGTATAAGCCTGCTTTACTGGAAACCCTGATACCCCATGCAACAGCTGAAACTGCTTTTCTGTTCAGCCACACTCAGGTGCCACAAACATCAGTTTCGTAGACTACTAGTGGTAGAAAAATTTAACCCCTTAATGACCGGAGCTTTTTTCATTTTTTTTCACTCCCCTTCTTTCCAGAGCCATAACTTCTTATTTTTCTGTCAATATGGCCATGTGAGGGTTTATTTTTTGTGAGACGAGTTGTACTTTTGAACGACACCATTGGTTTTACCATGTTGTGTACTCGAAAACGGGAAAAAAATTCCAAGTGCGGTGAAATTGCAAAAAAAGTGCAATCCCACACTTCTTTTTTGCTTGGCTTTTTTGCTAGGTTCACTAAATGCAAAAACTGATCTACCATTATGATTCTCCAGGTCATTACGAGTTCATAGACACCAAACATGTCTAGATTCTCTTTTATCTAAATGGTGAAAAAAATTCCAAATTTGTAAAAAAAAAAAAACGCAATTTTCCGTGACCCGTAGCGTCTCCATTTTTCGTGATCTGGCGTCGGGTGAGGGCTTATTTTTTCCCTGCCAGCCTGACGTTTTTAATCATACCACTTTTGTGCAAATACGTTCTTTTCATTGCCCGTTATTGCATTTTAATGCAATGTCGCGGCGGCCAAAAAAACATAATTCTGGCATTTTTAATTTTTTCTTGCTACACTGTTTAGCGATCGAGTTAATCTTTTTTTATTGATTGGGTGATTCTGAACACGGCGATGCCAAATATGTGTATGTGTGATTTTTTTAATTGTTTTATTTTGAATTGGGCGAAAGGGGATGATTTGAACTTTTAGGTTTCTTTTATTTTTTTTTAATTTTTAAACACTTTTTTTAACTTTTGGCATGCTTCAATAGCCTCCATGGGAGGCTAAAAGCATGCCATACTTGATCGGCTCTGCTTTCTTACTAATGTTATTCTGCCATTGTGTTTTCATCTTCCAATTTTTTTCAGTTCGGATCTGATCACGATCGAACTGGAACAAAATTGCAGCATACGGCGATTGTATTCGGAAATCAGATCTCATTTGGCAATAGAATTCAATGGGTGTGAGAAAAAATATTACACAGCACTCGGATCATGCGAGTGGCGTCCGATTTTTACTTACTGATATCCTTTGAAAATCTGGCAAGTCAACTGCCGCATACAGTAAAATCACAGGGTGAACCAACAAAATAGAGTAGATAGAATAGATATATACACATAGAATAGATAGATATAAAGATGTCAGTCACATATATAAATAGTACACAGTGCCTGTGTAGCTTACTGTACATGTTTATTTTGAAATAAATTATTTTCCTAAAAAAATGTCATGGGACCCCCCAACATTTTATTAACCAGCAGAGGACAGCTGGGGACTGATATTTATAGTTAATGAAGGGGGTAATACACATGGAGTGTCCCAGGCTATTAATATTAGCTCACAGCTGTATACTTTACCCTTTCTGGTTATTAAAATGTGAGACCCCCCAAAAAAAATTAAGTATGGTCCCCTATATGTAATAACCAGCAAAGGCTAGGCATACAGCTGTTGGCTAATATTAATAGCCTAGGAAGGGGCCATGGATATTGGCCCCTCCTAGAATAATAACATCAGCTCTCAGTCATCCCAGAAATGACATTATTATTATTATTATTATTATTATTATTATTTATATAGCCCCATTGATTCCATGGTGCTGTACGTGAGAAGGGGTTAAATCAAAATACAAATCACTTACAGTAGACAAACTAACAATGGTAGGCTGGTACAGAGGGAAGAGGATCCTGTCCTTGAGGGATAACATTCTACAGGCTCATCCTGAGGGACACCAAATCTGGTGCTTAGCCTCACTCTTAAGACACCCCCATTACTAACCCCATAGTCATATTGTATAAAAAACACACACACAGAATAAAGTCATTTACTTGAAAGAATAACACAGACTTCTTTAATGAATTAAACCATATTCATGTCATCACCCAGTCCACTGAAGCCAAGGTCCCCTGTAACAGAATTAAAATAATAAGCAATAATATTCCTCACACGTCCGCCAAGAAGATAATAATCCATTTTTCCCACAATGCGTCTTGCTCTGCTACATCTAGATGGTAGGCTGCATTATTGCATGATAGCCTGCCATCCAGCAGAGATACTGAGCTGTGCGTGCTTGCGGAACCAAGGGCTGGCTGCAGGATCGAGGGCTGGCTGCTGTGCTGAGAGAGGATGGAGTCGAGTGAATGCGACAAACTGCTGGACTTTGAGTGTGATGGAGGCAGAGATGTTGTGATGGCTTGATAAAGATGTGGTGTGCTTGGTGAACAAAATCAGCAGGCATCTCCACTTCCATAACAGCTGATGAGCTCTCAAGTGGAACTAACCAAGGTTAGGTTCTGTGGCCAGAGACCTGTGTGAGACCACTTGACAGGGTGATGGAGGAGGAAAAAGCATCAGATGCAGTTAATGGGACAGCCAGTGGTTGGTGAGGCCCGTTAGTCCTCATTTTAGCATAGTGAGATTCTCAGACTAACGCATGTTGATTGCGCATGTGCCAATTCATGCATGTTGTCAAATTATTGCAATTTTTGCCTCTCCTGAGTTGTTTTTTGCAAAATTTGTAGATAATGTGAGTTGGGTCACCCTTTGCGGTCTCAAAAAAGTCCCAGGTTAAGCAACCCTTACCACCCCTGCAAACTGCAGACCTATTACTGCTGCTAGCCAATGCTAGAGTTGTGACTGGGGAAGCAGTGCTTGTTGTGGTTGCATCAATCAATGTCTATGTGGCCAAACGCAACATAACTCCTCATCTTTCTCCTCCTCCACTTCTACTGAGCTACTCAGCTGCGTGCCTCTATGTTCACACCAAGTGGCATCTATAAACTCTTCGACATCCTCTCTGTTTTCTCCTCACCCTGAGAGTCACCTTCCCCCTCTTCCTGCACTGAGGGTACAGTACAGTCTGCTTGCACTTCAGGCATCTGAGCCACATCAGGATCTCCTCCACCTCCGAGGGTTAATTTCTGGTGATGAGTGTCTGGATTCTGCTCAGACCCTACTTTGTCTGGATCCGGTTCCATCTGAAAAAAATTGGGGCATTGGTGCAGACGCTTTCCTCTTTCTGTTACTGTGAATCTTTGGAGCAGACCTCTGATGCACAAGGGATAGAATGTGTGAACAACTCTGCAGACTCGCCCATCTGCGGTTCCTCACAGTAAACTGGATGGTAGAGAGTTGTGACACGGGGGAAACAAGGGTAATTGGAGTGCCACTTTTGAGGATTGTACTGTGTGTGATAGTAAAGTGGAGAAAGAGGAGGAGAGGGCCACTTGATTCAGCATTTACCATACACTGCAGCACATGCTCTTTCTGGCCCTCATCTACAAAGCTTACCACTGTGTGGCAGCCAAAGAAAGGGAGTCGAGTAGCCTGTCCAGTAACAGATGTTGTCAGTTGTCTTTAGATAGGACGAGAGGGTGTTTACTCAGTAGAGCTTTCAGTAACATTACAACCTAACCTACGTTCACCTTGAACACTAAGCCTATTCCACCCTTCCACCACTACCTCAATTTTTCCCACTCATGTTGAATGTACCCTTCCCCTCTTTTAACCAATTGTTTCAAAACCCTAGGCCCAGATCTGTCATTCACCTGTCACTAAATGAACAATCAGTATTTATTTCTCTAGATAATGTTTCTGGATCACCCTTTTAGCAGAAAGGATTCAGGTTCAGAAATGCGATCTTGTGTCTGGACCACACTATTAGCACAAATGATTTAGATTCTAAAATATGGTCTGTTGTATGGCCCACACTAGTAGCAGAAAGGATTTAGATTTGGAAATGTGGACTCTTGGCTAGACCACACTATTAGCACAAAAAATTTAGATTCAGAAATGCAGCATGGTGTATGGCCCACACTATTAGCAGAAAGGATTTAGATTCTGAAATTTGGCCTTGTTTCTGGCCCATAATATTCACACAAATGATTTAGATTCTGAAATGTGGCCTGGTCTCTGACCCACACTATTTGGACAAAGATTTAGGTTCTGAAATGTGGTGTGGTGTATGGACCACAATATTAGCAGAAAGGATTTTGACTCTGAAATGTGGACTCCTGGCTGGACTACACTATTAGAACAAACTTTTTAGATTCTGCAATGTGGCCTGGTGTATGGCCCACACTGTTAACAGAAAATATTTAGATTCTGAAATGTGACATGGTGTCTGGCCATCACTATTAGCACAAATTATTTAGATTCAGAAATGTGAACTCCTAGCTGGACCACACTATTAGCACAAATGATTTAGATTTGGAAATGCAACCTGGAGTATGGCCCACACTATTAGCAGAAAGGATTTAGATTCTGAAATGTGGCCTGGTGTCTGGCCCACACTATTAGCACAAACTATTCAAAGGGAATCTGTCACCCTTTTTTGCCATATCAGCTGCTGGCATTGACATCAGGGGCTTATCTACAGCATTCTGTAATGCTGTAGATATGCCCCAAATGTAACCTGAAAGATAAGAAAAACAGGTTAGATTATACTCTCCGGTGGGGGCGGTCCGGTCCGATGGGTGTTGCGGTCCGGTCCAGCACCTCCCATCTTCATACGATGCCGTCCTCTTCTTCCCTTCCTGTAGTAGCTCCGGCGCAGGTGCACTGCTCTGCCCTGTTGAGGGTAGAGCAGAATACTGCAGTGCGCAGGCGCCAGACCTCTCCTGGCGCCTGCGCACTGCAGGACTCTGCTTTGCCCTCAACAGGGCAGAGCAGTGCACCTGCACCGGAGCTACTATAGGAAGGAAAGAAGAGGACGGCACCGTATGAAGATGGGAGGCGCCGGACTAGACTACAACACCCATTGGACCGACTGCCCCCTCCGGTGAGTATAATCTAACGTGTTTTTCTTATCTTTCAGGTTACATCGGGGGCTTATCTACAACATTACAGAATGCTGTAGATAAGCCCCTGATGTCAATGCCGGCAGCTGATAGTCCAAAAAAAGGGTGACAGATTCCCTTTAATTTCTGAAATGTGACCTGGTGTATGGCCACAATATTTGCAGAAAGGATTTAGAGTCTGAAATGTTGCCTGGTGTCTGGCCCACACTATTAGCACAAATGATTTAGATTATGAAATGTGGCCTGGTGTATAGCCCACACTATTAGCAGAAAATATTTAGATCCTGAAATATGGCCTGGTGTCTAGCCCACATTATTAGCACAAACAATTTTGATTCTAAAATGTGACCTGGTGTTATGGATGATTTCTGCTCCCTGATTGGCTGTTGGAATCTCCACACATTAAGTTAATGAAAAAAAAAATTATAAAAGTCCGCTGCTCCTCTGACCTCTCCTCACACCCTACCCTCATCAAACACATCCCCCTGCTCATCATACAGCACCACTATCCTAGTCAAAGTCCTAACAAAAGCATTAGTGAAAATTCGATCATTTACTGAATTTTTCCAGAATTTTGCCAATTTTGAGAAAAAAATTGGGAATTTATCATTCTGTCCCATGCAGTAATGTCTGGGGTTAAAAAGTTTTCAAGCTGAATGGTGCCAAGGTGCAACCATCCAGGCTGAGACCCACTGGGAGAATGACCTGCTGCAAGCTCAGCCTCATAGACCAGGGGTGACATAATCATGGTTACCGCCGGTCACTGAGGCTGCTTTCCCAGCTGGCCCCTGAACAGCAGGGACCTCGGTGAGATCACCACTAGCACAGTGAGAAAAAGTCTCATGGTGCAATTCTTGCTAGGCGTCGGGTTTTTGCGTCTGCTCTGCTGGAATACAGAGCCTCACATTCTGCATTCTCCTGCTGTCAAGCTACTACAGAGGAGATTACTTTGCAGCAGACTGCTCCAGAGACTAAGTCCCTCTGTGTTCCTACTAGGCATGCTCAAGAGATGATCTCCCATTGGAGATCGGGAGTGATATGCTCAGGTCCTGTTTCTGATCTCATTCGTCCATCTCGGAGATCTGCAAGGTCCCGCACGGCTATAAAACGCGCGCATGACCGTTCGGTCATGTGCTAGTATAGGCTATACTTGCTAGATGTGTGAATGGTGACAGATGCATGATTCTGGTGACTGACTCATTTGAAACCCCATCCCTCTAATATTACGCATGTGGATAGGGAATTAGTTCAGCAGTCAGCGCCAGTCAGTGGCAAGCCTTAGGCCACTGTGCACACCGCACCTCTACGCTAGCGTCCGACATTGCGCTTGCTTTCTAGCTTTGTCGTCGAGCGGCAGTGTCCTACGCCGCACTGCAGTTGCAGCCCTTCTTGGCATTCGCAGTAGCGTTGCCGCACACACGCAGGTCTAGACGGATGCAGCTCCTCTGTCTTAGGTCCTGCTCCTGTGACCAGATACCGTGTGTGCATTTACCTGAGGCCTGTGACACTAACAGGCTCAGCGTTTTTGTATGTTTATGTTGCGGCGCCTCTGTGTGTGAACAGAGCCTGCTCTGAGCACTTCGGGTGAAGTTGAACCCGTGCGCATTATACCGCCATATTGTTCGTCTGTCATTACCTAGCAGTAGTGTAACACCTACTGCACGGTGGACCCCGAGTGGCGAACACACTTTATTATTTATTTTTATTTAGTGCGTTCCGCCGTTCCTAACAATTCTGATCTCAGAGTGTTCACCGAGAGAAATGAAAAATTTCTCCCGGTGAACTCACCTTTGCATGACAGTGTGAGAAACACCCTGTGTTCGGGGGCCAAACCCAAACAGTAACAGTTCCTGGTGAGGTCCGTGCATGAACAATAGGTGTTTGGTACGGGCCCTGAACTTTACTGTTTGGGTTCACCCATCTATACTCATTTGCCATCAAAGCATTGTCTTAGTGCAATATTTATCTTTATCTGTCTAAACCATATATTCTAAAATTACTCTTTCTATAGATGTTGTCCTCCTCCAAGAATCAATAAATGTATTCAATTTTTGTGGTTTTGGAATGAAATGACAAGTTGCTTCACCATTAAATAAAGAAGAGTTTGAAGTATTTTAAGAAATCTCTGTTCTGCTTGTTTCTACCATATTACGGTAAGTCTTTTATTGCTGGAACACATTGGTACATATGTTTGGGGCTTCTGAATGTTGAATCCTTTCTAATATATGATTTAGTCTTTTAGATGGAACAAGCAAAGAACATGAAGTAGATCTAAAGAGGATACTCGAAAATAAAAGGTTGAATGGTAGAATGCCAGACTTCTAGTTTTCAAGTATATTTTGTTCTGGGTGACTGAAGAGACACTACACTTACTTATAATGAAAAGTACAGAATAAGAACATTAGATGGGTGAAAATCCTTTTAAATGATAAAACATAATAAAAGTGTCTTCGGAAATATACAGTATATCAATTATTGCTGCAGTTTGAAAAATTATAAAAAAAAAACAGTGTAGTGTATGTGAATGGCATTATATCAGACAACAAGTAGCCCGAAACTGTAACTGGGCAACTAAATATTAAAATTAATGAGTTTTGCCATGTTGCTCATACCGCTTAGTGAATTCAGCCCATCCTCACAGTGGCCTCAGAAGAAATGCTAGTCCAAAGACTGGTGTAACATTTCTGGCATAAGTTACCCCACTAATGTGGCTTAAATTTTGATGAATTTGGCGTATGCTTTTTCCCGCAAAAAAACGCATTGAAAAAACGCATACAAAAGCATACAACTGCTGCGTTTTTTTCAAGCATTTTTATGAGCATGCATGAAAAAAACGCAGCGTTTTTATGCGTTTGTATGCGTTTTTAGTGCGTTTTTACCGCGTTTGCGTTTTTTTCCAACATTAGGTGGCCCCTCACACTAACCCAAACCATGACTTTACTAACCCTAACCCTGACCCTAACCCTTAACCCTAACCCTGACCCTAACCCTAACCCTGACCCTAACCCTTAACCAAACCATACTTAACCCTAACCCAAACCCTAAACCCTAACTAACCCTAACCCTGACCTTAACCCTGACCCTAACCCTAACCCTGACCCTAACCCTAACCCTAACCCTAACCCTGACCCTAACCCTTAACCAAACCATACTTAACCCTAACCCTGACCCTAACCCTGACCCTAACCCTTAACCAAACCATACTTAACCCTAACCCTGACCCTAACCCTGACCCTAACCCTAACCCTAACCCTAACCCTGACCCTAACCCTAACCCTAACCCTGACCCTAACCCTTAACCAAACCATACTTAACCCTAACCCTGACCCTAACCCTGACCCTAACCCTAACCCTAACCCTAACCCTGACCCTAACCCTTAACCAAACCATACTTAACCCTAACCCTGACCCTAACCCTAACCCTAACCCTAACCCTGACCCTAACCCTTAACCAAACCATACTTAACCCTAACCCTGACCCTAACCCTAACCCTAACCCTGACCCTAACCCTAACCCTAAACCCCCTTAACTAACCCTAACTTTACCCAAACCCCTAAATTCCATTGTCTAAACTAATGGTAAAAAAAAAAACGCATGTGCAAAAAAACGCATACATGAGCATGCCAGTGCGCACATATGCGCATCCATAGGCTATAATGGCCAATTTTAGCGCAAAACGTGCGCATACGTGCGCATGCGCTTTTTTGCAGGGCCAAAAAATGCAACATGCTGCGTCTGGAAAATACAAACGCACACCCCAAAAAAACGCAGCGCATGAAAATCGCATACGTGCGCTTACCAGCGCGCAGGTATGCGCACCCATGTTAAATATAGGGGAAGAAACGCATGCGCACGTATGCGTTTTTTTCCAGCGCAAAAAAACGCAAATGTGAAACCAGCGTAAGGCCGGTTTCACATTAGCGTTTCTGAGCTCAGCGTAGGCCTGCATACTCTCTGCATGCGTCTTGCGTACCTATCTTTAACATTGTGCATGCAGGGACATGCGTTGGCATCAGTTTGTATGCAGATGCACCCCGTGTATCGTTTCGCGTTGTCCGGCAAACGCAACATGTTGCATTTTTTGAGGCATCAAATATGCGCAGGCATACACATGGGGATGAGTGTGTATAAACAACACATTACTCTCTATGGGAATGCATTGGTACGCAAGGACATGCACATTGATGCATTTGATGCGCATGCATACTTCAGACTGAGCATGTCCAGGAACTGGTTTCAGTCACTCCAAAAACCAAGCTATATAAAAATGGGGTGTGGACACTGGAAGTCCAGGACTCTCAAGTCTCTGGATGTGAACACAAGACTCTGGATGTGCTCTCAAGACTCTGGATTTGATCTCAAGACTCTGGATGTGAGTATTGAAGCTATGAAAATATCTGTCTGTCTCTTTCACTGCAGTCTGTACTGTCTCTCTGTGTGTGTCACGTTATGCAGTGTGTACTCTGTCTCTCTTGCAGCATTCTATTCCAGCATAGTTATGTAGTGTGTACTCTGTCACTCTTGCAGCATTCTATTCCAGCATTCCCTCCAGTGGAGACCTGAATGCTTCCCAGAGTGGACATGACTCTGATGAAGTGAGTATATTTGCTATACTGATTGGTACATATTGACTGTCAATATGACCCATGTGGTAAATCATGTATTTTCTTTACAGGACACTTCCAGTGCGGAAGAACAGGAGCAGTTGAGTGGAAATGATTCTTCCCAGGGTCGTGGTTCCAAGTTCTTGAGGTGGAAAGACGGTGTGTAAGTAGTCTTGATTGTTTTTGGTTTAAGTGTTTTATCTTTAAAACTATATGATGTATAATTTATTTTTTGCTTTTTTGTGTTTCTCTGATGTCTAGGTTCCACAGTGTGAGGAAGCCAACCCCATCATTGGCAATAACCAACTGATTCATCTTCAGCAAGAGTGAGTAGCATTGTGGGACACCCGTGATCATTAGCATTCTGACTTAGTATTGATTTGACGACTCTGGGAAGAAGTGGCCAGATCGCTGTTGGCTGATTGGGACCATGTCATGCTACAAGTCAGAAAGGATATTCGTAAGTATTGCAATGTGGTCTGACACGGCAGGGAACCTGTAAATGTAGTTGCATTGTTATACAATTCTTTTTTTATTTTTCCCCCCTTCATAGGGAAGAGAGTAAAAGTCCATTGGCATTCGATGAAGGATCGATTCAATAAAGATATGAGAGAGGAGATTCAGATTCGAAGTGGTGCTGCTCCAAAGGTCACAAAATACAAATAGCATCGCATGCTGTCTTTCCTGAGGCCTGTGGTTGCTCATCAAATGTGAGTATCTTTGTGTTGTATTCCATGTTATAAGATCTGCATTGTTCAGTTCTACAGGATATGTTGGTGCTTTATAATTTTTTTTTATTTTTTTAGTATTGTTTTACATTTATTTTCCACACATAACCTGTAGCAGCACCACAGAACCTGGATCGTCCTCAGTTGGAGCGGCCCCTCATCGACCAGCCACCGAACACTCGCAATCATCCTCCAGTGATGCAGCAATTGGGCAGGCTTCACATGCTGGGGAACAGGCAGCCAGTCCTCTGCCACTAGTTTTGTTGGGTCTTCTCGCCAGCGGCAGATGGCCTGGGAGAGGTCAGTCATGCCTGAGTTTATTCACTTAAGCTCGATCTTCCAGGACGGGATGAAGGTGATTGGAGATAGACTGGACAGTGGGCTCACTTACGTGAAAACACTTTTTCAGGAAGTCAACAGATACCTTGACCACTTGGAAGCTGACCTTCAAAGACCAGCACAACATTTTTTTTTCCACAATAGATTGGGGCATGTCGGAAAACCTGCCGACTGAACTCCAGCTGAACGTCATGCAGGCCTGCCAAGCTGCTTACAGCGAGGCATTGCAGCAGTCCCGAACCTACCATCCACAGTCAGGATATTATCAGCAGGTGCACATTTCTTTTCCGACACAGCAACAGGGGCAAGCACAGCATCAGTAGCAGAAGATGCGAGCACCGAACTATCCTCCACCACCACTGCTGGACATTACGGCAGTTCCAACTGTTTCCAGCTACACCACGCTGCAGAGTGCTGCACCCTTGCAGCATGCAGAATCCACCACACTACCGAGTGCAGCACCCTTGCAGCATGCAGCATCCACAACGCTGGTGAGTGCATCACCCCAGCAGCATGCACCATCCACCATGCTGCCGAGTCCAGCAACACGCCAGCACACTGCAGCATCCACCATGATGCTGAGTCCTGCACCATGCCAGCACACTGCTACAGAGGCCACCACTCCCACTCAACCAAGCAATAAACGCAGAGGTACCAACAGACTCTGCTCAGCACCGGAAAATGAAGACCTGGCGTAAAAAAATGTCACCCAAAAAGGATCCACCACCTCCACCCTCACCTCCCAATGTGTCTCTGTTTTCAAATCTGTCTCTACCTTCCCTTGGGTCTCTCCCTTCCAATGTGTTTATCCCTTTGTACGATTCAACTCCTAACGTGTCATCTACTCCCAATGTGTCATCTTCCCATTTTAGTCTCATCCATGACATCGTAGATCACAACATTTGTGAGCCAATTCTGCATTTTATTACCCCTTCCCCCTTAACCTCTTTGTCACCGACTCATACCCAATAATCCTAGCTCGACACCCCCAAGTTCCACAACATTTCACCATCGGACAGACCCCGAACCTAAACCCAATTGTTGGTTAATGGAAAATAAACAATTGTTTATTGTTTTTGGTAAATAAAAATTGTCTTTTGTTTGCACAATCCCTGTGTTTTCTTTGTCTCTTTATGTGAAAACACACATGTGTATTGTATTGTTGAGTGAAGTAGTAACAGGTGTTTCAACCATTTCATCTTGCCATGCCACACATCCAATATCAGAAACAAAGTAAGCAGCAAACTTAGCCCTCATTTGGGCAACTTCTACTGCAGTCCTCAGAGGGTGATCTCGGTAATCCTGCAATGTGCTAGCACAGGTTCGTCAAGTTCTAAGTGTTGTCGCTCTTTTGCCAGGATGTAATTGTGCATAATAACACACGCTTTGACAACCTCATCAATTTTCTCAATTTTTAAATTGATGGGTGTTCCCAAAATGAGATGCCAGCAAACCAAAGGCACACTCCACAGTTCTTCGTGCCCTTTTCAGTCGATAGTTGTGAATCCTTTTGGTGTGATTCAAGGGCCGATTCGTGTATAGTTTTATGAGTTTGGCACACGTTTGAAACGCCTCATCCCCAACCACAGCAAACGGCATTGCCGATTCTTCAGTGTTAGGAAGAGGTCGTGGCGGTGCAAAATTTAAATTATTACCATATAAACTTTGGCCTATGTCAGAGTTTTTGAACGTCTGTGAGTCATTTCCTCATCCAAACGAGCCAACGTCAACAGCGACAAATCGACAGTCAACATCTGTAATGAGAACAAACAAAAAGTATTTTTTGTAATTGAAATACTCTGTTCCACTTCCAGCAGGTTTCAGAATCCGAATGTGTTTGCCGACCACAGCCCCCAAACTGCTTGGAAAATTACAAATGTCCTGGAATTTTGCGGTCTAAGGGGTAAGGTTTCTCCTTATGGAGAGTGACATGCCAGCTCTGGCTTGTCGAGGTAAGGAGGCTTATTCGCCGTGCAATGCTCCTCTGGGAAAATAATATGCAAATTGCCTCTTCAGAGAAAAAGAGGACTTGAAATCTGTAGCGCCATCTGTTGGTAGTAGCCATCCTACAAGTCACAATCAACCCTTTAACGAGTCTTGTAATATGACTTAGGATAAAAGCCAAATCAGAATCTCAATTTGCAGACACGGTGTTTCGAGCTATTGGCTCTCGTCAGTGCAAAGTATGAGAACTGATTTGGCTAGGTGAAAGGCTCTGGACTGAGGTCTAAGGGGTAATGTTTCTCCTTATGGAGAGTGACATGCCAACTCTGGCTTGTCGAGGTAAGGAGGCTTATTCGCCGTGCAATGCTCCTCTGGGAGCATTTTCCAGCCACATTTCAGTTGTGGGTTGGGGGAGGAATTTTTCACTCAGAACGTCACATATAGCACGGCAGGTGTCTCCAACAATTGCAGAAAGGCTGGACACTCCAATCAGGAATTGAAAATGAAGAGATGATAAGGTCTCTCCGGTAGCCAGGAATCTGCCAAACAGAAAATGGAAAAAAAAAATAAGTACATAGCTTTTATAACAATAATACTAATTACATGTGTTTCTTTTTCAAAATTACGTACCTCAAGGTCACCAACAGACTTTTCTCAGGAGGAATTGCTTGATGTAGTTGTGTGTCCTGCCTGGTGATGGATCCTCGGACACGTTGTAGCAAGTCATAGAAGCTCTGTTCTGACATCCTCGTGTAGTTAAAAATCTTCTCTGGGTTTTCATGCAGCTCGGTGTACAACGAGTAGTAGGGTTCATGGCTCTCTCAGACTTCAATAATGGGGTGTTGCCAGTAGCAACGACGATGTCTTCTCCGTCTTTCTCTTTTTCTTTCTTCTTCATAAACCACAACAAAGGCAAAAGCCAATTTCAATGCCAAATCCAGATTACGATAGAAGCTCTCCATGTCAAGATCCATCTTGCAGCTGGATACAGCAGCAGAAGATGAGGATTTCATCTGTGCAAGGGTTTATATACAGAATTCCCATGAGACATGCCCATTTGACGTGGCTTATGTCAAGAAAATTCTCCTCGAAAAGCATTGGCCACATACCAAAATACATGGAAATTTCGAACGCATGCGCATAAACAATGCAAAGGCATGCCAAAATGCATCCAAACGCATGCACATGCAGCGTTTTTTGGGCGTCATGCGTAAACTGACGTGGATAAAAATTGCTGCGTAAGCATGCGTTTGCATGCATTTGAGCATGTGTTTGCGCATGCAGATGATGCGCTGCGCACAGAAACGCTAATGTGATCCTAGCCTAACACATTGATTAACACACTCTGCACAGCTGACTGTCAATGTTTCGGGGAGTAGTTATTGTTTTATTTTTTTTCTTCATTTTGTTTGAGAAGTGAGATGATAAAAAGCAGCAATTTTAGTTTTTTACACTTTGCAGTAATGTGATTAGAGATGAGCAAATAAATAAGAGAAGAATTGAATTCTACCCATATTTTACAAAAATCCATTTATGCTAAAATTATTATTATTATTATTTATTTTCATAGTGCCATTTATTCCATGGCGCTTTACATGTAAGGAGGGGTATACATAATACATACAAGTACAGTAATCTTAAACAATACAAGTCACGACTGGTACAGGATGACAGAGGACCCTGACCATGAGGGCTCACAATCTACAACGGGATGGGTGAGGATACAGTAGGTGAGGGTAGAGCTGGTCGTGCAGCGGTTTGGTGGATCGGTGGTTACTGCAAGTTGTAAATGTAAATTTTTTTCGCAATTTTCTCCCTCGCAGACTCAGCAATATTGCAGCCTCTGACCATCATTTTTGGAAACATAAGGAGACATCAAAAGCTTAACATAGTAAAAAAAAATTGGGCATCTTGGCGGCGGAGATGGTTCTGCGAATGCACTTGGAAGACCACAACGCACGTCAAAATGACATTGATTCCTGCATGTCTGCACAGAACCCTCTTAGGCATCATGACACCTGGAAGACTGGCACGGCCTGAGAAGAATAAAAACTAATTCTAACCCAAGCAGCAGGTGATTACAACAAAATCAGAAGATGAGTCGAGGACTGGACAGGTAGCAGTGAGTACGGTCGGGAGCAGAGAGGTGACCAGAGGGTGAGTATAATGATTTTTCTATATTTTACATATTAGGTTTGGGTCTGGAGAGAGCCCAGAATGTAATAAGTGATATTAAATTTGCAGAGAATAACTTCTCTGAAAATTGAATTATCATGTGAAAAACGTACAAGCAGGTGAAATAGAATTTTGCCTGATCCGCTCATCTGTTAATAATCATATTTAGATGTTCCTCTCTTAATTGTACATGCAAGAAATTAAAGCTTAATAAGATAAAGATTTTAAGGAAAATTCTTTCTCTAATAAATTGGTTGATGCTGGTAGCATACAGTATTTTGATCTGAGGACAATATCTTAGGATTCTGGGTGCAATAATAGCATGTGCAGACACACATGATTGGATAAGGAGAAAGGAATGTTCTATATGTGTAGGTCCTTTAAGTGAGCACTTGTCATTAGTATACAATTATCTCTGCAAATCCCTAGCAACCGGTTCAATTCAGAATACCAGAAGACTAAAGAAGCACTTAGCTGATGATAAAGAGAGTCCACTTGTGATAAAAACACTCTTCGGTTTTTCGGTCTGCCTCATTCATCAGATTTATTAGACTTTCAATTTACAAATTGACTTTAGAAACTTTTTAATTTAAAAAAAATTAGAAAATATTAGGTTTTGTCTTGATCTGATATTGAAAAAAGCTGCATCTATCTGTTAGAAATGCTTTCTTAGCTATTTTATATACATACTACATGGAGGCCCGATGCTATCGCATTGGGAGGGCGGTAATGTCATGCTGGGGGCAGGCTTTGCAGTGTTGAGAATCTCTCTCCCCCATGTGCCCACCCACCTATCCACTCTCTCTTTCCCCATGTGCTGACTTCTCCCGTCTGTGCTCTCTTCTTTGACCTGTCTAACCCATGTGCTGTCCCCCTTGTCTGCTGTCTGTCTCCTTCCTGTGCTGTGTTCTCCCATCATGTGCTGTCCCGTTTGAGTGGCCTCCCCCCTGTGCGCTGTCTCACCCCTGTGTCTGACCGTGTACAGAACATACCACAGCTCCTGGGCAGTGGAGGAAGAAAAAGACAATACTGACATTACAGCAGGAGATCACAGAGGATTAGTGTTGAGCGATACCATCCGATAAGTATTGGGTATCGCCAATTCCGATACCGGAAGACCCATTCAAGTCAATGGGACAGAAATATCGGAATTAAAAAAAACCCTTTCTTTCCTTGTAGGTTAATTCTACATGAAGAAAAGAACTAAGAATAATGTAGAATGTATTGGGGAAGGTGGAGGAGACATTAAAGGCATAGAGCTTTAGCCCAATCAAATGGAATAGCAGGAATAATTTTTTTTTTTAAAGACGTTCGGAGTTACAAAGATATTGACTATGTTAACCTTTTTTATATTTTGTCAGATATGTATGTTTCACTACATGCTCTTCACCTTCTTTTTTACTTCTCCCACATTTTCTCCTTCATGTTCCTCAGCAGCAGCAGCATCTTTTTCATCAACTTCTTCTTCACATTATTCACCTTCTTCTTCTTCACCTTCTTCCTATTATTCTTTTTTTTCACATTATTCATATTCTTCTTATTCAACTATTATTCTTCTTCATATTCTACTTCTTCATCTTCTTCCTATTCTTCTTCTTCATCATATTCTTATTTGTGACAGGCATTCCTGTAGTTGTTATCTATAAAAGTTTGAAGATTACACCTTCCGTTCTGCCTGTCACAATAGATTTTCAACAGGATTTGTCCGCGTTCAGTTTGGCCTGCGGCAGCAGGCATTTTCCAGGGGCACCACGAGGAGGAACGGACTCACCCCCACACACTGCTTAGTCTTCATATGCTTATACTTTAGATAATATCTTTTGCACTGATTTTAAGCCTTATGCTTAATGTTCTTCTGCTTTTTGTTCTGCAGCTTCTAGGTCTTCTGCTTCTTGGTCTTCTGTCTCTTGTTGTTCGGTATCTTGGTGGTTGTCTTCATGTTGTTTGTCCTCTTGGTCATCTTCTTCAGGATCATCTTTCTGGTCTTCTTCGGTGTGGTGTTCCGGGTCGTCATCTTCAGGGTCATCGTTTTCATGGTCGTCGTCATCTTCGAGGTGGTCTTCAGGGTAGTTGTCTTCAGGGTTGTCGTCAGGGAGATCCAGAGTGATAATAAACAAAAAAGATTTCCAAAAGCTTGAACTTGGAAATGTAGCAGAAGGTACAAGAAGGCTGAGGAACTGCCGAGAACCAGCTGACGGTGCTGGAACCCGGATGGGTAGCCGAAGCTGCAAGAGCCAATGGAACTAGCGAGGACCAGCTGACGGTGCTGGAATCGGGAGGGGCAGCAGAAGGAGCAAGAGCCAATGGCACTACCGAGGACCAGCTGACGGTGCTGGAACCCGGAGGGGCAGCAGAAGGAACAAGAGCCAATGGCACAACCGAGGACCAGCTGATGGTGCTGGAACGTGGTTACCAAGCAGGAGGTACCTGTTATGAATGAGTCACCGACGGAGGAAAAAACAAAAATACAAGCTAAGTCCAGAAAACCGGAGAGGTTGGTAGCTATCGGATTGCAGACCCCTGATCCTATTCACAACAACTAACAGTAGCCGTGGGGGGTTCCTACGGTGCCCTAGACCCCTCGTTCACAGCCGGAGAACTAAATAAGCCTAAAGAAAGAAAGGGGAAATCTAAACTGCCCCAGAGCAGACCCCAAAGCAATAAACAGCCCCCAACATGTATTGTCGGTGAAAAGCAGATGAAAACACAAACACAGACAGAAAGACAGTTTGAGCAAACGATGGGGCCCAACTAACTAAATAGGAAAGGACAGAAAAGATGCTGGCTGCAATCCGCAAAAATTCTGCCAAAATAATGACCAACACGTTTGATAGAAAAAAGGCCCTGAAGTCACTACAGTCATGGCCAAAAGTTTAGAGAATGACACAAATATTAATTTTTACAAGTCTACTGCTTCATTTTTTCTAATGGCAATTTGCATATACTCCAGAATGTTATAAAGAGTGATCAGATTAACAGCAATTACTTGCAAAGTCAATATTTGCCTAGAAAATTAACTTTATCCCCCAAAACACATTTCAACATCATTGCAGCCGTGCCTTAAAAGGACCAGCTAACATCATTTCAGTGATTGCTCCATTAACACAGGTGTGAGTGTTGATGAGGACAGGGCTGGAGATCAATCTGTCATGATTAAGAAAGAATGACACCACTGGACACTTTAAAAGGAGGCTGGTGCTTGGCATCATTGTTTCTCTTCTGTTAACCATGGTTATCTCTAAAGAAACACATGCAGTCATCATTGCACTACACAAAAATGGCCTAACAAGGAAGAGTATCGCAGCTAGAAAGATTGCACCTCAGTCAACAATCTATCGCATCATCAAGAACTTCAAGGAGAGATGTCCCCTTGTTGCCAAAAAGGCTCCAGAGCGCCCAAGAAAGACCAGCAAGCGCCAGGACCGCCTCTTAAAAGTGTTTCAGCTGCGGGATCGGGCTACCAGCAGTGCAGAGCCTGCTCAGGAATGGCAGCAGGCAGGTGTGAGTGCATCTGCACGCACTGTGAGGGGAAGACTCTTGGAGCAAGGCCTGGTCTCAAGGAGGGCAGCAAAGAAGCCACTTCTCTCCAGAAAAAACATCATGGACAGACTGATATTCTGCAAGAGGTACAGGGAGTGGACTGCTGAGGACTGGGGTAAAGTCATTTTCTCTGATGAATTCCCTTTTCGATTGTTTGGGACATCTGGAAAACGGCTTATTCGGAGAAGACCAGGTGAGCGCTACCACCAGTCTTGTCTCATGCCAACTGCCAAGCATCCTGAAACCATTCATGTGTGGGGTTGCTTCTCAGCCAAGGGAATGGGCTCTCTCTCAGTCTTGCCTAAAAACACAGCTATGAATAAAGAATGGTACCAGAATGTCCTCCAAGAGCAACTTCTCCCAACCGTCCAAGAGCAGTTTGGCGATCAACAATGCCTTTTTCAACATGATGGAGCACCTTGCCATGAAGCAAAGGTGATAACTAAATGGCTCAAGGAACAAAACAAAGAGATTTTGGGATCATAGACTGGAAACTCCCCAGATCTTAATCCCATTGAGAACTTGTGGTCAATCATCAAGAGACGGGTGGACAAACAAAAACCTTCAAATTCAGACAAAATAAAAGCATTGATTTTGCAAGAATGGACTGCTATCAGTCAGGATTTGATCCAGAAGTTGATGGAGAGCATGCCAGGGAGAATTGCTGAGGTCCTGAAGAAGAAGGGTCAACACTGCAAATATTGACTTGCTGCATTAACTCATTCTAACTGTCAATATAACCTTTTGTTAGTCATAATATGATTGCAATTACATTTCTGTATGTGATAAAAACATCTGACAAACACACATAAAAACCAGAGGGCAGCAGATCATGTGAAAATATAATATTTGTGTCATTCTCTAAACTTTTGGCCATGACTATAGACTTCAAAATCACTATATCAGCACTCAGGTATATTCTGAAGACTGAGCAAAAGATCAACTTGACCAGAGACAAAAATGGAGCTCAGCCTGTACCAACAAGGGCAGGCAGAACACAAAACACTAAGTTAACAGACAATATCTCATGGAAAGATAAGAGAGAAAATACTTAGCTTTCAGAAGACATGTACTGAACTGGTTTGCAAGAGCACAGAGCAGAAAGGATCACCAGCACCCCTGTAGGGCGTCGGCTGCCTTATATCCACTCAGTGATTCCGGGTGTCCAATCAGGCTCCACCTGTTCAGATGACAGGTTCTTCCCAACCCAATCAATTTCACTACCTCTCTTCACCAGCAGAGGGAGTTCATCAAACATCAATGGTGAAGGGGAAAATGAACTCACAACAGTACCTTTCCCCTTGAGGAGGGGTCACCGAACCCTCATCCACGCCACCATGAATATCGGATGCAAGGACCCAAGAATTATCCTCCTGGCCATAACCCTTCCATTTAACCAAATACTGGAGTCTCCGTCTAGCCAGGTGAGAATCCAGTATCTTCTCAACCTCATATTCCACATTACCTTCCACCAATACCGGGTCAGGAGGTGCCACCACAGGAACTACTGGCTCAACAAACCTCTTTAACAGAGACTTATGAAACACGTTATGGATCTTAAATGTAACAGGAAGAGCGAATCGAAAAGAGACAGGATTAAGAATCTCCAAAATCTTGTAAGGTCCAATAAATCTAGGTTAAAACTTTGGAGAAGCCACCTTCATAGAGATATTCTTTGATGACAACCAAACCATATCACCCACCTTAAACTGGGGACCAATGGTCCTATGACGGTTGGAAAACCGCTGGGCCTTTTCCTGGGAGAGAGACAACCTATCCACCACTTGGTCCCAGATCTGGTGCATTCTCTCCACCACAGTGTCAACACCTGGGCAGGCAGAAGACTCCACCTGCCCTGAAGAGAATCGAGGATGAAACCCAAAGTTACAAAAAAAAGGTGACATCAAAGTGGCAGAACTAGCTCTATTATTTAAAGCAAATTCGGCCAAGGGCAAAAATGAAACCCAATCATCCTGATCAGCAGAAATAAAACATCTCAAATACGACTCCAAAGTCTGGTTTGTTCTCTCCGTCTGCCCATTGGTCTGAGGGTGAAACGCAGAGGAGAAGGACAACTGAATTCCCAGCTTGGAACAGAAAGTCCTCCTAAATCTAGAAATAAACTGAACTCCTCTGTCAGATACAATGTTCTCAGGAATCCCGTGGAAGCGAACCACCTGTTGCAAAAACAAGGGCACCAACTCTGAATAAGATGGCAACTTAGGGAGTGGTACAAGATGGACCATCTTAGAGAATCTATCACAAATCACCCAAATAACAGTCATTCTCTGAGAGACAGGCATATCAGAGATAAAATCCATTGAAATATGGGTACATGGCCTCCTGGGCACCGGCAAAGGCATCAGCAACCCACTAGAGTGAGAACAAGGTTTAGACCGGGAGCAAGTCCCACAGGACTGCACAAAACTCCTGACATCACGAGACAAGGCGGGCCACCAAAAAGGCCGACTCACCAAATCTCTAGTACCAAAAATACCTGGATGACCAGCCAATGCAGAGCAATGAACTTCAGACATCACTCTCTTCCTCCACTGGTCAGGAACATACAATTTTCCAATGGGACAACGCTCAGGTTTGTCCTCCTGAAACTCTTCCAGAGCACATCTCAAATTGGGCGAGATGGCAGAAAGAACAACCCCCTCACCTAAGATGGTAGCAGGCTTGGTCACAGCAGGAGAATCAGCAAAGAAGCTCCTAGAGAGGGCGTCTGCCTTGACATTCTGAGTGCCCGGAAGAAAAGAGACCACAAAATCAAAACGTGTGAAAAACAAGGCCCTCCTAGCCTGTCTAGGATTCATCCGTTTGGCAGACTCCAGGTAAATCAAATTCTTGTGGTCAGTAAGGACCACGACTTGATGTTTAGCTCCCTCCAATCAATGTCTCCACTCCTCAAATGCCCATTTCATGGCTAACAGTTCCCGATTCCCCACATCATAGTTACGTTCAGATGGGGAGAACTTTCGGGAAAAGAAAGTACAGGGATTCATCTTAGATGTTACCGGATCTTCTTGGGATAAAACAGCTCCTGCACCAATCTCAGAAGCGTCCACCTCTACCTGAAATGGGAGTGAGACATCAGGTTGCCGCAAAACCGGAGCAGAAGTGAACCTTCGCTTCAGCTCCTGAAAGGAAGAAACAGCCTCCAGAGACCAATTCAGCACATCAGCACCCTTCTTAGTCATATCAGTCAATGGTTTGGCAATACCAAAAAAATTAAATTTATGATAAAAATTAGCAAAACCCAAAAACTTCTGGAGGACCTTCAAAGAAGTGGGCTGAACCCAATCATAAATGGCCTGTACCTTGGCCGGGTCCATTTCAATAGTTGACGGAGACAAAATAAATCCCAAAAATGAAATCCTCTGTACCCCAAAAAGGCATTTCGATCCCTTGACATACAGGGAATTCTCCCTCAAAATCCAGAACACAGTCCGAACATGTTCCACATGAGAGTCCCAATCCTTGGAAAAGATCAAAATATCATCCAGATAGATGATCAAAAATTTATCCACAAAGTCTCGGAAAATATCATTCATGAAGCACTGGAAGACAGAAGGGGCATTAGTGAGCCCAAAAGGCATCACCAGGTACTCAAAATGTCCCTCTGGAGTATTAAACGCCATCTTGCATTCATTCCCATGCTTAATGTGAATAAGCTTATACGCCCCCCTGAGGTCAAGCTTGGTAAACCAGCAAGCACCTTTAACTCTAGAGAATAGATCAGAAATCAGGGGTAACGGATACTGATATTTAACAGTAATTTTGTTGAGGGAACGATAGTCAATACAAGGCCTTAATGAACCATCCTTCTTAGCCACGAAAAAAAAAACAGCACCTAAGGGTGAAGAGGATGGTCTAATATGACCCTTCTCCAACGACTCCTTAATATAGGATCGCATAGCCTCTTGCTCTGGTACAGATAAATTGAAAAGTCGACCCTTGGGAAATTTACACCCAGGGCTCAGCTCAATTGCACAGTCATAACTTCTATGAGGAGGCAAAGACGCAGACTCATTCTCACTAAATACATCTTAAAAATCAGCCAAATAGTCAGGAACATCATGCGACTGAGGAGAGGTGGAGAAAACAGGAGCGTCACTAAGGGCACACCGACAACCCCAACTCACCACAGACACAGATTTCCAATCCAAAACTGGATTATGGATTTGTAACCAGGGAAACCCCAGAACAATGGTATCATGCAGATTTTGCAAAACGCCCAATCCTGAGGATCGCCGCGCAGCAAAGAGATGACAATTTTAACCTGCTGCGCGGAACTCCCCGATGAGTTAGGCTTCAAGGCAAAAAATAATTTACAATTATTCTTAGAGTTCAAAAATTTAGACCGATCCCCAAAAAACACATCAGGAGTAGGGATCTTTGGTTCAGCAACATGTGAATGAGCAATCATGATCATGATTAAGAGTGCCTAGCCACTCGAAACGCGTAGATCGATCGCATGCCTTGTAACTCATGCTGGCTTTTAAACCTCATTTCTACTGAGTGAATAAAGAATATTTTTCACTACATCGTGGAGCTGGACAGAGTTTTTTCTCATTGTCTTTGATTGTGCGCTTTGACACAGCGGTCTCGTGCTCCGATGTTGGAATGCTATGTCTGGTGAGCTGGATTTGTATACTGATGTGAGTGAGGTTACCTAGGCCCATAGCTGCCACCAGATTTCGGTCATTGTCACACACTACCAATCCTGGCTGGAGATACGCTGGCACAAACCACACGTCGCTCTCCTGCTTGATGGCATTCTAGAGCTCCTGCACTGTGTGGCTTCGATTCCTCAAAGAAATTAATTTCAGTATGGCCTGTTGACATTTGGCCACAGCTGTGCTCATATCGATCGTAACAGGCTCCTGCAGCGCTGATTCAGAGGAACTGGAGTATGAGGAGGAGTCAATGGGTACAGACTGGATTCCTGCAATCATTGGAGTTGGCAGAACACGTACAGCGCTACTCTCAAGATCTGTACCCGGCTCCACAACATTGACCCAATGGACAGTGAGGGAAAGGTATCGTCCCTGTCCATGGTTACTGGTCCACGCATTGGTGGTCAGGAGGACCTTGCTACTGATGGCGCTTAGTAGCGCATGTTTAATTTTTCCCTCCACATGCTTTTGCAGGGCAGGGACGGCTTGCCTGCTGAAATAAAAGCGGCTGGGCATGCTGTATTGTGGGACTGCCAATGCCATGAAGTTCCGGAAAGTGTCTGTCTCCACCAGCCTTGAATGAGAGCATTTCAAGGGCCAGTAGTTTGGCAATGCCAGCATTCAGAGCCTGTGCTCGGGGATGGTTTGCCGAGTATGGCCGCCTTTTCTCCCATGACTGTGCTATCGATGGCTGTAGAGTGGCCTGGGAGTGTGAGGATGACAGGGAACGTGGTGCTGTGGGTGGAATGTCACTGGGTCTCTGGACACGTGAGCCGCACATGTTTCCACATATTTGTGGTATTGAGGTTGCTGACACTTTTCCCTCTTTTGACTTTCTGGTGACACAGCTTGCATTTGACAAAGCAAATGTCATCTGCAACTGTGTCAAAAAAGGACCACGCACTGCAAGTCATGGCAGCTCCTGTTTTGGCTTTTGGAAGAGGAATGCTCCTAACGGGTGCCGAAGTGGAGGTTACAGGCAACCGAGTCTGCCCCCTCCCTCTCCCTCCTGTTTTGGCCATTCGGGGAATCTCTTCCTCCGAGCTGCTCCCACCACCTTCCTGTTCCTCACGCCATGATGGGTCAAGGACCTCATCATCTACACTCCCCTCTTCAAACACCTGCTTCTCCTGGGTAGTCTCGCCAGCACCATACGCACCAGAATGTGGCACCTGAGTCTCATCATCTCATGCGTACTGAGGTGTGCTGACCATAGGCACTGGCCCACCCCCCTCTTCACATTCAGAGGGACAAAGCAGTTGCGCATCACTGCATACTCCCTCTTCTTCACATTCTTGAATGCTGCTTGGCTGGCCCCCTCTTTCCAAGCCAACAGATTCAGAGAACACAAGTAAAGACTGAGATGGCTCCTGTCCAGGGCTCTCTGACTGCCTGGGCAATTTGGCAGGTGGTGAAAAGACAGATGGTTGCTCTTCAGTGCTCTGGCCCTGAGAGGATGTGGAAGTCATTGAAGTCGATGCATTAGCTGCCATCCATCCGACAACGGCTTCAATTTGTTCGTCCCACAGCAGTGGGGTACGGCGAGGTCCTACAAAGCTGCGCATAAAGGACTGCTGCCTGGTAAAACTGGGGGATGCTGACTCACTGGTGCCCGCAGCAGGCACAGAATCCCCACGTCCTCTCCCTGCTGAATCCCCACGTCCTCTCCCTGCTGCAACTCCACGACCACGTGCCTTACTCCCTGCCTTCTTCATCTTGGTAGACTGATAAAGATAGGCAGAAAAGTACAAAGGGGGGGCTTAGTGTGCTTATTCCTGAACAGTTGCTAACAGGTATAAGAAACACTAATTTTATAAAGTGTGTGGACTACACTTTAATATGAGCTAATGTGGCCTACACAACTGTCAAGTGGAGTGTTTGGTGAACTTTATTTTGTTTTTTTTTTCAAGAAAACAAAAAGGTTGTGACCAAAGATGTGAAAGCGATAGTTTCACAAACTTTTTGGAGCTATTACAATGCAGGAAGGTAACCTACAATGCAATAGATGAGGCTCCAAAAAATAGGGTAATACTAATCTGTCTGCGGCTGCAGGGCGCAAGCCAGAAAAAAAGCTCCTCTATCTAATCCTATATAGTGTTTGCAACCAACCAATGTATATGATACGGATGGATGCACACTAATAGGAGAATTAGTGAAAAATGAGCTGCAATAAAAGAAAAATATGTGTGAGGCAGTGACGCACGCTGAGCGGCCTACAACCAGACTTGGCTGCAGGACACACTACAGCGTGAGCTGCACTCACACAGAGACCTCTCAGACAGCTGTGAACAGTGAAGATAAGTGGGCACTAGCACTGAAAGGCTGCAGAAAGGCTCCGCTGTCTACTCCTATAGTGTTTGCAACCAATGTATATGAATGCGGATGGAAACACACTAATAGGAGAATTAATGAAAAATTTGCAGCAATAAAAGAAAAATATGCATGAGGCAGTGACGCACGCTGAGCGGCCTACAACCAGACGTGGCTACACAGCATGAGCTGCACTCACACAGACCTTGCAGACAGCTGTAAACTGCGCTGCAAGGCAAAAGAAAGCTACAGTGATTGATAATGCAGCCTGGGTAAAGCACAATATTATTTAGAAAATCGCTATCTCTAATTGTCCCTCAGAGTCTTGAACAGCAGCCTGTCCCTAACCGAATTCACAGCAGAGTGAACCCGAAATGGCAGCAGCGGCGGCTTTTATAGTGCATCATGACATCATTTCAGCAGCCAATCACAGTCATGCCATTAGTTAACATGCCTACATGCCTAACAGGATGTGCCCACACTTCTGAGGATTGTCATTGGCTGAATCAAATCAAACTGGCTCATAGCATTGTGGGATCTTCCGATTCCGGTATTCGATATGCAAAAAGTATGGGAACTCAGTATCGGAAATCTGATACCGATACCCGATATTTGCGGTATGGGAATGCTCAACACTACAGAGGATACATTTTGTGAGGTAAAATATTGTTTAAAAACAGTCAGTGAAATATTTTACCTCACAAAATGAATCCTCTGTGATCCCCTGCTGTAATGTCAGTATTGTCTTTTGCTTCCTCCCCTGCCCAGGAGATGTGGTATGCTCCGTACACGTTCAGACATAGACAATTTTTAAAATGATCTTTCGTTCGTGGAAAAATCCCTTTAATGTGACCGGCTTCCTCTGCCTGTAGACATGTTGTGCATCTGCCACCAGGATCATCCGAATGATTTGCGCAGTGCGACAGTGTTGCGCTGGTGGTACTGTGCGTGAGTGTGTGAATGTGTGAGCATGTGAGGTGCGACAGTGTTCCGCTGGTGGTACCGTGCAATAGGTTGGTACCAGTAGCAGTTTCCATATTGAGACACCCATCACTTGGTCTTTTATTCTGTAAACTACTGACAGCATGTGTTAGGATTGGCGGTATGCACCAAACAAGAAGCTATAATAAGGTGCGTTCGCTACCCGGGGTCCACCTTGCGGTGATGGAAAAACCGCAGCCAGCACAATGACGGAGCAAGGCTGCGAGAAAATACCCCAAGCACACTGAGTTAAATGTCACTCAGTGTGCACAGAGCACAAAGCAACAAGCAAGCAACAAGCTCTGTTACACTACAGAGCAGTACTATGAAGCAAAGCAAAAAGGACTATACCCTGTTAGACTGCACAGGCGTATAGAAAAATACTAATTGGGGTCCCTATCACTTAACCACCAAGGGAAGACTAAGCTGGTGGTTGACCCTGCTCTAACACATGGTGTGCTTTAGCATGCACACCTGAGGACGCCCGATGCAGATGCTATGTTCAAGCAGGAGTTCCCGCCCTTCATTGCTTGTCTAGAGCAACACTCACAGTGCTATTGGCGGCACACATGCACACAGGGTGGAAAAGTAGCCACCAACACACATGATACTAGTACACAGGCGTGCACCATTGAGAGCCTTTTACACCTTAAGCTAAAGTCCAGACAGACAGGACCTTACCTGTGGACCAATCTGAAGCTGCCACATCACTAGAGCAGCTGACATCTGAGAGCCAATGAGAAGGCGCCACATCATGGACATGCTCAGTAGGGTAAAATCTGTAGTTGGGCTCCAGAGCATACCGGTGCATGTGTACTCCAGTAGTCATCATAGGCTTAGCCTTAGAGCAAACATTAACTACACATAGAGCAGGAGCCTGGGCAAGGCGCTGGGTCTGTGCTGTGCAGTCATCCTAGTGGTTGAGCCTGAATTGGAGACCACTGCACCAGACAAGGCTTGGGATCTATCCCATGCAGTGGGAGAATCCCGGTGCCTAACAACATGTCTTCGAATATCTAAGCACTAAATTTTGATTTTATTTTCAGAAAATGAGAAATGGTAAAAAAAAAAATGCAGTGCTTGCAGACCTCAAATAATGCTAAGAAAACAAGTTCATAATCATTTAGAAGCAACAATATTAATGTTTTAACTCAGGAATAGTTCAGAAATCAATATTTTGTGGAATAACCATGCTTTTTAGTCACAGCTTTCATGTGTCTTGCATTGATTTCCATCAGTCTTTCACACTGCTTTTGGGTGACCTTATGCCACTCCTGGTACAAAAATTTAAGCAGCTCTTCTTTGTTTGGTGGCTTGTAACTATCCATCTTCCTCTTGATTACATTCCAGAGGTTTTCAATGTGGTTCTAGTCTGGAGATTGGGCTGGCCATGACATTGATTTGATGTGGTGGTCCTTCATCCACACATTGATTGACTTAGCTGTGTGGCATCGTGCATTGTCCTGCTGGAAAAATCAGTCTTTAGAGTTGGGGAACATTGCCTGAGCAGAAGGAATCAACTGTTTTTCCAGGATAACCTTGTATGCGGCTTGATTCATATGTCCTTCACAAAGATTAACCTGCCCAATTCCAGCCTTGCTGAAGCATCCCCAGATCATCACCGATCCTCTACCAAATTTTACAGTGGGTGCAAGACACTGTGGCGTGTATGCCTCTCTAGATCTCAGTCTTACCATTAGATGACCAGGTGTTGGGCAAAGCTGAAAATTAGACTCATCAGAGAAGATTACCTTACTCCAGTCCTCTATGGTGCAATCCTTATGGTATTTGGCAAACTTCAACCTGGCTCTTCTTTGCTTTTCATTGATGAAAAGCTTTTTTTTCTAGCTTTACATGACTTGATCATTGCCTCTAGGAGCCTGTTACGAACTTTTCTTGTCGTGCACTTCATCCCAGGTGCCAATTGCCTTTCCTTTTGTAGGTCACGTGATGTCATCCTGCGGTTGCTGAGTGATATTCGAATAAGATGGCGGTCATCCCGATCAGTGGTGAGTCGTTTTCGCCCTCTGTCAGTCTGTAGCTTTGTTGTCCCCAATTTCTGCTGCTTGACCTTGTTGTAATGGACTGCCATCTTAAACATTTTAAGGATGGAGGCAACATGACGCTCACTGTATCCCTCTGCTAGTAAAGACAGAATTGAGCCCTTCTTTTCCTCATTCAAGACTTTTCTACTCCTTTGGCATGGTTAAAAGTTATTTTTTCATTCCTATTACTTTTGGGATATTACTAGCACTTCTTTTTCCATCCTGGTTGTCCTATTGCAGGAGGATTGTGAACACCACAGCAGGGTTTTTTATACGTTCCTTTGTGAAATAAGATTTGGTTCAGGTAATCACCTAATGAGAAGCATATTAAGTAGAATGAGGTGTACTCTGGTTGGAATTCAACTGACACTGGAATGGAATGGCTGTCAGACATGTAGAGAAGCTAATTTTTGTAAAACTGTGCAGTCGTCTCTTAATTTTTGCCAGGAGAGGATTAGACACATGGCTCAGCAGGCAGTATCACAAAGGATAGGATAGGATTAGATACACTGCTCAGCAGTCAGTATCACACAGGATAGGATGAGATACACAGCTCAGCAGGCAGTATCACACAGGATAGGATTATATACACAGCTCAGCAGATAGTATCACACAGGATAGGATTAGATACGCAGCTCAGCACACAGTATCACACAGAATAGTATTAGATACACGGCTCAGCAGTCAGTATCACACAGGATAAGATTAGATGCACGGTTTTTATGTGCAATATAATCGTTACAATTTGTTATAACTAACCACAGTTGGTTACTATGCCCAGGCAACGCCAGGCTCTTCAGCTAGTATATATAAATATATATACTGTAAATATATATATATATAGTAAGGATTGTACTCACTCAGGTGCGTAGGAGGAAACAGGAGGCACATTCTCTTCAATGTCCATGTGGATTTATTTGCTTCATAAACCATCAAGTCAGTGACAAAGAAGGTAAACAGTCTTTACATCAGGCAGACACAGCATCAATGTCCATATCAGAGCACTGCGCTCTCAGGCCTGTGGGCACACAGGCTGTGCAATGTCCAGCACTCAGACTCTATCTGGAGCCACAGACACAGGAAGGCTTCTCCTTCTGTGCACACAGACCACTCTGTAGCGTCCCACCTGGACACATGGAATTCTGTCCACACTAGCAGACTCACAAACATTCACTGCCCTGTGCTAAACACACCTCGATTACATAGCATGTAACCACACCCATAGGTGAGGTATGGATCACATGGGCTGGTCACATGGTCATGACCTCACTGCAGGTCCTGAAACTCACAACCACACACACAGGAAAAAAGGGGTACAGTGAGGACCCTCACCCAGAGGTGAGGTAATATGGATATCCAGACCCTCCAGTCTCTCATAGCTACCCGCAACCCAGACCCAGGTGCACCAAACGACATATTGGTGCTCATATGCACTAAAGACAAAATACTCCGGATTGCATCGCAGGGAGCATGCATCACTGTGACATACACCTCCCACTAATCACGCGACCACCAGTCACACTACTATTTATACATCAGTTAGGACTACTCTGATATGGGTGTACCTTGACGTTTGGTAGAGCGGCTTAGTATACATTTTTTGCAAAAAACATATCAACTAAATACCCTGTTTTGTTATCATCTTTTTACTAGCACTTGCTGTTTACTGTTACTTTTTTACAATAGAGTAATTTTACGTTTGTTTTACTGTATTTTTCTGTGCTTCAGTCTTTTGGTGGTGTCTTACAGACTTGTTTGCAGTGTGCATGGCCCATGTGTGTTTTTGTATGTAATTGGTTTCTTGCTATTGCAAGTCTGGGGAGGTTCCACCCCTCTCTTATGGGCCGTGCACACAAAAGCCGTCTTCCATAGCGTGTCCACATCGGACGTTGCCTGCTTGAATCCTGCTTATACAGGTACTAATCACATGATCAGGCTTTAAAATACATCAGTTAGGACTGCTCTAATATGGGTATACCTTGACGTTTGGTAGAGCGGCTTAGTATACATTTTTTGCAAAAAAAGTATCAACTAAATACTCTGTTTTGCTATCATCTTTTTACTAGCACTTGCTGTTTACTGTTACTTTTTTACAACAGAGTATTTTTATGTTTGATTTACTGTATTTTTCAGCTCTTCAGTCTTTTGGTGGTGTGAACACTGTCTTACAGACTTGATTGCAGTGTTCACGGCCCATGTGTGTTTTTGTGTCTAATTGGTTTCTTGCCTTTGCAAGTCTGGGGAGGTTCCACCCCTCTCTTATGGGCGACCAATCAGCGACGCGGGATTTCCGTTACAGACAGACATACAGAATTAGACGATTATATAGTAGATATATATTATATAAACGTGGTTGAGTATTACTAATACAATTGCTGGTGCCATATGGTGTGTTTCCAAAAAAACATAACCATCAGCAAATTCAAGAATTTTTAAAGAACCTTTTTTATTATCTGCACTCTCCTAAGACTGCAAGGCAAACAGATGGAGAGTTTGAGTTGAAAGATTGAAGTAAGTACATGACATGAGGGCAAATTATAAATAGCACTTAAATCATGGAAGAAACCTGGACAGTTTTGTAGAAACAGGAAAAAGCATGGCATCCATAACAGGTCCATTGTAGAGATGAATTAAATTAAATGTATAAATGTGCAGTAGTTTTTTGGACTCAATAATGCAAGGAAATGCTAAGAAGCATCTCCATCTATTGGAGCCAAATCGCTGAGCAACAGGAAGAGGGAAAAAAGCATGGAAGTGAAATATACAGCCCAGAAGAAAGTTGAATATTTAACTACATAATAAAATGCAGGGAGAAGGAGACAGTAACAAATAATGCAGACATGTAGACCTTAAGGCAGCAAAAGATGGATACAATAAAGATGAATAATAGGAAGACTTAGATATAACTTTTAAGATATTGGGCACTGGTACTAATACTCTGCTTTACTATCAAGACTAATAAATTAGGACAATGCATTACACATGGTAGAAAAGTTTTGGGCTATTTTCCCATTGGCGCAATTCTGTTTAGTACAAATAATCTCTCCTATAAAAATCTGTCTATTTGGAAAGTATTTTTTTTTGTGCAGTTTTGTTCCTTAAAATAAAAAAGTAAGGAATCTCTTATTATATAGGTTTGTTATGCATTTTAAAGGAGCAAATTAATGCTATGAATTTACAAAAAAAAAAATATACCAGATAATGACCTCTGTAAACAAAAAGAATCCTGTGCTAATGAAATAGTATTAAATACTAATCATTGCTAATGAAATACTTTGCAGGAAAGATACAAATTGAAAGCACCGAGTTGTTGTAACCTTTTAATACCTAGCTGAGAAAGGTGATTACAAGTAGCAAGCTTTGGAGAGCACTTGATGTTTTTATGTTTGATGAAGTGGCCTAAGTAGTCTGAAAAGCTTGCTAATTGTCCATTTTTTCCAATTGCCATTAAATGGTTTCAACAACTGGGGACCCTTCCTTTTTGTTATTTGCCATAATTTGGATAAGTAACTATTACTAATGTCTTATCCGTATAACAGGAAAATGCTTTATGTGCATCATGAATTGCTTTTTAGTTCAGAAATATTTCTGAAAAAAGTTTTTCCGAAAACTTTTGTAATTGCACAAAAAGCAAATTCATTAGTCTACAGTATACAAAAAGATTCTTCTTTTGGCGTATGTTTGGATATAAGAAAAATTAGATGTCACCATTTGCTATATTATACCTGGTTTCCTATTAACTCCAATTAAGTAACACCACTGTATACAGTACCCTGAAAAAGGTGTCAACCAACTCCCCCCTCCCCAAATGTTTGTACTATAAAGCAATCCATTGTAGCTTTCGCAGCATGTTAAGGATCATTTCATTGTTCTGCTGGAAAGTAAAATTTCGCCCAAGCCACAAATCTCTTGCAGTCTAAACCTTGGTTTCCTCAAGAACTGAAACAATACTAAAAAAGGTTTCATCTCATTTTTTTCAGTTTTTATTTCAGTCTTTAAATCTCAAACAGTGTTCACAACATCTTGCATGTTAGAAGTGAGCAACATAGCTTTCAAAGAAAATATATCCAGCGCTCATCCAGTATATTGAAAACATTCATTTCGCATTCCAGCTATTAAAATCCGAACAAACACAGAATCCTCAGATGTTTCATCGTTCAAACCCTTTCATGTATTTTTAATGATAGCATGATTTTCCTATCTGAGTCCTTCTGTAAGGCCGGGGTCACACTTGCAACTGCAATGCGAGAAACTCGCGCGAGTCTCTCGCATCAATACCCGGCACTCGGGCCCTGAGTGTTCAGCTGCATAGAAAGACATGCAGCCGCACACTCCAGTCCTGAGTGCCGGCGGCATTGCCGGGTATTGAGGCGTGAGACTCGTGCGAGTTTCTCTCATTGCACTCGCAAGTTTGACCCCGGCCTTAAAGGGAATATGTCAACAGGATTTAACTCCCCCCCAAAAAACTATGCTACTTTACCTGGAAAAATTGCTGTTACTTCTAAATGATTAAATACAACCAGACTGGCGCTCATTCCTAAAAAACTGATGACTGTAAAGCTGATATGCAGGATGTGTGCTTGGCCTGTCCCATTGAGAAATATATAAAGCTAGATGAATTAATGAGTTATAATGTCCGCTGCTCATAAATCACTGTTATAAATGCAATTAAATCAAAGGCCGACTCATCGTGCAAGAGATAAATGTATACAAGAGGTGAATATATGCGTACTGTGTATATATATATATATATATATACATATATATATATACACAGTATATATACAGTACAGACCAAAAGTTTGGACACACCTTCTCATTCAAAGAGTTTTCTTTATTTTCATGACTATGAAAATTGTAGATTCACTCTGAAGGCATCAAAACTATGAATTAACACATGTGGAATTATATAATTAACAAAAAAGTGTGAAACAACTGAAAATACTGTATGTCTTATATTCTATGTTCTTCAAAGTAGCCACCTTTTTCTTTGATCACTGCTTTGCACACTCTTGGCATTCTCTTGATGAGCTTCAAGAGGTAGTCACCGGAAATGGTTTTCACTTCACAGGTGTGCCCTGTCAGGTTTAATAAGTGGGATTTCTTGCCTTATAAATGGGGTTGGGACCATTAGTTGTGTTGTGCAGAAGTCTGGTGGATACACAGCTGATAGTGCTGCTGAATAGACTGTTAGAATTTGTATTACGGCAAGAAAAAAGCAGCTAAGTAAAGAAAAACGAGTGGTCATCATTACTTTAAGAAATAAAGGTCAATCAGTCCGAAATATTGGGAAAACTTTGAAAGTGTCCCCAAGTGCAGTGGCAAAAACCATCAAGCGCTACAAAGAAACTGGCTCACATGAGGACCACCCCAGGAAAGGAAGACCAAGAGTCAACTCTGCTGCTGAGGATAAGTTCATCCGAGTCACCAGCCTCAGAAATTGCAGGTTAACAGCAGCTCAGATTAGAGACCAGGTCAATGCCACACAGAGTTCTAGCAGCAGACACATCTCTGCAACAACTGTTAAGAGGAGACTTTGTGCAGCAGGCCTTCATGGTAAAATAGCTGCTAGGAAAACACTGCTAAGTACAGACAACAAGCAGAAAAGACTTGTTTGGGCTAAAGAACACAAGGAATGGACATTAGACCAGTGAAAATCTGTGCTTTGGTCTGATGAGTCCAAATTTGAGACCTTTGGTTCCAACCACCGTGTCTTTGTGCAATACAGAAAAGGTGAACGGATGGACTCTACATGCCTGGTTCCCACCGTGAAGCATGGAGGAGGAGGTGTGATAGTGTGGGGGTACTTTGCCGGTGACAATGTTGGTGATTTATTCAAAATTGAAAGCATACTGAACCAGAATGGCTACCACAGCATCTTGCAGCGGCATGTGTTATGAATGTGTCACCATAGGAGACAAAAACAGAAATACTAGCTAAGTCCAGAAAACCAGAGAAGTTGGCAGCTATCGGATTGCAGACCCCTGAACCTAACAACAACAACTAGCAGTAGCCATGGGGGGTTCCTACGGTGCCCTAGACCCCTCGATCACAGCCGGAGAGCTACGTAGCCTAAAGACAGAAAGGGAAATCTAAACTGCCCCAGAGCAGACCCCAAAGCAATAGGCAGCCCCCAACATAAAATGACGGTGAAGCAAGATGAAAAAACACTCACACAGATAGAAAGATAGGCTGAGAAAATGATGGGACCCAAGCTAACTAAATAGGACAGAATAGGAAAGCTGCTGTCTGCAATCTGCCAAAACCGTCTCCAAAACAAGAGCCAACAGACTGATAGGGAAAAAGGCCCTGAAGACGCTAGGCTTCAAAAAGACTATATCAGTACTCAGGTATTTTCTGAAGACAGAGCAAAAAGGAATTCAGCTCACCCAGCAGGGAAAGGCAGAAATCCAGAAAAACAAGGCAAAACAAAACCAAAACACAAATGCAAAAGTAGAGCAGAAAACTTAGCTTTTGAGGAGCAGGAATCAGACTGGTCTCCAAGAATCCCTCAGAGTAATCACCCGCAAGGCAGAAGGGCGTCGGCTGCCTTATATCCAGTCAGCAATTTCAGTCACCCAGTCATCATCATTCTGCTCAGGTGCTTTGTAATCAGCCTCACTACCTTCCTTCACCAGAAGAGGGAGTTCATCAGACCTCAATGGTGAAGGGGAAAATGAACTCACAAGAGGCATGCTATTCCATCCAGTGTGCGTTTAGTTGGACTCCTTCAAGACTGTTGGAAGACCATTTCCGGTGACTACCTCATGAAGCTCTTGAAGAGAATGCCAAGAGTGTGCAAATACAATTAGGAGGAGGACAATATATAGGCAAAATAGCCAATAAATGAATAAGTGACTGATGTGCCCTCTCCCGAAAAGATGGATGGCAGACCACCCGGTGTGTCAAGAATTAAACAACTCACTGGTGATGGTGAGAGGAATTGAACAAAGCCATACAAATAAAATCATTAATATTAATGCTAAAATGAAATAAGAACAATATGGCAAGATAAAATAGCCTTTATTACAAAAAATGGCTCAACAACATATAAAAATGATTATATTGTGTATTAATACGTAAAAGGCAAAAAGACCGCATACATATATTGAACATACAGGATCATATTATAATAAATCCAGATAATACTTGTATGGATAATACGTACCCCCCGAGTCTGTTAGCAGGTAAGTATATAAATATCGTTGGTAGAAACCACAATAAAGTGTGTCAAGTGCTCAAGTGTAACTTGTAGTGCAAAAAAGTTTTTTATAAAAAATATATAAAATATATCACTAATTGATACAGGTAAGTATACAAATACTGTTGGTAAAAACCGCAATACAACGTGTATAGTGCAAACTTATAGTGCAAAAGATAAAGACTAATTGAATCCAATATAAAGTGCAAATAGTGCTAAACAAAGGTAATAATAAAATGCAATAGTGCAGCAATTGTAACTAAATAATCAATGAAATTCACCTGTGCACATATATACTAGAAGAAAATGATAACGTTACCAATGGTAGTAATCCAATTACCTGCAGTATGAGAACAAGGGAGGGAAGTGATGTGCCTGTGAGGCGCTCCCCGACGCGCGTTTCGGATATCTCCTTCGTCAGGGGGATAGCGGAGACTCAGCAGCAGGGGTTATTTATAATCCATTACGTCTGGGGTAAATAGTATAGCGGCGCATGCGCCATCGGCGTGAACTAGGGGGCGGCGCAGCAAACGACGTCACATGAAACACCGTTGCCGCGCAACCAGCCAACACGTCAGGCTGCTCATGCGCACTGTCTAGCGCCCAGGAAGCGATGGAAAAGCGGCGTCATATAAGCTCCAATAAGGACGCCGTTACTACGCAACACAGAAAGCCGCTGGAGTTCAGTCGCTCATGTGACCATGACTTCAGTAATTAACCCGTTGCCAGAAAAGAGCAAGCAATAGTGGCATTAGAAAATCAATTGCAATGATGCGAAAAAATAGACAATCCATAAAAATATATATATAATATATACTATATAAACAACCCATGTAGTGGAATATCATATAAAATATACCATCAAATCATATAATATATATAGACAACCCATGTAGTGGAAAATTATATAATCACTTATGTATAAAAAAATTAATAAGTATGAAAATTGCATAAAGAAACCATGCACTTTAATGGAAGAAAAAAAAGGAATAATTCTTCTTCACTTATATCTTCAAAGAGATCCAGAAATTCCACATAGAAAAAAAGACATTCCACCAAAGCTGAAATAAATAAAAAATAATATTAAGACACTAAAAATGATAAAATTATAAAAGAAGGTATAAAAGAAAGACTCTCATAATATTAGCAAAAAAATAGCAAAAATTAGAAACCCAATGGATTTGGACACTACGTACGGTGTCATCATTGGGTCTAATTGAGAGTCTTTCTTTTATACCTTTTTTATAATTTTATCATTTTTAGTGTAATAATATTATCAGGTGAATTTCATTCTTTATTTAGTTACAATTGCTGCACTATTGCATTTTATTATTATCTTTGTTTAGCACTACTTGCACTTTATATTGGATTCAAGTAGTCTTTATCTTTTGCACTATAAGTTTGCACTATTCACATTGTATTGCTGTTTTTACCAACAGGATTTGTATACTTACCTGTATCAATTAGTGATATATTTTATATATATTCTATAAAAAACTTTTTTGCACTACAAGTTAGACTTGACACACTTTATTGTGGTTTCTACCAACGAAATTTATATACTTACCTGCTAACAGACTCGGGGGGGGGGTACGTATTATCCATACAAGTATTATCTGGATTTATTATATACATTGTTATATGATCCTGTATGTTCAATATATGTATGCGGTCTTTTTGCATTTTACGTATTAATACACAATATAATAATTTTTAGATGTTGTTGAGCCATTTTTTGTAATAAAGGCTATTTTATCTTGCCATATTGCTCTTATTTTATGTTATCATTAATATTAATAATTTTATTTGTATGGCTTTGTTCAATTCATCTCACCATCACCAGTGAGATGTTTAATTCAAGAGTGTGCAAAGCAGTAATAAAAGCAAAAGGTGGCTATTTTGAAGAACCTAGAATTAGAGTTGAGCGATACCAGCCGATACTTGAAAATATCGGATCGGAATGGATCGGCCGATCTTAAAAAAAAGTATCGGTATCGCCGATTCCGATACCGGGAACCAATGCAAGTCAATGGGGCCAAAATATCGGAATTAAAAAAAACCCTTTCTTTCCTTGTAGGTTAATTCTACATGAAGAAAAACAACTAAGAATAATGTAGAATGTATTGTGGGAGGTGGAGGAGACATTAAAGCCATAGAGGTTTAGCCCAATCAAATGGAATAGCAGGAATTAAACTTTTTTTTTTAAAGATGTTAGGAGTTACAAAGATATTGACTATGTTAGCCTCATTTATATTTTGCCAGACATGTATGTCTTCTTCTTCTACTTCCTTTTTTTACATTCTTCTTCTTCTTCTTCTACTTCCTTTTTTTACATTCTTCTTCTTCTTCTTCTACTTCCTTTTTTTACATTCTTCTTCTTATTCCTTTTTTTACATTCTTCTTCTTCTTCTTCTACTTCCTTTTTTTACATTCTTCTTCTTCTTCTTCTTCTTCTTCTTCTTCTTCTTCTTCTTCTTCTTCTTCTTCCTTTTCTTACATTCTTCATATTCTTCTTATTCAACAATTATTATTCTACATATTCAGCTTCTTCATCTTCTTCCTATTCTTCTTCATCATATTCTTGTTTGTGTCAGGCATTCCTGTAGTTGTTATCTAGAAAAGTTAGAAGTTTACACCTTCCGTTCTGCCTGTCACAAAAGATTTACAACAGGATTTGTCCGCGTTCAGTTTGGCCTGCAGAAGCAGGCCTTTTCCAGGGGCACCACGAGGAGGAACGGACTCACCCCCATACACTGCTTAGTCTTCTTCTGCTTATAAATAAGATAATATCATTTGCTCAGAGTATTAGTCTTATGCTTAATGTTCTTCTGCTTTGTTTTTTTTATGCTTCTTTGTCTTCTCTCTCTTGTTGTTCTGCATCTTGGTGGTTGTCTTCCTGTTCTTTGTCCTCTTGAACCAGCTGACGGTACTGGCACCCGGAGGGGCAGCAGAAGGAACAAGAGCCAATGGCACTACCGAGGACCAGCTGACGGTGCTGGAACCCGGTTACTAAGCAGGAGGTACCTGTGCTACAAAGCACTACCAAGGACCAGCAGACGTTGCCGGAACTCGGATACCGAGATGGAGGCACCTAGGCCAAACGCTCTGACGAGAACCAGCTGACGGTGCTGGAACCCGGAGGGGTAGCATAAGCTGCAAGAGCAAATGGAAATAGCGAGGACCAGCTGACAGTGCTGGCACCCGGAGGGGCAGCAGAAGGAATAAGAGCCAATGGCACAACCGAGGACCAGCTGACGGTGCTGGAACCCGGTTACTAAGCAGGAGGTACCTGTGCTACAAAGCACTACCAAGGACCAGCAGACGTTGCCGGAACTCGGATACCGAGATGGAGGCACCTAGGCCAAAGGCTCTGACGAGAACCAGCTGACGGTGCTGGAACCCGGAGGGGTAGCATAAGCTGCAAGAGCAAATGGAAATAGCGAGGACCAGCTGACAGTGCTGGCACCCGGAGGGGCAGCAGAAGGAATAAGAGCCAATGGCACAACCGAGGACCAGCTGACGGTGCTGGAACCCGGTTACTAAGCAGGAGGTACCTGTGCTACAAAGCACTACCAAGGACCAGCAGACGTTGCTGGAACTCGGATACCGAGATGGAGGCACCTAGGCCAAAGGCTCTGATGAAAACCAGCTGACGGTGCTGGAACCCGGAGGGGTATCAGAAGTTACCCCTGAAAAGCAAAGTTGGCATGCCGCAAGCTGGCCGCAGTTACCGAATCACACAGTCCTACAGGGGGTGCTTGTCCTACTGGCACTATGGAACAAACCTTTCTTACCAGAACCCGCAGTCCACATAGGAAGCACCTAAACTGCTGGCACCCTAGCCTCGGCTAACCCAACCGCAACACGACATGGCAACTTGGGGTGGCAAACTGACATTGACACTTCCCGGAAACAGCAGGCAGGGCTGGAACCAAGCTGGGCAGGAGGGAGTACCCGTGCCAAAGTCAGTTATGAGCAGCAACTGGCGATGTTGGAGCCCAGGACAAGCACTTAGCAGGCTGAGGCCTGATGTGCTGTCAATTGGGAGGCAGCAGGACAGATTGCCATCAAAACAGCAGGGGAACAGCTGACGTTACTGAACCCCACAAACACAGGAGCTAGTGTTTTACTCTGTGAAGACGGCACTTCCGAGCAACAACTGGCTGTGTTGAAGCCCAGGGACAAGCACGGAGCAGGCTTAGGCTGCATTGAAGAAATTTTAAGATCGGTTGTAGACTACTAATTTGAACCAAGCTCCACTTAGGCCTGTGGATTCACTGATTTTCGTATTTCCCCTGTCCTCCAACCCCGCCAGTTACAGCTCCGAAGTGGCGTCTGCACAATCCACACTTGTTCCTGTGTTACAGGTGTTCAGTCCGGTCAGTTAATCCCCTGATGTGTGTCCGGCAATGTCGCCTGCTCTGTCCACATTCCGATAATGGGAATGTGGACAGAGCAGGCGACATTGCCGGACACACATCAGGGGATTAACTGATCGGACTGAACACCTGTAACACAGGAACAAGTGTGGATTGTGCAGACGCCACTTCGGAGCTGTAACTGGCAGGGTTGGAGGACAGGGGAAATACGAGAGACAGTGGAGCCACAGGCCTAATTGGAGCACGGTTAAAAATCAGTAGTGGTACGACTGTGTAGGCAGCAGGAGACTTTGCCATCCACACAGCAGGGGATCAGCTGACATTACTGAACCCCACTGAGACACGGGAGCAAGTATCTCTTTCCGTGTGGACGGCACTTCCGAACTACAACTGGCTGTGTTGAAGCCCAGGAAATAGGAGGGTGTAGGCAGAGGCCTACTGTATTTTGAATGAGTTTACAGCAGGAGAGACTGCCATCCACACAGCAGGGGATCAGCTGACGTTACTGAACCCCACTGAGACACGGGAGCAAGTATCTCTTTCCGTGTGGACGGCACTTCCGAACTACAACTGGCTGTGTTGAAGCCCAGGAAATAGGAGGGTGTAGGCAGAGGCCTACTGAATTTTGAATGAGGTGACAGCAGGAGAGACTGCCATCCACACAGCAGGGGATCAGCTGACGTTACTGAACCCCACTGAGACACGGGAGCAAGTGTCTCTTTCCGTGTGGACGGCACTTCCGAACTACAACTGGCTGTGTTGAAGCCCAGGAAATAGGAGGGTGTAGGCAGAGGCCTACTGTATTTTGAATGAGTTTACAGCAGGAGAGACTGCCATCCACACAGCAGGGGATCAGCTGACGTTACTGAACCCCACTGAGACACGGGAGCAAGTATCTCTTTCCGTGTGGACGGCACTTCCGAACTACAACTGGCTGTGTTGAAGCCCAGGAAATAGGAGGGTGTAGGCAGAGGCCTACTGAATTTTGAATGAGGTGACAGCAGGAGAGACTGCCATCCACACAGCAGGGGATCAGCTGACGTTACTGAACCCCACTGAGACACGGGAGCAAGTATCTCTTTCCGTGTGGACGGCACTTCCGAACTACAACTGGCTGTGTTGAAGCCCAGGAAATAGGAGGGTGTAGGCAGAGGCCTACTGAATTTTGAATGAGGTGACAGCAGGAGAGACTGCCATCCACACAGCAGGGGATCAGCTGACGTTACTGAACCCCACTGAGACACGGGAGCAAGTATCTCTTTCCGTGTGGACGGCACTTCCGAACTACAACTGGCTGTGTTGAAGCCCAGGAAATAGGAGGGTGTAGGCAGAGGCCTACTGAATTTTGAATGAGGTGACAGCAGGAGAGACTGCCATCCACACAGCAGGGGATCAGCTGACGTTACTGAACCCCACTGAGACACGGGAGCAAGTGTCTCTTTCCGTGTGGACGGCACTTCCGAACTACAACTGGCTGTGTTGAAGCCCAGGAAATAGGAGGGTGTAGGCAGAGGCCTACTGTATTTTGAATGAGTTTACAGCAGGAGAGACTGCCATCCACACAGCAGGGGATCAGCTGACGTTACTGAACCCCACTGAGACACGGGAGCAAGTATCTCTTTCCGTGTGGACGGCACTTCCGAACTACAACTGGCTGTGTTGAAGCCCAGGAAATAGGAGGGTGTAGGCAGAGGCCTACTGAATTTTGAATGAGGTGACAGCAGGAGAGACTGCCATCCACACAGCAGGGGATCAGCTGACGTTACTGAACCCCACTGAGACACGGGAGCAAGTATCTCTTTCCGTGTGGACGGCACTTCCGAACTACAACTGGCTGTGTTGAAGCCCAGGAAATAGGAGGGTGTAGGCAGAGGCCTACTGTATTTTGAATGAGTTTACAGCAGGAGAGACTGCCATCCACACAGCAGGGGATCAGCTGACGTTACTGAACCCCACTGAGACACGGGAGCAAGTATCTCTTTCCGTGTGGACGGCACTTCCGAACTACAACTGGCTGTGTTGAAGCCCAGGAAATAGGAGGGTGTAGGCAGAGGCCTACTGAATTTTGAATGAGGTGACAGCAGGAGAGACTGCCATCCACACAGCAGGGGATCAGCTGACGTTACTGAACCCCACTGAGACACGGGAGCAAGTGTCTCTTTCCGTGTGGACGGCACTTCCGAACTACAACTGGCTGTGTTGAAGCCCAGGAAATAGGAGGGTGTAGGCAGAGGCCTACTGTATTTTGAATGAGTTTACAGCAGGAGAGACTGCCATCCACACAGCAGGGGATCAGCTGACGTTACTGAACCCCACTGAGACACGGGAGCAAGTATCTCTTTCCGTGTGGACGGCACTTCCGAACTACAACTGGCTGTGTTGAAGCCCAGGAAATAGGAGGGTGTAGGCAGAGGCCTACTGAATTTTGAATGAGGTGACAGCAGGAGAGACTGCCATCCACACAGCAGGGGATCAGCTGACGTTACTGAACCCCACTGAGACACGGGAGCAAGTATCTCTTTCCGTGTGGACGGCACTTCCGAACTACAACTGGCTGTGTTGAAGCCCAGGAAATAGGAGGGTGTAGGCAGAGGCCTACTGTATTTTGAATGAGTTTACAGCAGGAGAGACTGCCATCCACACAGCAGGGGATCAGCTGACGTTACTGAACCCCACTGAGACACGGGAGCAAGTATCTCTTTCCGTGTGGACGGCACTTCCGAACTACAACTGGCTGTGTTGAAGCCCAGGAAATAGGAGGGTGTAGGCAGAGGCCTACTGTATTTTGAATGAGTTTACAGCAGGAGAGACTGCCATCCACACAGCAGGGGATCAGCTGACGTTACTGAACCCCACTGAGACACGGGAGCAAGTGTCTCTTTCCGTGTGGACGGCACTTCCGAACTACAACTGGCTGTGTTGAAGCCCAGGAAATAGGAGGGTGTAGGCAGAGGCCTACTGTCTTTGTAATGCGGAGACAGCAGGAGAGACTGCCATCTCCACAGCAGGGGAACAGCTGGCAGTGCTGAACCCCACTAACACTTGAACGAATGTGTTTGGTTCTGTGGAGACGACACTTCTGAACACCAACTGACGCTGTTGGAGCCCAGGATTAGGCGAGGAGCAGGCTGGGGCCTACTGGATTTTGGCAGGTGAATGCAGCAGGAGACTTGCCATCTCCACAGCAGGGGAACAGCTGGCAGTGCTGAACCCCACTAACACTTGAACGAACGTGTTTGGCTCTGTGGAGACGACACTTCTGAACACCAACTGACGCTGTTGGAGCCCAGGATTAGGCGAGGAGCAGGCTGGGGCCTACTGGATTTTGGCAGGTGAAGGCAGCAGGAGACTTGCCATCTCCACAGCAGGGGAACAGCTGGCAGTGCTGAACCCCACTAACACTTGAACGAACGTGTTTGGTTCTGTGGAGACGACACTTCTGAACACCAACTGACGCTGTTGGAGCCCAGGATTAGGCGAGGAGCAGGCTGGGGCCTACTGGATTTTGGCAGGTGAAGGCAGCAGGAGACTTGCCATCTCCACAGCAGGGGAACAGCTGGCAGTGCTGAACCCCACTAACACTTGAACGAATGTGTTTGGTTCTGTGGAGACGACACTTCTGAACACCAACTGACGCTGTTGGAGCCCAGGATTAGGCGAGGAGCAGGCTGGGGCCTACTGGATTTTGGCAGGTGAAGGCAGCAGGAGACTTGCCATCTCCACAGCAGGGGAACAGCTGGCAGTGCTGAACCCCACTAACACTTGAACGAATGTGTTTGGTTCTGTGGAGACGACACTTCTGAACACCAACTGACGCTGTTGGAGCCCAGGATTAGGCGAGGAGCAGGCTGGGGCCTACTGGATTTTGGCAGGTGAATGCAGCAGGAGACTTGCCATCTCCACAGCAGGGGAACAGCTGGCAGTGCTGAACCCCACTAACACTTGAACGAACGTGTTTGGCTCTGTGGAGACGACACTTCTGAACACCAACTGACGCTGTTGGAGCCCAGGATTAGGCGAGGAGCAGGCTGGGGCCTACTGGATTTTGGCAGGTGAAGGCAGCAGGAGACTTGCCATCTCCACAGCAGGGGAACAGCTGGCAGTGCTGAACCCCACTAACACTTGAACGAACGTGTTTGGTTCTGTGGAGACGACACTTCTGAACACCAACTGACGCTGTTGGAGCCCAGGATTAGGCGAGGAGCAGGCTGGGGCCTACTGGATTTTGGCAGGTGAATGCAGCAGGAGACTTGCCATCTCCACAGCAGGGGAACAGCTGGCAGTGCTGAACCCCACTAACACTTGAACGAATGTGTTTGGTTCTGTGGAGACGACACTTCTGAACACCAACTGACGCTGTTGGAGCCCAGGATTAGGCGAGGAGCAGGCTGGGGCCTACTGGATTTTGGCAGGTGAAGGCAGCAGGAGACTTGCCATCTCCACAGCAGGGGAACAGCTGGCAGTGCTGAACCCCACTAACACTTGAACGAATGTGTTTGGTTCTGTGGAGACGACACTTCTGAACACCAACTGACGCTGTTGGAGCCCAGGATTAGGCGAGGAGCAGGCTGGGGCCTACTGGATTTTGGCAGGTGAATGCAGCAGGAGACTTGCCATCTCCACAGCAGGGGAACAGCTGGCAGTGCTGAACCCCACTAACACTTGAACGAACGTGTTTGGCTCTGTGGAGACGACACTTCTGAACACCAACTGACGCTGTTGGAGCCCAGGATTAGGCAAGGAGCAGGCTGGGGCCTACTGGATTTTGGCAGGTGAAGGCAGCAGGAGACTTGCCATCTCCACAGCAGGGGAACAGCTGGCAGTGCTGAACCCCACTAACACTTGAACGAACGTGTTTGGTTCTGTGGAGACGACACTTCTGAACACCAACTGACGCTGTTGGAGCCCAGGATTAGGCGAGGAGCAGGCTGGGGCCTACTGGATTTTGGCAGGTGAAGGCAGCAGGAGACTTGCCATCTCCACAGCAGGGGAACAGCTGGCAGTGCTGAACCCCACTAACACTTGAACGAACGTGTTTGGCTCTGTGGAGACGACACTTCTGAACACCAACTGACGCTGTTGGTGCCCAGGATTACGCATGCCGCATGCAGAGGCCAATGGGCAGCGGTTTTTATGGAGGTTGTGGACTACTACTGATTCTAACCATGCTCCACTTAGGCCTCTGGCTCCACTGTCTCTACTATTTACCCTGGCCTCCAACCCCGCCAGCTACATCTCTGAAGTGGCGTCAGCACAATCTACACTTTTTCCTGTGTTACTGGTGCTCAGTCCCATCAGTTGATCCCCTGATGTTTGTCCGGCAAGTTCGCCAGCTCTGTCCTCATTCCCACTACTGGTTATGGGAATGTGGACAGAGCAGGAGACCTTGCCGGACACACATCAGGGGATAAACTGATGGGACTGAGCCACAGGAACACAGGAACAAGTGTAGATTGTGCTGACGCCACTTCAGAGATGTAGATGGCGGGGTTGGAGGTCAGGGGAAATAGTAGAGACAGTGGAGCCAGAGACCTAAGTTGGGCACGGTTAAAAATCAGTAGTGGTTTGAATGTTGATGGAGCTGGTGACTCTGCCGTCCACACAGCAGGGGATCAGCTGGCATTACTGAACCCCAGTAACACAGGAGCTAGTGTGTTTCTCTGTGCAGACGACACATCTGAGCGACAACTGGCTGTGTTGAAGCACAGGGATTATAGTTCAGGTGGTAGAAAAATGAACACACCAGCAGACCTGGATACAGTTGCCAACCACTAATTTAGTCTGTAAGAGGAATGGCAAAGTCTTTGGAGATCCAGGCCTTGTTCATTTTCAGAAAAGTCAGCCGGTCAACATTATCGGAAGATAGTCGCGTGCGACGGTCTGTTAGTACACCACCTGCGGCACTAAAGACACGTTCCGATAATACACTGGCAGCAGGGCAAGCCAGCACCTCCAATGCATACTGGCTAAGCTCTGGCCATGTATCCAGCTTAGAGACCCAAAACTTGAAGGGGGAAGAGCCATCTGGGAGTACAGCGACAGGGCAAGACATGTAGTCTGACACCATCTGACGGAAGCGTTGCCTCCTGCTGACTCGAGGCGTCGCTGATGGTGTAGACAATTGTGGTGGACACACAAAACTTTGCCACATTTGGGCCATAGTGGTCTTGCCTTGTGCTGCGGCACTGCCTCTGCTCCCTCTTTGTGCAGAGTTTCCTCCACTGCCTCGACGCACAGAGCTGCTTTGTAAAGCACTTGCAACAATGCTGTCGGGTGGAATGGAAAACATTATGGACTGCACCAGTGACTCTTCGTACTCCCGCATTTTACGCTCCCGGTTCAACGTTGGTATGAGCCTTTGTACGCTGTCCCGGTAGCGAGGATCTAGGAGGGTGTACACCCAATAATCAGCCGAGACGAGAATGTGGGCGATGCGGCGGTCGTTTCTCAGGCACTGCAGCATGAAATCAACCATGTGCTGCAGACTCCCAACTGCCAAAGAACCGCTGTCCCCTGTTTGAGGCGTGACCTCGACCTGCTCTGCATCACCCCACCCTCGCTGTACATACTGAGTAGAGGTTTGTGTACCTCCCTCCTCTGGAGAGATGTCTTCCTCCTCCATCGACTCCTCCTCATCCTCCTCACAAAGTGTCCCCTGCCTAGGCCTTTGTGAGGAAACACGTAGCGCAGACTGTCCAGAAGCAGATGGCATTTGGGACTCCTCATCCTCCACCTCTTCTGAAACCTCATCCCTTAGTGCTTGCAGTGTTTGTTGAAGCAGGCAGATAAGGGGGACAGTCATGCTGACTAGTGCATCATCTGCACTCGCCATCCGCGTGGATTCATCGAAGGCACGCAAAACGAGGCAGATGTCCTTCATAGAGGCCCACTCAATGGTGCTGAAGTGTGAACGGCGCACAGTGCGACTTGTTTGCGCCTGATGCAGCTGGTACTCCATGACTGCTGCCTGCTGCTCACACAACCGCTCCAACATATGTAACGTTGAATTCCACCGGGTGGGTAGGTCACATATGATGCGATGTTCTGGAAGGCCAAATCGTCGCTGCAGAGCAGCGAGGCGCGATCTTGCCGTGCTGGAACGTCGCAAGTGAGCGCACTCTATGCGGACCTTGTGCAACAGTGCATCAAGATCCGGATAGTCCCTCAGAAAGCTCTGCACGACCAAGTTAAGAACATGTGCCAGACATGGGATGTGTGTGAGGTTGCCTAGGCCAAGAGCTGCCACCAGATTTCGGCCATTGTCACACACTACCAAGCCCGGCTGGAGATTCGCTGGCCCAAACCACACATCGCTCTCCAGCTTGATAGCATTCCAGAGCTCCTGCGCTGTGTGGCTTCGATTCCCCAAAGAAATTAATTTGAGTACAGCCTGTTGACGTTTGGCCACGGCTGTGCTCATATCGGTCGTAACAGGCTCCTGCTCTGCTGTTTCTGAGGAACTTGAGTAGGAGGAGGAGTCTATGTGTACAGACTGGAGTCCTGCAATCCGTGGCGTTGGAAGAACACGTACAGCGCCACTCTCCAGATCCGTACCCGGCTCCACAACATTGACCCAGTGGGCAGTGAGGGAAAGGTATCGTCCCTGTCCATGGTTACTGGTCCACGCATCGGTGGTCAGGTGGACCTTGCTACTAACGGCGTTTAGTAGCGCATGTTTTATTTTGCCCTCAACATGTTTCTGCAGGGCAGGGACGGCTCGCCTGCTGAAATAAAAGCGGCTGGGCACGTTGTATTGGGGGACTGCCAATGCCATTAAGTCCCGGAAGGTGTCAGTGTCCACCAGCCTGAATGACAGCATTTCAACTGCCAGAAGTTTGGCAATGCCAGCATTCAGAGACTGTGCTCGGGGATGGTTTGCCGAGTAAGGGCGCCTTTTATCCCATGCCTGTGCTACCGATGGCTGTGATGGATGGGAACGTGCTGTTATGGGTGGAATCTGACAGGGTCTCCGGACAACAGTGGCAGAGGTTCTTCCTTGGCGATCCTGTGAGGAAGCCGAACCAGCAGTGTGTGAGCTGGAGGAAGAGGGCCCAACACGAACTGAAGAGGTGGTAGGTGGTGCTGTACGTTGGCCTACGTCTTGAGGGTGTCTCTGCAACTCCAACTCGTGCTTGGTGCGCACATGTTTCCACATATTTGTGGTATTGAGGTTGCTGACATTTCTCCCTCTTTTGACTCTCTGATGACACAGCTTGCATTTGACAAAGCAAATGTCATCTGCAACTGTGTCAAAAAAGGACCACGCACTGCAACTCTTGTGAGCGCCCGGTTTGCCTTTGGAAGGAGGAATGCTCCTAACGGGTGCCGAAGTGGAGGGTACAGGCAACCAAGTCTTCCCCCTCCCTCTGCCTCCTGTTTTGGCCGGTAGGGGAATCTCTTCCTCCGAGCTGCTCCCACCACCTTCCTGTTGCTCACGCCATGATGGGTCAAGGACCTCATCATCTTCCCTCCCCTCTTCAAACAGCTGCTTCTCCGGGGTTGTCTCGCCAGCACCGTACGCACCAGAAAGTGGCAACTGAGTCTCGTCATCATCTGATGCGTACTGAGGTGTGCTGACCATAGGCACTGGCCCACTCGCCTCTTCAGATTCAGAGGGACAAAGAAGTTGCGCATCACTGCATACTCCCTCTTCTTCACATTCAGGAATGCTGCTTGGCTGGCCCCCTCTTTCCAAGCCAACAGATTCCGAGAACAGAAGTAGAGATTGTGATGGCTCCTGTCCATGTCTCTCTGACTGCCTGGGCACTTTGGCAGGTGGTGAAGAGACAGATGGTTGCTCTTCGGTGCTCTGACCCTGAGAGGATGCGGAAGTAATTGAAGTCGATGCGTTAGCTGCCATCCATCCGACAACGGCTTCAATTTGTTCCTCCCGCAGCAGTGGGGTACGTTGAGGTCCTACAAAGCTGCGCATAAAGGACTGTTGCCTGCTAAAACTGGGGGATGCTGATCCACTGGTGCCCGCAGCAGGCCCAGAATCCCCACGTCCTCTACCTGTAGAATCCCCACGTCCTCTCCCTGCAGAATCCCCACGTCCTCTCCCTGCTGAAACTCCACGCCCACGCCCACGCCCCCGCGCCTTACTCCCTGCCTTCTTCATCTTGCAAGACTGCTTAAGATAGGCAAAAAAGGACAAAGGGGGGCCTTAGTGTGCTTATTCCTGAACAGCTGGTTACAGGTACAAGAAACACTAATTTTATGAAGTGTGTGTGTGTGGACTAGACTTTAATAGGAGCTGATGTGGCCTACACAAGTTCAAAATGTAGTGTTTGGTGAACTTTTTATGTGGTTTCTTTGTTTGAAACAAACTCAAAGTATGAGAACAAAGAATTGAAACTGATAGTATCACCAACTTTTTGGAGCTATTACAATGCAGGCAGGTAACCTACAATGCAAAAGATGAGGCTCCAAAAAAATTGGGTAATACTAATCTGGCTGCGCCGGCAGGGCACAAGCCAGAAAAAAAGGCTCCTCTATCTACTCCTATATAGTGTTTGCAACCAACCAATGTTGATGGATACGGATGGATGCACACTAATAGGAGAAGAAAAAATGAGCTGCACTCAGAGACAAATATGTGTGAGGCAGTGACGCACGTTGAGCGTCCTACAACCAGACGTAGCTGCAGGACACTCTACTCAGCGTGAGCTGCACTCACACACAGTCAGAGACCTCTCAGACAGCCGTCAACAGTGCAGCTAAGTGGGCACTGGCACTGACAGGCTGCAGAAAGGCTCCGCTGTGTACTCCTATATAGTGTTTGCAACCACCGTAGATGGAGACGGATGGATGCACACTAATAGAAGAAAAAATGAGCTGCACTCAAATAAAAATATGTGTGAGGCAGTGACGCACGCTGAGCGTCCTACAGCCAGACGTAGCTGCAGGACACACTACTCAGCGTGAGCTGCACTCACACACAGTCAGAGACCTCTCAGACAGCCGTGAACAGTGCAGCAAAGTGGACACTAGCACTGAAAGGCTGCAGAAAGGCTCCGCTGTCTACTACTAGTGTTTGCAACCAACGTATATGGATACGGATGGAAGCACACTAGATTGAAATTATTTAAAAAATGCAGCTCAAAAAATAAAAGATGTATGAGGCAGCAGTGATCACACTGGGTGGCCTACAGCCTGACGTGGCTGCAGGACCCACTCCACAGCGTGAGCTGCACTCACACAGCCCTTGCAGACAGCTGTGAAAACAGCGCTGCTAGGGAAAAGCAAGCTACAGTGGTGGTTTATGTAGCCTGGATAAAGCACAATATTGTTTTTAGAATCGCTATTTCTAACTGTCCCTCACAGTCTTCTACAGCAGCCTGTCCCTAACTGAATTCACAGCAGAGTGACCAGAAATGGCGGCTGCGGTGGCTTTTATAGTGCATCATGACATCATTTCGGCAGCCAATCACAGCCATGCCAATAGTTAACATGCCTACATGCCTAACAGGATGTGCCCACACTTCGGAGGATTCCCATTGGCTTAATCAAAGCAAGCAGGCTCATAGCATGATGGGAACTTCCTATTCCGATTCCGATCCCGGAATCCGATATGAAAAAAGTATCGGAATTAAGTATCGGAATTCCGATACCGCTGATATCGGCCGATACCCGATACTTGCGGTATCGGAATGCTCAACACTACCTAGAATATAAGACATATTTTCAGTTGTTTCACACTTTTTTGTTAATTATATAATTCCACATATGTTAATTCATAGTTTTGATGCCTTCAGAGTGAGTCTACAATTGTTATAGTCATGAAAATAAAGAAAACTCTTTGAATGAAAGGGTGTGTCCAAACTTTTGGTCTGTACTGTGTATATATATATATATATATATATATTCATTCCAAAAAAAGGCAGCACTCCATAGTAACGTTTTTCAAAGTGGTAGTGAGTTTTATTCAGCCCACATATCAAGGCAAATAAAAAGTGTCTTTTTATAGACCATATAACAATCTCTCAATTGTCAATCATTTTACAATACAAGAAATTACAATTCAGTGGATACAATTTCTTTCATTATAGTCAATAGGCTCTATATGTGCAAACAGTGCAAAAAGTGCTTTGTGCTCAATACAATCTTTATACTTTGCATTAAACTTCCTCTTATTAGTGTTTTTGTGATCGCACATTTAGTCATACAGTATTACAGTGTCTCATAATCCCTTTGGCTTACATACCACCACATGGAGGACGCCATGAACATTGAAAACACTATATCTGGCGTTCCTGTAGCTCAACTGAGCATATGCTATGAGTCATCAGCTCTGTCATGTGCAGCCAGCCAATAGAAAAGCATGTGTGGCATTTCCTTTCTCTGCATCACCTCAAAGATGCCATATTGTGTGTGGCAGAAGGTCATGTAAGGCCTGTTTCACACTTCAGTTTTTTGTGTCAGTTAAAATCCGCCAAAAAGGCGGAAAAGCGGATCCGTTCCTAACTGATGTGAACGGATGCCACTGGATCCGTTTTTTTGACAGATCCGCCAAATAAAGAAGAGAGAGAGAATTTTTTTTTTTTCGTTTCTGGCCGCCAGAAATGATTTCAGGGTTAAATTTCCTCCTGACTTCATTCCTCCGGGCATGCGCTGTATAAAAATGCAGTCCTTCACTACAAAAAACGTTACATGGTCCGTCCAGGCATCTCGGCGGACAAAAAAAAAATTGTCGGATCCGCAAAAAAACGGATCCAACGGATGGCCATCCGTCAAGATCCGCCAGTAATGCAAGTCAATGGGGAAAAAAACGGATCCGCAAAAAAAATGGTAGATCCGTTTTTTTGCAAAAACGGAGGATTTTTACTGATGGTCAAAAACGGAAGTGTGAAACAGGCCTAAAACTATTAAGCCTTTATCCACATCCATATTAGGTTTTTAACCAGCGTTTTTACATAAACCATATAAGGCCACTAATATATTAATCTTATGACACCATCAGTCACAATATTGCTGCGACTCTTATAAAAACGCTATTATTTATATATAGGAAAAACGCTGTTATTTATATATAGGGAAATCCATTAAGGCTGCAAATTTTCTTTACCTTGATTTATAGGGATTTAATATTATATATTGTTAGTTGCCCTGGAGCCCCGGACAACACCCTTATCAGGTTGCTTCCGGTTTATCCAAATAGCCACTCACGTGCGCCATATGACCTTCATCAGGCCACCTGATTCACCCCAGTGGCTAAAGGGCAATATATATCAGTTATCCCTGCAGCCATAACAATCCACTAATCATCAAATTAATGTAAAATTGGCTGGCCACATGACTGAACCCATATAGAAAATATTCACAAAAACTTTTTAGTCAAAAAAATTACTTTACACAAATTGCTTTCCATACAGAAAAAATTATTTAACAAAAGTCTATTCGTCCTCCATGTTCTTAATATCTTCACCCGGGTAATTTTAACACTCTTATGAATAGTGATACATCTAAAAAAGAATAAAAAAGAATTAAAATCTGGGATAATCATTCCCAATATATCCATTGGTCGACAATACAACACATATAGAGGAACAGTTTTATATAACAGTATGTATTTTAAATTCAGCATTTAACCCTTTCGGTCTTAATGTATTCAGCTCATAGATCCACTTCAATTCCTTTTTCTTAAGTATGAGTTCTCTATCCTCACCCCTTCTCTGTACAGGGACCACATCAATTATTCTAAATCTCAAGTCCCTCTCGATATGATTACACTCAACAAAATGTTTCGGGACCGGCAAATCAAGTTTCTTCTTTCTAATAGTATACCGATGTTGGTTTATTCTGGTCTTAAAATCCCACGTGGTTTCCCCAACATACCACGACTTACAGGGGCATTCCAAGAGATATATCACATGATCAGAATTGCATGTTAGAAATTCATTTATCTTGTATATTTTAGAGGTCTCATGGTGTTGAAAAGTTGATCCCTTTAACATAAGTGAACAATTCACACATGACAAACATGGATAACAACCTGTTCTCTTGTTACCCGTTAGTGTAACTTGTAAATTCCTTTTTAAAGATCCAATGTCATATCTAACTAAAAAATCTCCAATATTCTTATTCCTTTTATATGCAAACAATGGTGGTACCGTTAGTTCCTCAACATGTGGTAAACATTTACCCAGCATACCCCAATTTTTTTTATAATAGTGGATATATCTTTACTTTCCTCATTATATGTAGTTATGTTTGGGATTCTTTTTAAAAATCCTCTTTTCTTATTATCTGATTTACCACCAGTAAGAAAAGAGGTTTTATCATAGATTGACAGTGGCTTTTAACATGTTAACAGCCGTGGTGAATTGCGATTCCACACATAGCTGTTAGGGGCACATGTCAGCTAATGAAATCAGCTGACGTGTGCTGGAAAGTTGCCGGCTTATTGACGGTTGGAAAGGAATTATTTTAAAATATAATATTCTATTAATATTTATTAAAACTATTAAATATGTATGAAACAATATATGTAATATAGGTCCGTAAAATAATCTGAATAAAATATATACACTGTAGAGTAAAAATGTAAGTAAAAAATATGTATACATTAGCCCCTTACTGACTTCGAACGTCCTAATACGCCAATGTCAGTATCCCCTACTTTGATGTGGGCTCCAGCGGTGAGCTCACCTCAAAGCCGTGACATGTCAGCTGTTTTGAACAGTTGACATGTGCCTGCAATAGCCGTGGGAAGAATCACAATCCGCCCAGCGCTATTAACTAGGTAAATACCGCTGTCAAACTCTGACGGCGGCATTTAACAAGCGCATCCGGACGGAAATACGCACACCGGTGACCTGCATCACTTGATCGCGGGTCACCGGTGTGTCAGCATGACAACCTATGGTTACTGGTGCTGGATTGCTATGAGCACCACCCGGTGTCTGTAATTTTGCTACATAGAGGCGATCTGAGCATCGCTCTATGTAGCAGAGCCGATTGGACTATTGCTGCTTCTAGCCTCCATTGGAGGCTATTGAAACATTCCAAAAGTTAAAGAAAAATAGTTTTAAAAATTAAAAAATAAAAAAATATAAAAGTTCAAATCACCCCGCATTCGCTTCATTCAAAATAAAATGATAAAAAATGAAACCAACACATATTTGGTATCGCCGCGTTCAGAATCACCCAATCTATCAATAAAAAAAGATAAACCTGATCACTACACGGCATAGCGGGAAAAAAATCAAAATGCCAGAATTATGTTTTTTTTGTCGCTGCGACATTGCATTAAAAATGCAATAACGGGCAATCAAAAGAACGTATCTGCACAAAGTGGCATCATTAAAAACATCAGCTCGGCACACAAAAAATAATCCCTCACCCAACCCAAGATGACGAAAAATGGAGACGCTATGAATCTCTGAAAATGGCGCAATTTTTTAGCAAACTTTGGAATTTTTTTCACCACTTAGATAAAAAAGAACATAGAAATGTTTTGTGTCTATGAACTCATGATGACCTGGGAAATCATAATGGCAGGTCAGTTTTAGCATTTAGTGAACCTAGCAAAATATCCAAACAAAAAGCAAGTGTGTGGTGGCAGTTTTTTTGCAATTTCATCGCACTTGGAATTTTTTTCCTGTTTTCTAGTAGATGACATGGTAAAACCAATGGTGTCGTTCAAAAGTACAACTCGTTCCGCAAAAAGTAAGTCCTCACATGGCCAAATTGACGGAAAAATAAAAAAGTTATGGCTCTAAGAAGAAGGGGAGTGAAAAATGAAAGCACAAAACCAAAAAAAAGCTCCAGTCATGAAGGGGTTAATATTAGACATCGCTCCATTACAAATCCAGGGGCATGATGTCAGCTCACATTACAAAGCTGAAATCATCCCGAAAATATTACTCCACTTGACAACGCACCAGAGCAAGCAGGAAGAGCTGTCTGTTTTCCCTTGGCTAGTTGTTAAAACTAAGGGGACCCCACACAGTTTTTTCCCCATTATTTTCCATTATTTATTTAATTATTTATTAGTAATAAATAAATGAAAAAAAAAACAGTGTGGATTCCCCCCTATTTTTAATAACCAGTTAAGGGAAAATAGACAGCTGAGAGCTGCAAGTTGTTTGCTTTCCCTTGACTTATTATTAAAAATAAGGGGGACCCAATACTCTTTTTATAAATTTGTTTTAATAACCAGCAAAGGGAAAGCAGACAGTTGAGGGCTGCAGCCCCAGCTGTCTGCTTACCCTTGGCTGGTTATCAAAAGTATTTTTTGTATGTTTTTTTAAATGTATTTATTTTTTAGAATAAATTGGTAAAAAAGAGAGTGTTTTATTTACTCAAATAAAGTATATTTTCATATGTGTGTATTTTTTTAACAATTCACTTGCTGGGTTAGTAATTGGGGTGTCTGATAGATACTGTTCTATTACTATCCTAAGGGCTTCATACTAGCTGTCAATTCACAGCTGACTTCAACCCTAAAATATTACCCATATGCCACCTCATCAGGGTAAGTGGGAAGAGCAAGAGAAAGCTCCAGAATTGACACATCTAATGAATGCCTTTTTTGGAGTTGCTGAGGGCTGCTTTTTTAGGTAAGGAAGGGTTAAATAGCCATGGGCCTTGGCTGGTTATGGAAAATAGGAGAGACCACACATGTTTTTTAATCTTTTTTTGTTTATAATTTTAAAAAATTCCATAGGTTGCCCCCTATTTTTGATAACCAGCCAAGGTAAAGCAGACAGCTGAATTCTGCAGCCCCAACTATCTGCTTTACCTTAGCTGGCTTTTAAAAATAGAAGATATCGCATGTGCTTTTTATTTATTATTTTTTATAAATAGCTAATAATTAAAAAGAAGTGTATACCTGAATTTCAATGCTATAAAATGGCTGTAAAATGGTGGTAGTAAGGGGTAGTGGGCTGCAAAAGGAAGAAAAATGGGGGTAAAAGCAGGATAATTGCCCTGCAAGCAAATGAGGATAGGCAAATCACTTTAAATAGCAGAGACTAAAAAAATAAGCAAAAATTAAAAAATAGAACCCTGAGGCAGAGGACCAAGTGACGGAGGTTTACATGGTGGCATAAGTGGAAGAGGGTGAAAACTTTTCTTTTTAGGCAAATGATTTAAAATAGAAACAATAATGATAGAACAGAATTCATAATCAAAAGATTACATTTAAGGCCCAATGCCATATATGAAAAGAGCCAACATGAGTGTGCTATGCATACAGAGAAATTCATACATAAGGAAACAAGGAGTAACTAGTCCCTTCACAAAACATAGTAATATTTATTAAAGATATGTATTAAAATTGGCATACAACAAATTATATGTACATACAGACAAAATCAAAGGCAAGATACAGGTGCAAAAATATGGATTGAGATGAGTTAATCATATAATGAAGTTCTATGCAGTGCAAATGCTGAACTGAGAGAGAAATCTGTATACATACCTCATGTATTTAAATGAAATATATAAAGAAAAAAGAGCGAACAAAGAGTCCAATACAGAAAATTACAAAAATGCAAAAATGATTTTATTGAAATAAATCTAAGGTACAGGAAACAGTGAGATAAGAGTCAATAATGACCATAAGAAACACAGGGGCAAAAAATGGGGCACACCAAGGGTGTATGAACACAGGGATAAATATAATTTCAACAATACACAGTACAAAATTTAAGAATCCTACATTATCCCATAATATTACAAGCGACCAGTCATGGTATACAATTGAGGCATCTAAATATCGCTATCCCCAGTGGTGGAACCTGCCTCCGCACACAATATATGCTGAGTATGTTGAAAACACAAGATAGATTTGCTACATAGTGTTACCTTTCTGACTGGTCGGTAGTGAAAGTCCTGCCCGGGTGTCACTAAAATCTATAGTGAGATTCAAATTCTCACCAATCCTATAGACACCCTCCACCTTGTCATTCACCAACCAATTTCAGCCTGTTACATTGAGGTGTAATCTCTACTTGGCCAGAAACAAAAGTTCTGCGTCCTCAAATCTATAGTGAGATTCAAATTCTCACCAATCCTATAGACACCCTACACCTTATCATACACCATCCAATTTCAGTCTGTTACATTGAGGTGTAATCTCTACTGGGCCAGAGACAATAGTTCAGCGTCCTCAAATTTCTAGTGAGATTCAAATTCTCACCAATAGTAGATACACCTTCTAACTTGTTTTACAGTACCATATAGCTGGTGGTATTTTGGGTACATTTTCACAAAAATGAGCAAGTATGGTGGAAGATGCCATGAAAGAGGGCGGGGGTTGCCAGCTCGTCCCGATGGTGGTGGTGGTGGTGGTGGTGTTGCATCTGTTGGTAGTGGCAAAAGCACAATAGCACCTAAGGCAGGAAGTGTTGAGCCTGCGTCATCGTCTGGCTCCACAAGGCCTCAAAGGCTCTCTTTTCTGTGAGTTGGTAAATCACTTTTAAAGCTGGAGCTTCAGGAACAAGTTTTGGCTTACATTTCTGACACAGCCTCCAGCTCTCTCGCCTCCTCTTCTGAAGTTTCAAAAAATAAAAGCACTGAGTCGTCATTGGAGGCTCCTGGTCAGGAACAACACCTTTCCTTGTGTCCTTCACCCCTACCAAATGTGAAGGATGTAGCAGGCCACACTACCGATTACTCCATGGAGCTCTTTTCACATACCATGCCTGGGTTAGCATGTCAAATCGTGAATTCCCCAGTCCAAGATGCATCTGACATGAAGTGCACTGATGCACAGCCACTGCTAGATTTTTCTGCTGGTACATTCACTCAGAGCACTACATTGTCCTCGCAGTGTACTGAGGCAGAATCAGACCCTGATGAAACTAAGGTGCCCCTTCCCGCATACTATACTACCTTACACGATGACACAAATAATTGATATTTTCTGATAAGTGGGCCCCAGGGCAGAGTAATCTTTATTGGACAAGTAATAAGAATAACATTTTTGTCAGTGAAACACACTTTACCCCACTTCACAATTAATTCCAGGACTTGTACATCACATAGTGTTACGGGAGCATAAGGTGCATGTGGTTCGTGGTCCCACTGTGCCATTGACATAGGAGAGCCTGTAGGGGCGTGGCTAAGCAAACACTCATTTCTTCGCAAGAGCCTCTGATGGTGAGATTAGAGTTGGTTCATCAGGTGCTACTACAGTAGAGACCTCGGACGCATGACAGCTGATCCCTAAACGGACAGGACACTGTAACTGCAGGTGCAGGCAGGTAATGTAGGTATACTGTCTGGTATAGCTGATTCACAGACAGGCGGGTACTGGAAGCCACAGCTGGCATACAGACAGGTGCTGGCGGGTACAGGTGATGTATAAGCAGGCTGGTACAGGCAGACAACTGGTATACAGGCAGGTTCGGGCAGATGGGCATGGCTGACATTGTCACAGATGTGTCAGAGGCTGCAGACCGTTACACTGCATCTGTCTGCAGAAGGTCTTGGTTGTTTGCTATGCAAACTAGTGGCCACCCCCCTAGTGCTAGTGACCACACCTTTACCTGGGTGTTTATAACTCCCTACTTCCTGTTGGGAGCTTCAGGTGTTATTTCCTCTTTGCACTTTTCTGTTGAGACTTGGAGCTGTAGCAATCTGCTAGCATCCTCTTGGAGTTTGGAGGGCATTGGCATGTCACTCTGAGTCTACTCAAGCTAAGTATAAATAAATTTTTGGCACTCAACTTTAAATGGTAGAGAGTTTTTATTCGCAGTCACACTAGACGTTTCGGTCAAAACACATTGACCTTCCTCAATACAGTGACTGCTCTTGTGACGTAGGAGTAAGTGACCTCAACATGTCAGGAATAATTGATGACCCACGATTGGCGTGATGAAGTTGTGTGAGGTTCTATTTGAGTCCTAAATAGACCTGTGGTGAAAATATGCCAAAGTTCAGGTTTCAAATCTCATATGGCATACGTCGCTGACATCAGTTGGTCAAACGTCTATGTAGAGTAGACAAATTAAGTAAAGTCCATATTGCCTCTTGTCTTTTATCACCATATGACGGTTAGCTCCTCAATGTGGACCGGACCCAGAGACATGTACACCAATGTTTTCGGTGGTTGATAGTGGTGTTTCCTGCTACAGTGGAATGCGGCGTCCACCGCTAGTTCATGAGCAACGGTGGACGCCGCGTTCCACCGTCATATGGTGATAAAAGACAAGAGGCAATACGGACTTTACTTAATTTGTCTACTCTAAATAGACGTTTGACCAACTGATGTCAGCGACGTATGCCATATGAGATTTGAAACCTGAACTTTGGCATATTTTCACCACAGGTCTATTTAGGACTCAAATAGAACCTCACACAACTTTATCACGCCAATCGTGGGTCATCAATTATTCCTCACATGTTGAGGTCACTTACTCCTATGTCACAAGAGCAGTCGGTGTATTGAGGAAGGTCAATGTGTTTTGACCGAAACGTCTAGTGTGACTGCGAATAAAAACTCTCTACCATTCAAAGTTGAGTGCCAAAAATTTATTTATACATTACTGTGGTGTGGGAACCTTTTTTGTGCACCACTTCAGCTGTACCACGGTTATACATTTATAGCTACTCAAGCTAAGTGTCCCCCTTGTTGCTTTTATCCGTGCTGTCTTTCGTGCTAGTGGGATTGACTTTCACTTATCCTGTCCTTCCCAATGCAGGGCTTATTGCCAGGGTCACGCAGGTTTTAGGTAACCGGTTCGGCAATAGGTGTGGAACCTATATAGAGATGGTAGGACAGACAGGGTTAGATCACTTTAGGGGTCTCCACTTCCCCCTTCTCTATTGTTTTGTTCCCCTTCCCTTATTCCTTTGTGTTGCACTTAGTCTGTCCTACAATCTGTGTGACATTAACACCTGCCACTCCCGTTTGTAAAAAGAAAAAAAAAACACAAAAAAAAAACTGACACAAGCATTTTTTTTGGTGTGTTTTTTCGGTGTGGGCTTTTTCTTTTTTTCTCTTTTGTTGGGTTCATGGATACCGTTGCGGTGCTAGCAGAGCAGCCACAGAGGTTGCCACTGGAGGTGACTGACCTTCGTTCTGAGGTTCAGCAGCAATAGTAGTGGCTGCAAGCTCCTATTGTGGGGTACTTTGCAGGTAGATAAGTCCAGCTTGAACCCAAAATTGCTCTACCGGATAGGTTTGCTGGGGGTAGAGACAAGTTTTTTGTGTTTAAAGAGGTGTGCAATTTGTGTTTTAAACTGCTGGAGATGAGGAGCAATGAGTAGGAATTGTTATTTCACTGTTGCAGGGGGAACCTCAGTCCTGGGTGTTTTCTCTTCCAAAGGATTCTATGTGTCTACAGTTTGTGGAAGAGAATTTCAGGGCCCTAGCCCTTATCTATAATGATCCTGACCATGTTTCCTTGGCTGAATCCAGGCTGTGTCGCATTCAGCAAGGAAATCATCCAGTAGAGACTTAGGGTATGTTTCCACCGTCAGTAATTGGCAGCGCTTTGGACGCAGCACATGTCCGCTCCGTCCAAAGCACTGTTGGCTTTTGAACACTGGTGATTCCGCATATGTTCATTGAACCATGTGGAATCACCATGTCCTTTACATTTATCTGTGCAAGATAAATAGACATGCTGAGGTCTGGAAAGACGCATTGCATGTCCGGTTACACTGGGAGGCCGGAGGCATCCCTGCACGCATAATATACATGGGATTTCATGAAATCCCCCCCACTATGCTGTAACTATATACACTGTAATAAGTCCTTAGAAGGACTGTTGGTTTTGCTGGATTTGTATAATCAATAATGGTATACCCACACTAACTTATACACTACCAATTCTGTCCCTATCTCTCCAACAACACTCCCTACACTGCCTAAGTCTGGGGCGAGCAGGGCGGCTCCAGGTCTGTTATAGACCTGATGAAGCTGTGCGGCCAGCCATTCACTGTAATGCCACAACCAACATGGCTGCAGCATTACAGTGCATGGCAGACATTCCCTGCATGTTGATTGGTGCTCTAAAGAGCACCCAACATGCAGGGCGGGGACCCAAGCTTCCGCCGAGCAACCCCGGAAATGCTCTCTGCTTGCCGAGCATCGCGAGCACAGCGATGCTCAAGTGAGCACCGAGCATTACCAAGCATACTCGCTCATCACTATTCTTAAGTACAATTTGTTTGTATATAACCCTAAAAAACTTGTTCATAAGTTTATTGGTATTGCATTGCTTATCCATAGAGTATTACACCTTTTTTGGTGCATTTTGTTGCTATATAACCATTCAAAAACTTGGTCCAAAATGTATCAGTGTTATATTGATCATCCACACAATATAACATGTTCTTGGTTACATTTCTTTGCTATTTAACTCTCAAAAAACTTGTTAAAAAAAAATCGGTATTATATTGCTCATCAACACAGTATAGCATGTTCTTGGGTACATTTCGTTACTGCATAAGCCTCAAAAAACTTATTTATAGGTAATTTATTGCGCATCCTTAGGGCATTATGTCTTCTTTGCTATATAAGCCTCAAAATACATTTTTAAAAATGTATCTGTATTATATTGTTCTTCGATATTGTATTACATCTTAGAAACATTTTGCTGCAATATACGCCTCAAAAAATTTGTTCAAAAATTTATTGCTATTATATTACTTATCCATACAGTATTTCCCATTTTGGGTACATTTTGGTGGTATATAGTACCCCAAAAAAGTTCAAAAATGTTTTCTTGATTCAATTAGTCACCTACACAGTTTAACGTGCTTTGTGTAAAATTTGTCAGATTCAGAGTTTAAGTCCAGTAGATGCCACAGCATAAAACAACAATGGGATGGAAAAGGGAGAGGATTGCCCTAACAGTAGGGGGCTAGGGATGGGTCACCTCCTGACTCCAATAATTGTCACCTCAATATACCCTGTCTAATGGACTGGCCGGCAAGGGTGCTATCATCACCACTGCAGATGGTAAAACACAGGGGAAGTGACAAACACGGGACAGATAAAGATAAAGGAACAAAATACTCGGCTTCAGACACTACAGCATCAAAGAATACAGCACCAGGATTCTGAAATCCAACAGCAGCACAAATACCACTGATTCAAGTGAGCGCCTCACCCCAGACTGGTCTTCATATAATAATTCTATTACCACCAGTCAGCTGATGAGTCATGTAACTAATTAAAGGATGGTGGTGAGTGGTCACTACCCAACAAGCAAAAAGCAGCTGCCAGCAAGGATGCTGATATTAACCCTTGCTGGACCAAAAGGAAAAAGCAACATTTAAATGATAACTGAACCAGAGCTGCCACAAATCCAATAATGAAACGTGACAAAATTACAATGGATTAAACTTTTTTACAAACTGCTTTTCCTGGTACAGTAAAAATATATAAATTTTTTTAAAATTGCTTATTATCATATATACAGTTCCTTGCGAAAGTATTCAGCCCCCTTGAACTTTTCAACCTTTTCCCACATACCATGCTTCAAACATAAAGATACAATGGATGTCTGACATTTGTGCGGTTCTCCAAGACTTTGAAGACTTCATAAAGATGGTGAGTGGCAAAGACACTAAATCAGCTAAATAATCCCGCTTTTGTGAATACTTAAACAGTCGCCGATGAAAATTAAATATGAAGCTTTGCATACGGAGTAGGTGGAAGTGAAGGAAGATGTGAGACAGAGGGATACTACCCAGCCTCATCTAATCTCATCTGCTCAGTGCAGATTGGGTAACAATGAGGAGTGGAGGCTGAAGAAGAGAGAGGGAACAGGAGCTAGCTGGGCTCATATGGTTGCGATAAGGAGGGGAGTGAGGAGGAAGAGAGGGAGGATGAGGAGATAGAAAGAAGTCATCATGGTCACAGATGTTTTGGCTGTAGAGACCTTGGCACATATGGCAAACTTTATGTACCGCTGCCTTTTACATAACCCTTGTGTTACATTCATCTTGGCCAAAAAAGAGTTCACCCTGACCCACACTTTTCTATGGATGGCCCTACTTATATATATTTCCTTCATGAGTGTAGGAATAATAACATAACTACACTTTGTTCACAATAGTTAATTGAGGCAGTACAGGTGGTGTTTTTAAGAGTGTATGGATGATCCTGCTTGTAATGTTTGGCAGGATTTGCACTTAGGACATAGCCTTTGTGAGTCTAGGAGTACCAATTCATGACAATTTTAACAAAATGTGTATGAGGCCCTCGTTTATGTCTAATACAGAGTGTATGAGTTCCTCTGAGTCCCTAATTTTTGCCAGTTCTTGCTTCCTTCATAAATTAAACGGACAATTCCGATTTTTTTTAATAAAAAAACAATTTTGGTTTACTTAACTTATAATTTTGTTAAAATCCTTTTTAAATTATAGGCAAGTCAATATACAGGAAAAAAATGATTCTTAACATTTCTTTTTCCTGTAAAATGCAATTTCTTGTCGGTTTGGAAAGTTTCATTGTCAGTCCTTAAAGTGGAGTACAAGTGTGACACCATTGTTTTCAGCAGCGATCTGGGAGTCAGAGACGGCTCCAGGGCTCTTCCCCATGCTGCTCTCCTTCCATTTAGCACTTTTCCCATCCATATCAACATTTTCCCTGCCCCAAGACCTTTTTGTAGCATTTGCCAGGAAAAAAATGAATTTCCCATTGACTCCAAATGAGTATTTGAGTATTAGGAATTGTTTGGTTTGAGCACCTGAGCATTTTAGTACTTGCTCATCTCTAGAAAGGACATGTCACACTGATTTGCGAATTCAGCCTTGGAATGACATATTTTGGGAGGAAAGGTGTTTTGTTCTTTTTGTCTCATTTTTACTTAATTGTATATTCTGTTCCAGATTGGCCAAAAAATTATTTATATTGATGATGATGATGATTGATGAATGACAAGTATAAATTAATTCCTGAAAATATATAAATATTTAAAATATGACAAAGCATCTCCACCCACTGAGAAATACTGGTACACATATTATCACTTATAGCTAAGTGACAGGACTTTCACCAATGATACTTCAATGCTAACCATTTATTTTCATTTTCATAGTTATTATCTGGTAAACACAATTTTATACTATATCCACAAATGTACAAGTTGTAATAATGCACCATAGTTTAGTGCCATGTCTGCAGTTTATTTGAAAGAACTTGTAGGTGAAAAAAAATAGTCTACAAAGACCTTATTCAGCCAATCTTATGTCGATTTGGATAATCTTGACTCCCTTAAGCTGTCATATTATATTTTGCAATTAAATCTGAGGACATTTGCATTTTAGATATATTGCTATTCCTTTACTACTACTGATTTGTTGAGGTTTAGAAGACTCATTTCCATATTGCTCACATTGGCAGAAATAAAATCAAATAATTCAGCCGAAGCTGAACAAAAGAGCACACACAAAAAAGGGTATTTAGGAATAAAACAGGGTACATATTTTCTTCTAACAGCTGTTTTAGTGAGATAATAACCATATTGACATTTAATAAAGTGTGTCATTAACTGGTTTACTGGTACATTTTGAAAAGTGCATTATGATTTATTGCATTCTGTAAATATAAATACGTTTGCAGAGTTATTTTATAGACTGGTAGAGTCAAATCAGAACAGGTCAAACAAGTGGCTGAAAATGGAGGTCCAGAATTGACATTTTGGTTATTGAGACCAAGCGTGGCTATTATGTTTAATATGCCAGCGTTAACCCATTGCTTTCTAGGATGTTACGCAACCAGTTAGCAGGTTTTATTAAGCTAATATTCTGACTGATCATTTTCACACGTAAAATGTAATCATAGGCTGTAAATAGTGATGAACGAGTATACTCGTTGCTTGGGTTTTTCCCCTAACAAACCAGCATTCCTCACATGTATTCAGCCTGTCTGCAAGTCGCAAATCATGCAGATGAGATGACAAAAACTAAATCTCCGAGCACGCTAAAATACTCAGAGATCACCCGAGCATGCTCGGGAAAACTCGGGAGAACCCGAGCAACGAGTATACTCGCTCATCACTAGCTGTAAACTTTTCTCTGTAAAGTTCAAAGAGCAGGGACATACAAAGCAATCCTGCTTGTGAAGTCTCATGACTGCTAATCAAGTAAACAATTGTTCAATTTAGTTACGGATAAGCATTGATAAATCAGAATTACAAAGTTGGAAGCATGAATTTATTTAAAATTGACAGCATCCATCTACACATTGCCCAAATAACATCCACTTTTCTAAGAACTTACCGTATATACTCGAATATAAGCTGAGATTTTCAGCCCATTTTTTGGGGCTGAAAGTCCCCCTCTCAGCTTATATTCGAGTCATATACACCAGGGGGTCGGAGGGGGAGGGGGGGCGGAGGTGTCATGTCATACTTACCGATCCTGGCACGGTCTCTGCAGCCCCCAGCTTCTCCGCGATCTCCCTTCCTTCCTTCAGCGGTCACATGGTACCGCTCATTGCACTCATGAATATGCGCATATTCATGAGGTGTAATGAGCGGTACCGCATGACCGCTGAAGGCAGGAAGGGAGATCGCGTACAAGCTGGGGGCTGCAGAGACCGTGCCAGGACCGGTAAGCATAGCGATACTCACCTGTCCGGGTCCATCGCTGCTTGCAGCTGTCTGGCACCTCATCTGTCAGTGACGTTCAGACAGCAGAGGGCGCGGTGATGTGTTGGTGCACGTTGCTCCCCCTGCAGTCTGAACGTCACTGACAGATGACGTACCAGACAGCAGCAAGCAGCGGCACCTGGCCCCAGTGACGGAGAGGTGAGTATGTCATTTTTTTTTTTTAAATGCAGCAGCGGCAGCACATGGGGGCATAATGTATGGAGCATCTTATGGGGGCAGCACATGGGGGCATAATCTATGGAGCATCTTATGGGGGCATAATGTATGGAGCATCTTATGGGGCCATCATGAACTGTATGGAGCATTATTTGGGGCTCCTGATTCAATATGGATATTCAAAAACATTTAACCTACTGATGTCTCAATTAATTTTACTTTTATTGGTATCTATTTTTATTTTTTAAATTTACAAGTAGCTGCTGCATTTTCCACCCTAGGCTTATACTCGAGTCAATAAGTTTTCCCAGTTTTTTGTGGCAAAATTAGGAGGGCCGGCTTATACTCAGGTCGGCTTATACTCGAATATATACTGTAATTTTGTTTAGGGCTCATGAACACGACCACATTTTCGGTCTGAGTGCTGTGCTTTAATAAAACAAATCACACTCAGACTATTGCAATCAATGGAGCAGTGAAAATTAATGATTTTGCACTGACCGAATCTCGGTATAAAAAAGAATCAGAACATGCATTAGTTTCTTCCGTAAATTGGATGAGACTCTCCTAGTATAGACTATTAATGCAGTAAAAAAATCATGAGCCACAGAATAGCATCTGATTTTTACAGCTCTGTAACATAGGAAACTGTAAAAGGTCTTCTAAATGAGTATTAAATGCTGCTGTAAGAAAACGGATTGTATACTGAATACGACCTGTATTTGTGATCCTATTCCCATATAATTCATCCCATCCCTCTTCCCGGCGATCACAAGTCATTTAACTGAAATGTTCAAGCTTTGTCTTTTCTTCTAGAATCTTTCCCTTTTCATTTTAATCAATTCTTTCATAACTCCTTTCAGTTAGCAAAACGCAAATAGACCCATCCATTGCTGCTAGAGGCCCACCTTTATCCTCTGGCATTTGACAAAATAGATGAACAAATCTATTCAGCAAGTGTCACTGAATTCTTTTATGAAGAACTGCTTTGTCCTAACAGTAAAGTCCTAAGTCTTTTTCTATATTCTTTTTACACTGCCCCTATTGGACAAAATCTTAGCAAATTTTGATTTTTGTACAATCTTTAGGCAACGTTCACACGTAGTGGAACTCTCGCAGAAATTACCGTGAGAATTCCGGATTCCATTCCGGGGGAAAATCGCATTTTAAATTCCCGCGATTTTCCCGCGGAAAAACTAGCATTTTGCAAGTGTAATTAGCTTGCAGAATGCTAGCATTTTCCAAGTGATCTGGAGCATCGCTTGGAGAACTGATTGACAGGTTGGTCACACTCGTCAAACATAGTGTTTGACGAGTGTGACCAACTTTTTACTACTGATGCTGCCTATGGAGCATCAGTAGTAAAAGATAGGATGTAAAAAATAATTAAAAAAATAAAAAATATTGTTATTCTTACCTTCTGGGGTCCCGCGCAGCCTTCCCGCCTCTCTCCATGCTCCCGGTCCCAGTAATCCTTTGCGAGAATGACCGTGATGGCATCCATTCTCGTGGGATCGCGACATCTCGAATGACCCCACGAGAACGGACGCCATCGCGGTCATTCTCGCAAAGGATTACTGGGACCAGGAGTGTGGAAAACGGCAGGAAGGCTGCGCGGGACGCTGGAAGGTAAGAATAACAATATTTTTTATTTTAAATTCTATTTTTTACAGGGATATGGTGCCCAGAGCCCGGAGGACAGTCTCCTCTCCTCCGGAGCGTGGGTACCATCCGCAAATGTTCTGCTTAATTTTCGCATGGTGTGCAGAGCCACATGTGGAAAGTAAGCAGAACAATGCTTTCCTATGGGTGCGGGATCGCCGCAATTCCGCTAAATTATTGAGCATGCTGCGTTTTTTACCGCGAAGCGATTCCGCCGTGGAAACAAACGCAGCATTAGTACAGCATTGCGGAATCCCATAGGAATGCATGGGATGCTCATTTTTAAGGTTTTGTGGCAAAATCGCACGTTTAAAACCGCCGCGAAAACGCAAAAAAACACTACGTGTGAACTCAGCCTTAGGCTGATGCTATCCAATTATATACTGTTTCCAATTATATCACCACTGCATTACTATAATATACTAGTGACTGTAGGTTGTAGAAAATACTAAAGTCTTCTCTGTCTATTTGAATATAGATCTTCAAGAACTGTACTTTAATATTTCCAGCATCTTCAAACCCATCACAACCTGATTTTCATTTCAGCATGTGGTACTACCATAACATCTAGTCAGCACACCTCCTATCTAAGGACATCATTCAACTTGGAACTGTCCTTTGCACTTTAAATTGAAACCCTTGAATGTTCATATAACATCCACCTCAAAAATATCTGCAGAATCTGCCATTTTCTTACTTTGAAAACTCTTCTTTGTTGCTCTAAGTTATCGCCATTGTGATAACTGTAGCTCATTGCTAATTGACTTTTCTCTTCTCCAAGCACTCCCATCTACAATATACCCTGAATGCAGCCATCAGGTTTCTATCCAACCAGTACACCAATGTCTCAACCCCATGTCTGTCACTATGTTGGGTGCCATTCACTTCAGAATACAAATGCAGTACTCTCACCCATAAAGCTCTCCATATTGCTGCACTCTTTCCTATATTTCCTCCCTCAGCAATAACTACCATCCTAGTCGGGGTACTACTTTCTGCAAACAGTGTAATATTAACAATCTGCATAATCTTAACCTCCTAGCTTTGTTTCTAAGACTTGACTCATGCTGCACTATTGCTCTACCCCAGCCAGTCACATCAATGCTTAACAAAGATTTAAGTATAGCTTAAAACATATTTTGTTTAGCAAAGGTGTCAGGGGACAGCCCAGGCATATCGCAGATATCCCACTGCTGCCACCAATTTTTCAGGAACCAGCGCCTCACTGCCTCCAATTGTCATGGCACAATTACATGATTGACTGATAATTAATAGATCAGGCCATAGCTACTTTTGCTGCTAGACAGGTTATTGTGCGTTTCCAAGTGAATTTATAGTATATACACATTCAATTCCAGTGCATGGAATATATACAGTTGTGGCCAAAAGTATTGACACCTCTGCAATTCTGTCAGATAATACTCAGTTTCTTCCTGAAAATGATTGCAAACACAAATTCTTTGGTATTATTATCTTCATTTAATTTGTCTTAAATGAAAAAACACAAAAGAGAATGAAGCAAAAAGCAAAACATTGATCATTTCACACAAAACTCCAAAAATGGGCCAGACAAAAGTATTGGCACCCTCAGCCTAATACTTAGTTGCACAACCTTTAGCCAAAATAACTGCGACCAACCGCTTCCGGTAACCATCAATGAGTTTCTTACAATGCTCTGCTGGAATTTTAGCCCATTCTTCTTTGGCAAACTGCTCCAGGTCCCTGATATTTGAAGGGTGCCTTCTCCAAACTGCCATTTTTAGATCTCTCCACAGGTGTTCTATGGGATTCAGGTCTGGACTCATTGCTGGCCACCTTAGAAGTCTCCAGTGCTTTCTCTCAAACCATTTTCTAGTGCTTTTTGAAGTGTGTTTTGGGTCATTGTCGTGCTGGAAGACCCATGACCTCTGAGGGAGACCCAGCTTTCTCACACTGGGCCCTACATTATGCTGCAAAATTTGTTGGTAGTCTTCTGACTTCATAATGCCATGCACACGGTCAAGCAGTCCAGTGCCAGAGGCAGCAAAGCAACCCCAAACTTCAGGGAACCTCCGCCATGTTTGACTGTAGGGACCATGTTCTTTTCTTTGAATGCCTCTTTTTTTCTCCTGTAAACTCTATGTTGATGCCTTTGCCCAAAAAGCTCTACTTTTGTCTCATCTGACCAGAGAACATTCTTCCAAAACGTTTTAGGCTTTTTCAGGTAAGTTTTGGCAAACTCCAGCCTGGCTTCTTTATGTCTCGGGGTAAGAAGTGGGGTCTTCCTGGGTCTCCTACCATACAGTCCCTTTTCATTCAGACGCCGACGGATAGTACGGGTTGACACTGTTGTACCCTCGGACTGCAGGGCAGCTTGAACTTGTTTGGATGTTAGTCGAGGTTCTTTATCCAACATCCGCACAATCTTGCGTTGAAATCTCTTGTCAATTTTTCTTTTCTGTCCACATCTAGGGAGGTTAGTCACAGTGCCATGAGCTTTAAACTTCTTGATGATACTGCGCACGGTAGACACAGGAACATTCAGGTCTTTGGAGATGGACTTGTAGCCTTGAGATTGCTCATGCTTCCTCACAATTTGGTTTCTCAAGTCCTCAGACAGTTCTTTGGTCTTCTTTCTTTTCTCCATGCTCAATGTGGTACACACAAGGACACAGGACAGAGGTTGAGTCAACTTTAATCCATGTCAACTGGCTGCAAGTGTGATTTAGTTATTGCCAACACCTGTTAGGTGCCACAGATAAGTTACAGGTGCTGTTAATTAGACAAATTAGAGAAGCATCACATGATTTTTCGAACAGTGCCAATACTTTTGTTCACCCTCTTTTTTATGTTTGGTGTGGAATTATATCCAATTTGGCTTTAGGACAATTCTTTTTGTGTTTTTTCATTTAAGACATATTAAATGACGATAATAATACCAAAGAATTTGTGTTTGCAATCATTTTCAGGAAGAAACTGAGTATTATCTGACAGAATTGCAGGGGTGTCAATACTTTTGGCCACAACTGTATATATAAACTTCCTTCTCACCCCCCAATGGGGGTGGTCTTTTTTTGTCCTTTCTCATTCTCGGGTCCCCTTCCAGAATCCTGGGAGTTTGAGGGTTCTGCTCAGAATCTTAGTTGTTCCCAGCATTGCGCTATTCTGGACAGAGAGTTTAGATGTTGCTCCTGGGATCTGTTGTAGCCATTCATCCAATTTGACAGTCACTGCTCCAACTTCTATCACCACTGGAATCACTGTTGCCTTCACCTTCCACATCTTCTCCAGTTCTCCTTTGAAGCCCTGGTATTTCTCCAGCTTCTCATATTCATTCTTTTTGATGTTGCTGTCAGTTGTCACTGCCACATCTACAGTATTACACTGTGTTAGCAAGGTTTTGTCCTTAGGACAATTTTGAGTGTTCCTAATAGATTTTTTCATGCTGATTTAAAAAATGACTTCAGATTTTTCCTATCACGTAAGGTTATTGAGAAATGATACAAAACATTATAATATTCTGTTATAATTCTAAAAACTCATGAACTTTTTCTGAAACAGTATATTATGAATTTTCCACTGAAATAATTGCTGATCTACATATATGCAAGCACTTATGCGAATTCTGCGCAAGTGCAGTGAATCATTTGGCTTACCGTGCACGGAGCATCCCACATCTCCTGGGCAGGGGAGGAATCAAAAGACAATACTGACATACTTAAAGCATGGCTGAATGGATCACGATCTTCAATGCTGTTCACTGTCCCAATGATATGGAGAGAGCAGAGAGATCATGTAACAGATTGCTACTTCTGCCTTACAAATGTAATAGGATATTACAGCAAAGAGCAAGAAATCAATAGAATATCATAATCTTCCTTCAGCCATAAGACCAGTGCCTCACGATGAAAGTCTTCATGTTACAAAGCCACCCAAAGTATGGACAATAGAGGACAACGAAAATGAACTAACAATGTCAGTGGAAACTGCTGCAGACCCAGACTTTGAGCTATCTACATCTAATCCACATCAGTTCAGTCAAGCTGATCTGAGTGACTTGGTCAGAGATTTGAAATTGTCAAAGAGGCAGGCAGAATTATTGGAATCAAGGCTACAAGAACGGAATCTCTTATTACCAGGAACAAGAGTTTCTGTTTTTCGCAGTTGTCAAGAAGACCTTAATCAATTTTTCAACCATGTCAACATTTTAACCTTTTGCAAAGATGTCTTGGGGTTGTTTGGTACTCTAGGATGCGAACATGACCCGAAGGAATGGCGACTGTTCATTGATTCGTCAGTTTTAAGTCTGAAGGCTGCTTTACTACACAACGGAAATATCTATCCTTCTATACCTATTGGACATGCCGTGCAAATGAAAGAAACGTATGAGAATATGGAGTTACTGTTGACCCACATTAATTGTATAAATTATAACTGGAACGTATGTGGTGATCTAAAAGTTGTTGCACTTCTTGGACTGCAGCTTGGATATGCCAAGTATTGTTGTTTTATTTGTGAGTGGGACAGTCGTGCACGAGAAATGCCCCATTTCAGAAAGGACTGGCCACTCTGTGAAAACCTAGTTGCTGGACATAAGAATGTTAAACATAAATAATCCTCTCGTTGATCCAGCAAAGATATTTATCCCTCCTTTGCATATTAAATTTGGGCTTATGAAGCATTTTGTCAAAGCAATGAACAAAGAATCAGAAGTCTTTTGTTACTTGCGCCAGAAATTTCCAAGAATAAGTGAAGCAAAGATTAAAGAAAGTATTTTTATTGGCCCACAGATCAGAGATATAATAACATGATGAATAACAGTAGCTTTGATGGTCTTTTGCAAGGTGCTGAACAAGTGGCATGGAGAGCCTTTAATGATGTGACCTTCAACTTCCTTGGCAACAGCAGGGCACCAAACTTTGAACAACTCGTGGACAACATGCTCACAGCATATCATTTGACAAAATGCAATATGTCAATAAAAATTCATTTTCTACATTCTCAATTGGACTTTTTTCCAGCCAATCTTGGTGATAAAAGATTTCACCAAGACATTGCACTGATGGAGAAAAGGTACCAGGGAAAGTGGAGTACGTTAATACTGGCTGACTATTGCTGGAATCTTATTTGAGAAGCATCTGACACGGATTATAAATGAAAGTTGTCTGCAAAACACTTTTGAACAATGACTTTTGCTACTGACATCGATGAACGTGTATGTAGGGAGCCGTACAAACGTGCCTTTAAAATTTCATATAACAGCCTCACAAGGGTCTGCCATACAGGCATTCTCAGCATAAATAACAAAGATCCTTATTGTAATAGGGAGCTGGACAGCTTTCCTTATATACTCCGTCCAACAAGAGCCTACATAATGCTCGTTCTTCTACTCATCCACTAAACTTTTTTTTTTTTTTAAAAAGTAATTAGACTGATGAAGGCCATGTAGGCCGAAACGTTTGCAGACTGCCTAAATAAAATTTACTTCTATTCTGGATGCTATAATTTGATTGCCAAGTTATTTTCACCTTTGTGCTTTGGTTTGGGTAACTTACTTGTGCACCCTGCAGTAGTGCCACGCTATACTATACATAATGTAGACTATAAACTGTTGTTTCTTAACACCTTCCTACCAGTTGATGGAATAGTACGTAACCTGTCATTATCCCTCACTTTGAGGGGGGCTCCGGCGGTGAGCTCACCTCAAAGCTGTGACTTGTCAGCTGCTTTTAACAGCTGACAAGTGCCCGCAATAGGCGCGCGTGGAATCACGATCCACCCGCACCTACTAAGTATTTAAATGCCCCTGTCAAACGCTGGTCCAGAAATACGCGCAGCGACGACCCCATCACGTGATGGGGTCATCGCTGCGCTGCCATCACACCCAGAGGTCTTCTCGAGACCTCTATGGGTGTTGATAGCAGATTACAATGCGCGCCACCCTGTGGTTGGTGCTCATAGCAAGCTTGTAATTCTGCTGCATAGAGGTGATCTGAGCATCGTCTCTATGTTGCAGAGGCGATTGCGCTATGGCAGCTTCTAGCCTCCTATGGAGGCTATTGAAGCATGCTAAAAGTAAAAAAAAGTGTTCAAAAATATAGAAAAATAAAAAACATAAAAGTTCAAATCACCCTCCTTTCACTTCAATCAAAATAAAACAATAAAAAAAAATCAACCCTACACATATTTGGTACTGCCGCGTTGAGAATTGCCCGATCTATCAATAAAAAAAAGAAATAACCTGATCGCTAAACGTCATAGCGATAAAAAAAAATCAAAACGCCAGAATTAAATTTTTTTGGTCACCGAGACATTGCATTAAAATGGAATAACGGGCAATCAAAAGAACGTATCTACACAAAAGTGGTATCATATTGGACAACCTTTTCTTGTAATGTATGGCATTACAAGGCATCAGGGATGTGGTTTATAGAGCAAGAGGAACAAAGCTATTACATTTTATATACTTAATCTGAAAAGTAGGCAATGTTTATAAAAATATACAAAAGATATTGGAAAAGGGAAAAACATAATACAGTATATACAATTACATAAAATGAAAACAAAAGAAAAGTACTAAACTTGTGTCATAGGAATGGTGCAATATCTTTCAGAACTGAACAATACTTATAATCCAAAATCTGGCTTTATCAGATAAAAGTCACTTCCATATTGGGTCTTGTCCATGGAGTGTCACTTGGTCGCAAAAAATATGAAATCCCCAACTTTGAGGATTTCTAGCCACTTAGAGGTACCAGGCTGGAGATATTAATGCCATATTCCTGTCTTAATTTTAGCTCTTTATATTGCATATATAATGTTATATATAAGGTTATCCATCAGATCGATTTAAATTTGGAGCTGATGTGCAGACTGCTCAGTGATGTAACTAAATACATTACCTTCACCATTTCATCTTGATGACAAAAATATGCTTACCATAAGTATAGGACCTATGCCTGTCACAAAAACCCCAATATTCATAACTGGACTTAGTTGCTGGAGTGTCTGATATAATTCCTTGAAAGACCAGAAAAGTTATCTTTGGAGGTGATAAATTTGTCATCTTCCAGTATATAATTGGTCCAGGCTTGTGTCTGTTCCCCAGTAGATAATCTACTTTAATTGCCTGTTCACAGCAGGAGGTCATAGCTAAATAGGGGTCAGATGTTTAGAGTGCTAGCTCTTGTTCTTGTTTTCAAGTTAACATAAAGTCATGCTTCAATCCTCAATATGAGAGTGACATGTCCCCTCCCAAGCTTTAGATATTGGTCTCAATTTACCATTACATCTATGACAAAATGCTTTCACACTCTTTTGTCTAACCTCAATCAAATTACGTAATTTAACTTTTGCCCCACACGTACTCATATGCACTTCATCTTCATAAAGATCAATGATCTTGACACCAACGTTGAAATGTTTAATGGATTTTGCCAAGTTAAGTTTTCAGTTAGTCTTCTGAATTAAAATATCTTTGTTACATGGCATTTCACATTTTGTGCTACTTTAAGATATGCCCCCTCACATGGTGAAAATAAACACTTGGTCCTAAACATCAGTAGAAACCTAACCTAAAGGCAAGTATCTGGTAATAGAGCATTCATTGGTTCTGGCCTTTCAAAACCCTAAAGCATACACAACTTTTTTGTCTCCCTTTTTGTCTCTTAATGAGACCACTTGCTTCACATGAACTCAATAGAGACTTATACAAAATCCATTAAGTGCAGATCTGAGTGCAATCCATCAAAACATCTGATGGTGTGGCACCCCTGAGGGTCCAGTCGCCACAGAGGTACTGCACCTCATCCAGAGGTGTGGTATCCCACCCTCAGGTAAGGAGGGAGCACCACCCAGGACTCATAACACTCACACCCAACACACATCAGGTTACTCAGGGCATCTGGGTGTACCCTTCGGGAGGATGACCTCATCTCAGACTGGCTAGGAAAGGGTGTTGGTAGGTGAGTGGGGAAGGGAAGTAGAAAAGAGGGAGGAGCTAAGGAGATGGGGTGACAAGGAGTGTAGCCAATCAGTGACAGAAAGGTGACAGTGAGTGGGCGGAGATAAGCCTGTGGTAAGAGATCTTTCTGGAAAAGATCCAGTCAGTCAGTCGGTGGCAGGACAGCGGAAGAGCAGGACTGATGTGGGAGGAGTGAGGGTCAGGGAAGCGAGAAACATCTTGAGTACGCTCCTAGACAGGAAAGAAGGGGTCCTTGGGGCACGGGTTGTGCGATAAGCCACCCATGAGGCCCGCATCCTGGAAGGGAAGGACCAGGCCACAGTGGGGGAGCTGGCCCCTGAGGCTAGTGGAGAACTACAAGGCTCAGCTAGAAAGCCGGACGCTGAAGTGACTGTAGTGTGACAGCCAAATCCACAAGCATTCCTCTAAAAGGCAGCCGTAGAAATAAAGGACCCGCGGGGCCTGACCCACGTCGCTCGGCAAGGTCCGAGGCTGCTGGATTGGGGACACTGCTTAAGAAGGCGCAGGGCAGGAGAGTAAGGAGAATAGCGCAGAGAGAGACTGCCAAGAAAGGAGAACATAAAGAGGAGTCCTGAAACGGTGTCACCAATATACCTGTGAGTTTGCTGGACCCCTTCCTTGAAGGACATGGCACCAAGCGGGCACCTGCGCACATAGCAAAACTGTGAGTAAATACTCAGAAACTACACCCTGCTGTGTCCTTTGTGTTATTAACATCTCACCTGCTTTACACCGCATTCACCATCACCGTCACCGGCTCAACTGCCCTGTGACACAGCTCTACCCTTGGAGAGCTTCACCATCTCTGCTGCCCTAACACTGTCCCAGAGGATCTGCATAGCAGCGTCGGCTACCCTAGCCAAATACTACGGGTAGCATCACGATTCCCCTGTTCCTATCATTTTCCTACCATCTTCCCCCTCATTGTACTTCCTTCTTCATTGGACACCCAGGGCCATGGACCGGGTCACTATCACCACCGTGACACATTTCCCCTTTAAAAGAGCTTTACCGGCCCAGTACCGAGTAACCCCCGGCCCAATGGAACTTGAACCAATGTTAGTCTATGGGGCCGTGCACTATACCTTGACATTATTTGATATGCTGTGAATAATTATACACTGAGGTGCGTATTGAAAAGTTGGGCATACACATTAGACCATACCACCCAACCATCCCAGATTCTGCAGAACTGACCCAATTTTAGGGCTCAGTCCACCTGTGAGGGCACATCAGGGCTTTGTCTCAACATCCAATACTGACCACTGTCTGATGTTGCCATGTAGCTCCTTCTCAGGGGTGGGGCCTTTATCTATCTGCACTTACATACATTAAATAAACTATTCCCTTCTTCTTTTGTGATCTGATCTCCCTGAGACTTGAACTCACGATGTCCATGTTTGCAAGCGGCAGCTAAAGATATGAGACACAGCCCACAATGATAAACATAAGATAATTTGGTAATCTTAAACTGTATTACAGGAAGTGAAGCAGATAATGCAGGTGCATAGGAATACATCTGTACATAGCAGTGTATCTCTAGTGAACTTTGCATAACATGAGAATGTTCTGGCTGCTACGACTAAATGAATTAACAAAAAAATAAATCCACAGTTCCCAATTAGACATGAGTGTGATGCACAGATGTCGGGCCAGTCCTTGCTAATCAAAAAATGCTCCAGGGATACCGGAAGGTAAGGTAAAAGATTCACAGGTGCTGGACCGGAATCCCATGAATCCAGTGGCGGGCTGGGCAGGGTGGCAGAGAGGCATTTTCCCCCTGGGCCGGTTAATTAGCGTCAGACAGGGCCGCGCCGCTCGCCCCACAACCACAGGGTGTCCATTATATGGTAGAAAACATGGCTGGCCGGCACGGCCCGCAGTAGTGGAGACTGGAGAGGACTGGAGAGTGAGCGGCCGGCCACACACAGAGCAGACAGAGTGACAGACACAGGCAGCGTGGGGCCAGTGGGCGGGACTCAGTCACTGCACTGACTGCAGGCTGAGACCGCGTTGCCGTGGCAGCCGGCGGCGCGCTGGAATTGGAGCAGTAAGTAGCTGGGGGGCGGCGGTGGACCCGGGGGGGCCGTGGCGGTGGGCCCTGTTACATTCTGCAGCGCCCAGCCAGTCAGCCACTATGTCCAATCTTTTCTGTGTACAGTGCACAGGACCTGTGATGAGGTCACAGGAGGGGAGGAGTCAGGGGGTCACATTATCAGGGGCCTCTCAGTGTATGCAGGACTCTGCTGTGCTGGTTGTCATGGTGCTGGATGAGGGGAAGTGTATGTGTGGGGTCAGGAGGGGTTTACAGGGTGGATGTAGCAGAGCTGTGTGTGTACCAGGTGTATGGAGCAGAGCCGCATTTGTACGAAGTGTATTGAACGGAGCCGCGTGTGTAGAAAGTGTACGGAGCTGAGCCATGTGTGTACAGAGCGGAGCAGAACCATGTGTGTACGGAGTGTATGGAGCGGAGCCGCGTGTGTACGAGGTGTACGGAGCAGAGCCGCGTGTATACGAGGTGTACGGAGCGGAGCCGCTTTTGTACGAAGTGTATTGAGCTGAGCCCTGTGTCTAGAAAGTGTACGGAGCGGAGCAGAGTCGTGTGTATACTGGGTGTACGGAGTGGAGCCGTGTGGAGCCGTGTGTGTACGGAGTGGAGCCGTGTGTGTACGGAGCAGAGCTGTGTGTGTATGGGTTGTACGGAGCAGAGCCCTGTGTGTACGGAGCTGAGCCGTGTGTGTGCAGAGCAGAGCCGAGCCATGTGTGTACGGGGTGGAGCAGCGTGCGTATGGAGCGGAGCCGCCTGTGTACGAGGTGTATGGAACAAAGCCGCATGTGTACAAGGTTTACGGAGTGGAGCCATGTGTGTACAGAGTGTGGCCGCGTGTGTACAAAGTGTACAGAGTGTGGCCGCGTGTGTACAAGGTGTACGGAGCAGAGCCACATGTGTATGAGGTTTACGAAGTGGAGCCGTGTGTGTACGAGGCATAGAAAGCGGAACCATGTGTGTATGAGGTGTGCAGAGTAATGTGTGTACAAGGTGTATGGTGGGGAGCTTTTATACCTCCCAACCGTCCCGGATCCAGCGGGAGAGTCCCGATTTTGAGAGAGAGTCTGCTCCATACACAGGAGTACACGGCGGAGCCCCGAGGAGCACTTTAAAATTTGCACGTGACTTTCCTCCGGAAATGACGTGCTAGAAGCTGACCAGAAATGAGGTAATTATGGGAGGAGATTGTGACGGAACCATGGAGGCACTTCAGGGAATGCTTCAGATCAATCACTGTGTCCTCCGACGACAGCGCGGACAGTGGGATCGCCTTGGACTCGGGGATGTCGGCCATGTTATGTCCTGCACCGGGAGGCTCAGGTGAGCATTACAATGGGAGCTGGGCTGCTATAGAATTTCTCTCTTTCTCTCTCCACATTTTAGAGGGCCACATCCCCATTACACAGGGTCACATCCACATTTTAGAGAGTAACATACACATTTTAGAAGGCCACATCCACATTTTAGAGGGTCACATCATGTGACCCTCTAAAATGTGGATGTGACTCTGTGACTCTCTACAATGTGGATGTGACTCTCCACAATGTGGATGTGACCGTCTATAATGTTTGTGACCCTCTATAATGTGGATGTGACCCACTGTAATATGAATGTGACACTCTATAATGTGGTTGTGACTCTCTATAACAGGGGTGGGCAATTAATTTTCCTGAGGGGCCACATGAGAGACCATGACTGTCATGGAGGGCCGAACCAGTAGGCCAAAATTAATTCTTCTCAATATTAATATTGATATTTTATAATCATGATATTATTGATAGTTTTATTAATATTCATTGTATCAGAATTGTATATTGAGCACAATTATGAAAGCCGACATCCCCCTATATATCTTTTGAACCCAAGCACAGCCCCTTCAGTATATTGTATGTGCCCCCCCAACAGCCCCTTATATGCGCATTAACCCCACACAGCCTCCCTATATACAGCGTGAGCCCCACACAGCTTCCCCATATACTGCATGAGACCCACACAGCCTCCCTATATACAGCGTGAGCCCCACACAGCCTCCCCATATACTGCATGAGACCCACACAGCCTCCATATATACAGTATGAGCCCCACACAACCTCCCTATATACTACGTGAGACCCACACAGCCTCCCCATATACTGCATGAGAATATGAGAGAAAAGCAGTGTGTATCGAAGTCATGATCACCCAAAAAAATTTTTTTTACACAATCAAAGCAACCAAAGTAGAGAATTATAAATTTTTATTGTATCAAAGTACACAAATCTGAACACACAAAGTTAAAACCAATTAAAAGAGCCTAAAAGAGGCCAAAATAGAACAACCTAGAGTCCACGTAAAGACCCTTATGAACACATACACACCAAGCTGGCAGTCATTAGGAATAAGATAATAGTCACATAAATATAAGCAGGTAAAAAACCCAGTTGTGAAAATAATGTCATAATACATGTACAGCCGTCATTCATTTGGCAAACAGTATATACATGGATATGTAAAAACAACAAGAACCCAGTAGATAAGGTGATAAATAGTCTGTTGTTTCCCAATCAATAAGCCAAAAAACACATGAAAGGTATATAACCAAAACCAATTTGGTAACCTAAGAACTAGCTGTGACCTATGTTTGGTCTAATAAGGCTATACCAAAAAAGAACTGTGTGGAATCAAGAAATGACCTGGAGGAAAAAAAATCCTGTTTAGCACAGAGAATGAAAAAATGAGCTGAATCAATCAAAGACATAATAATACTACCTCATAATAAAGGTAGATAATGGGTTAAACCTGCAGCCAGCATAAAGGTGTGATGTGGGGACAAGTGGCACTTTCCCCTGAGGAAGCCACGCTTTCTAGTGGCGATACGCGTGGGGTTGTCCCCACATCACACCTTTATGCTGGCTGCAGGTTTAACCCATTATCTACCTTTATTATGAGGTAGTATTATTATGTCTTTGATTGATTCAGCTCATTTTTTCATTCTCTGTGCTAAACAGGATTTTTTTTCCTCCAGGTCATTTCTTGATTCCACACAGTTCTTTTTTGGTATAGCCTTATTAGACCAAACATAGGTCACAGCTAGTTCTTAGGTTACCAAATTGGTTTTGGTTATATACCTTTCATGTGTTTTTTGGCTTATTGATTGGGAAACAACAGACTATTTATCACCTTATCTACTGGGTTCTTGTTGTTTTTACATATCCATGTATATACTGTTTGCCAAATGAATGACGGCTGTACATGTATTATGACATTATTTTCACAACTGGGTTTTTTACCTGCTTATATTTATGTGACTATTATCTTATTCCTAATGACTGCCAGCTTGGTGTGTATGTGTTCATAAGGGTCTTTACGTGGACTCTAGGTGGTTCTATTTTGGCCTCTTTTAGGCTCTTTTAATTGGTTTTAACTTTGTGTGTTCAGATTTGTGTACTTTGATACAATAAAAATTTATAATTCTCTACTTTGGTTGCTTTGATTGTATAAAAAAAAATTTTTTGGGTGATCATGACTTCGATACACACTGCTTTTCTCTCATATTGACATTTTACATTGTGTGTTGTCATAGATCCCCTTTCTTATTCTGGAGTGCCCTCAAAACCTTTCCCTTCAATATACTGCATGAGACCCACACAGCCTCCCCATATACACTGCATGAGCCCCACACAGCCTCCCCATATACACTGCATGAGCCCCACACAGCCTCCCTATATACTGCATGAGCCCCACACAGCCTACCCCATATGCGGCATGAGCCCCACACAGCCTCCCTATATATACCATGTGCAGAAGCAGCACCATATCACCCCCTCATATCACCTCAGGTGTGCTGCACCATGTCGTCACCCACCCCAGGTGTGCAGCACCATGTCGTCACCCACCCCAGGTGTGCAGCACCATGTCGTCACTCACCCCAGGTGTGCAGCACCATGTCGTCACTCACCCCAGGTGTGCAGCACCATGTCGTCACTCACCCCAGGTGTGCAGCACCATGTCGTCACTCATCCCAGGTGTGCAGCACCATGTCGTCAACCACCCCAGGTGTGCAGCACCATGTCACCACCCACTCCAGGTGTGCAGCACCATGTCGTCACCCCCATAGCCTCCCCAAGCCCACCCAAATGGCCCATACACATAAGGAAAAAAAACACCTCATACTCACCTCGTCCTGCTCCCTGTCACTGTGCTTCTCTCCCTGCCTCCGGTGTGCAGACTCACCGGAGTAAACAGCTGACACGATGATGTCATTTCATTGTGTCAGCTGTTTCACTCACTGGTGGAGGAAGTGGCCGGAGGCCCCTCCTTCACTAAAGGAGTCAGCAGCGCTGCGGCACACATGGAAACAATGAGAGGCCAGGCAGGCTTCGTGCGGCCCATGGACCTCTGATTTCCAGCCTCACAGCTGTCTCGTTCCAGATGTGGCCCCCGGGTCGCACTTTGCCCAGGTCTGCTCTGTAATGTGGATGTGACCCTCTGTAATGTGGATGCGACCCTCTGTAATGTGGATGTGACCCTCTGTAATGTGGATGTAACCCTCTAGGTTACAGTGTGCCACAGCCCACAGGCCAGTCTGAGTCCCACTCCTACTCCAGTCCCTGCTGCCCAGTGCCTGCGCCCTGCAGTAAGTGGTGTCCACGTCCAATATTATCCCTATTTGACAAATGGGTGCTATCCCTGAGGGTGCTTCAATACTTTGGCGCATAGCACACTATAGCTGATTGTAAAGAATATATATATAGTATATACAGCTCTGGCAAAAATCAAGAGACCACTTTGAAATTTTCAGTTTGTCTGATTTTTATCTTTATAGGTATATTTTTGAGTAAAATGTAAATTGCTCTTTTATTCTATAAACTACTGACAACATGTCTTCGAATTCCCAAGCCCTAAATTTTGAATTTTTTTTCTGAAAATGAGAAATGGTCAAAATTACAAAAATAATGCAGTGCTTGCAGACCTCAAATAATGCAAAGAAAACAAGTTCATAATCATTAAGAAACAACAATACTAATGTTTTACCTCAGGAAGAGTTCAGAAATCAATATTTTGTGGAATACACATGATTGTTAATTCCAGCTTTCCTGCGTCTTGGCTGCTTTCCTCCAGTCTCACACGGCTTTTGGGTGACCTTATGCCACTTCTGGTACACATATGTAAGCAATTCTTCTTTGCGTGATGGCTTGTGACTATCCATCTTCCTCTTGATTACATTCCAGAGTTTTTCAATGGGGTTCAGGTCTGGAGATTGGGCTGCCCATGACAGGGATTTGATGTGGTGGTCTCTTAATTTTTTTTTTTTTTTTTAAATATATATGTATCACTGCGCTGAAAATATGGCGCTGAGATATCGGCTGGTTGTATAGGCACTACTACAACCACTACCAATAATTTAGTAAAATTACGGTAGCATTACCATGTACTGATAGTGGTGGTGTAGCGTGCCGAGGGTTCAGAGAGCTGGACCTGCAGCATGGCAGGATTTGTGCTGATATCAATTTATGGTATGCTGTGGACCCCTGGCTGACACGCTTAATTAAGCACTTACTTACGTTTTCGATAGTGACACACTAACAGAGCCTTTTTTCTATTGATAAGTATTTAGGGTGTGTGCACACGTTGCGGATTCTGCTGCATTGTACAGTACCATTTTAGTCTATGTAAAAAGAAAAACGGTGCAGAATTTTCCACGCGGATTTGCTGCGGTTTTCAAAACCGCAGAATGTCAATCCTTTGTGCGGATTCCATGACAGGTGTCAAACCGCAGGTTAAACTGCACTAAATCCGCAGATTAACCGCAGGTCTTTTGACCTGCGGATTAGGACAAATCTGCGCGGAAAAATCCGCAGCAGAATCCGCAACGTGTGCACACACCATTACGAGTGCTACTACAGGAGACCCAAACCTTAAGATGGGCTGCGGCCCGCGTCATAGTGGGCCACTGCATTGTGCTTGCCCCCCAGGCTAAAATTTGCCAGCCAGCCCCTACATGAATCAATCCACTCATCTTTAGTCCCAACTGTCCTGGATACAAGGAACTGTCCCTGATTTAGGTTTATACCCTGATCTCTCGGAGGTCTGCTGAATTTCCCTCACTGCCACCACCCTTCTTACGTTTCCCCCTGCCAGAATAGATAGAAATGGCCAAAAACGTATTCATTTGAAAGCTGTCTGCTAAGCGACAAACTAACTCTTCAGACTTCAGGATAGGTGGTGATCAACCATTGCTCCTAGTGTGAGTCCCAGCAGTCAGCAAATTGTCACTTAGTCTGTGGATAGATGTCAAGTTGTTATGGTGGGACAATCCATTTAACTGTGCAAAAATTATTCTGATATTTCTGATTTTATTGAATATATGGTACTCTTGATAGATCATATAGTTTGCAAAGTGTCACACATTAACAGGATATAGAGTGCAAAAGCAAAGGTAATAAATAAAAGGGTATTATAACTCCAGATAATCTCATATCTAAATAATAGGAAATAATAGTCTAGGAATTTTTAGCAGCCTAGCATAAAGCAAGTTAAAAATAATTGAGTGCTCTAAATGATATTTTCCTAGCAATAACTTTTCCGAATCATCTACGAGCATGACATTCAGATTCAAATAAACTAAACAATGTTGGCAACTTATTTTTTAAGCAAAATCTTTGCTGCAATCTTAACAATACATTCCTGTACATAAAAATACAAATTCTGGAAACAAAAAGCAAAATATATTTTTCCTGTTATACAGTTTCCAAAAAAAAACAATAATCTGGATGATATCCAATAACTATCTATATACAATTTATATACACAGAAAACTTATGTGAACCTGCTGCACACACATAGACCCCAGATCATTATCAGAGCCTATTCAGAAGTGTAACTTCCAGATTTTGGGCTTTAATAAAAAAAACTAATTATATACCAATTATTGCTTCTTATGAGGCAGAGGGGCATTTGAGATCCTAAGCACTAGCACCTGCATATACACAGGGCCGGTTCCAGGTTTTTGTGGGCCCCGGCGAATTAATCTCAGTGGGCCCCTTAATACAATTTACACAGGATGATGTGGAGCGCCCCGCAGGGCTGGGGGTTACTTGGTACCGGGCCAGTCAGGCTCTTTTAAAGGGGAAGTGTGTCACGGTGGTGATAGTGACCCAGTCCGTGGCCCTGTGTCCAGTGGTGATGATGGAAGTTCAAATGAGGGGGAAGATGGTAGGAAAAAAATAGAAAAGTCTGTCCACCACCAGTTGCAAAAAGGAGAGTTGATGCTTCGGGTGATCACATCCTTGGAACATATATGAGACATTGCTGTTTCTTCAATGTAACTCCTCCTCTATAGGACTTGTGCTTGGAAGCACTTCACTATAAAGCTGCTAATTCTAAGGTAATTTCTTATTATCCTTTGGACAGACTTTTCTATTCACCCTACCAGTGAATTTTGATGTACTGTGTATGCATATAAATCTGAGTATAATCCTGTACATTTTAATAATTTTTGTCAATGAGTCAAGGGGGCGGTTCTTGATCCCTAACGCTTCCCTGCCTTGCTTTGAACTCCTCTTTTGTATTTCATCTTCCCTGGGTGGAGTTCACTATTTATACAGATCTAACTCTGAGCGCAAATATAAAATTTTTATACATTATTTATTTGGATCAATTTGGTGGTATTATCCTAATATTTTGCTGCTGAGTAGTCTGTAGCGCTAGCGCTGTCGGTTGATTAACTTTTTATTGTTTTTTGAACACAGTCTGCATGCTTCCACTTCCATTTTATACACGTGGTTAATGATGGGGTTATAACTTCTTTTGGGCAATATCGTGCAGCATTTTTTGTCACATTTGAAATGTGGCATGGTTGGTCTTTTTGTTGCTATTGGAAAGAGTGTGAACATACACTGCATGCTTAGAAAACACTGATTTAACCAACATTTGGTTTTTCCTACAGTGACCACATCTGACTTGCCTCTAATAGTTTTCTGAGCACCATTTTTTCATCTATACCACCTATTAGTTGGCAGTGTAAGCATTATCTAATTTCTGTAGCAACTTTTGAAATTTAGTCTGCATGTTAAGAGACTACAGTCTATTTTGGCAAACCAAGGGCCCAAACCCCTGGAGTATTGTTATCCTTTGACCACGTTGTGAAATTATGTCAATCGTCACCAATTGCCTATTGTGTTCGTTTTTGTTTTTAATTGGGGTCTAGGGTCCTCTTAGATATAGGATCATCTATGTCTATTGATAGGGGTTCCTTTAGGACATCGGGTAGAAGGGTTCCCTTAGTGGCTATAGGGTGTTACAGGGCTCCCAGGGTCAGTCATCGTAGAGTGGGGGCGCCACAACGTTCCCCCCTAGGGTGCCAACCTCCGCAGCCAGGAAGGCGACAGCCTAGTTAACGTAAGAGGGACTTCTAGCTTACCCATTTTTAACTGGTAATTTTGGAACACGGTTGTTTTTGTTTGTGCACTTTTTTTTGGTGTGAACCATTGCATATGGTTTTTTAATCAATAAAGATAATTTTTAGGGATATATATGATTTAACATAACAAAATTGCAATGAGCAGTGAAGACACAATGAGAAGTGTTAACCCCTTCATGACCATAGACTTATCTATACGTTCAGGTTGGGAAGTATTTCCAGACCTTGGACGCATGGATACATAAAGGCAACTTTGCGAGCACAGGAGTTATGCAAGCAAAATCGTCACCAGGTGTTCAGCTGACATGACAGCTGACACCCAGCACTCACTTTCATGAGCGGTGCCCACATCGCTCCCAGCAGCTTAATCCTTTAAATGCTGTGATTGATATAGATCGCAGCATTTAGAAGTCAGGGAGAGGGCTCCTCAGCGCCTCCCGCAATGTCATCGCGCGGAGCTGATTGTTGCCAATAGTGACCCAATGTTGTCATGATAACAATCGGGTTACCAGGGCTAGCAAGTTAGTTAGATAATGCTCAGTGCATGATATAACTAACTTATGTCAGTGCAGCACTGAGAGTTATAAAGCATAGCAATGCTCCTGCATAACTATGTGCTGCATACAAAGCACAGCACGAAACTGAAGAAGGTCACATTTGACAGAAATGTTTTTCTTGCATACTACAATAAATTCTCTTTTCAAACACATTTAAATTGAGTGCTAGGTTTTATACATACTGCACCACAATATTATCCCAAACAATTTGGATCGATAAAAAACGTCTAGTGTCTGCAGCAGAGTATTATCCCAAGCAATTTAAATGATGAAATGAGGTCTTGTTCCGGCAACACAGTATTGTTGCAAACTATGTTGATTATGAAATGAGGTCTGGTGCCTGCAACACATTATTAGCACAAAGGATTTATATTATGAAATGAGGTCTGGTACCTGCCCCACAGTATTAGCCCAAATGATTTTATATAGTTATATATATATATAGTTATCCATGGGAGCAAACTTAAAACTGAAGACAAATCTCTTTTCTAAGTTTGCTCCCATGGATAGCTATTTAAGATCAATCATTAGAAAGAACTGGCATATTTTAGAAAGAGATACAGACCTTCAAGAGATTGTAATCAGAGGCCCCCTTTTTGCTAGTCGTCATAATACTAACCTTGGAGATTTGCTAGTTCATAATCGCAAGAGGGATGAAAGGGACAATTGGATGAGATCAGGCATCCCTAAGGTTAATTTTAAATGCGGCCATTGTACTTAGTGCCCCTTTAAATTAATGGGTAAATCCATCAGAATTGGTTCTATTTGTCACCACATACGGGATTTTATCATTTGTAAAACTGCATACATGGTGTATGTCATATTTTGCCCATGCAACTTTTTTTATATTGGAAAAACTATTCAGTCACTATATGTGAGGTTTAGGGAACATTTTAATTCCATTTTGTCAGGCAAAGGATAAGTCATGTCAGGGAACACCATGGAGGGAATCCAGAAGTTCTTCGCTTTTCACGGTGTGGAAAAGGTAAATTTACCTAGGTAGGGTGGTGATTTAGACAGCACCCGTTCTTGATGTGTGTGTGTTGATTGTGGGTATATAGTTAGTGGAGCAGTGGTGTCGGTTTCTTGTATTTCTTTTTTGGATATACTGTCTCACCATCAGTTACGCCTCCATACATATCCTGAGGAGCACATACAGTGTCGCTAGCTGTAACAGGGGTCTCTGCCTCCTAGCAGACAAATCGTGTATCACGCTTCCGCAGTATGCTTTGCCCAAAAAGCAGAAGTCGGTTTCATAAAAATAAAAAAACACTGAAAAAAATGAAAAACTAAAAAAAAGTTTGATTACTTCTTTTTTGCCTCTTCCATGCATACTACCACATTCACTTCCACTTCCTCCTCCACTTGGAATTATGCCTCCTGGTTTAAGATTATTATTTTCTATTTATCTTTTTATTCTATGTTATTTTAAGTCATTTAAGTCACTTGTCCTCCATTTGACTTACTTTTGAAGCCCCCTAGCCCTTACTAAGCTTTTTCACAGACATTTTAAATCACTGACGTTCGCATCCCTATTGACTTGTATTGGGCTTGGGGTCAAGTTTGTATACCAAACTGAACTTTTTACTCTAGTTCAGAAGAAGTCAATTAACCAGAACATCCCCGTGTCTGCTCATCCCTAGTAATTAACTGTCGACATCAGAGAGGGAGGCCTATATATACACAAGTCTGTATTCTCGAAGCTTCAATTCATAATTGTGCTATTATCTTCTAGAGTTGGTGAGAACTCGCCTCCGTTATGTCTGTCAGACTGCAGATTTGTAAAGGTTACCTTGGACAGACTTGAATGGTTCCAAAGAAAAACCTGCCTTCACCCATGGTACAGATATCTGGTGTATAAAGGGGTCCACTTTATTGCTTCTACGGAATGCCTGCTGTCCAGAAGAGGTAACCAGAGGCAAGAAAGGTCACTGTACCAGGTCAATATCAAGAGGTAATTTCAAGGACAAAATCAGAACAAAATCAGGTGGTCAAAATACAAGTTAAAGTCAGAAAATGGAATAAATCAAGAAACCCAACAGTAGCTAGGGCTAGGATGATAGATCGTAAAAGCAGAATTTTTTTAACTGGCAGTGGAAGTCTCCTTCCTAGGTCTTGGGACCTCCCCCTTTTATCCCTTCAGCCTGGAAATCCCCTTCTCCTGTTCCACTAACTCAGCCCCCCATGACTTGGCTTTTCCTAGCATTAGCTGTTGTTAAGGCCTTTCCTTTCTCTGTACTGTGGCCAAGTTCTGTATTCCACTGTCGTCTCAAGCTAATCCCTTCTTCATCCTTCACATACACATATATGTTACAGTAAAACATTTTACACAACACATATACATTTGTCCTTTGCACCCACGTAATGGTCCACATATTAGTCCACCCTCCTACACAAGGACAGAAACTAGCACAGATGTTAGAGCAGCCATTTACCTCACTTTTATTCCAACTCCCTTTTCTGGCCAATCACAAACTAACCACTCCCATTTCCATCGATTCCACTCCTCTATTATGTGTGAATTTTACAGTATACTGTCAGGAGGCTCTGTCAGTGTTTGCTTGGCAGCTCTAAAATGGCTACCAAGCTACTCTGTTTCCCAGAGCCTAGGAGTTGTCTTGGACTTCACAATTTAACCTCTGTACAAGGATCTGGGCTTGAACATGGCCACAGAGTCAGCTGCTCTTCAGTGGCACAAGCTGACAAGAAAGATAGTTAGTGAATTTGGTCAAAACCAAGAGTGCAGCAAAGGTACGAAATCACTAGGCAAAAGAAACGTTAATAAGAAGCCAAGGTCGAAACAGGAAAACTCAAATATTGAATAGGAATAGAAGACACAAACCAAACCAGAGAAGCACAAAGTTATATCTGGCAGCTACCAGAAGTGAGCTGGAAGCTTTAGGAGGGTGTGGTTTTCTCCATTTGGCAGGAGCAGGAAGCAGATAACTTCAGATGGACCGCACACACGCACACTGTCATAATGGACAGCACTGTAGGTCCTAGCCACTCTGGTTGGACAGAGCCTGCAGAGTCCAGAACTTCTGATTCCGACACCTCCTATTTACAAGTGTCACCCGCAGAATTTATTTGGCGGTGCCTAGCAACAGAAGCAGAAATCACAAGAGCAGGTTCTGGTGGAGATGTGACATATACCTGAAAAGAGCCCAAACATCATTTCACTGACGTTTGCAGTAACTTTTACAATGGAACTTGGATCTCCTGCTGGCCTCCAGTGTCAGGTGGCTAGGCCGACACTCTGGACTGTAAATTTCTTTCATTAACAAATCAATATCGTATCGATATTGTATTTAATATATCATGCAAGGTCCACAAAAGATGCAAGCCCATAGGCTAATGCCTAATTTGTAATTCGGCACTAACAAGTACAGCCAACCAGTAGCACTAGGCTCCTGACTTTTGTGATGAACCCTTGGAGCCTTGTGAGAATGCTCTTTTCTGCTTAAAGAGGTGGTCCACTACTTCTACACTGATCGCCTATCTTAGGGTAGGTCATCAATGTCTGATTGGCCGGTGTCCGGCACGCCCCGCCAATCAGTTGTTCATGGTGGTGGCAGCTGCCAGCTGGACGTACTTATTGCAGAGCTGGATGTCTAGTTGTAGTGTCCGGGGCTTGTTACTGTACATCCAACTCCTATTGATTTGTATATGAGGCGGATATGTAGTACCCTGCAGCCACTAAAATGCATCACTGATAACAGCTGATCGGCGGGTGTGACAGACCCCGGATGATCAGACATTTATGGCCGATCCTAAGGATAGGCCATCATTGTAAATGTAGTGGACAACCTATTTAAAGAAGCAGATCAAAATGAGCATTTGTAAGTAAACAGTGATATAATATGTTGATTGCAATATATTGAGAATAAAATCTTTAACAGGACTGCTTCTTTAATATTTAAGATAAATCTAAATGGATTTTGCAGCGCCTTTCTTTTCTGCCCATTGTGAAATTGGGTATAAAGAAATGATTCCCTACATCATTGAAAAACTCAACAGAAAAATAAAGTGCTGCCGTTAAATACTTGATGACACTTGACAAAAGTTGGCAGAAATGGCCAATTGTGACTATTTCTGCCAACCATCATCTGCCATCATGTGATGCCAGATTGTATTTTTGGCAATTCATGATAAAAAATGCAGGTGTATTGCATAATTGGTCAAATGCAGATGATAATTTACCACTTTGATTAAGTCCACAACATTTCTGGCCATTCATAGTCTTATATTTAATACCATCATAACCATATTTTCATATTAAATAATACACAATCTCTATATAACTAATAGGGCAACTAAATGTCAAAAATCACAAAATATTTGTAATTTCATGACTGTGTCAGAAATCAAAACCGTGGGACAGTTAGACTAGTATATAAACATGTTGATTCAAGATAAAGCTCAACTTCATTCATACCTTATTAATAAGCTCTTGTACTATGATCCTTTAATGCTCTCATGCTTTAACAGCACGATAAATCTTCAAAGAAGCAAACACTGCAGCTTACATGGAAATGCACTTATACTGTATTTAAGGCTCAGTACCAATAAGGAGCACAAAGAACATGATTATCTACTTTTTATGTGCATTTTTTCCTTATTTGTCTTTTTATCTGCATTTTAAGATGATTAAAGTGAATGGTAAAAAATGCATGAGATGTAGGTAGATAGTAGGTAAATGTCAGAGTTTATAATATTAAACGGTTTCTTTAGTCTATAGATAAAGCAGCATTCAATGTGATTCAACAATGGAATATAAAATTATCATAATGGTGTCTTAAAAACCTGCCCATGGACCTTTACTTTACATATGAACATATTTAATTAACCTACTGTCTGTCAGATATATTCTAATATCATGCATGTCCAGAATAAAGCAGAATAGAGAAATAAACTCATCATATGGAAATGACAACATTTTTTAAGAGTGGTCTGGTCAACTTGGAGAAAAAAAATCAATATATTTGGCTTCAGGGTCTTGTGAGGGTTCAAGCTTTCTAAGAATGTGAAACGCTAAATGAATATAAAACTTCATTGTACACCTGTCTGTTGTGAATTCCCTTGCTCGGATTTCTGAGCCGAAGCTCCCTCTGCTCCCTCTGGTGGTTACTGAGAGTAGTGGAGCTGGCCAGGTTGATGGAAGTTCCCCACCTGATGATGATAATTGGGAACCTGGGATTACTGGCTGGGAGCATATAATTGAGCTGCCTGCTCTTGAAGGTTGCTGGTGATTTTCCTCCTTGTGCATTTGGAGTTCTTTTGTCCCCTGCCTGATGTGCATGGTTCAGTTAAGTGATTCTTTTGCTAATCCTTTGCATCTAATTTGGTTGTGCCTTTTTTGCCTTCTGCTTTGTTGCTAGGGTTCAGCGTACTCCCTGCTGGGGGCAGCACTGGGCCCTGCTCTATATGTTACAGCTTGTGTCAGTTTGTTCAGTCCTCTGTTATGTTAGTATCTTTTGCTTTGCTTCCAGTTTATACCAGAGTGCTGATCTAGTGGGGGTGAGGTCGTGTGGCCTCAGGTTTTTTGAATATCAGAAGTGTTGGATTTTTTTAGGGTTTTGTGCGTGATTGCAGACAGTGTCTTTTCTGCCCTGTCCTGTCTAGACAGCTTGGGTCCCACTGTTTGCTCAGTCTGTTTTCTGCCTGTGTTTATGTCTCATCATGTCTCACCGACAATATATGTTTGGGGGCTGTCTATTCCTTTGGGGATCTGCTCCGGGGCAGTTTAGATTTCACCTTTCTGACTTCAGGCTTAGTTAGTTCTCCGGCTGTGACGAAGCATCTAGGGCATCGTAGGAATGCTCCACGGCTACTGCTAGTTGTGTTGATAGGATCAGGGGTCTGCAATCGGCTTAGTTACCAACCTCTCCGGTTTTCTGGTGGCTTAGCCTGTTCCTGCCACCTTCTTCGGTGACCCATTCATAAAACCTGTCAATTGATGCCTGTTGAATGACAGGTAACAACATGTGACTGTCTACTTCTATATATAAAACATGCTAAAACTGTAAACACAGGGAGTACATAAAGTTTTTATAGCTTGAAGAAGTGATTCACCTATGGTTGGACTTTTCCTTTTAAAGGGCTCTTCCCACCACAAAATTTTTTGGCCATATTGACCTATGCCAAGAAGGGTTTTCTACCTTCTCCTGCCTAGTAGAGAAAGATGCTGGGTATGTGTACATCTTTCTACATTCACTTTTACTGGAATTATGGGAACCACAAAAACAGTCAGGCATGCTTACTCATTTTTTAACAAACTGTTATGCTTGTGTAGCAATTCCAATGGGAAAAATAAGTAAAACATTAAAAACTGCAACTGATCCAGCAAGTTCCTGTACAGACTAGAAATTATGATCTCACAATCCCTGGCCTACATGGGCTAAAATAGCCATAACAAAAGACAAAATGATGACAGCTTGGACCTATGCTGCCTAAAAGGCTATCAAGCGCTTCACATTCCTACTAAGGAAATCAGGGGACAGAGCAGAGTGCAATTTCCTTACAGAAGAGAAGGAGTGTTGAGGTAGAAGGAGATCCAAGTGTGAGTTAAAACAAACTCAAAATACAAAATAAAAAGATAAGGTACGTACTGCTAGAGAATATGCCGCCTGCTTCGTAAACAAGAAACAGAAGATATGTATTTGCTGGGTAAAAAGCATAATCAGCAAAGAGATCAACCCTTTCTGGTTTTCCATTGACTGGCATAAAAAGTGGCTGTATTGCTGGCCATCCAAATGAAGATATCACTAGCAGTGGGAAAGTGTATATAGTCGCACCCAAAAGGTGATTGTGCAGACAAATGAATAAATAAAAATACCTGTCAACCTAAAAACACTAAAGCAAAGATATCAGACAATAAACATCAGGAGAAAAAGGTGTAACTGCCATGGCTCAGTGGATAGAGAAGTTGACCATAAAACACAGGCTCAATGGTTTGAACCCAGACACATGACACAAACTTTTTAGCTGTAGCCTTTATTTTGAAAAGTAGTAGGAATGTTAGGAATACAAAAAGCTACTGATTCCATTTGTAGAACATTAAGAACAGCTTATAATTTGCCTTACAATCCAGCATACAACAAAAGCAGTACAACTGTGTCTAGCTTTGTTGAATCTATTGTTGTGCAGGAAGGGCACTATCCCTGTGAGCTACCAGTAGTGGGCCGCCATTGGGCCACTTAGTGGTCTGAGCTGTCTCCCAGTCAGCTTCATTTTGCCTGATCAGATAAGGTGTAAACCGCCATATCCCTGCACTCATATTTCAGTCACGAGTACAATGGAAGCCTTGACTGTTACCACTTTGAGTTCAAGGGGATGGCAGTAGCATAACTAGATCAACTGATCATGCTGCTGATGTAACACCTGTGCTGTGTAGGAAGTTGATGCAGCAACATAGCAACAGTATGGAGAGGAGGCGAGAATGTGTGAGAAGATAGTATGGGGTAAATGTTTGAGGTGATGAGACACTATGGAGGCCTTAAGCCGGGAATGTCTTATGAGACATTGTAAGGGAAGGAGATATATGTATTGTTAGGGATGGCGGAACGCACTAAATATTAAATAATAGAAAGTGCGTTCGCCACCCGTTGTCCACCATGCAGTAGGTGTTAAAATCGCTGCTAGACAATGGCAGACAAGCTATATGGCGGTATAATGCTTGTGGGGAGGGTGACTTGATGGACGGACTTGGCTGAGGGAAGAAGGGACGGTTTGTGCACTGTAGACGGATGTTTGTAATGACAGAAGGGAAACAGCTGGGGAAAATGGAATAGGAGTGCAATACCTAAGTTTGACCACAAGATGGCAGGGGGAGCGTAGTTCAGGACTTGACAGCAGCTTAGGGCTTTAGAAACCGCTTAGTCATGGGGGCCGGGGTGATAGGAACCCAGGAGGGAAATTCCCAAGGAAGGGGATAAATAGGACAGGACAGGGTTCCAGGTTAGGCTAGCCCCGGGAGGAGCTCAGGAGAAGAATCAGTACGGAGAACTGACAACGATGGAGAGCTCGAACAGGGGACTGATAGGAATAGACAGTTAGGGGGGTGGCCCTGACACAAAGAACCGCAGTACATGAAACAAGAGGGGATTATAGGGAGAAAAATGGGAAGCGCAAGCTTCTAAGTGTAGTAGTTAGTTATCAAAGGTATATACTCAGTGTGAATACACTCACCTATTTGGTGTCTTGAGATACTGCATGTAGATCCAGTCCCTGGATCACTCCATTCCTCTTTCCATTTAGTTTGCTGCAAAGATCTTGGAACTAGTGAGAGCACTGGACAGTGCTTTCATAGGTTATAACACTTGGTGAATGTTTTTCCCAGCAATATGCGCTCCTGAAGGATGATGATGGAACTGGATACATTATACCCGGATGGATTAAATGATGTTATAGAGGGTATATGATATTTAAATAAAAAAAAAAAAATCGACAGGTATGAAATTGAATACGAGTTTTATACATATATGAAGGAAATATCGAAATTTTCCATTTGGTTTTTGGAAACAGTCATCACATGGAAAAAAAAGAAGAGTTTTAAATTTTGCTATAATGTACATGTTTGTAGGATTTTATATTTTTGTATCAAATCACACTTCAGTATGTTTAATAACATTTTAAAGAAATTTTACATATAGTTTTATTATATTTATAGTGTTTTCAGAAAAGGGAAAAAAAAATTTAGTGTGAAAAATTTGTTTGGAATATTTTTATATATATACTTTTTAATTGTTTTTTTATGTGAAAAATTTTTGTGTGAAACTTTGTGTGTAACATTTATTTGGTATATGGGTTTTGTTCGATTCCTCAGAGTGCAAAATCCTGCATATCTGAGTATCTGGGTGTGTCTGAAAAACAGACCTTTCAGCCCCCACCCAAAACCACATGCAGGAAGATCTGCTATAAAATGTGTTCAGACAGATCCGTTTATATTCTTGACATAATACCTGAGGAAGACTCTTATCAGTCGAAACCGGTTGTATTCTATTTTGAATTAAAAATAAAAATCATCCTTGAATCTAAATATCAAGTTCCATCATCATCCTTCAGGAGCGCATATTGCTGGGAAAAACATTCACAAAGAACCGCAGGACAGACGAGGCCCCGGGGGTACCAATTGGGCAATGACCTCAGACTGGTGAAGCATTGGCGGTAGATAGGCCTAGGACAGCCCCAGCTAAAGAGCCGCAAGGAAGGTGCAGGTACCCGGGCCTGAATATGGAGAGCTGTGAAGGTGCTGCGGTGTATGGCTACGATCGTCAGGAGAACGGCCAATAAACTCGGACCTGTTGCAATGAAAATCTGCCTCCGTCTTGTCTCTGTGTCGTCTGTGCGTGGTAAGCAGTGGACCACCCCCCAATCTGGGCCCCTACCACATGCACATGGGTTCAACGTCACCCGATGTGTGCAGAGCGAATTCTGTTAACTCACAGAGGCGCTGTAACATAAACATAAAGACCGAGCCTGTTAGACTCACAGGTCTCAGCGAAATTGCAAGCACGGTATCAGGTCACAGGACAGGGTCCAAGACAGGGGACGGTGTCTGTCTAGACCTACCGTGCGTGCGGCGTCGCTACTGCAGACGCCGGTAAGTGCTGCTGAATGCAGCGCAGCAGCAGACACAGCCGCTATGCGATAGTGCCGTGAGAGAAATGACACCATCGGATGCTAATGTAGAGGTGCGGTGTGCACAGTGGCCTAAGGTTTGCCACTGACTGGTGCTGACTCTTTCTATGGTTCCCTATCCACATGCGTAATATCAGAGAGAGGGTAATCTTAATAAGTCAGTCACAAGAGTCATCCATCCATCACCATTAACACATCTAGCAAGAAGAGTCTATACTAGCGCATGGCCGAGTGGCCATGCGGGCCTTTTATAGCCGTGCGCTGCTGGGACCTTCCAGATCTCTAAGATGGACCAATCAGATCAGGAGAAGGACCTGAGAACGTGACTCCCAATCTCCAATAGGAGATCGTCTCGTGAGCATGCCCAGTAGTGGGACGAGAGGACTTAGCCTCTGGAGTGGCTGGCTATAGGACAGCCTGCACTGCTATTGCTGACCCAGAGGTGGCAGCAACAACAAGTCCTATGGAGCTGGTCTGAGCAGAGTGTCTGGGATTCCGAGATTGCTGTGCAGGCTCCTGAGCGGTCGGTGGAGAATGGGAGACCACTGGATGCAAGGCTCTGGATTCCTGCTGTGCAGCTGCAGGAACCAGATGCCTAACATGTATGGGGAGAAAAATGTGGGAGGACAGTATTCAGGTTAATAGTGTGAGGAGACAGTATGGGATAGAGAAAAGTGTGAGATGGCACAGAACGGAGAGTAAGTAATGTGGAATCAGCTTAGAGAAGGGCAGGATGAGAGGATAATATGAGTTCATAGTATGGGGTGGACAGTTTGTAGAGGGGGCAAGAGATTGAAGAGTTTATGCAGAATGAGCTGTATGGGGTGGCAGTGTGAGAAGATAGTAAAGTACTGCAGTACACAGGTGCTGGACCTCTCCCGGCACCTGCGCACTGCAGTACTCTGCTCTGCCTTCAACAGGGCAGATGTAGTATGCCTGTGCAGGAGCCACAGCAGAAGTAAAGAAGAGGACATCGTTGCTAGAAGATGGGAGGCGCCGGACCAAACCGCAACACCCGTTGGACCGGACCCCTGGTGAGTATAATCTAACTCGTTTTTCTTATCTTTCAGGTTACATCTTGGGCTTATCTATAGCATTACAGAATGCTGTAGATAAGCCCTGATGGCTGTGGCCGCATCTCATAGGCCAAAAATGAGGTGACAAATTCCCTTTAAGTGAAGTTCAGTGAGTAGCGAAGGGGGTGTAGAGTTGGGAGGTGCGATGAGTATAATGCTTTTTGTTTGTATCGCATTGATGGCCCATTATGATTCCGAAAAATGGTTGCCATTTTGCTGATTCCGCACAGAGGCGAATTTCAAAAAGTTCAGCAAATCTGTTTTTATTTGTAAGATTCTAGTTAAATTCAATTCCGCTCAGATTTATTTTCTCATCTCTAATAAATGTGTCTTTCAAACATTAAAATTCGCTATATCGCCAGTCTGCACTAGTTTTTTACAAAACTATCTTATCATGTAAAAAGACTCTAATTTATTTTATTGGAAGCAGAACAAGGAAAAAAAACTGAAAACCTCTGAAGCATAGAAAACACCTGGTACCATAATCAAATAAAGGATCTCAGATTTACACAGGAGGTCTAAATTCTCCAAATGCCATTGAGAAAAAACAAACTATATTTACCTGTATTTTTTAATGTTGCATGTAGCTGTGGCTATTAGATGCTGTAGGAATATGAAAGATTTTTTTTGTCAAAAAGAGGAACATGGGAAGGTAAATAAATAAGAATTGCTTTTGATTGAAATATGTATGCACTCCATAGGTGCAGGGTGTAAGAAATGCACCCTGGAAGGTATGTTTATAAACTGATGCTTCTGGAGAGGGAAAGAGAATATAAAACAGACCTCCCTGCTGAGATTCATTTTAAACAAGCACTCTTGTTTTACAGCCCATCAAATTTCAGGAGTCACACAGCAGATTTTTCCAAATGTGTACAGCAAGACTGTTCTATCATTATAGAAATGTCTCCTACATCCACCAGACACTGATTAAAAGGAGAAAAATCAGTTTAGCATGCCATGTTTAGTAGAGGCTGGCGTAGGGTGCGATCCACTGCAAAGCTCACCTGCTGTGTCTGGCATTCTCCAGTAGGTGGGTAGAATAATGGCTCCTATAATGACCCAAAAAGCTTTACATAGCACACTGCTCCTTCTTGAAACTTTATGACTCAGTTTTACTGAAATGTCCTAAATGATTCTGCGCCTTGTTGTTCGGATGCGCTGAAAGACCCTCCAGCAGCTGCTTACAATACCTTAATTCTAATGATTATCTTCAGGTAATTACTAGCATAGATCCTTTTTTCATTATACTATGATATGAAAACAGGAGAAACTTCGGCACAAACATCCAGGGAATTAAACGGTAAAGTCTTTAATGAGAAAATTGCTTAACATATTAAAAGACGAGGCCTCGAACTTGACGCGTTTCTGGTGAGTATAAGGGTTTGTGCACACGGTGTGTATTCTGCTTTGGAATTTTCTGCGCAGATTTCACTAAATCTGCAGTTCAAATGACCTGCATATTTCCTGCGCATTTAGTGCTTTTTTGTGCGGTTTTACTGCATGTTTTGTGCAGTTTTCCCCTGCGGTTTTCCACCTGCGGATTTCTAGAATGGAGCAGGTGGAATACTGCACCAAAAGCGCACAAAAGAAGTGACATGCTGCTTTTTTCATTCTGCACCAAATCCACACAGAAAAAAAGCAGCATGTGCACAGCGGATTTTGTTTCACATAGGCTACAATGGTGCTGTACATCGCATGCAGTTCTGCTATGTATAAGCAGGGCCAAATCTGCTGCGTATATGCAGCAGAAACGCACCGTGTGCACATAGCCAAACACCCTTAGTATTAATGAGTGAGCACTTAAATGCTCGGGTGCTCATTGCCCGGGTCAAGCAAATTGGAATGCTCGGGTGCTCAACCCAAGCAACGAGCCCAATGTAAGCCTATGGGAAAACCGAGCATTTTTACCGAAACCCCCCGGGGGTCCTTTTATTGTCTTAAAACATCTGAAATCGAGGGGAACAGTGCTCAATTGACATGGGAACATCATGGGAAATGCCCCTGGAAGCATTTCTGACTCCCAGATCACAGCTGTGAAAAATGTCTGAGTCTTGCGCCACTTTTTCTGGAGCGCAAAAAAACATACAAAAACTAAACCAAAATTGACTTTTCTAGGAAATACGAAATCGTATGTTAAGGAACATCCTTTCCAGTGTAATGATTTGTATGTAAGACAAAATAAATAACCTGAAACAAAAATGTTCCTCCACCACTTGAGCTAGGTCACACGTAGCATTTTTGATGCGTTTTTAAACTTTAGCATTGCTTTAAACCAAGAGAAATGCATTCACTGGGAAATGTCATTTTAACATTTTACAACCTTATCTGGCCATGTGGTGTGTGACACATCATCAGACACATTCTGTTTCATTTATGAGAGAGGGACTCTGAAAGTCACAAAGTCTACAAAGTCTATTTTTATAGAGCCAGCAGTGGGCCCTCAGTATTCTTAGAGAGCCATCAGCCAGCTATGCTTTGTTGTTCCCATTATTAACCCCTTAATGACAGAGCCATTTTGCAGCTTAATGACCAGGCCAATTTTTACAATTCTGACCACTGTCACTTTATGAGGTTAGATCTCTGGAATGCTTTAACGGATTCTGCTGATTCTGAATTTGTTTTTTCATGACATATTTTACTTCATGTTATTGGTAAAATTTCTTCTATATGACTTGTGTTTATTTATGAAAAGATGGAAATATGGTGAAAATTTTGAAAATTTTGCAATTTTCAAGCTTTAAATTTTTATGCCCTTAAATCAGAGAGATATGTCACACAAATTTCTTAATAAATAACATTTTCCACATGTCTGCTTTACATCAGCAGAAGTTTGGAAACAAAATTTTTTTTTGTTGGGAAGTTATAGGGGTTAAAAGTTGACCACGATTTCTCGTTTTTACAAAACCATTTTTTTTAGGGACCACATCATATTTAAAGTCCTTTTGAGCAGTGTACATGGCAGAAAATACCCAAAAGTGACACCATTCTAAAAACTGGACCGCTCAAGGTGCTCAAAACCATATTCAAGAAGTTTATTAACCCTTTACATGCTTCACAGGAACTGAAGCAATGTGGAAGGAAAAAATTAACATTTAACTTTTTTTGCAAAAAAATTATTTCAGATCCAATTTTTTTATTTTCACAAGTGTTAAAAGAGAAAATGAACCACAAAATTTGTTGTGCAATTTCTCCTGAATACGGCAATACCCCATATGTGGGAGTAAACCACTTTTTGGGCGCACAGCAGACCTCGCAAGGGAAAGAGCGCTGTTTGACTTTTTCAGCGCAGAATTGGCTGGAATTCAGATTGGACGCCATGTGGCATTTGGAGAGCCCCTAATGTGCCTAAATTGTGGAAACCCCCAAGAAGTGACCCCATTTTGGAAACTAGACCCCCCTAAGAAACTTATCTAGATATGTAGTGAGCACTTTGAACCTCCAAGTGCTTCACAGAAGTTTATAAAGTAGAGCCGTGAAAATAAAAAATCATTTTTTTCAACAAAAATGATATTTTCGCCCCCAAATTTTTATTTTTACAAGGGTAACAGGAGAAATTAGACCCCCCAACGTTGTTGTGCAATTTGTCCTGAGTATGCCCATACCCCATATGTGGCAGTAAACCACTGTTTGGGTGCATGGCAGAGATCAGAATGGAAGGAGCACCGTTTGACTTTTTCAATGCAGAATTGGCTGGAACTGAGATTGGACGCCATGTCGCGTTTGGAGAGCCCCTGATGTGCCTAAACATTGTAAAACCTCCACAAGTGACACCATTTTGGAAACTAGACCCCTTAAAGAACTTATCTAGATGAGGGATGAGCACTTTGAACCCCCAAGTGCTTCACAGAAACACATCATAAACATCCTTGAAAACAATAATGTGGCTTCCTACACAGTTGCTGCTGGTAAGGTGCAGGTTTGTAGTAGAAATATGGCGTACGTGTCATTGGATGAAGTGATCAGAAAAAGGGGCATGGTGATGGCGGGAATGGGAAAGTACAGGATTAATAACAGGGGGGCTATGGGAGGTATGAGATCCAGAATCCAGCCTACAATTGTTAGTCGTTTACCCATGTCCTATTACCAGAATGTGTTTGATGCCCGTCAGAAGATAGCTGTAACACATGCACGTCTCAAGCTAGGCATAAAAGATGCCCATAAAAAACTGGTTGCCAAAAACACATGTTTCCGTATAAAGGGTAAAAGGCAAAATGCTCATGAGATGCTGAATTCTAGAAAGCAGCAAATCAGTGTTGGAGGACAACCAACCAAACTGATGGATGCTTGTGAAAAACTAAGTTTGAAGAGGAATGCACCTGCTGTAACTATCAGTTCACCTGTGGCACAAGGTTCTTCATCTTCAGCCCCAAATATTACCATTACCAATTTCACAGCCAAAAACTATTTCTTCAGGTGTAATGAACAATGTTAAAGGAATGTGAATAAACGTTGTTAACCATGAACCAGGGAAACCAAAGATTTCCTCTTTACAAGATATGGACGATGATGGTATTGATGATGACTTGCAACTTTCCCACATTCCCACCAAGAAGATGAAAATCACAGCTGCCAACAGTGTGAAAAAAAGGCCAGGAATGTCTGGATAATAATTTTCTCTTGGGCACTCTTTACCTCTTACTAAAGTGATACAGAATGAGGCATACAGAGCTCCCATGTCTACTCAGCACGAGACTACAACACCTTTATTGCAAACAAAGGGTCTAACCAATGTGTCATGGACACTTGTCACAAAAGAGGACAGTTCTTCAGTAGGTTCGTCTCCAAAAGAGTCTGTCTTTAGCACTTTAGAAGGCAAAAAAATGACTGTTAATAATTTGCATTCAAGAGTCACAGAGGAAGATATCATGTAGCTTTTATGTGTATACGGTGCCTTGAAGCTCGCCCACTTGTTGAGTGAGTTACAGAGTTGCTGAGGTAGTGTTTATAAGAAAGGAAGATGCATACCTAGATGGACAACCAATGAAATTCAGTTTTCATTTGAATGGTAGTGTAATAAAATCAGACCAGACTATCCTTCAAAGATTAAGTGACACCCCATCAATTAAGGAAGGTGAATCTAGAAGAAACACAACCTCCTCCTCCTCCAGTGTTGATTCAAATCCTCCAGCTGAAGTTGATCCTGATACTATCTTAAAAGCACTCTTTAAACCCTCAATAATTGCGAAAAGGAGATAAATCCAGCGAGCCAAGTTTGAAGTACTTAAAAAATCTTTTTCTTTATTTCAAACGTAGATTAAAAATATTTTTCCATAGCAGCATATTATAGATATAGGCAGAAATAGGAAAAATTACTGCTGTAAAGCACATGGCAAGACGCGTTTCGGCTAGACCTTTATCATTGCCATTAGGACCTCCTCTATGTCTCCTGAAAGGGGCATTGGGGTGCCTCTAAATTTTTGGCAGCCCTTGCATTCACTGAATAGGCAAAAACTATGGGAGACCCAATTCCTAATGATAGGAACATTGTTTTCAGGAGGCCCTCCTGTACGTCTCTTCAAAGGGGTAGTGAGGTACCTCCAAATTTTTGCAGCCCTTTCATTCGCTGCATTAACAAACACTATGGGAGACCCACTTCCTAAAAATAGGAACATTGTGTTCAAGAGGCCCTCCTGTATGTCTCTTCAAAGGAGTAATATGATGCATCCAAATTTTGGGCTACCCTGCCACTCACTGTGTCATGATCTATGCTGGATCATGACAGATAAAATGCACTAGTAACCTTTTTTTTTCCTTAAGCTGTGGTGCTTAAAGATAGTTTTGCCCCCAGTGGCCATTAGGGTCATTGCACTGTGGTGATTTCAGTTCTTGTTTTGCCCCCGGTGGCCGGGCCGTTAGGATCATTGCACTCTGGTTTCTTAAGTTTAGTGCATGTGATTATAAAGCAGGTGTGATTGCCTGGCTCTGCTATAAAAGAGTGTCAGGTGTTGCAATCACTGTTGGTGATATTGCTCATTTCCAACCAAGACAGGTGAAGGAAGGAGAGAGAGAGTTCCTGGCAGCTCAGTCAGAGTCCTGGTGTGGAAGGAGTCAGAGAGGATTTCCTTGCAGCACTGACAGAGCTTGGTGGCAGCTATTCAGGAGGAAAGTTGCATAATGGTGGTTGACTCTGTTGCTGGGAGCAAGAGCAACAGAGCAAAGCTAAGTGGTGTTTCCCTGTTTGTATTTTTCCTTGGTGTGTATTAGTACAGCGGCGGGGCCAGTGCCTGCACCACCCAGCTCCCTACAAGGGATAGGTGCAGGGTGAGCTAGGGTTCTTAGGTTCCAGCTCGGCGACAGGTGCGGAACCTGTATAGGGACTGTTAGGAGTGTAGAGACTGGCTCAGGGGAGTGCAGAAGGTCTCCACGTCCCCGTTCCCTATCGCAGGGCCCACCGTTGTAACTGTTTTCCCTTCCCCCGTGTCTTGTCATTTTAGTTACCGGCCTGCGGGTCGTGTCACACAGGACAGTTACACGTGCCTTGTCTTGTTGTCTTAGTTAGTGGCCTGCGGGTCGTGTCACACAGGACGGGTCCACGTGACACACTGCATGCGCAATAACAGTATAGGAGACCAACTGTTTAATAATGGGAACAACAAAGCGTAGCTGGCTGATGGCTCTCTAAGAATAGTGAGGGCCAACTGCTGGCCCTTTCAGTAAAGGCTGCCTGATGGCCCTATAAAAAGTTAAAAATAGACTTTGTGACTTTCAGTGTCTCTACTTCACAAATGAAACAGGATGTGTCTGATGTTGTGCTGCACACCACTTGGCTAAATAAGGCCTCTTTCACACATCCGGTTTGTGCCGTCAGGCACAATCCGGCATGTGTGTAAAAAAACGGATCCGTTTTTTTTTACCGCCGGATGCGTTTTTTTGTCATTGAGAAGCACATGCGCCGGATCGCGCCGCATGTGCTTCCGTTTGTTCCGGTTTTTACTGGATCCGGCTGAATTCCTCTGTCCGGCGGCCGGACAGGACGGGTGCTGCAGCGTTTTTTTGTCCGGCGAAAAAAGCCGGACATGGCCGGCTCTGCGGGACAATGTTACGCTATGGCACATTCCGGCCGCCGGATCAGGCTTCTACCTGATCCGGCCACCGCATGCACGGTTTTACCCTGTGCGCATGCCCGGATATCTCTCTCTCTCTTTCATACCCCGTTCTCTCTCTCTTTCATACCCCGTTCTCTCTCTCTTTCATACCCCGTTCTCTCTCTCTTTCATACCCCGTTCTCTCTCTCTTTCATACCCCGTTCTCTCTCTCTCTCTTTCATACCCCGTTCTCTCTTTTTCATACCCTGTTCACTGGCTCGTGGATCCTTTTCTTCCCCGGCGACTCCGCAACATAGCTGTGTCAGGCGCCGTTAAGATGTGCCGCATATACTTCCGGTCCCTCCATTTACGGCTGGATCCGGCACTCCATCTTTTTGCCGCACGGAGCCGGAATGCCACCGACGGACGTGTGAAAGTAGCCTTAGGTTGTTAAATGTTAAAATTACATTTCCCAGTGAATGCATTTCTCTTGGTTGAAAGCAATGCTAAAGTTAAAAAATGCATCAAAACCTCTACGTGTGAACGTAGCCCAAGGTGTGGAGGATCATTTTTGTTTTTGGTTATTTATTTTGCCTTATATACAAGTCATTACAGTAAAGCATGTTCCTTACCATATTTCCCAAGAAAATACCTGATCCCTGACTTCCTCTTCATATTCAATCTGCGCGAAGGCGGAGACAGTGATGCCAGTACTGATTGGGCACCGGGCATGACTTGTCACAACAGCACACAAGAGCTGTCGGACCATGAGTGCTGACAAAGCTGAAGCAGCGCCAGCACAGGAGGTGAGTATAGTTTTTTTTGTTTTATTGGGGCTAAACATTTAGTTCAATATGGGGTTGTCCTAGTTGTGGACAATCCCTTTAACTATTTACAATTCAAATAACCAAAGATACAAAGTCTAGCAAATAGTAGTTTGCAAATGACAAAATGTTAAGCTGTTATACAATACTTTGACTTATTGTTTTGACATAGACAAATAACTTGTACAATACAATCTAAAGCACAATGTTAGCTAAATTCTAAACCAAACTATATGAAGAATTCACTGGCCTCCAAGAGTGGAGCTCAAGTCCCTTCCATACCGTTAAGCAGGCCTCTAGGTTTCTTGACCTTTCAGCTCACTTGATTAACGGTTCCTTTATGTAGGCCTCCTAGGCTTTCAGCTCACTAGATTGACCATCTATTTAAGTAGGCCTCCTAGCCTCTCAGCTCACTCGATCGACTGTCCCTTTATGTAGACCTCCCGGCCATTCAGCTCACTTGATCATTGGTCCCTTTCAACTTACTTAATCAATTGTCCCTTTAAAAAGGCCTCTTAGACCTGTAGAAGCGCTTGTGTGTGCGAAACCGCTGTCGTCTAGTGCGTCTCCACTTTTTTGCCTCCATGCTGTTCTTGCATTTTACCGATCAAAGGAATATTTTGGGATGGTGAGTGGCTGAAGCTGCTTTATTTACTGTATATGGTGATTTGCTGCATTTTTCCGGTGTGGCACCCGAAATCTCTGAATCAGTGCCAAGTCAAAGAAATTATTCCTGGAGTTTGCTCAGCTGTGCCATCCATTCTGATATCTTGGTGCAATTTCAAACATTTTTTTCCCATTAACAAGGAGTGGTTATCCTAGACTGGTCATGCCCATTCACTAAGTGCCATGGGTTGAAAAACATTTAACATTGGGGGTATACATAAACAGTTATGTGAAAAAGTGTTTGCCACCTTCATAATTTCCTATTTTTTTGCAAGTTTTTCACACTTAAAAGTCTCAGATCACTAAACAAATTCAAATATTAGACATAGATAACACAAGTAAAAACAAAAAGCAGTTTTTAAATGAAGGTCTTTATCATTGAGGAGAAAAACCATCCAAACCTATAGGGCTCTGTGTGAAAAAGTGATTGCCCCCCTCCTTAAAACATAAATTATCTGTGGTTTATCAGATCTTTGGGATGCTTAGTTCAAATTTTCTAGTCACACACAGGCCTGTTTACTGCCACACGTGTTCTCAATCAATAAATCACTTAAATAGGACCTGCCTGACAAAGTGAAGTAAGCCAAAGTTCCTCAAAAGCTAGACATTCCACAATCCAAGGAAATTCTGGAATAAATGAGAAACAAAGTAAATAAGCTCTAACAATCTCGAAAAGGTTTCTAAAGCTTTTGGACTTCGGTGAACCACATTGAGATCCATTATCCTCAAATGACGAAAGCATGGAACAGTGGTCAACCTTCCCAGGAGTGGCTAACAGAGCAAAATCACCCAAAGAGCACTTCAACGACTCATCCAAGAGTTCACAAAAGACCCCACAACAATATCCAAAGAACTGCAGCCCTTACTTGCCTCAGTTATCTTCAGTGTTCATGACTCCACCATAAGAAAGAGATTGGGCAAAAATGGCCTGCATGGCAGTGTTCCAAGACAAAAACTACTGCTCAGCATTAAGAACATAAGGGCTCATCTCAGTTGTGCCAGAAAACATCTTGATGATCCTCAAGGTTTTTGGAAAAAATACTCTGTGGACTGATGACACAAAAGTTGAACTTTTTGAAAGGTGTATGTTCCATTACATGTGGCATAAAAGTAACACAGCATTTCAGAAAAGGAATATCATACCATCTTTAAAAATTGGTGTAGGCAGTGTGATGGTTTCCAGTTGTTTTGCTGCTTCAGGACCTGGAAAACTTGCTGTAGTTAATGGAACCATGAATTCTGTTATCTACCAAAAAATCCTGAAGGAAACTGTCCTGCCATCTGTTTGTGACCTCAAGCTGAAGAGCACTTGGGTTAGGCAGCAGGACGATTCAAAACACACCACCAAGTTCAACTCTGAAAGGCTGATGACAAACAAAAATTAAGACTTTGGGGTGGCCTAGTCAAATTCCTGACCTTCATCCGGTTGAAATGCTGTGGCATGATCTTAAAAAGGTGGTTTATGCTCGGAAACCCTCCAATGTGGTTGAATTACAAAATTCTGCAGAGAAGAGTGGGCCAAAATTCCTCTAGAACATTGTAAAAAACTAATTGACAGTTATCGCAAATGCTTGAATGCTGTTGTTGCTACCAAGGTTGGCCCAACCAGTTATTAGGTTTAGGAGACAATCACTTCTTCACACATTGCCCTGTATACTAAGATTTCTTTTTTCCTTAATAATAAAGACCTTCATTTAAAAACTGCATTTTGTGCATACTGGTGTTATCTTTGTCTAATAATTAAATTTATTTGGTGATCTGAAACATTAAAGTGTGACAAACATGCAAAAGAATAGGAATCAGTAAGGGGGCAAACACTTTTTCACACAACTGTATATATAAAAGAATGTTCAACTGTATATATAAAAGAATGTTCAAGGTCAGCTTCTAAAAATTGTTAATGCGGGCATCATAAATACCTTTAAAAAATGAATAGCAAGAGTAGCGTGATCACCCTGTTGATATGGCAGTGGAGGAGATGGAGGAGGGTAAGGCAAAAAAAGACAAAATGTTGAAGTGTTTACCCATGTTTGACTGGAAGGAGTGTATGAAAATATATCAGAAAAAAACACTTGATTCTGTCATCCGGTGGTGTACAGAAGTCTGTCCCAATCCAGCCCTTGTTCATTTTGATAAGAGTCAGCCTGTCAGCATTTTCAGTTGACAGGTGGATGTGCTTATCGGTTATAATACCTGTAGCAGAGTTAAAAACTCGCTCTGACAAAACGCTAGTGGCAGGGCAGGCCAGGACCTCCAAGGCACAGAGAGACTATTCATGTCACATGTCTAGCTTGAATGCCCAACAGTTGTAAGGCACAGAGGAATCACAGAAGATGCTCATACGGTTGGCAAGGTACTCCTCCCCTCATTGTCAGAGTACTCCAAGCATCAGGGCCTGGGTGCTGGGAATGTCTGCGAAAACTGTCCAAGACCTTTGAGAGTGTTCTCCTGCCTCTGTTATGTGTCTTCCTAGTCTCCACTCCTTGGTTGTCCAAGGAACTGTGACCTCCGCCGCCAGCATTGTCAGATGAGAATTTTTTAAATAATTCTTCAACTAGGGCCTCCGGGTACTGCAACATTTTATTAGACCTCTTCACCACGGGAAGGAGATATGTAAAGTTCTCCTTGTAATGTGGGTCTAGAAGGATGACCAACCAGTAATTAGTGTTGGTCAACATGTGTACAATGCGAGGGTCATGAGAGTGACAGAAGATCATAAACTCAGCTATGTGTGCCAGACTGCCAACAGCCAAGACTTCCCTGTCCCTACCAAGAGAGTGACTGTCCATGTTGTCCTCCTCATCCCTCCTCCTCATCTTTAGGTCATCCCCTCTGAAGAGATGGTATGAAAGTGATGTGGATACTACCGTCTGTAGTGCAGGCAACCCACTCCTGTTCCTCCTTCTCCTTATTATCACCCAATATGTGTTGAGAAGATGAGATGAGGTGTAGCATCACCCAGTATAGGTTCTTGCTCTATCTCAACTTGCTCCACCTGCAATGCCTCCTCTTTAATTTTGAGCAGCGAGAATTTCAGTAGACAGAGAAGTGGGATGGTGACTCTGATTATGACATCATCGCCGCTCGCTATCTTGGTTGAGTTCCCAATGTTTGGGAGAACTACCCAGATGTCAGACATCAATGCCTACTCATCAACTCTTACGTGCGGAGGCTGACTGGAATACCGACTTGTATGGTATAGTTGGTATTCATCTACTGCTCTTTGCTGCTCACATAACATTGCCAACATATGTAACATTGAGTTCCAACTTGAGGTGATGTTGCACACCAATTGGTGGGCTGGAAAGTTGCAAACACTGCTGCAGCACTGACAGGATGGCAGCAGCTGTAGCCGACTTGCGGAAATGGGCACACGTGTCATTCTTTCACAGGTAGCTCAGGCAGATCTGGTTAGGTTTTCAGAAACCACTGAATCATTAAGTTGAGCACATGTGTCAGGCATTGTACGTGTGTGTGTAGGTTCAAGTGCGATAGCCACAAATCAGTCTGGTCTGTTATACCTTTCAACAACTCATCGGCGATGTGCGATTTGTTAACTAAGCATATTAGCTTCAACACAGCTTGCTGTCGTTTGGCCAAGGCAGTATTGCAGTGCTTCCAACTTGCGATTGATGTTAACATTTTTGAGATGGAGGGTGAGGAAGAGGAGGAGGAGGAGGCGGTACAGGAACTGCAGTAGAAGGTGAGAGCAACCCTGATTGAACCAGGGCCCACAATCTTCGGTGTCGGTAGCACGTGTTCTGTCCCATGGTCCGATGCTGCTGTGCTTTGGCATAAGGTTAGAGGAAGCTGGGCTTTACATCACCTGGCCTTTACTAACGATGATAGTGAACAAATCATTACAGGCTAGCGTGCTAATTAACCCCTTTCTGTCATGTGACGTACTATCCCGTCCATGTGCCCTTGGACTTAATACCCAGGGACGGGATAGTACGTCACAGCGATCAGCGGCGCCCACGTGGTGAGCGCCGCTGATCGCGGCCGGGTGTCAGCTGATTATCACAGCTGACACCCGACACAACCGCCCCGACACGTTAACCCCTTGCACACCGCGATCAAACACGATCACGGTGTACCAGGGGTTAAAGGGAAGCATTGTCAGGGAGGGGGCTCCATCCGTGCTTCCCTGAGCCCCCCACAGCAGCGCAATGTGCAGCGCTGCTTCAGGGGGCTCCATCCCTGCAGGTCCCCGAATCCAAGATGGCGATGGGGACCTTCGGGGGCCTGCAGGGAGCTGGCTTCCTCATGCCTGCAAAGCGCAGGCAAGGAGGAAGCCTTGTGCAGTGCCTGTGACAGATCGCTGATCTGTCACAGTGATCTGTGATGTGACAGATCAGCGATCTGTCACATGACAGTTATGTCCCCCCTTGTACAATGTAATAAAGTAAAAAAAAAAAAAAGTGTAAAAATAATTTTTAGAAAAATCACTAAATAAATTAAAAAAAAAAATATTCCCAAATAAATTCATTTTTTGGAAATAAAAAAAAAATACAATAAGCGTACACATATTTGGTATCGCCGCGTCTGTAACGACCTGCCCTATAAAACTATCCCATTAGTTAACCCCTTTAGCGAACCCTTTAAAAAATAAAAATAAAAAACGAAGCAAAAAATAATTTATTATCATACCGCCGAACAAAAAGTGCAATAACGCGCGATCAAAAAGACGCATATAAATATCCATGGTACCGCTAAAAACGTCATCTTGTCCCGCAAAAAACGAGCCACCATACAGCATCATCAGCAAAAAAATAAAAACGTTATAGCTCGCAGAATAAAGCGATGCAAAAATAATTATTTTTTATATAAAATTGTTTTCATTGCATAAAAGCGCCAAAACATAAAAAAAACCTACATGAGGTATCACTGTAACCATACTGACCCGAAGAATAAAAGCACTTTATCAATTTTACCGCACGCGGAACGGTGTAAACGCACCCCCCAAAAGAAATTTATGAAACGCTGGTTTTTGTTCATTCTGCATCCTAAAAATCGGAATAAAAAGCGATCAAAAGATGTCACGTGCCCAAAAATGATACCAATAAAAACATCAACTTGTCCCGCAAAAAATAAGACCTCACATGACTCTGTGGGTCAAAATATGGAAAAATTATAGCTCTCAATATGTGGTGATGCAAAAACTATTTTTACAATAAAAAGCGTCTTTTAGCGTACGACAGCTGCCAAAAATGAAAACCCGCTATAAATAGTAACTCAAACCCCCCGATATCACCCCCTTAGTTAGGGAAAAATAATAAAATTAAAAGAAAATGTATTTATTTCCATTTTCCCATTAGGGTTAGGGTTAGGGCTAGGGTTTGGGCTAGGGTTAGGGCTAGGGTTAGGGCTGAGATTAGGGTTAGGGGTGTGTTGGGGTTAGGGTTGGAGTTATAATTGGGGGGTTTCCACTGTTTGGGCACATCAGGTGCTCTCCAAATGCAACATGGCGTCTGATCTCAATTCCAGCCAATTCTGCATTGAAAAAGTTAAATGGTGCGCCTTCCCTTCCAAGCTCTGCCATGCGCCCAAATAGTGTTTTACCCCCACATATAGGGTATCAGCCTACTCAGGACAAATTGCAAAACAACTTTTGGGGTCCAATTTCTCCTGTTACCCTTAGGAAAATAAAAAATTGGGGGCAAAAATATCATTTTTGTGGAAATTTTTTTTTTTATTTTCACGCCCGGGCGTTATAAACTTCTGTGAAGCACTTGGGGGTTCAAAGTGCTCACCACACATCTAGATAAGTTCCGTGGGGGTCTAGTTTCCAAAATGGGGTCACTTGTGGGGGGTTTCCACTGTTTAGGTACATCAGGGGCTCCAAAAAAGCAACATGACACCCGCAGACCATTCCATCAAAGTCTGCATTCCAAAACATCACTACTTCCCTTCCGAGCCCTGACGTGTGCCCATACAGTAGTTTTCTCCCACATATGGGGTATCAGCATACTCAGGACAAATTGGACAACAACTTTTGGTGCCCAATTTCTCCTGGTACCCTTGGGAAAATAAAACAATTGGTTACTAAAAATCATGTTTGTGGAAAAAATAAGATTTTTTTATTTTCACGCCCGGGCATTATAAACTTCTGTGAAGCACTGGGGGGTTCAAAGTGCTCACCACACATCTAGATAAGTTCCTTGGGGGGGTCTAGTTTCCAAAATGGTATCATTTGTGGGGAGTTTCCACTGTTTTAGTACATCAGGGGATTTCCAATCGCGACATGGTGTCCGATCTCAATTCCAGCCAAAAAAGTCAAATGGAGCTGCTTCCCTTCTGAGCGCTGCCATGTGCCCAAATAGTTGTTTACACGCACATATGAGGTATCAGCGTACTCAGGACAAATTGCACAAAAACTTTTAGGGTCCTATTATCCTTGGGAAAATAAAAATTGGGGGTGAAAAGATCATTTTTGTGGAAAAAATATGATTTTTTAATTGTATCCCTGTACGTTATAAACTTTTGTGAAGCCCTTGTGGGTTCAAAGTTCTCACCACATATCTAGATAAGTTCCTTGGGGGGTCTAATTTCAAAAATGGGGTCACTTGTGGCAGGTTTCCACTGTTTAGGTACATCAGGGGCTCTCCAAACGTGACATGGCGTCCGATCTGAATTCCAGCCAACTTTGCATTGTAAAAGTCAAACAGCGCTTCTTCCCTTCTGAGCTCTACCTTGCGCCGAAACAGTGGTTCCCCCCACATATCAGGTATCAGCATACTCAGGACAAACTGCACAATAACTTTTGCAGTCCAATTTCTCCTGTTACCCTTGGTAAAATAAAAAAAATTGAACCTGAAGTATTTTTTTTGTGAAAAAAAGTTAAATGTTCATTTTTTTAATATTCAAAAAATTCCTGTGCAGCACCTGAAGGGTTAATAGACTTCTTGAATGTGGTTTTGAGCACCTTAAGGGGTGCAGTTTTTAGAATGGTGTCACTTTTGGGTATTTTCTATCATATAGACCCTTCAAAGTGACTTCAAATGTGATGTGGTCCATAAAAATAAAATGGTGTTGCAAAAATGAGAAATCACTGATCAATTTTAACCCTTATAACTTCCTAAAAAAAAAAAAATGTTGGTTCCAAAATTGTGCTGATGTAAAGTAAACATGTGGGAAATGTTACTTATTAAGTTTTTTGCGTGCCTTATCTCTGTGATTTAAGGGCATAAAAATTCAAAGTTGGAAAATTGCAAAATTTTCAAAATTTTCGCCAAATTTCCATTTTCTTCACAAATAAACGCAAGTTATATGAATTAAATTTTTACACTAGCATGAAGTACAATATGTCACTAGAAAACATTGTCAGAATCACCGTGATCCATGGAAGCGTTTCAGAGTTATTACCTCATAAAGGGACAGTGGTCAGAATTGTAAAAATTGGCCCGGTCATGAACGTGCAAACCACCCTTGGGGGTTAAGGGGTTAAGAAACAAAACCTCAGTCAAAGTTATCTGAGCACACAAATCTCCAACAAACTGCAAACTTATGCATCAGCCCATTTTCCTTTTTGGAATTTTTAAAGTGTAAAAACGACAACTTTTTTTTGCCTAAAATACAAAGGCAATCTGAAACTTTCTTAACTGTTCACAATAACAGTAATTTTGACCAGGGGTGCTCAAACTTTTACATTGACTTGACATAGTAAGTAACAAATGGCAACACTTCAATAGAAAAAGTTTATTCTCCAATATCAAAATACATGTAATGTTTCAGTTCCACCAGTAAGCATATATACCGTATATACTCGAATATAAGTCATGTGTGGGGGCAGCACGTGTCCTGCAGCAAAGTATAACTGCAGCTAAGTATCCAGAAGCTGCAGTTAATTCATCAGCAGGGAATTAGCATCCATCTCCTCTCCACTCTTCAGGTATAACATCACTGCTTGCTGTCTATCATCTGCTGCATTATCATCCTGCAACATTTTTAATGGTATAACACTACTGCTTGCTGTCTATCATCTGCTACATTATCATCCTGCAACATTTTTAATGGTATAACACCACAGCTTGCTGTGTATCATCTGCTGCATTATTATCCTGCAATATTTTTTTAATGGTGTCGGGGTAGCTATTGAGGGAGGGCTAAATTAACCCTTCACGGTTGACCCAGTGATGACCAAATTATTCCACAGAGTGTTGCTAGCAACTCAAATGACCACACGGAGATGGGGTCTCTGTACGGGAGGATCAAGGCAGATCACTAGTCCCCTTTATTTTAGTCACTTCTTTTTATAATCTTTTGCTTAATTATGCAAAGTTCTCAACCACCAATAGCATCATTTCACTTTATAAGCCAATAATATTGCAAGAAAACCGGAAACTACATATATGTCCGTATCCAAATAGGAAATAGTATAATGGCATATTCTTCAGAGTTCTACACCCCCCGCCTCCCTTATCTTGCACCTGATGGAAACAGTCTGGTTTCATGACAGCCCATCCCAATTACAAAAATGTATCTTACAGCAACAAAAATGGAGAAACTAAACCTTCAGAGAATGGATAAAACGAAACTTCAGCTCTGATTTTAGTTTTGACCCTTCACATTCCCCCCTAGATACATTTTTTTTAACACATATGCAGCATCAGAGGTGCTATCCCAAGCTAACAGCTTGAGGGGTACTGGTCTTCACATGACTGATGCCATGTTTCCAGTCATGGCTGTCACGGCGCACCCGTCCCCCTGTATACTGCAATTTACAAATAACAATTTTTGATGGCGGTGATGGAGATCTTTTGTAGGTAGCCATGTGCTTGGCTTCAACATCTTCATCAAGTAGCCTTTTGAGATCGGTGCAGAGAAGAGCAGGGGCAACGACGCCTTTGGTATCATCATTAGCTGTCTTAGTGCAGAATTTCCTAATACATACAGAAATACACCAAAGAACAAGTTTTAGTATCACATATACAACAAGGATACAGGCAGCAATATGCAACAAGCTTTGTAAGATCACAGCTACTCAGCCCCCAATTCCCAAAAAATCAATTGGCTGGATTGAGAAAGGAGAAGGTGTCTGACCACCAACTGTCCGTATTACGATCATTGTCTTTATCGTATTGATCTCTGAGTCTTTGAATATCTTCTAACTTTAACTTTTAACTTCTACGAATAATAATATGGAAAATGCGGAAAACTAAAACATTATGTCCCCTTTATTTGCTATTGGCTGGTTGGGTGATGAGGAGAACTTGATAGGGACAGTCATACAAGGGTTCTAGTCCATGCTTCCTGACATGCCTTTTCACAACTACCAAATCACCAGGCTTCAGGTTATAACAGGTGTCGGTTTCTGCTGAATCTGGAAAAGAAGAGGAAACTAGAACATAGGTGTTAGTAAAAATCTTCCTAAGCTGAATAACATATTGAACAGCACAGTCAGTTTCTTCTGATAACTGCTGAGGCTGGAAATTTGCAACTGGGGCCTAGCACCAAACAATATCTCATATGGGGACAGGCCATGTTTTGCAATAGGGGTAGTAGGATGTGGTATAGTACAATGGGTAGGAGCTCTGGCCATGGAGCCGTATTCTCATGAATCATTTTGGTCAATTGTCCCCTCAGTGTGCCGTTCAACCTCTCAACTTCCCCACTGGACTGTGGGTGGTACGGAGTATGGAGGGCTACAGTGGATCCAAGCATTGTCAGAACTTCTTGGAACACATGAGAAGAAAAGGCCGGACCTTGATCACTTTCAACATCTTCTGGAACCCCATATCTGCATATAACTTCCATCACCAGTTTCTACGCTGTGGTCTTTGCAGTCATGTTGGTAACAGGGAATGCTTCCGGCCAACTGGAGAACCGGGGCCCAGTAGAATTTTTGCACCAGTGCGAGGGCCTGATTCTTTCCTCGATATGTAGGTCAATGTGCCCATATGGCAATAGCAGGTTACATCTGCTTAGGGAGGCACACGAGTTGGTCCTTTTTTTTCCAGAGACCATTATCCATTCGTGTCCCATCAGTCTTCCATTGCTTCACCTCTTCCTTTGGAGACATTCTCTGCATCGTCATTAAGCGGTCTCGCAGGGTCAGACAGAAAATTTCAGTCTGTTGTAGATCATCAGGTTCTTGTAGGGTCAATGCTTCTTGTAACTGTTTATGCTGAGAGCGTGTGGTCACCGTAGTTGTTATGGTTGGTTCTACGGGTAAAAGAGCGGCGGCTTTTGCTTGCATATCCACAAATACATTGCCAACAGTCTATGGACTGATCCTAGGACCGTGCGCCTTAACTTTGATAATAGCCACCTGAGTAGGTAATTTGATCCAGTCCATGAGGGTTTTAACAGCTTCAGTAGTAATAAACCCTCGATTGGCCCATAGAGCCCCAAAATAGTGAGCAATACCAAATGCATACCGTGAATCCGTGTATATATTAGCCCATCTGTTCTTGGCCAAAGTACATGCAGTAGACAGAGCCTGGAGTTCTGCTTCTTGTGCTGGCAGGAGCGCAGCTGCGTGCACTACAGTGTCCTCTGTGGTAACAACATATCCCGTGTGGAATCTATCAAACTCATCAGCATATCTTGAACCATCCGTGTATAACACCAGATCAGGATTTGGGAGTGAATTCTCACTGACATTTGATAGAGTAGCGGTTTCTTCTATCAGAAATTGGGAACATATTGGAGGTAATCCTCATCACTACCATCTTTCCTTATAGTTCATTATACCGTCTTTCAAGGCATTGTAAAGGGGTTGCATTATGCAGGATGCATCAGGTATCCACTGACAAAAATAAGTGCATAGTTCAAGAAAACGCTGGAGTTCAGTTTCATCTAGTTTCATCCTTTGGGAAAGGAAGGGAGCTGGCAGCTATTTTTCTTTCTTCTGCGAGGTGTCTGGCACCCTGAAGGAGACAGTGACCCAAGAATATCACTTGACCAAGGCAGAACTGAAGTCTCGAGGCCGAAACCCGACAGTTCAGTGCTGCCAGATACTTGAGGAGGCTAACAATGGCAGCAATGGCAAAAGACACCTGCTCATATTTTTTTTTTTTTGCAAACTGGTTGGGACTGTTTTGGGCCCCTTGTGGCATCTGTGGGAAAGGCATGCAAAATAGATTTCCTCACTGTCTTCATCTACATAGGGATTATATAACATAAGAGCCATCTGACCATCATCTTGGAATTGTATTCTGGAGTGGAACTGTGATAATAAATCTGCCCCTAGTAAATTTACTGGACATGTGGGAGAGATTACAAACTGAGTAGTAACCTTGGGGAAGGGTTCCACAGGGATGGGGTTTATAAAAGTATATTAATTGGGTCTGCCATCTACTCCGATTAAAACAGCGTCCTGTATGACAATCTCTCTGAAAGTGTCCAAATCGGGCACAGCGCCAGAATTGCAGACAAGAATTAGCAGGGAGGGCTGGGGTTTGCTGTGTGTGAACGAGCTGCGGTGGGGGCGATGTGGGAGGGGGAGCTGGGATTGGAGGGAGAACTGGAGCAGCTGCAGTTGCTAGCTTGCTTTTTTTTTCTCTCTCTGCTGAACAGAGCTGGTTAAAGTCTTCTGAAAACTTTTTTTTTTCTGGATCTGGAAGGGGGTGGATACTCATAACCACTAGCAATATTAGGCATAACAGGGACTGAGATAATAGATACCGTGAGCGTTTAACAAAGAAAAGGTGGGGGCTGCGACTCTCGGTCTCCTTGTACAATTGTCATCTAGCAGGGAGACCTCTTCTTTCAAATCATCACTTTTAACTATTTGTCTGCCTGACACATCAGTCTCGATATCAGTTTCTTCTTTAATCACTTCCTCAATTCTCACACCACAGTCACTTTCTTGAACCACAATACATCCAGTCCTTGCCATAATAGACAATTTTTTCCATCTTCAACATAGCAGTAACAGAAACAATCAGAATTCACTTTCTCTGTTTGTTAGGAGTGGCGGAAGACACTAAAATAAAAATATAAACAAAGTGCCTTCACCACTCGGGGTCCACCATGTGGTAGATGGAGCGACCGCTGCTAGGTGGTGGCAGAGCTATATGGCGGTAGAGTGCACAGGTTTAAGTGTGTCACCAGGTGCACTGAACAAACTCTGTTGAGCTCACAGAGCTGTAATAATAAATGGTAACACAAAAAGACGCTGAGTCTGTTCAGGACACAGAATCTCAGCGCAACACACGCGGTATGCGGTCACCGGAGAAACACAAGGTAGCGATACTAACTCCGTAAGGACCTACCGGAAACGTGTGCAAGGCGTCGCAACTGCGAACGCCACTAGGAGCTGCAGCACGGCTATAGCAGAGCCGCTGCAAAGACACTGCTGACCAGCAGGCGCAATGCTGACGCTTAGGCTGCTGTAGTATGGAGCATAGCGCGCTGGTGCTTGGCGCTGGGTACTGGCACTAACACAAACACTCACACATGCATAGTATCAGAGGATAGGGGTTTCCAATGAGTCAGTCACCAGTCCATGCATCCATCAACAAACATACAGCAGCAGTATGGCTACACTAGCGCATGGCGGAACGGCCATGCGCACTTTTTATAGCACACGGGACCTTCCGGAAATCTCCAGGAGTCCAGGAAGAGCCAATAGGATCCGGAGCGGGACCTGAACACCTGACTCCCGAAGTCCAATAGGAGCTCGTCCCGTGAGCATGCCCAATAGATGGAATAAAGGACTTAGCCTCTGGAGATAGTTGTTGTGAGACAATATCCTCAGCAATCCCTTCTGCTGCAGCAGATGGGCAAGAGACTGCAGCATGTGAGAATCTGGGTTTCTGTATAGACGTGTCAGAAACCAGATTCCTAACATTACCCCCCCTCCTAGGGCCCCCCTAACTAAACCTTCCGATCCATCACCCTGTGCCTAGCGGTGGCACAGGGCTCAAACTCGCCTATAGACGAGCTTGGTGTCCTGGTAGGTGACATGGTAACCCGGGACACATGGAAGGTACCAGGGGAGGCAAGGTCTCCCGGTTTCAGGAGGGAAATCTGGGAAATGGCTAGAGCGGGAGTGGCCGTGGCACGCCGCCGTGTATTGACGGTCGTCACCCCACTCTGCCTAGAGAGGCTATGCCGAGCATAAGAGGTACATGCCTGAATAAACCTCTTAACATCCCGAGCCCCATGAGGCCACCAATATGCTCCGGCCAAGAGCTTCGAGACCTGCATGTAGCCTTGGTGGTGAGACGCATTGGACGCATGCACCCAAGCGAGTACCTGAGCCCTAAGATGAGGGACAAAGGTCTCGACAACCGGCTCAGACTCAGACCATTGCGGGGAGCTGGCTTCCGGAGAAACCACACATACGTGGTGACAACCGCAAACAGATTCCTGGTCTGAGTCCGTATTAAAATTGGTACGAGACACCTTCATGGGCTCAGGAGGTAGGACCTCTGGCTCAGGTGGCTCCAGCGGCTCGAAAAATTTGGGGAGCGGAGTACCCTTCCGTTTTGAGTGAGCACGCTCTAAGCCGCGCTCCGAAAAATGGAGGTCAATGCGCGAGGAGATGGAAATCAACTCTTCCAAGGTCGTAGGAATCTCTCTGGTAGAAAGAGCGTCTTTCACATGCTCCGCTAACCCTTTCCAAAAGACAGGGATAAGGGCCCTATCAGTCCACTCCAACTCGGACGCCAGTGTGCGAAAACATACGGCATACTGGCTCACCGAGAGAGATCCCTGAGTGAGTGCGAGTAGCTGCAGGGAGGTGTCGTGCGTGACCCGTGGACCAAGGAAAACCTGCTTGATGGCCATCAGCAGGTGCGCTGCGGTTCGTATATCGGGATCACCACGCTCCCATAACGGCGTTGCCCATTCCAGGGCCTTGCCCGACAGTAGGGATATTATGAATGCCACCTTGGCCCGTTCCGTAGGGTATTGTGCAGGCAGTAGCTCCAGATGGATCGAGCACTGGCTGATAAAACCCCTACAAGAGGCGCCATCCCCGGAAAACTTATCGGGCAACGGGAGGCGGGTAACTGTCGGCGCAAGGGTGGACATGGACAAACGCGCTACTGCATCCGTTAACGCCTGGACAGCAGCATCAGTGGCTTGAGCAGCAGAGAGAGACTTCTCAAGAGCAGCCACCCGGTCGCCAAGCTGCTTAATGCACTGCAGGAGCTGCTGCTGTTCTGCCATCACTAGCCAGACCCTGGCGCTAGTGTAATGCTAGGAGTGGCGGAAGACACTAAAATAAAAATATAAATAAAGTGCCTTCGCCACTCGGGGTCCACCGTGCGGTAGATGGAACGACCGCTGCTAGGTGGTGGCAGAGCTATATGGCGGTAGAGTGCACAGGTTTAAGTGTGTCACCAGGTGCACTGAACAAACTCTGTTGAGCTCACAGAGCTGTAATAATAAATGGTAACACAAAAAGACGCTGAGTCTGTTCAGGACACAGAATCTCAGCGCAACACACGCGGTATGCGGTCACCGGAGAAACACAAGGTAGCGATACTAACTCCGTAAGGACCTACCGGAAACGTGTGCAAGGCGTTGCAACTGCGAACGCCACTAGGAGCTGCAACTGCAGCGCGGCTATAGCAGAGCCGCTACAAAGACACTGCTGACTAGCAGGCGCAATGCTGACGCTTAGGCTGCTGTAGTATGGAGCATAGCGCGCTGGTGCTTGGCGCTGGGTACTGGCACTAACACAAACACTCACACATGCATAGTATCAGAGGGTAGGGGTTTCCAATGAGTCAGTCACCAGTCCATGCATCCATCAAACATACAGCAGCAGTATGGCTACACTAGCGCATGGCGGAACGGCCATGCGCACTTTTTATAGCACACGGGACCTTCCGGAAATCTCCAGGAGTCCAGGAAGAGCCAATAGAATCCGGAGCGGGACCTGAACACCTGACTCCCGAAGTCCAATAGGTGCTCTTCCCGTGAGTATGCCCAATAGATGGAATAAAGGACTTCGCCTCTGGAGATTGTCTCACAACAACTATCTCCTCAGCAATCCCTTCTGCTGCAGCAGATGGGCAAGAGACTGCAGCATGTAAGAATCTGGGTTTCTGTATAGACGTGTCAGAAACCAGATTCCTAACACTGTTCTTCCTAACACCTTCGTCACAGAATTCATGTGCCAAGCCACAAAATTCTTCTTTTCCTTCCACGGATTCTCTCATTTAGAGCTAAATATCCTTACTTCAGTTGTGCACAGATCTAGAGCGGCCATATGAATCTGTTCCACAGGGTCAATAATCCCCCTCTGGGATTGCCCAAAATTCAATGCGGTACTCAGAGAAAGGAGGAGGGCGTCTCAGACTATCCCTCCGGACACCTCTGGTTATATATATCTATCTATATATACCTGAGTTACGTATCCTACCCAGTCTTCGATCACATCACCACACCTGACTCTAACAGTGAATTCAGGATTTCAGTATATTTTGACTATAAAGAGAGCCACAATCACTGGTCAATCCGGGGTGTCCATCCCTTATGAGGTACGGTTCGAGCACTGGGCCCCCAACGGGACTGCACCTCTATATGATTCCACCCATGAATCACCCCACCGTGAGGACAAACCTCAGATCCTCTTTGCTGCAACAAGCACAGGAAAACCACACCAACGGTCAGTCTGAACAGTATAACTGCCAACTTACCGTGGTTGTTGTGGGGGATGATCAGTCCCAATTTTCCAGCACCTGCGTCCGCTCTGAGGGTCCTTTGTCTTGTTGTCCTCCGGGGGCTGAGGCGTCCCTGTTCGGGGGCCCCACGTTGAGTGCCAGCTGTCGGGGTAGCTATTGAGGGAGGGCTGTCTATCATCTGCTACATTATCATCCTGCAACATTTTTAATGGTATAACACCACAGCTTGCTGTCTATCATCTGCTGCATTATCATCCTGCAATTTTTTTTAATAGTGTCGGGGTAGCTATTGAGGGAGGGCTAAATTAACCCTTCACGGTTGAGCCAGTGATGACCAAATTATTCCACAGAGTGTTGCTAGCAACTCAAATGACCACATGGAGACTGGGTCTCTGTACAGGAGGATCAAGGCAGATCACTAGTCCCCTTTATTTTAGTCACTTCTTTTATAATCTTTTGCTTAATTATGCAAAGTTCTCAACCACCAATAGCATCATTTCACTTTATAAGCCAAAAATATTGCAAGAAAACCGGAAACTACATATATGTCTGTATCCAAATAGGAAATAGTTTAATGGCATATTCTTCAGAGCTCTACACCCCCGCCTCCCTTATCGTGCACCTGATGGGAACAGTCTGGTTTCATGACAGCACATCCCAATTACAAAAATGTATCTTACAGCAACAAAAATGGAGAAACGAAACCTTCAGAGAACGGATAAAACGAAACTTAAGCTCTGATTTTAGTTTTAACACTTCACAATAGTATATAACAGTGACTACTGAATATTTGTTATAATTCATTTTTTGCATTGTACTCAATGCTCACTGCTGTATATCCATGGTTGCGGTCACTCACTATAGATGTTATCTGGCGAAAGGTGTTATAGCATGCAGATGTGGCCAGTCCCAGTGTCTTGATCATCTAGCCATCCCTGGTGTGCTGACCAGCTACTAATCTATCCCAAACCAGCTCCCATAATTCCTTTCACCTGAATCTCTACTCAGTCCTATAAATTTAGTAGCATTCTAATGGGTGCACGAATATGGGGGCAAGCACGTGTCCTGCAGCAAAGTATAACTGCAGCTAAGTATACAGAAGCTGCAGTTAATTCAACAGCAGTTAGTCTAGGCAGGAGTCAAAATCCCACACTATGTATCTGTCTCTTTTGGATATGTCTGCTGAGTAAGCACCTCTTTTTACTTGGACCTAGCTTTTCTTTTAACCCATGTTACTCCTTCACCTTGATTACATATGCCCTTACAGTGTTTGCTCCATTAATCCTCACTTTCTTTCGCTATCCCCAAACCCCAGCACCCTCTAACCAAATTATCATCTCCCCTTCCCTCTTTCGTCCCCACATGACCTCCTCTGGTGACCTGCTCCTCAAGCTCAGATCTCCTAATAAAACATAAAACAAGCTGGCCACACTCCTTCTCCTACCTGCTCTCCTTCTCTCTGCTTCTCCTCACTGCTGATGACATATCATCCAGTCCTGGACCCCCACAGCTCATACCTCCCATTAATTCCCCCTCCTACTGCTCCCTATCTAATATAAACTATGGCAATCTCTCCAACGTAAAACCCATGCCCCTGATGCCTACCCCCCTGCTCCCTCTCTCTGGAGAACACTGGAATGCCCACTCCATCGGCAATAAGCTTCATGTGATTCATGACCTTTTTCTAATAATCTTGCCTTCCTTGGCCTCACAGAAACATGTTTGACACTTCCGACACTACCTCCCCTGCTGCTCTGTGTTACGGCGGCCTCCATTTCACCCACACTCCTTGCCCCGGCAACAGGCATGGTGGAGGAGTGGGTCTTCTCCTTTCTACTATCTGCATCTTTATCCCAATCCTACCTCTACCCTCCCTTATCATCCCCTCTTTTGAAGTCCAATCTGTTCGCATCTACTCTCCCTGCAACCTCCAAGTGGCCATCATATACCAACCTCCGGGTCCAGCCACTGCCTTTATTGACCAGTTATCTACCTGCTTCTTTACTTTCTTTCCACTGACATTCCCACTATCATCATGGGTGACTTCAACATCCCTACTGATACCCTTCACTCAACATCCTCCAAACTCCTGTTCCTTACTTCATCTTTTGGACTTACTCAGTGGTCCTCCTCAGCCACCCACACAGGCGGACATACATTAGACCTAATCTTCACCCGTCTCTGCTCTCTAACTTTGCAACTTCCCCTCTCCTGTTTTCTCATCCCTGTCCACCTCACCTGTCACCCATGTCCAGCAACATGTGCACCCCAACAGAAACCTTGCACACCTAGACACCCACACTCTCTCTGACTATTCTACCACTGGCATCCATATCCTCACTCCACGACACAGACAGTGCCACTGCTTTCTGCAATGCCACTCTCATATCAGCTACTGACATGGTCGCCTCTCTCGTTCATGGCAGAGTGCAACATATCAGTAGCGAACCCTGGCACAATAACATCACTAAAAAGCTCCGGCAAGTGTCCAGGTTTGTAGAGTGACGTTGGAAGAAAAGAAATTCGCAAGATGATTTCACTGCACTCAAACAAGCAACATTTGATTTCAAATCTGCCCTCACCTCTGCTAAACAGGCCTACTTCACAACCTGCGTATATTCCCTATCCCACAAGCCCAAACAATTATTCAAAACTTTTAACTTCCTCCTCCGCCCACCACTGCCCCCTCCAACCTCCCTCATCTTTGCTGAGGACTTTGCCACACACTTCAAAAATAAGATCCACCAAACAAGGCAAGTCTTTTTTGTTCAACCACCACAACCCCTTTGTATACCAAACAAATGCCAAAACCCCATAACCTCCCTCTCCAACATCACTGAAGAGGAGCTTAATTGTCTCCTCTCCAAATCACACCTCACCACTTGTGCACTAGACCCCATCCCATCCCACCTCCTCCCCAACCTCACACCACACTTATCCCATCCCTAACCCATCTCTTCAACCTATCACTAATGTCTGGTACCTACCCCTCTGTGCTTTCAAACATGTCTCAATCACACCTATCCTTAAAAAGCTAACACTTGACCCAACCGCTATGTCCAGCTATCGCCCAATATCACAGCTTCCATTCGCTTCCAAATTCCTGGAGCAGCAGGTCCACGCTGAACTTTACTCCTACTACTCATCTAACTTGCTCTTTGACAATCTATAATCTGACATCCGTCGCCATCATTCCACTGAGACTGCCCTGATCAAAATTACTAGCAACCTACTTACTGCCAAAGCTAATGGACAATACTCTATACTCCTCCTTCTAGACCTGTCCTCTGCTTTTGACACAGATAACCACTGCCTCCTACTACAGATCCTCTCTTCCTTTGGTATCAAAGACCTCACCCTATCCTGGATCTCTTCATACCTTTCCAATAGCACATTGAGCATTTCCCACTCCGACACTACCTCCTCATCCCACAATGTCTCTGTTGGAGTCCCCCAAGGCTCTGTTCTAGGACCCCATCTCTTCTCAATCTATACAATTGGCCTGGCACAACTCATAAAGTTCCATGCATTCCAGTACCATCTTTATGCTGATGACACTCAGATCTACCACTCTGGCCCAGACATCACTTGTCTGCTGTCCAGAATCCTGGAGTGTCAATCAGCCATATCCTCTTTCTTCTCCTCTCGCTTCCTCAAACTCAACGTGGATAAATCTGAACTCATCATCTTTCCTCCAACTCACAGATCTTCCTTACCTGATCTATCTATCACAATAAATGACATCACGCTTTTCACTGTACCAGATGTCCGCTGCCTTGGAGTAACCCTCAACTCTGCCCTGTCCTTCAAACCGCACATCCAAGCTCTTTCCACATCCTGTTACCTCCAGCTCAAAAATATTTCCAAAATCCATCCTTTCCTCAACACTCAATCTACTAAAATGCTTGTGCATGCCCTCATCACCTCCCACCTCAACTACTGCAACATCCTCCTCTGTGGCCTCCCTGCTAACACTCGCACCTCTTCAGTGCATTATTAACTCTGCTTCCTGACTAATTCATTTCTATCCTCGCTACTCCTCCGCTTCTCCCCTTTGCAAAAGTCTTCACTGGCTCCCATTCCTGCAGTGTATACAGTTCAAATTACTAATGCTTACCTACAAAGCCATCCATAACCTGTCTCCTGTATATATCTCTGAACTAATCTCCCGATATCTACCCTCATGTATTCACAGATTCTCCCAAGACCTCCTTCTCTCCTCCACACTTACTCATTCCTCACCTAATCCCCTCCAAGACCTCTCCCTAATCCCCATCCTCTGGAATTCTGTGCCTCAACACTTCTGACTATCAACCACATTCAGATCCTTCAGCTGGAACCTGAAAACCCACCTCTTCAAGAAAGATTATAGCCTGCATTGACCCCACTGCCTCCTCACCACTACGGTAGCTACCGCCTCATGATCACTGGAGCTGCTGCAACCCCCCAACCTACTGTCTTCTTCTCCACCATCCTGTAGAATGTAAGCCCGCAAGGGCAGGGTCCTCCCCCCTCTGTATCAGTCTTTTATTGTTAGTTTGTTTACTGTTTATCTGTAATTTGTATGTAACCCCTTCTCATGTACGGCACCATGTAATCAATGGTGCTATATAAATAAATAATAATAAGTCAACCCGAGTATAAGCCGTGGCACCTTATCTTGCCACGAAAACTGGGCAATCTTATTGACTCAAGTATAAGCCGGGCATGCATTGTCCCCTCATCTCTATCCTGGTAAGCATGGTTTCCCATCCCGTCCTTGTATGCATGGCTCCCCAGTCTCTGTCCTTGTATGCATGGCTCCCCCATCCAGGTCCTTGTATGCATAACTCCCCTGTCCAGGTCCTTGCATGCATAGCTCCCCCGTCCTGGTTCCTGTATGCATGGCTCCTTATCCCCTATACTTGTATGCATGGTTCCTAAAAAAAACACATCCTACTTACTTTCCCATCTCGTTCCAACGCCAGCAGCTCTTCTGGCCAAGCGATCACGTGGCCCTGCTTCTTATTACGTAATGAATTTTCACTCCACGCCTATGGGAGTGGAGAGGCATGAATGTTGATTACCTTAATGAGCGTGGCCACGTGATTGCTCGGTAGGAAGAGCTGCTGGCACCGGAACAGACGAGATGCAGTGAGGGCTCGCAGGGATGGTAAGTAGGATGTGTGCTGGAAGACGGTGGCTGTAACTGTGCATGCTATTAGAGAAATGAATGCTCACTGCCAGTGCAGTGAATATTAATTTCTCTTTAGCATCAGGCACAGTTACAGCCGCAGCCACAGGCTCCTTCCTCCTTTGACCTGCTGCTCCACTCCTCCCCCTCCGCTGGCATCTTTCTGGGACAATGACTCATGTATAAGCCAAGTGGGGGCATTTTCACTACAAAAAAAATGTGCTGAAAAAGTTGGCTTATACACGAGTATATACAGTATACTGTATATGCATATAATCGGATATGCTGTATGTATGTTTAAGTAGTGTATTTATTATTATGCTTTAATAGAAAAGAAACTATGAAGCTCAGAAAAACTTTCTTGAACACTATGCTCAAATTTTAAAGAGATGGTCTGAAAATAACTTTATTTATATCCTAAATGTCTGTCTATTTAATGGAATAATCTAATTTCTTTTCAGATACACTTCTATTAAATTTCACTATGATTTCCTACACTATCTAACTCCTTTAGGCTATGTGCACACATTGCGGATTCTCCTGCAGATCCGCAGCGTATTTGGCCCTGCGGGTCCACAGCAGTTTCTGCTGCGTTGTACAGTGCCATTAAAGTCAATGGAATTTGAAAAATGCTGTGCACATGCTGCAGAAAAACCCTCGCTGAAACGCTGCAGGTTCATTTCCGCAGCATGTCAATTCTTTGTGTGTATCTGCAGCGTTTCTGCACCCATTGACTTGCATTGATCCGCAGCAAAACCGCAGGTCTCAAAAAGATCTGCGGCTTTGCTGTGGATGAAACGCTGCACATCGGGAGGGGGGAAGAATGAGGGCAGAGTGTGGGCAGTGAGTGTGTGCGTGTATGGTGAGTGGGCGGTGACTGGGCGTGTGTGTATGTGTGTGCGTGGGTCTGTGGGTCTCATCGGGCTGTCCGGGGGTGAGTGCAGGGGATTACCGCAGCTTTGTAGAGCTCATCGGGCTGTCTAGGGGTCTGTGCGGGGCCTGTGCCGGGGTCATCGGGCTGTCGGGGGTCTGTGCGGGGCCTGTCCCAGGGTCATCGGGCTGTCGGGGGTCTATGCGGGGCCTGTGTCTGGGTCATTGGGCTGTCCGGGGGTCTGTGTGGGGCCTGTGCCGGGGCCATCAGGCTGTCGGGGTCTGTGTGGGGCTCATAGGGCTGCCGGGGGTCTGGTGGGGTCTTGCAGGGGGGCTGCGGGGCTGTCTGTGGCTCATCGGTCTGTCCAGTGGGTGTGTGGGGAGGCTGCGGTGCTGTGTGTGTGTGTATGCAGGCATCGTTCGATGGGACTACAAGTCCCATCGGGCTATGCCTGCTACCCTGACAGTGATTTACACATTAGCCAATGATGGGACAGTAGTAATCCCATCATCCGGCTAATGTGTTGAATGTAAAAAAAAAAAAAGAGCATACAACATATAACATACACAACATATAACATACAGAACATACATATAACATACAGAACATATAGCATATAACATACAAAACATACATATAAGATACAGAACATACAACATATAACATACAGACCATACATATAAGATACAGAATATATACAGAACATACATATAAGATACAGAATATACAACATATAACATACAGAACATATAGCACACAGAACATACATATAAGATACAGAACATACAACATATAACATACAGAACATACATATAAGATACAGAACATACAACATATAACATACAGAACATACATATAAGATACAGAACATACAACATATAACATACAGAACATATAACATATAACATACAAAACATACATATAAGATACAGAACATACAACACATAACATACAGAACATACATATAAGATACAGAACATACAACATATAACATATAACATACAGAGCATACATATGAGATACAGAACATACAACATATTATATTCATATCATACATATAAGATACAGAACATACAACAAATAACATACAGAACATACATATAAGATACAGAACATACAACATATAACATACAGAACATACATATAACATACAAAACATATAACATACAGAACATACAGTACATATAACATACAGAACATACAACATATAACATACAGAACATACATATAACATACAACACATAGAATAGAGTGTGTACTCACTGCACACACCTTATTCCCCAAAGCCATCGATCTCCTGTAATAAACATAAAATAATAAACCAACCTATACTCACCTCTCGGCCGTAGTCCAGATAATAACGATGGTCCCACAACGATCTCATGTGGAGAACAACCGCATCAACTCATGCGACCGCTCTCCAGGGGCTCCAGCACTGAAAGAACAGGAGGAGGTAATCCTCTGCTGTGTATCCCTCCGCCGGGAAAGAGGTCCCGTAACCCTAACCCTAATTCTCATGCAGCATTGCTGTAACGTGAGACTCTGAACTCAGGTAACCTCAGTGATGGACTGCTGGAGGCATTGTCTCCTGTCAGTTCATCACTGGGAGGCCCTATAGAGCAGTGACATCACCTGATGTCACTGTTCTATAGGGGAGATCGTCGTGGAACCCTCGTTATTAATTGGACTGGGTCAGACAGGGAGTATATGGTTGGTTTATTATTTTTTGTCTTTTTCTAGGAGACTAGGGCATCGCTTGGATCTGGAAGTTAAATTCAAAGATGAAAACCGTGTTGTGTTTTATTTAATTAAAAAGACTTTATTCCTATGTGTGTGGATTTTTTTTAACCCTTTCAAATGGATAGGTGTCTTATTGACACCGCTCCATTATTAACCGGGCTTAATGTCACCTTCCAAGAGCAAGGTGACATTAACCCCTTATATTACCCCAAATCCCACCTCTACACGAGAGTGGGAAGAGAAGGCTAAGTGCCAGAAGTGACGCATCTTAGATGTGCCATTTTTGGGGTGGCTGCAGGCTATTTGTTGCCAGGGGGGTCCAATATCCATGGCCCCTTCCTAGGTTATGAATATCAGCCTGCAGCTGTCTGCGTAGCCTTTCTGGCAATAATATATAGGGGGTCCCCAAGTTATTTTTTGGGGGGTCCCCCTATTTTAATAGCCAGTAAAGGCTATGCAGACAGCTGCGGGCTGATATTCATAGCCTGGGAAGGGGCCAAGGGTATTACCCCCTTCCGAGGCTGCAAATATTGGCCCCCGGTCGTCGGCTTTCCCCCTCTGGCACAGAAAATTGTGCGGGAGCCCATGCCATTTTTTCCCTTTTCTTTTTTTTTTTTTGAAGTATATATGGCTATATATTTTTAGATATATCTATGTATATGTCTATAGAAATATCTATGGAAATATCTCTATAGATATATCTGTGGAAATATTTATAGATATATCTATGGAAATATCTATAGATATATCTTGGAAAGATAGATAGATAGATATATGGATATATCTATCTATCTATGTGTAATGGAGTGTGGGTTGGACAAATGTAAAAGAGGAGGTTGGACTGAAATGACATCACAAATCTTTTTTTTTTTTTTGTTAAATAACATAGGTTTATTTAGCTTACAAAAATGCAAACAAATCCACAACCAAAAACACACTGAAAAACCGCATCAAATCCGCGTCAAGAACGCACCAAAAACGCACCTGCATTTTCTGCCAAGAGCTGCGTTTTTTGTGCGAAAAAATCCGCAGGAGACTCCACAACGTGTGCACATAGCCTTATTTTATTTTTACCTATTTCCTGTTTGATAATGTTCGATGCTCTATTTCAGACCCTCCAGTGCATGTTGGGAAACTCAAATGAGCCAACATCAAGGGACACAGGCTGCAGTCACTGCCACAGTCTCTGCTCCCACCCTGAAGCTAAGCATCATCAGTGACACCCATTTTAAGGATTGGGCTAGTCTATGTTCTACTGACCATGCATCAATTGTGACATCCTTTGCTGTGGTCAGGCTGGTCTCAGGTGTTATGAGATAAGTAAAGGTAATTATAATTTACCAGCTTTGCCAAATTTTCCCAAAGAAATTTGAATTGTGGTGAATACATTTGTTTCACAGGGATTGAATATTGTTTAGGATCTTAAATTAATTTAAAGGGGAGGTCCACAACTAATATTGATTTTCATCCTAAATGTCTATCTATTTATTTTCATAATTTAATAATTTTTCTAGATGGTGTAATTAAAAAGTTCCAGCTTCTAATCTAACTGATTTATTTTATTTTTTTTACCTATTTCTATATTGATGACGCATAGTTTGGGAATCCCCAGTGCAAATTTGGATACTCGAAAACAGACATCATCAGGGAAAAAGGCTGAAGTCATTGCCGCAGTCTCTGTTCCCACCCTGAAATGAAGCATCATCAGTGACATCCATTTCATGGGCTGGGCTAGTTCCTGCTCTGCTGAGCTTGTGTCAGTAGTCAAATTCCAAAGTATGCTCAATAGGACGGTGTCGCTGTTCAATATTCTTCTCAGTGCACAATGTGATCTGATCAGAAGTGACAAGCCACCAACGTAGCATACTGTCAATGCACATTGTAAGGAGAAAACCCAGCATGCAGAAAAAGCAGGGACTAGCCCTGCCGCGCAAGTGATGATGTTTGACACCTCATGTTTGTATTCCAGCCTGAAGTGGGGGCTCTCAAATAAAGAGTCATCAAAGAGGAAGTAGGGAAAAAAAGTAAAGCAGTTAGATAACACAGCGAGGCAATGATAGGAAATTTTTAATTAAAGTATATTATGAAAGAAATTAGATTATTACATTAAATAAACAAACTTTTAGGATTGTAATAAATGTTAATTTTGCATCAGCACTTTAAATATGCAAAAATAGTTCTGCATAATTTTCTGTAATATGTTTTAGAAGATATTAGAAAGTGTGTATTTCTCTTCCTTGTTTTTTAATTATTGCAATCAAATTTTTTTATTCTTTTGTAGACCTGTGACATTTTTCAATTCCACTGATAATTCTCTACTGTTAACCATATTTGGTTATAAAATTCTTCTTTTATTTTTATTGGTGTATTACTACACTTATGTTAGGTTTGTCTTGCTCACCTATCAGCCAAATGACTGTTATTTTCAATGTCGCCTACATTATCCCCAAATATCAATTGCATGGAATTAAGCATTATGAATACTTGCCATGCTTGAATATTACCTTTATTTTACATATACTATTGAAGCATCACTATTAGCTGTGGCTGAGCACCAGAAAGAGACATATAGCCTGCTCATTTGTTGTGCTGTTACTTGTGCCGTCCCCAGAATCTTACAAATTTGGAGTTTCAAATTTGGCTCACAAGTGCAGTCACAGTTCTTGACTTCTCTCTCCCCACCAGCGCCACCCCAACTTTTTACTGACAGTCAAAACTCTATCTGTGTATGCATATGTGGAGGAAGCAAAGAGGACTGCAAGTCAAAACCTCCAATAGTAAGCTATAGTAAAAACCTGACCAGCACCTCCTTAGTGTGAACAGGTGCAAGTTGCAATGATGGCAAAATATATTAAATGAAGAAAACAAAGCAGCACTGTGTGAGGGCCAAGATATATGAAAACCCTAAAGCATTAAATCCAAGCGGTATTGTTACTCAATAAAATGTACTTACAAAAAAAGTAAGGTTCTTAGCACATAAATTGGCTAATTCATTCATGTTTTTTTTTTTTACTATAGTTTACAATGTGAGGTTTTGACTGCCTCCTGCCTCACTCTACACTCCTCCCATTAAGCAATAGGTGATTTTCTACTTGCCCATTTAAATTGTAGTCTTATATCCTGAGAGAGACATCTTTGTCCATTTACTTGTAGGCATTTTAGCCTGAGAGTGACTTGTTCTGTAGGATATGAAAGTGGCATGTCCAGTAGGATATGACCCATCAGAGAAGAGTCACCTTGCCATGGTTCATGGGCACACTTGAATTTGCTTATTTATGTGCTAAGAACCTTTCTTTTTGGTAAGTACATCTTAGTGATTAACAAAACAGTTTAAATTTGATGCTTCTAGAGTTTTCATATATACTAGCCCTCACAGAGTGCTTTCTGTTTTTTCTTTTTTTACATCTTTTTTTTTTTTTTAAATCTTGACCGCGCTTAATCTCATACTCCAGGTTTCTAACCCTTTGCCTGTTGAAAAAATGCTTGATTGAACAGCTAACCAATAAGATCTATCAGAAAAATTCCCCACTGAACCGGCTGCTTTTTTAACAACCGGTTCCACTGAACCGGGGAGAACCCGCTGAATCCCACCCCTGGTTGCAACCCCTTTAGCTCAGAGAAACCCTATTAGGCCGAGGTCACATTTGCGAGTGCAATGCAAGAAACTTGCGCGAGTCTCTCGCCTCAATACCCGGCACTGCCGCCGGCACTTGGGACCAGAGTGTGCAGCTGCATGTCTTTCAATGCAGCTGAACGCTCCTGTCCGAAATACCGGCGGCAGTGTTGGGTATTGAGGCGAGAGACTGGCGCAAGTTTGTCGCATTGCACTGGCAAATGTGACCCTGGCCTAATAGGGTTTCTCTGAGCTAAAGGGGTTGCAACCACCTCCAATTGTTCTACTGGATGGATCAACACTTTCTGAAGCCTCAGTGGGGAATTTTTCTGATAGATGAATTAAGTGCTTCTTCATTGCGTTGCATGTCAACTGCTACATATTGGAAGAGACACAGAGCTTTGGAGTAAAATAAATCTATGTATTTTGGCCTGACCTTAGCAGCATATCATAGGTACTGTACAGTATATACACATGTAAACAGTTATGCTTTGATGCAGCTTTCTATGATATTTCATAAAACCCTTTATAAACTGACCTTTTTCCACTGTATTACAGTTGAGAGTGTTGTGATTAATTAAATTAATATTTTAATGTATTCTGGGAAAATTTTCAGATACTTTTTAATCAGTGTACTAAGTTATTTATTGCTACAGCAAAATATCAAGAGACACAGCTAACACTTTGAGAACTGAAGCCATCATTTTCTGTAAAAATGATTGATTACTGTCATTTGAAGCTGAAAAAGCAAGCGACATTCAACAGGCTGGGCATCAAGCTGACAAAGACACTGTACAATAACTCTGTTACCACCAATGATTTAATCTGAGCATCCACCCAAGCTGGAAGACAGAATGTGGCTTCATCATAAATTACTTCTCAGTGCTGAATCAAGTATGTTATTAAATTGATAATCTTAGAGTAGTGCTTTACTGTCTGTGTATGGACTGTACATGCTCCCAGATCAGTCAAGACACAGAAAAGCTGCAATCAATAAAATAACTAACACTTGAAAACACTAGGAACCATAAGATTCTCCCTCTTTTAAAACATTCATGAAGTAATAAATCTATAGAAATGTATTAATTATTAAAAGAATTGTAAAAACAAGAGGTCAAGTCCGCTGCTTCTGATTTTTTTTATATGTAATGTTCATCCAATTATACTGAATGTCTTCCATTTAATTATTGAGTATAGTCAAGAAATAGCGTATTCATCCAAGATTGAGTTTGTTTTGCCATCCTTAATATTATAAACTGTGAATATCCAATATTAAAAAGTGAATCAGCCTTTTTCCTTATAAAATATTAGATTTTCATCAGCCTTTCTTCTGTGAGGAGACTGCAGGCACGTAGGATGCGGTAACGAACCGTACACAGACTAAGGGTGATAGAGGTTTATTTTACAACAGAAAACTCCATGCAGGGAGAAAACGGAGGGATATTATTCTCTAATACAACAAATGACTATTGGGGAGAACTTAAGGCACAAGAATAAGTAAGGCAGACAGTACAATTAAATACTACCTATCCCTTAGGCTGTGTGCACACGCTGCAGATTAGGTGCGGATTCATCCATGCGGATTTTGTAAAATCCGCAGGTGAAACCGCAGGTCAAAATACCTGCGGTTTTACCTGCGGATTGCTCTGCGGTTTTACCCTGCGGTTTTTCATCTCCTCAGTGGAGGAGATGGCAAACTGCAGGGGAATCTGCAGAAAGAATTGACATGTCAATTCTTTCTGCGGATTGAAAACCGCAGATAATCCGCGCAGAAAATTCCGCACCATCTGCATTGCGGTTTTTGATTCCCGTAGGTTATCATGGTACTGTACACCGCAGCAAAAACTGCTGCGGGTTCGCAGCGGCCAAAACCACTGCGGAACCGCAGCAAAATCCGCAGCGTGTGCACACAGCCTCAGGTGTCAGTCATGGTTAAACTCCTGACCGTGACGGGAGACTCTTAGGATGTGTTGCAGTGGACGTCTGACACAGTCCTGAGGAAGCTGGTATAATTTATCCTGATGATGGCGGTGTCCTCTCGTGGTCCTGATGATGGCGGCGACTCCTCGGGATCCTGATACAGGACTTGGGTACAGAAGATGAAGCGATGAAAAGGGAAACGTCTTATTCCTCAGCAGTGAGTGTCCCAACACTACAGAAATTTGCAGCATTGCCCAACCACAGTTTACAACGGGCAGCCCAGTTTGCTGTGTCGACTCAACACACACCTAAGTCCAGTTCACAGACCTTGTCTCTCACGATCAGTGCTGTCGGCAGGGGCGGCTGTGGCAGAATTGTCAGCTGTGTCAGCGGTCTCAGCGAAGGCAGAGATGTCAGCGGGGACAGCGGTGTCTTAGCGGTACTCAGTCGGTAGTTTCCTGTCAAAACGCTCTGCCATCCCAGGCTCTGATCTATCTTAGCTGATTTTACCTCACAGGTCTCTCGTGCACTCGAAGTTTGAATCCTCGAGCGCGAACCTTCTCTCAGTTTGGCCATGCCCCCTTCGCTCGAGTACAGGGAGTGGTCTCGCGCATTAAGCTTTTCCCCCTGCGACTCAGGTGACAGCCCCGACGGTTCCGGACCCATCACGGAGGGGACATGCCTAACTAGTTCCTTCCCCTTACACCTCCTCTGAAATTACTGTTGAACATACAATGGTGGAGCTTAGATGAATATCCTCTTTTTTACCATTTGGAAGTCTATGAAAATTATACAGCCAATACCATTGTTTTTTTTAATCCCTTTATGACCTTAGATGTATCCATACGTCCAGGTCGCCTGGTACTTACCGACCTTGGGCTACATCTAGGCAATCGCAGAATTTAGTGCGCAGGTAGAGGGAAGAAAGTCCCTTAGATCAGAGACTTTGCGACTTCATTGTGGGTTTCCCGATCATTGCCATGGGGACCCGATGTTGTCACCAGGCACTAGCAAGTTAGTTAGATCATGCATAGAGATGGCAGGTTATAAGATATAGCAATGCTTGAGAAAGCAACATGCGATACACATAGAGGGGTAGTGATGGTGGGACTCACTGATCCCTCCATAATTATGGGTAAGCAATATTTTATTTAACCACCCTCCCTTTGCCTCAATTTATGTGTGTGGCCACTTGGCTGATCTCATAGTGCATTTACATGCAGAGACTGGGTATTTTGTTTCTTTGCACGTTATGTGTTGCTTGATATACAGGATTTCAGTGTCCTTCATTTCTCCTAGGTAGACTCACCATTTTTGGATTCAATGGTAATGAGCAAAAAAAGTTTTAATACGTAATATTCCAATAAATTTTCTTTTTTTTACTTTCCATTGGTGGTTTATGGCTACTCCTTTTTGGTTTCTCTGTTTTAGTGTCTATAGTTTGGAGTACTCCACCAATTTATTGTTCAGTGATATACTACTAATGGGGTAATTAAACTCTAGTCCTATTCCCTAAACTATGATTCCTTTTTTTTTTAATTTTGTTTTGCTGACAATACTGGTAATGTGTAAAAATTAAGAAGAGAAAGTAACTTAGTTTATGTGATTGAATGAATCTCCGTGCAAGTGGGAACAGCACTGAAATCAAGACTTCAGTCAGCTATCATAATCCAAGAATTCACTTGTAACTTTTCCTGGAAAAATTGTTGTAACTTTTAAAAAAGATGATTTATCAGACTGAAATTTGGACTGTGCATACCTTGGTTCATGAGAAACTGATATTTTTAAATTGATATTGAAAAAGTCCACCGTTCACATACAAACACACCTGCATGCGCTATTCCGTATTGATGAATCTATTCCACAGGACGTCTGAGGTCATAGCCTGAATTTCTCACTGTATGTTTTCTCTGAGTACCGGGTAATGTTCCTGGCTTGTTATTGAACGCCCGACCCTTCAAAAACCTCCAATCAGTACAGTAACTCTGCACAAGCAAAACTGACTTTTCTTGGCTCTTGTTGACATGAGGAATACGGCATGGCTGTCTCCTGGGAAAGCCTGCTCAGTGATTTATGTGAAAATGAAAAAAGTCACTGTCTCACATCTAGAATTGTTTCCTTAGACATTTTCGGACATCCTCCATCATGACTCTCCAGTAATGTTCCTGCACATTCCAGGCTATCCACCAGTGACACAACACACCTTTTGGAAGGCAAATTTTGACCTCCAAACTTCTTTAGAAACTAACTTTGGCACGTCTTTAACCCCTGAGAGATGAAGCCTGTTTTCACCTTAATGACCAGGCCAATTTTTACAATTCTGACCACTGTCTCTTTATAAGGTCAGAACTCTGGAACGCTTCCATTGATCCCGGTGATTCTGAGACTGTTTTCTCGTGATATATTGTACTTTGTAAATAACAGAAAACTGTCACATCAAGAACTAGTCTGAACAGGTGCATACCAAAAACCAGCTTATATATCAAAATACGAAAATGGTTGCACTCAATCGTGTTAAAGCATGTCAATGTGAAATGCATGAAGTGTGAATAGAAAAATGGCTTTTGAAGTTTAGGAAAAATACACATGAGACACTTAGCACAAAATTTGGCCAAATAATGTGAGCCCATCCACCATCATCAAGGTACTCATGAATTGGATGGGTTCCTGACCTAACTGCCCAGTGTGAACACTCATCTATGGCTAACCTCTTGGTAAAGCCTACATTTTTGGGTTGGTCAGAACCTGATGTGATTAGATGTAATTAAATTCAATGCATGGTGAAGGGCGGAGTGCTCAGTCAGAAAGCTAGCATACAAATAACAGAAAACTGACTGGCACATCAAGAACTAGTCTGAAAAAGTGCATACCAAAAACCAACTTATATATCAAAGTACAAAAATGATTGCACTCAATTTAAAGCATGTTAATGTGAAATACATGAAGTGTGAATAGCAAAATAGCTTTTGAAGTTTAGGAAAAATACACATGAGACGCTTGGCACAAAATTTGGCCAAATTTGACGTGATTCAGATGAAATCCCAAATGGATCCATTCACTTTAGTGAGGCAGCAGTTACTCTGGACTCCATCTGGCCTCTGTTCCATGGTTTACTTCTTTTCAGAAGTGCCCAAAACTGTGGCCGACGGCACTTTTATGCAATCCTAAAAAGACGAACACCTCCGGATGACAGGTGCTATGGCATCCACAGTGCCTCCATCTGCCTCATTACAGGGAATTTTCCCCCAGGGTTCAGTTTGAATCATGTATTTCAGAGATTTACATGGAAACCTCGGGTTTGTAATTACAGTGATACCAGATTTATATCGGGTTTTTATGTTTGATTGCTAAAAGACGCTTTTCATAGCGAAAACTAATTTTTGCATCACCATATTTTGACAGCTATAGTTTTTTCATATTTTGGCCGACAGAGTCATGTGAGGGCTTGTTTTTTGTGTGACAAGCTGACATTTCTACTGGTACCATTTTTGAGCACATGACATTTTTTGATCACTTTCTATTATGATTTTTGGGAGAGAGAATGAACAAATTCAGTAATTCAGGACTTGCTTCTTTTTTTTTTAAACCATTCGGCGTGTGGTAAAATTGGTTAGGCAGCTGTATTCTTCAGGTCATTATGATTAAATGATATCTCATTTATTTTTTTATGTTTTGGTGCTTTTACACAATGAAAACTATTTTATAGAAAAAATAATTATTTTTGCATCGCTTTATTGTGAGAGCTATAACTTTTTGATTTTTCTGCTGATAGAGCTGTTTGATGGCTTGTTTTTTGTGGGACAAGATGATGTTTTTAGTGGTACCATTTTTTTTACATCCATCTGTTTTATCGTGTTTCATTGCACTTTTTGTTCAGCAGTATGATGATAAAGCATTGTTTTTTGCCTCATGTTATATTTATTTATTTGGCGGTGTTCACTGAAGGGGCAGTTTTATAGAGCGGGTCATTACAGAAGTGGAGATACCAAATATGTCTACTTTTATTGCTTTTTTATTTACATAAATATTTGTGTTTCCTTATTTGGGGATTTTTAAAAAAATATTTTTACACATTATAATATTTTTTTTTTTACATTGTCCCAGTGTGATACATTACTATATTATATCAGATCGCTGATCTAATGTTCTACACAGCAGAATATCACATCAGGATCTGACAGGCAGGGACGGAGGCATGCCAGCGCTTGCTCTCAGCAGGCGCTCACAAGCCACCTTCCGTGCATGACCCAGGAGGACCCAGCTTCCATCTTGGAACCAGGAGTCTACATGGAGACCACCAGTACAACGCGATAACATTGCGATGTCCTGGTAGGAGCTCGCAGGGAGCCCCCCTCCCTGCGCGATGCTTCTCTATGCCGCTGTCCCTCGACAATTCGGCGAGGCCACTTGAAGATGAAATGACCTCTAAAAGGCCTAAAGTTAAAGATGACACATTTCCTTTCCTTTTTAAGCAAAAAAAATAAATTTTCATCTTTTAGATTTTTAAAAAAGGAAAATAGTCTGAAAAGAGCATTATTCATACAAATGAATAATGATCCGAAACACATGTCAAAATCCACAATAGACTAGCACAGAAGATGCAAGCTGAAGGTTTTACAATGGCCCTCACAGTCCCCTGATCTGAACATCATTGTAAATATGTGGCTAGACCTCAAAATAGCAGTGCATGCAAGACAAGGAATCTCAAAGAACTGGAATAATTTTCCAAGGAAGAATAGATGCAAATTCCTCAAACAAGAAATTTCCAACATGCTTGATTAGCCCCTATTCTTCCAAAAGGAATAAACACCATTTTAATGAAGGAGAAGAACTTCTCAGTGCAGAAGTAATTGCAAATAGACACTGTAGCTTTCTGGCTCCTCTCTGCTGCTAAAACCCTGTGACAACATGCTTAGTGAAAAGAAGTCCACCTGTATGTAATCAAAGTTTCACATGGTCTGTCAGTATATGCACACCTTTTCTAAAAGGCCACAGAGGGCACAACAACATTATGCATGAAGCCCCACTAACCAAACAACACCATAAAGACCAAGGAGATCTCCAAACAAGTCAGGGATAAAGTTGTTGAGAAGTACAAGCCAAGGTTGGGTTATAAATAAATATTCCAATCTCTTTTGATGTCCCGGATCACCTTCACATTCATCATCACCAAATGGAAAGAAGAATGTTATCACAATAAACCTGCCAAGAGAGAGCCACCCACCAAAACTATCAGCCCAGGAAAGGAAGGCATTAATCAGTGAGGCAGTACAAAGACCAAATGTAACCATGAAGCTGCAGAATTCCCAGAGACTCGAGTATCTGTCCATACAACCACAATAAGCCATACACGCCATAGAGGTGGCCTTTATGGTAGAGTGGGCAAAAAAAAAGCCTTTGCTTACACACAAAAATTGTAAGTCTTGTTTTGCGTTTGCCAAAACACATGTGGGAGACTTCCAAAATTGAGAAAGGTGTTGTGGTCAGATGAGACCAAAATTTAACTTTTTGGCCACCAAGGTAAATGCTATGATGCCAAAGCAACACAGCTCATCACTCCAAGAACACTATCTCCACAGTAAAGCAAGGTGGAGGCAGCATCATGCTGTGGGGATGTTTTTTGGCAGCAGGGACAGGGAAATACAGGAATATTCTTGAGCAAAATCTGTTTCAGTCTGTCAGTGATTTGAGACTTGGATGGAGGTTCACCTTTCAACAAGACAATTACCCAAAACACACTGCTAAAGCTAAACTACTGTGTTTAAAGGGAAACTTCTAAGTGTTTTGGAGAGGCCAAGTCAAAGCTCAGACCTTACTCCAACTGAGAATTTGTGGTTAGACTTGAAGATTGCTGTTCACCAAATGAAATCATCTAACTTGAAGTAGCTGGAGCAATTTTGCCTTGAGGAATGGGCAACAATCCAAAAGGCAAGATGTGGAAATCTCATAGAGATTTATCCAAAGCGACTTGTAGCTGTAATTGCCGCAAAAATAGGATCTAGAAAGTACTTATGCACACAGAAATTTTCAGCTATTTTGTCCTATTTGCTGTTTGCTTCACAATAAAGAAACAAAGGTTCACAGCTGTAGGCATGCTATCTATATAAACTGATCCAAACTATAAAAATAAACAAATTCCTTGTGAGGTGGCAAACCACAAAAAATGCCAAGGGGGTGATTACTTTCGCAAGCCACTGTAAATGAGAAAAAAATAATTAAATATTTGTTAAATTAGTAGTGTAGTGCAAAATCAGAGCCCCAGTTTTGGGGATTTTTTTAAATTCATGAGGCAAATATATATATGCATATATACATGGGCGGACGCTGGTAGCTTGGGGCCCCTGTGCAAGAAATGTGTTTGGGCCCCATTCCTTTTATGGAGACAGAGCTATATATATATATATATATATATATATATATATATACACAGCCACACACGCATACATGTATATATATTACATAGTCTCCTTTATTATGTATATTGACGTCCCTTATTATACAGTGCCCTCTCATGTAATGTACAGCACCATCCCTTACATATTGGATTATATAGAGCCCTGTTTTTTATTACATACTGTCCTGTCTTGTTAGCTGTACTTTATAATGCAATGATGGCTGATGGAGCATGGGAAAGCTTCTTTTCTATTGGAGGAGCTGATGGACTGGTCGTCTGGTCACCGGCTCCTCCATCAGCAGTCATTTTATATCTAGAAAGAGAGGGGACTATGCAATAAAAGAGGGTGCTGTGAATAACAAAATTAACTAGAATACATTATGCAAGAGACAGCACTGTACATAACTGCAGAGGAAGCTATATAATAAGGGACGGCACCATATATAACTAGAAAGGATGGTACATAATAAGGGATGTTGTTATACATAATAAAAGAGGAAACCATGTAACTAAGGATGGTGTTATATAGAATTAGTGAGTACACTATATACTAAGGGACGGTGTTATACATAATAAGTCCATACACTATATACTAAGGGACTGTGTTAGAATTAATCCCAATCCCCCACACTCCTCATTGTCCTTCTCCCCCACATCTCATTATTATCCTCACCCCCACCTCCATCATTGACTTCTTCCCTACCACTATCATGACTTTCTCCCATGCCTGCCACCCCATCATTGCCCATTCCACCACTTCCATCATTTCCTCCTCCACCACCATCCCCATTATTGCCTTCTCCCCATCACCCCCATCATTTCCTTCTCCCCATCACCCCCATCGTTGGCTTTGCTTCTCCAAATCACCCCCATCATTGCCTCCTCCCCATCACCCCATCATTGCCTTCTCCCCATCACCCCCATCATTGCCATCTCCTCCACCTACATTCCTGACTCACACAGCATCATTCACCTCTCTGCACTTTCCCCGGCAGTGCTACACATGCACACACACACACCACCACTCATCTCTACACACACACACACACACCTCTTCTCACCTGTCCACACCGCAGGCACTCCCGCGGCATCACCGGCGTCCGCGCTTCCTCTCTCTACTACAGCTGGCCACTGAATGATTATGTCATCCAGTGGCACTGCTGTCTGTGTGAGAGGAAGTGCGGGCGCTGGGCAGTAAGCAGGACGGATCCCTGCAGCTCCACTCCGCTGCTATGTTCTCTTGTAGGCAGCGGAGCTGCAGGGATTGCTAACACATGAGTACAATCTGGCCAAGGGCCCCCCGGAGCCTTGGGCCTGGAGAAACAGACCAGCTTGCCCTCATTATTAGACGCCCTGCAGGGGGCCCCCTCCACCCCTGGGCCCCGGTGCAGCCGCACAGGCTGCACATGCGGTATGTCTGCCCATGTATATATATGCATATTTGTATGTGACAAATGTATATAAATGAAATATATGTGACCTTGGTATTTTCAGGGCTTTGGTGAACAATGTGGCAAGATGACTCATGGCTGAAAAATGTAAACATGAAGGTCTGACCAGATGGAGGTCACAGGGGTCCCAATTTTTCATTGTCTGCCCCGGACATTACAAATAAATGAGAAATCCGATCAATTGAAAAAAGGAGGCATTGTATAGGAGGAGAAATAAGACCTCCTTGCCAATGTATGGTACCTTAGTTCTACTTTAGTCTGACGCCTGCTGTTATTTCCATGTGTGCTTTGAGTTTCAAGTACAGGCATCGATGAACTTGCTGGTATCTAATCATCTACCATTGCGTGCCTCTTGCTCCTGGAGTGGAGTCTTTTGTAGACCATCCCTATGCACAAATCAGCTGGAACTTCTTTTTATTTCTATTCAGGCAACATGGAGAAGCATTACTTTCAGGGCACCGTGCTTTTATACCATTTTGAATGCCACCCATGGTTTCTTAATGGAGTATGAAACTAGTTTGATCTTTTGATAGTGGAGTGTGAGTACCTTGCTGCTACTGCAATGTAAAACTAAACTATTCTCATTGTAGAGCTCTGCACTCCAGTCTTCTTTCTTTTCTTTAACCTTTTCAGCTTATGTATTTTTCTTTCACTGATTGCAAACTCTGAAATGTCTTTTACTACCCACTACATTTTCTATCCCCAGGATTTAGAATTTTGTGTTAAGCTTTTTCTATATTCTTCCCGGAGCTGATTTTCTACTGCTCAAACTGCTAGAATAAATACTAATTCTTCCATTCTTTATCTACACTACAGTCTGTATGCAGCCTTTTATGGCTTTCAGACGGTCTGTCTTTTCAGTTTTACTCCATCTGCATCTCTTTCAGCCTTCTGACAATCTGTCTCTTCCTCTTTCATTCTCTCTTTAGCTGACACATTCTTTTGCTCCTCTTTTTTTCGCCTTTTTTTTGCTTGTAATCTCCCCAGGGCAGACACTGGCAGTGCGATGCTATATCTTAAGCTCTTTGCAGCGGCTGTGCTCAGTGTTCTAGCATAGAACATTTATTATTTCATGTACTCTGGATGTGAAGTGAATACCAAAGCAGGAGTTGCATTGCATTTGGCAAGAGGTAAAATGCACAGTCGGCCGGCCTTGCTCGTCTGCATGCATCTAGCAGAGCCTTACAGCAGTTTACTTTAATTAAACCGCAATCTTCTATTGTTATATATGACAGAAACACAAAGATAGATTAGGCACAAGTGTGCACATGTGATACAGACAGCAAACATGTATTTGCATCCAGACATTTTAAAGAAACACTTTACATCTTTTCTTGGAATGAACTGAATGTTTTTAAATTGCCGAGTTAGAATAATGGGAGGCTAAAAATGATTGTTGTGGTATGTTGTACAATGTGATTTTTGGTTTCCTAGCCGATTCTGTGTCTTTTTTTAACAGAACATATTTTTTTAATTTCAAAATTGTAATTAAGACATGTTCAGAATACCAGTTGTAGAGTTCCTTGAAAACCACTGATGGATGAGCAGAAGAAGCGGCTATGCTCAGTAATTCACTTAATATACGGTACATATTTGATCTAGCACCAGTATCGGCATGTGAGGCCATGTTCAAACACAACAAAATTGGCATTGATTTTCCGTGCTTTTGTTGCACCCAAACGCTGTAACATCTTGCAATGCCTGTGGACAAAAAGAGAGCAGAGGTCAAAGCAAGTGACGGATTTCAGGTATGAAGCATATCCAATACGTTGAAGATTTTGCTGCAAGATCTATGGCGGGAAATTTGTATTACATCTGGATTTGCTGTATTGCGATTTTTGTTTCATCATATACGTTTCTGCAATACTTGTATCTTCTTCATTTGCTTTAAAATGTGTCTCAGACTAGTTTAGAGGGCTGTGTCTTTTGAATCACATGCACCACCAAAGAATTTAGAAACTAAACATGGCCCACAGCATTGTCTGCATTAGCCCTAATCAATTCATTTTATTTCCAACTTGATTAATTTGGACCAGAATCTACTCTGCCAAACCACTTTGTATATTTAGGTATAATACATGACTGTTTTCTGAGGCAAACTGCATGCGTTGTGTATTTGGTGAGCTTTTTACCTCAGTATTTGTAAGTTGAATTCAGGAGTGGGTGAAAAATGCAGAAGCGGGTTACGTGTTTCTTTTTATACTTTTCCACTCCTGATTTTATCTTATAAATACTGATGTAAAATTCTGACCAAATGCTCAGCGTGCGAACGTGACCCTACATAGGCCGCACTGTTGTGTTAGAAATTGTCATTTCCTTCATTGGTTGCCAGGGATTAGTATCGACCCTGTTACAGTGGAAATATCACTTGGAAAATTAAGGCATTTTTTTTGCTATGCAAATATCGCAATAAATCTTTGTCACGTCACTGCTAGTGTCATGATCTGACAGTTTTAAACTGGACAAAGTGAATTTTTTTTACTTTGTCAAGCGCAAAGTGTGATGTGATTGCCCCCGGTGGCCATTAGAATTATCACACGTGGTGTCTTTCATTCTAAGTTGCCCGGTGGTGGAGAGTGGTATCGCACCTCAGTGTCAGGTTTAATTTGTAATTATAAATCAGGTGTTAGGCTCTATAAATGAGTCTCAGGGTATGCAATCATTGTTGGTGATAGTTGTTCATTTGCAACCAACCTTGGTGGTGGAAGGAGCTGGAGAGTTGCTCAGCTCAATCTGAGTCCTGGTGTGGAAGGAGTCACAGAAGGGAGTTCTTTGCAGCGCTGACTGAACTTGGTGGCAGCTATTCAGGAGGAAGGCTGCAGTCGGTGGCTGGACTCTGTGCTGGAGCATTTGCACAGAGAGAGCTAAGTTTTCTATTTCCCCTGTTTGTGACTTTCCTTATGTGTGATCTAGTGCAGTGGTGGGATTAGTTTCCACACCGGCCAATGCCCTAGCGAGGGACTAGGTTCAGGGCGAGTCAGGGCATAAGGTTCGTGTGAGGCGACAGGTGCGGAGCCTGTATAGGGAATGTAAGGAGTGCAGGGACGCTGCCTCAGGGGAGCTCAGGAGGTCTCCACATCCCTATTTCCAATTACAGGGCCCACCACTGTAATTGTTCCTGTGTTTCCCAGTATTACTTAAATTTGCCCCCGCTGGAGGCGCTGTATCCAGGGTCACGTGTGTCATAAATTCGCCCTGCTGGAGGCGCTGTGTCCAGTCACACGTTGACCGTTACATTATCACCAACCTTAAAAAAATTTTTTTCTGCTGAGCCATGGACCTATTGCAAACCTTTACCCAGGTACTGCAGACCTTTACTGAAGAGATTAGGGGGCTGCACGGTGAGATGGTGCAGCAACTGCAGCTGTTGGTGGGCTTTGGAGGTTTGATTCAGGCACAGGCTCAGCCAGAACCCAAGATATCTCTCCCAGACCGGTTTTCTGGAGGGAGAGATCAATTCTTGGTATTTCAGCAAGACTGTAAATTATATTTCAGGCTGCGCCCTCGTTCTTCAGGGAGCGAAGAGCAACGGGTGGGAATCATTATGTCCCTTTTGAAGGGGGATCCCCAATCCTGGGCCTTCTCCCTGCCGGACGATTCACCATATTTAGAGTCCGTGGACGAGTTTTTTGCGGCTTTGGCGCTTGTGTATGGGGATCCTGATGGTGTCTCTCTGGCGGAATCCCGACTCCGTAGGTGTAAACAGGGAGCCCGGGTTGCTGAGGAGTACTGCTCTGAGTTTAGGAGATGGGCCACTAACACTCAGTGGAATGACCCTGCACTTAGGAGTCAATTTGTGCAGGGTCTGTCTCCAAAGTTGCAGGACACTCTGGTGCAGTACGCCGCCCCCAGGTCGCTGGAGGCCGCCATGTCCCTCGCCATCCGGGTGGATAGACGCCTTAGGGAAAGACATACACAAAATGTGCCCCCTGTAGTCCTCTCCGGGGGGAGGACCCCCGGTACAGTTGGTGGAACCCAGGCAGCCCGGTGTTGTTGGTACAAATAGGGGGTTGCCTGGGGTTCGCCGTGGTGGGGGGTATGCTTTTCCAGTGGGAAGCCGGGCCATTTCATGGGAGCCTGCCCAGGGCGTGCCAAGTCTCTGGACGAACCTATGCAAGTAGGAGGTGTTGGGTTGTGTTCAGGCCTGCCTACGGTTCAGGGAGTGGTGTCGGCATGTTTTTCCTGTGGACAGACTGGTCATTTCCTTAAGGCGTGCCCATTACGTGCCAAAATATCTGTGTCATCTCAGAAGCTGCAGACCCCTGGTCGTTTGGAGGGAGGCAACCAGGGAGTGTACATTTCCTCCATTTTGCCCTCCCAAGGTATTATGTCAGCAGAAGTGTTGGCTGGCGGGGTACCGGAGGTGGTACCGGTGCTTGTGGACAGCGGAGCAGGAGTCAGTCTGGTGGATGCTCGTTTTGTCCAGACTCATGGCCTGAAGTGTAGGACGCTGGCCCAACCTATAAGCGTCCAGGCCATTAACTCTGTTCCACTGAGCCAGGGGAGCCTTACCCAAGTCGTAGAAAACATCCATCTGCGTATAGGACATCATGAGGAGTCCTTGTCATGCTATGTCTTGGAGGGAATGCCAGTACCTATCGTTTTAGGCTTCCCTTGGCTGAAAAAACACAACCCGGGGATAGATTGGCGAGCAAGGGAAGTAGTCAGCTGGGGGCAGTCGTGTGAGGGCTGCTGCCTTGGGACTACTGTCTCTGCCGTCTCTCTTCAGGGGACCCCTTCCTCTCCAGTGAGAGCAGCGATTGTGCAGCGGGAGAGTAGGGGCAAGTTTCAGCCCTCGCCGCTAGCAAACCCTGTGAGGCGCAGACCTCGTGGTGGAAAGGGTTGGAGGGTGGTGTACCCTATGGTGTAGTGCGGGGGTGTGAGTGTGGTGCCACAGGGGGACGCCTCTGTTATCAGGTCCAGAATGAGTTCACCAATTTTATGACAAACGAATGTGTGCAATAAACGTTCAGGTCCGGACCTGTGTGTGAACGAGCATGTATGGGTGGCCACCAAAAAACATCTTGTGGAAGAGTGTTGTGGAGCCTGATCAGCTCATAACAAACATACTCATACATAAACTCGTTCCCCAGGTTGGCGCTGTGGAGATGAGTGATGCCTCCAAAATAAACTTTATTGCCAATACCAGCTGTGTGTTTGTCATAAATTTGAATTCAGGTGATGGTGGGGTGAACTCAGGGTCTGGGCGTCCCCGCTGCAGGTGTTTCCCTAATGAGGGGTGGTCTTGAGGGTCCAGAGGCCCCTCATTAAGGAGGGGGTACTGTCATGATCTGACAGTTTTAAACTGGACAAAGTGAATTTTTTTTACTTTGTCAAGTGCAAAGTGTGATGTGATTGCCCCCGGTGGCCATTAGAATTATCACACGTGGTGTCTTTCATTCTAAGTTGCCCGGTGGTGGGGAGTGGTATCGCACCTTAGTGTTAGGTTTAATTTGTAATTATAAATCAGGTGTTAGAATCAGGTGTTAGGCTCTATAAATGAGTCTCAGGGTATGCAATCATTGTTGGTGATAGTTGTTCATTTGCAACCAACCTTGGTGGTGGAAGGAGCTGGAGAGTTGCTCAGCTCAATCTGAGTCCTGGTGTGGAAGGAGTCACAGAAGGGAGTTCTTTGCAGCGCTGACTGAACTTGGTGGCAGCTATTCAGGAGGAAGGCTGCAGTCGGTGGCTGGACTCTGTGCTGGAGCATTTGCACAGAGAGAGCTAAGTTTTCTATTTCCCCTGTTTGTGACTTTCCTTATGTGTGATCTAGTGCAGTGGTGGGATTAGTTTCCGCACTGGCCAATGCCCTAGCGAGGGACTAGGTTCAGGGCGAGTCAGGGCATAAGGTTCGCGTGCGGCGACAGGTGCGGAGCCTGTATAGGGAACGTAAGGAGTGCAGGGATGCTGCCTCAGGGGAGCTCAGGAGGTCTCCACGTCCCTATTTCCAATTACAGGGCCCACCACTGTAATTGTTCCTGTGTTTCCCGGTATTATTTAAATTCGCCCCCGCTGGAGGCGCTGTATCCAGGATCACGTGTGTCATAAATTCGCCCTGCTGGAGGCGCTGTGTCCAGTCACACGTTGACCGTTACAGCTAGGTAGCGTTATGCCCTTATATTTAGACATTTTTTAACAATGCATAGTTGACAATTGATTTGCAATTGCAATCTTTTTTATCAAGTAATGTCATCTTGATATATGATCAATGTAATAATTCTGTGATGTGATAGATTTATCACAGTCATGACTGTGTGATGAACATTACGAACGATGAGAGATTTTGAGTAAGTGATGACTTAATGACTAGAGTTATCATGGAAATGCACCCCTGAGCAACAAATGCCCCTTGCAGGATGGAAGAGTCTGGGAAATGCCAATAGTGTCTGAGAGTTTTGCATTGCATTACATCCGCACTGAGTTGCATATTAAATTGCTGGACCATGGTTAATTATTGGGTCAGCACAACAGGCACCAGCACTCCTCTGATAACAAAAAAGATGGAACTTTACTGGCGTCGAGGTTAAACTCACAGACAGCAGAGAGTGACACAGGAAGAAGTTGAGAAAGCACCAGAAACAGATTGTGAATAACATTGGGAATACATAATCATTCACTTCTATGATGAGCCATCATAGAACTTATTTAGGTCCGCAGAGGTATAAACAGTCTTCAACATGATCAATAGTGAGCGAGATTTGTCCCAGGTGGCAGAAACCAACCAACATACACAACTGAGAAAATGTCACTTGCAGAGGACAAAGATTTCCACTGCAAAGGAGAGAATAGAAGCTTTTGTCCTGACTGTGCAGATTACAACTGTCTGTAAGGGGCAAGGCGAAAATCATATGTTAGGAGCAAAGAATGCAAAACCAAAGGCATCTAATAGACTGATTCCTGTGTTTGCAAGGGACTGAGAAGGGTAGACAACAAGTATGTGCAGAGTGCCAGCTACTGAACCCACAAGTTCAGGCCAACCTATTGACTCCACGAAAACTCTTCATCCTTCTGCTCTGAGAGAGGAACAACTATACCACCAATGACCATTAGATTTTTTTTTTATTTAATAGGGTATACAATCTTACATGTCTTTTATAAAAGGGGTCCACTCCTAACAACCTCAACAGAAACCAACCTCATTATGTACAATTCAAAATCCCAACTTTCTTCATAACATCTCACAGCATTTTAGCTACTTCATAGTCAAGCTGTAGTCAAATGAGTGAAATTGGTGAATATGCATATATATTTATATTATAGATAAGCAATGCAAATCAATACTACATGTGATTAAAAGAAACCTTTAGTTAGAGATGATTGATTCAATTAAAAACTCTAGTTGGCCTAATTTCTTTAAGTTTTCCAAAACTGTTGATTGAAAGTAAAGTGATTTACAGTGAATACTGCAAAGCCTCCAATTGTCCTAAAAAGACATCAATAACAGTTTGAAGTCTTCTAATACTGTATCCAGCCCCTTTTAAGCTCTATAAGAAAAAACAGTGACTTAGTAAAGTGACATTACCATAGAAATGGATGGTAACCAGTTATAAACAGATCACTTAAAAAACACAGTGCACTAACAATCATATAATGCTTTTGTTTTGTTTTGTTTTTTAATTATAAAACAATCCAAAAATTATCCCTCTTATTCTTTTTTGACCAGGCTGACTGTTCTTTTCTCAACAGTAACTCACACTGCTGGTGCCAGTATCAGGGTGAACACCATATAGCTGTAACTGGAATTAGTGATGTGCCATATATTCCATACATCCTCCTGATTTCTCCCCACTAATATACTTGCCAGAGGGAAAAAAGCCAATTGTGGCCACCATTTGGTAGTACTACTGCCTGAACGTCTGTTGGCAGTGATGGTGATGGTGATTCTGCTGCTATTCATTTCCATTTCCCCTTTTTCTTCCACCATACTTTTTGTACTACGCTATAATTAATTTTAGATAATTTTTTCAACAATAGTCAACGTTTGCCAAAAAGGTCGTAACAAGAAATGTTATATAAGTTAGGACACATACAGAAAACAAAATGTGTGAGTAGGCCACAGTATAGCTGTGGTGTGCATGGTTGTTAAATTGGACTAGTACAACAGGTGTGCAAAACCCTTTTTAAAAAAATTCACACCCCATTCAAAAAATAACATCGTGAGAAAGTCTCTATATGTAAATGTGCAAAAAGCCAGTAACTGCAAGAAGGTGCTATATTGGTTTGCTATGTGCATATGTAAAATTGTACAATTAAACCACATGTGCAAAAAAAATTCATTGCAACATACACACTTTTTGCGCTGTGTGGATTTTGTGAAATTTTCTTTAATATTAAAAAAAAATGTACCTCCCTTAACAAAAAGTATTCCACAAGAGATGAAAAAAACATCTACTTGTGATGAACAAACACACAGACTCTGACACTGATTTAATTTTTTGTGTTAAAAATATTGCGCTGCCTTGCTACTGCTCTTTAGTGCATTAAGAATGTGTAATTGCCAGTTTCACCATATCCCTGATTAATCCCATGGAGTCTGGCACTGACCCTGGTATCTCTGCTGTCATTCACTTGCCTAGTCAATTGAACTTCTGCATTATTCACAGACTACTACACTCATCTTCCTAACTAATGCAGTTATGCAGTTATACAGCACATTACTTTCTGGAGCATTGTCCAAAATTTTAAGCTTTATCTTTCAATTTATATAGCTTAGTTGTGAGCTCTGATGTCCTCTCTTTATCTTAAATTACCCTAAAATGCCTAAAGTGGCTGCAATGTGATAGTTGCAAAGCATAATGGGGCAGCCCATGTAGTCACACCTGAGGTCATACTAGTCATCTATGACTGATGCAATGTGTAAAAAGGCAATGGGCTTTTTTGGCAATGTGTAAAAAGGCAGTAGGCATACAATTTAGCTCAAATCGATTACACTCCTCAACACTGAAATTGTATCACCATGAAGGAAAATTCAGGAGTTATGGAAATCTCAAGATCAATAGACATTTTATTTATATGCAAATGCTGAAAAAAATTCTAAATATTTTGAAAACATAAACCATTCTATTTACCTTCCTCCGCTCCCTGCAGCACCTTGTTCCGATGCCAGCAGTTGATTTATGATTGTAAACAGCACATGACAGGAACGTCATGTACTGCTTATAAGCCAAGGACAGCTGCCGGAATTCTCACTGCTCTCCACGCAGGGACTATGTGCAAAGCAGTGAGAAACCTCCCTTATGATAACAGTATAATCTCCAAAAAAACTCAAATTGCACTGTTCCAAATTATTAGGCACAGTAGAATTTCTAAACATTTGATATGTTTTAAAGAACTGAAAATGCTCATTTGTAGAATTTGCAGCATTAGGAGGTCACATTCACTGAACAAAAAAAGCAATTTAACTCCAAAACATCCTAACAGGCCAAGTTGCATGTTAACATAGGAACCCTTCTTTGATATCACCTTCACAATTCTTGCATCCACTGAACTTATGAGTTTTTGGAGTTTCTGCTTGTATTTCTTTGCATGAAGTCAAAATAGCCTCCCTGACTTATGGATATGGGACGGACCCCTACTCCATCTTAAAACCATCATAACTACAGTAAACCTAGGCACTAGAATAAATACACAACACTTTATTTTGGTTGTCAAAATGGCCACAGCTTCATTTAAATCACAGGATTAAAACAATCACAGTAGGAGTCAGGTGAAGTGCTAGTACATTGGGATTCACAAGTACTTGTGGTGCCCTCAGGAGTATGGTCGCCACACTGGCATTGCTTTCCTTCAGGGAGAGTGATGTCAGGCTTGGAAGCAATGAAGGGTCTCTCTGGCAGTTAACCATGACATGCAACACAGTTCCCACTCCAGGCCAGCAGAGGGAGCTCTGAACCAATACTAAGGGGAAGAGATTCTCTCTGGGGGCCAGGAGGGGAAATTAGTCAGTTCTGTGAGGAGGGTGAAGTGTGTGGACGTGGAGAGAGGAGATGGGGGATTGAGCAGAGAGTTGAGGCTCATTCCCAGCTGGAGCACATGATCTGGAGCCTGGTCTCCAAGGTTGTATGGATACTGACGGTCCTGCAACAGAAACCACAGGAATAGGAAGCTGTAAATGCTCTATTCCCAACTAAGACTCGGAGGCACAACAGCGACGTGTGAGCCAAAGGAGATAGAAGGCTACAGCTATCTGCCATATGAAGTAGATCTAAAAGGGAAGAAGGAGGAATGTCAGTGTAACACATTACTGCATGTACCTCAAATAAGCGCTAGAAAGGAGACTACACAACCCATCTAATAGAGATTCCTAAGTTTCTTCCAGGCTAATCAGCACCTGTGCCATCTGTAATCTGGACCCTGGACTGCATTTGCCAAGCAAAGTAAAGGTAAAGAAACTGCACCCTGTTGTGTCCTTGTCTCCTTCCTGCAACCTCTTCAGCACTGCTACATCTCTGTGCCAAACACTGCACCCTCTTCCTAAACACCTATCCTCTCTGCCCTGGGACTACAGCCCTGCCTGTGGAGGGCTACAACATCATTGCTGCACTACACCATCTGTCCCAGGGGATCTGTCTGCAGCATCGGCTTAACACCTCCTTTGCCGAACACCACAGGTGGCGTCACGAATCATCCATTCATAAACTTTATTCCCATTACTCAACCCCTTTTACATGGGTGCCCAGGGCCACGGACCGGGTCACCGCTGCTATGACAATCCCCTCTGAGAGACCATCCCGGTACCGAGTACCCCACAGCCCTGGGAAGCTGACCCATTTTGGCGTCACAAACAGGATTTATGGAGCCCGGTGTCCCCAGGTCCTGTGTGCCAGAGACTGTGTTGTGTGCTATAGACTGTTTGTGAAAGTGCGGCCATTACCCCGCTGCTTGGCGCGTGTGGGAAACCAAAGAGGCGGGCTGTCGTGGGCAGAGCCTGCCGAAAAGCACAAAACAGTGAAGTACCGTGCGGGAAGAGGACAGCGCGCGAGAAGTGAGGAGCTGAGGCTTGCAGCCAGTAAGCCTGCTCAACCCTGGGGCCTGGCTAACGTTAACTAGAGGGGAAGAGAATGTCGGAGGCACTCGCTGATGCAGCGGCGGACACCCCCGACAACCCCTCAGCGCCGCAAGATGCAGGGTCCAACGTGGTTGCGGCTCCAATAGCACCCACCGCAGCGGTCCCCATAATGCCGCTGTCTATGCTTTACATACCGGGAGCAGCATGGCTACCGCAGTATTCAGGGGAGTCACATACCCTGAGTGACTTCAAAGAGAGACTGTGCAGTTTGTTTGAAGTGTATCCTCTGTCTGAAAACCAAAAAGTGAACATCCTTATAAGGCAGCTAACTGGTGCAGCACAGAGGGAAGTAAAAGCCTGGCAGGACAGTGATAAGGAGACTGTTAAAAAGATCCCGGCTAAGCTAAAGGTACTGTCACACTTAACGATGCACCAGTGATCCCGACCAGCGATATGACGCGGTCAGGATCACTGGTGCATCGCTAAGTGGTCGCTAGTGAGCTGCCACACAGGCAGATCTCACCAGCGACATAGCAGGGGTCGGGGGTCGCTACTTACCTGTCAGACGAGGCGATCCTGACATCCACTCGCCTGCGTCCACACGTCGCTCGTCTCCACAGCAGGAAGCCCAGCAGGAAGCTGACGACGGGAAACGGTCCAGGACGTTCTCGCGTGATCAGCGATAACCAGCGGGGGAGCCGTCGGAGGTAAGTATCAGACATAGTAATATCGCTAGCAATATCGCTATAGCGTCACAAAAACCAGTGACGTTATAGCGATATTGCTAGCAATATCGCTTAGTGTGACAGGCCCTTAAGAAGCACCTTTGACACCCACACTGCCGCTGAACTCAAGATGAGATTCTTTGGGTGTATGAAGAAAGCGCAGGACAGTATATGGGACTATGCTCTTAACCTGCAGGAGGCGCTGCGGGCCATCAAGCAGATTGATCCAGACAGTGTGAAAGATGGAGACTGACTGTTAAAGGAGCAATTCATTGAGGGACTCCTATCCAGTACCCACAGAGCACAGCTGCGCATCATAGCCCTACAAAACCCTGACCTAGACTTTGCTGATTTCAAAGACAGGGCTATCTGGGTGCTGCATGAACCAAATGTCAGCCGTCCAGCGCCCCCTAGGTGCCCAGCGATTGCATACCACCAGGAAGCAACATCTTTCCCTTTCATCCCTGTGGAGGCTGATGCACAGACTCTGGACAAAGATCCATCTGCAGAACTGCGTCTTCAGGTCCAGGAGTTGACCAAGGGTATGGCTGCACTTGCTAAAACTGTGCAGTCCCTGCAGGTATCCTCCAAGGAAAAGATCTAGCTCGCCTCTAATCCAGAGGATGTCCCGTAGCTAAAGAAGAAGAGGATCCCGCCACTCCAAGGAAGGAACAACGATCACTATAACCAGGATGGACGTCCCATCTGTCGTCACTGCCACAGGCAGGCCACCTTGCAAGAGTCCGTTATTTAAATGAGCAACCCCTGGGGCAGAGGGCCAACCCCCAGGAGTAGGACCACAAGGCCCAAAGAACTGGTGAGCCAAGTATGTTGGAGAGAGAACAGTCCTCCCAGTGGTGATTGACGGTATCCCCATGAACGCTTTGCTGGACACTGGCTCCCAGGTGACAACTATGCCCTATATCCTTTACAACCGGTATTGGGCTGATTCTGAACTTACTCACGGCCCAAGTGATGAACTCACAGTAGTTGCCAGCAATGGTCAGTCTTTACCGCAAGTGGGATGTAAAGAAATTACTGTTAAAGTGGGTAGAGTAGAGTTAAAATCTCATGGTCTGATAGTTGCAGATATTGATCGACGAGGATGTAACCCAATGATGACTCTTGGTACCAATGTGATTAAAAATTGTCTTTCCGAGGTTATTGTCTTATTGCAACAGGTGGCTGAGACTGCTGGTTCCAGTGAACAATGAGTCCTGCAGAAGGAGATCAAGGCCCTGATGCAAAGACAGCAGGTAGAACTCTCTAGCGGAGAAATTGGCGGCGTCAGCATGAGTGATTCTTTCCCTATTGCGATACCTCCCAGATGCGAAATGTTGATTTGGTGTCGGGCAGCCATAGGCCTCAGAGGAAAAGATTACCAGGCAATGGTAGAACCAGTGTACTCTGATAGCAGGCCCACTGTCCTGACAGCCAGAGGGGTAGTTGATGTCCATAAAGGGAGGGTACCTGTACGCCTCTTGAATTGTGGGGAGGAGGAGGCCACAATACCTCAGTATGCCACAGTTGCTAAGCTGCTTACTGTCAGTAACAATGCAATGCAGGCAGCAGAGCCCTTCATCCCACCAGGTGGAGGACAATGGCTCTGTAAAGCAGCTGAAGGAATGGTGCCAGCAACTGCTGGTGGGAACTGACTCTACCCCTTCATACCAAAAGAGTGGGGTTTACAGAGTGACTCAGGAATATGAGCGGGTATTCAGTAAACACTCCCTAGACTTTGGGAAGGCAAAAGGGGTTCAGCACCATATCCCCACAGGAGATCATCCACCCATTAAAGAAAGGTACCGGCCTATACCCCCAACACAATACCAGTGTGCCAGAGGTATGTTGCAGGAAATGAAGGAGGCTGGGGTGATCAAAGACAGTTGTAGCCCTTGGGCAGCCCTAATAGTCTTTGTGAAAAAGAAAGATGGTAACCTGAGAATGTTTGTTGATTACAGAAAAATTAACAGCATTACACATAAGGATGCCTACCCATTACCCAGAATTGAGGAGTCATTAGCTGCACTTAAAACTGCTAACTATTTTTCCACCTTAGATCTCACTAGTGGGTATTAGCAGGTTCCCGTGGCAGAGGCAAACAAGGAGAAAACAGAGTTTACCACCCCAATGGGTCTTTGTGAGTTCAAATACATGCCATTCGGGCTCTTCACTGCCCCTGGGACATTCCAACGACTGATGGAGTGCTGTCTTGGACACAAGAACTTCGAGACAGTCCTGTTGTACCTTGATGATGTCATTGTTTTCTCCAAGACTTATGAAGACCATCTGAAGCACCTGGCTGAGGTGTTTGAAGCCTTGTCCAACTTTTGCCTGAAGGTGAAGCCTTCCAAATGCCACCTCATGAAGCCCAAGGTTCAGTACCCCGGTCATGTAGTGAGTGCTGAAGGTGTGGCACCGGATCCTGACAGAGTCACAGTCATCCGGGACTGGCAGAAGCCCAGCAACCTCCATGAAGTACGTCAATTCCTCGGGCTGGTAGGCTACTACCGAAGGTTCATCAAAGGCTTCGCTGAGATCATAGAATCATAGAATCATAGAATCGTAGAGTTGGAAGTGACCTCCTGGGCCATCTGGTCCAACCCCCTGCTCAAAGCAGGATTCTCTAAATCATCCCAGTCAGATGTCTGTCCAGCCTCTGTTTGAAGACTTCCATTGAAGGAGAACTCACCACTTCTCGTGGCAGCCTGTTCCACTCATTGATCACTCTAACTGTCAAAAAGTTTTTTCTAATATCTAATCTGTGTCTCCTCCCATTCAGTTTCATCCCATTGCTTCTAGTCTTTCCTTGTGCAAATGAGAATAAAGTTGATCCTTCTACAATGTGACAGCCCTTTAGATATTTGTAGACAGCAATTAAGTCTCCTCTCAGTCTTCTCTTTTGCAAACTAAACATTCCCAAATCCTGCAACCTTTCCTCATAAGACAGGGTTTGCAGACCGGTCACCATTCTGGTCGCTCTTTTCTGAACTTGCTCCAGTTTGTTGATGTCTTTTTTAAAATGTGGTGCCCAAAACTGGACACAATATTCCAGATGAGGTCTGACCAAAGAGGAGTAGAGGGAAATAATGACTTCACGTGATCTAGACTGTATGCTTCTGTTAATACATCCTAGAACTGCATTTGCCTTTTTTGCTGCTGCATCACACTGTTGACTCATATTCAGTCTGTGATCTATTAGTATACCCAAGTCTTTTTCACATGTGCTGTCACTTAGCCCTATTCCTCCCATTCTATATATGCTTTTTTCATTTTTATTGCCCAGATGTAGTACTTTGCATTTCTCCCTGTTAAAAACCATTCTGTTAGTTACTGCCCACTTCTCCAGTTTATTTAAATCTTTTTGAATCCTCTCTCTCTCTTCTCTAGTATTAGCTATCCCTCCTAGCTTTGTGTCATCAGCAAATTTAATCAGTTTACCCTCAATTCCTTCATCTAAATCGTTGATAAAGATGTTGAACAATACAGGGCCCAGGACAGAGCCCTGTGGTACCCCACTTGAGACATTCTTCCAACTGGATGTGCAGCCATTTACGACCACTCTTTGGGTCCGATCACTAAGCCAGCTATGAATCCACCTAACAGTTGCCTTGTCCATTCCATACTTAGTCATTTTTTCAATAAGGATTGTATGAGAGACTTTGTCAAATGCTTTGCTGAAGTCAAGATATACTATATCTACAGCATTTCCTTGATCCACCCAATCAGTGATACTGCCACTCCTATGCAAAATCTTCTGGTGGGTCAGCCCAAGAAGGCCAGAAAGCAGAGTCCTACATTCGAATGGAATGAGGAGCTGGAGAGGTCCTTCACTCGACTGAAGATGGCTCTTACAGGAGATGAAGTTCTGGCCTACCCAGATTATGACCAACAATTTGTGTTGTATACTGATGGAATATAAAGCAATAGGTGAAAAATATAAAATATAACTTTTAATCAATCATTTAAATGTACTAGTTATGTGTCACCCTGTGAAGGTAAAAAAGCAGCATACAGCTGCTTATTAGGCATTTGGGCCTATACTTGAAGAAGGAAAAACGGCCAAGCCTGAATGTAGGGATGTAGATGGTCACCCAAAACAAATCTCTATGTGGGTGTACAAAAACATCTATGGGTTACAGCAATTGAGAACACTTTCCCATAAATACCATGACCCCTTTTTTTTTGCATATATATATAATAACAATGCAAATTTTAGCCAAAAAGGTCACCAAGGACCAAAAAAAATTGGCAGTCAGGTGAGAATAATATAAAAGGAACAATCTCACCAATAGATGGACGGGCCAGGAGTCCGGGAGGATCCTCTATTCAATCCAACTGGAAAATGCAAAAGGGGAAGACAATACCCTGTCACATCCCTAACATCTGAATACGGCTCAAACCCCAGACTCCTGCCCTAACAAGGGCAGTCCACAGCTGACCCTCACAACACATGCCCTGCACTTTCCCGAAGGCAATGTCCCGACGCGTTTCATCCAAGTACAATCATTTGGGGACAAAACTTGTAAAGTGCCATAGTGCTGATAATAAGAGAAACTTCCACTCCCTATGCTGTCCACAGGAGGTGGAGGGAGAAGGGCATATTTATAGATGACCTCAAAAGTAGTCACATCTAATTGGTAACATCTGTCAAGTAATTACCTCATATATATCGCGTCCATGGATCCCTTACTGGCGCCATTGCCGTTTCCATTCGTGGAACGCACACCAAAGGGAGGGCCTCAGGAGCATTGCTCTGCCTCCAGTGCGGCCTATACAGAAGCCACCTACTTCTGGTGTTAGATAAACATGACCGCCTCTCCCACGGCGCATGTGCGCCCAGAAACAATGCCCAACTTCCGGCACTAGAGACGTACCTCATCACGGCGCGTCTGTGCCCAGGGTGATGACCTACTTCCGGTACGGCTTATGCGAGAGCCGCCGACTTCCGGTATAAGGAATCATGTACACCTCTTCGTCGGCGTGTGTGCGCTCGAAAATGACGACCGACTTCCGGTGCTGAACGTCACATGCGCCTCCTCCAACGGCGCATGTGCGCCCAAAGAGAATGTCAGCAACCGAATTCCGGTCCACAATAGCGGCACAGAATGTTACACAGGCATTAACATAGTTAACCGCACACCCAGCATCGATGTGCCCCATGAATAAGCGGCCCACCCGAGGTCCACTATGTCCGATGTAGAGCGGACAAAAATCCGCCCACCGGACTCCAAATCTGCAATGTGCACATCATCTAAGCGGAACAATTGCCGCATCCATCCATCATATGCAGTAGGTGTCAAATCGCAAAAATACCCTCACTATAGGGGCAGACAGAATTCAAATAAACTTGACATAACTCCACCTACTGGACTCTCGGCAGCTCATGTATGCTATAATCAACGGCACTATGGCCGTCATACATAAAACTGGATATGAAAACCTGTATAACTAAAAGGGCTATGTTTAGAGGCGACAAGATGTAACTAATGATGTATGATTATGTATATACATATACAAAAATCCCAAAATAGGGTGACTAAGAAAGAAAGAGGTTATAGCATGCTAGTTTAAGGATGCTGTAGGTGAAGGGACCAAGAAAGAATTCAGATGAAACACCCGAAACTAATTTGATCATTCAAGCCTTTAGGCGCAACCGTGTCCAAGTAAAAAATCCACTTTGCCTCTCGTTGGAGAAGTAACTGATCCCAGTTCCCCCCTCTCTTAGGTTTAAAAACCTTGTCTATGGCCATGAATTTCAAAGATCCAATTTGTCCCTTATGTGTACTATGGATATGTCTCGATATCGGGGTGTCCCTCTTATGCAACACATCCCCAACATGTTCACCAATTCTCCTTCTGAATTCGCGAATAGTCTTACCCACATATTCAAATCCGCAAACACAAGTGGCCTTATAGACAACACCTTTAGTACCACAGTTCATGAATTGTTTAATGTGGTGATTTTTTCGGGTAACATTACTCACAAAACTCTTTCCCACTAGGATATGTTGACAAGCCACACAGTGGCCACATTTATGACAACCAACAATATCACTATCCAACCATGTTTTTGCAGTTGGAGTGGAAAAGTGGCTATGAACCAGCCTACTGTTAAGGGACCTTGCCTTTTTATAGGTGATTTGAGGGTAATCAGTTAGAAAAGGGGACACATCATTGTCCATCCCCTTTTTTTTTTCTTTATATTTAACCAGAAATTTTACCACCAACTGAGGGGGACCGCCATGGGGAGTCCCTGTGCGCCGGCTTATGCTTATCTCCTCCTCGGTTGGTGGGAGGAGACAATGGTATTTGGGGCTGAACAATTGGATGGTGGGTCTATGTGCCGTGTCCCTGAGATATGGACATGGTACATAGACGACATATTCATCGTTTGGAAAGATTTAGTAGAGGAATTTGGTGCTTTTGTGAACAGCCTTAACTGTAACGATATAGGTCTCTTTTTCACATCTGAGATTGAGACCTCGAGACTGCCCTTTCTTGATATTGTAATTGAGTAAAATGAAAAAGGGGATCTGGTTACCTCTACATATAGTAAACCAACAGCAATGAACTCCCTACTACACTGGGGCAGCCATCATCCTCAACATTTAAAAAGAGCTATTCCCAAAGGACAGTACCTTAGAATTCGAAGAAACTGTTCCGAAACCGTAACTTTTGAGAACCAAGCCAGAGATTTGAGGGATAGATTTCTAAGCAGAGGTTATCCTCAAAAGATATTGAAAGAGGCGTACCAAAAAGCTAAAGGATGTGAGCGAGCAGAGCTGTTGAACTCTAATAATAATAAAAAAGGTGTGGAACACGAGTTTTTGAGGTTCACTACAACCTTTGACAATGGGGCGGTCCCAGTGAGGAACATCATTCAAAAACATTGGGCCATCTTACAGATGGACAATGATGTGTCCCCTTTTCTAACTGATTACCCTCAAATCACCTATAAAAAGGCAAGGTCCCTTAACAGTAGGCTGGTTCATAGCCACTTTTCCACTCCAACTGCAAAAACATGGTTGGATAGTGATATTGTTGGTTGTTATAAATGTGGCCACTGTGTGGCTTGTCAACATATCCTAGTGGGAAAGAGTTTTGTGAGTAATGTTAGCCGAAAAAATCACCACATTAAACAATTCATGAACTGTGGTACTAAAGGTGTTGTCTATAAGGCCACTTGTGTTTGCGGATTGGAATATGTGGGTAAGACTATTTGCGAATTCAGAAGGAGAATTGGTGAACATGTTGGGGATGTGTTGCATAAGAGGGACACCCCGATATCGAGACATATCCATAGTACACATAAGGGACAAATTGGATCTTTGAAATTCATGGCCATAGACAAGGTTTTTAAACCTAAGAGAGGGGGGAACTGGGATCAGTTACTTCTCCAACGAGAGGCAAAGTGGATTTTTTACTTGGACACGGTTGCGCCTAAAGGCTTGAATGATCAAATTAGTTTTGGGTGTTTCATCTGAATTCTTTCTTGGTCCCTTCACCTACAGTATCCTTAAACTAGCATGCTATAACCTCTTTCTTTCTTAGTCACCCTATTTTGGTATTTTTGTATATGTATATACATAATCATACATCATTAGTTACATCTTGTCGCCTCTAAACATAGCCCTTTTAGTTATACAGGTTTTCATATCCAGTTTTATGTATGACGGCCATAGTGCCGTTGATTATAGCATACATGAGCTGGAGAGAGTCCAGTAGGCGGAGTTATGTCAAGTTTATTTGAATTCTGTCCGCCCCTATAGTGAGGGTATTTTTGTGATTTGACACCTAGTGCATATGATGGATGGATGCGGCAGATTGTTCCGCTTAGATCATGTGCACATTGCAGATTTGGAGTCCGGTGGGCGGATTTTTGTCCGCTCTACATCGGACATAGTGGACCTCGGGTGGGCCGCTTATTCATGGGGCACATCGATGCTGGGTGTGCGGTTAACTATGTTAATGCCTGTGTAACATTCTGTGCCGCTATTGTGGACCGGAATTCGGTTGCTGACATTCTCTTTGGGCGCACATGCGCCGTTGGAGGAGGCGCATGTGACGTTCAGCACCGGAAGTCGGTCGTCATTTTCGAGCGCACACGCGCCGACGAAGAGGTGTACATGATTCCTTATACCGGAAGTCGGCGGCTCTCGCATAAGCCGTACCGGAAGTAGGTCATCACCCTGGGCACAGACGCGCCGTGATGAGGTTCGTCTCTAGTGCCGGAAGTTGGGCATTGTTTCTGGGCGCATTTGCGCCGTGGGAGAGGCGGTCATGTTTATCTAACACCGGAAGTAGGTGGCTTCTGTATAGGCCACACTGGAGGCGGAGCAATGCTCCTGAGGCCCTCCCTTTGGCGTGCGTTCCACGAATGGAAACGGAAATGGCGCCAGTAAGGGATCCATGGACGCGATATATGAGGTAATTACTTGACAGATGTTACCAAATAGATGTGACTACTTTTGAGGTCATCTATAAATATGCCCTCCTCCCTCCACCTCCTGTGGACAGCATAGGGAGTGGAAGTTTCTCTTATTATCAGCACTATGGCACTTTACAAGTTTAGTCCCCAGATGATTGTACATGGATGAAACGCGTCGGGACATCGCCTTAGGGAAAGTGCAGGGCATGTGTTGTGAGGGTCAGCTGTGGACTGCCCTTGTTAGGGCAGGAGTCTGGGGTTTGAGCCGTATTCAGATGTTAGGGATGTGACATGGTATTGTCTTCCCCTTTTGCATTTTCCAGTTGGATTGAATAGAGGATCCTCCCGGACTCCTGGCCCGTCCATCTATTGGTGAGATTGTTCCTTTTATATTATTCTCACCTGACTGCCAATTTTTTTTGGTCCTTGGTGACCGTTTTGGCTAAAATTTGCATTGTTATTATACAGTGGGGAAAAAAAGTATTTAGTCAGTCAGCAATAGTGCAAGTTCCACCACTTAAAAAGATGAGAGGCGTCTGTAATTTACATCATAGGTAGACCTCAACTATGGGAGACAAACTGAGAAAAAAAAATCCAGAAAATCACATTGTCTGTTTTTTTTTTCATTTTATTTGCATATTATGGTGGAAAATAAGTATTTGGTCAGAAACAAAATTTCATCTCAATACTTTGTGATATATCCTTTGTTGGCAATGACAGAGGTCAAACGTTTTCTGTAAGTCTTCACAAGGTTGCCACACACCGTTGTTGGTATGTTGGCCCATTCCTCCATGCAGATCTCCTCTAGAGCAGTGATGTTTTTGGCTTTTCGCTTGGCAACACGGACTTTCAATTCCCTCCAAAGGTTTTCTATAGGGTTGAGATCTGGAGACTGGCTAGGCCACTCCAGGACCTTGAAATGCTTCTTACGAAGCCACTCCTTCGTTGCCCTGGCGGTGTGCTTTGGATCATTGTCATGTTGAAAGACCCAGCCACGTTTCATCTTCAATGCCCTTGCTGATGGAAGGAGGTTTGCACTCAAAATCTCACGATACATGGCCCCATTCATTCTTTCATGTACCCAGATCAGTCGTCCTGGCCCCTTTGCAGAGAAACAGCCCCAAAGCATGATGTTTCCACCACCATGCTTTACAGTAGGTATGGTGCGGTGCTTGATGGATGCAACTCAGTATTCTTTTTCCTCCAAACACGACAAGTTGTGTTTCTACCAAACAGTTCCAGTTTGGTTTCATCAGACCATAGGACATTCTCCAAAAACTCCTCTGGATCATCCAAATGCTCTCTAGCAAACTTCAGACGGCCCGGACATGTACAGGCTTAAGCAGTGGGACACGTCTGGCACTGCAGGATCTGAGTCCATGGTGGCGTAGTGTGTTACTTATGGTAGGCCTTGTTACATTGGTCCCAGCTCTCTGCAGTTCATTCACTAGGTCACCCCGCGTGGTTCTGGGATTTTTGCTCACCGTTCTTGTGATCATTCTGACCCCACGGGGTGGGATTTTGCGTGGAGCACCAGATCGAGGGAGATTATCAGTGGTCTTGTATGTCTTCCATTTTCTAATTATTGCTCCCACAGTTGATTTCTTCACTCCAAGCTGGTTGGCTATTGCAGATTCAGTCTTCCCAGCCTGGTGCAGGGCTACAATTTTGTTTCTGGTGTCCTTTGACAGCTCTTTGGTCTTCACCATAGTGGAGTTTGGAGTCAGACTGTTTGAGGGTGTGCACAGGTGTCTTTTTATACTGATAACAAGTTTAAACAGGTGCCATTACTACAGGTAATGAGTGGAGGAAAGAGGAGACTCTTAAAGAAGAAGTTACAGGTCTGTGAGAGCCAGAAATCTTGATTGCTTGTTTCTGACCAAATACTTATTTTCCACCATAATATGCAAATAAAATGAAAAAAAAACAGACAATGTGATTTTCTGGATTTTTTTTTCTCAGTTTGTCTCCCATAGTTGAGGTCTACCTATGATGTAAATTACAGACGCCTCTCATCTTTTTAAGTGGTGGAACTTGCACTATTGCTGACTGACTAAATACTTTTTTTCCCCACTGTATATATATGCAAAAAAAAGGGGTCATGGTATTTATGGGAAAGTGTTCTCAATTGCTGTAACCCATAGATGTTTTTGTACACCCACTTAGAGATTTGTTTTGGGTGACCATCTACATCCCTACATTCAGGCTTGGCCGTTTTTCCTTCTTCAAGTATAGGCCCAAATGCCTGATAAGCAGCTGTATGCTGCTTTTTTACCTTCACAGGGTGACACATAACTAGTACTTTTAAATGATTGATTAAAAGTTATATTTTATATTTTTCACCTATTGCTTTATATTCCATATAATATTATTTGGTGAGATTCATGTCAGTTTATCTCTGAAACTGTCTAGTGCGTTGTATACTGATGCCAGCAATGTGGGACTGGGAGCAGTACTGTCACAGGTACAGAATGGCAGAAAGTGTGATCTCCTATGCCAGCAGGAAGCTTCTTCCCACTGAAAGGAACCCTGACAACTACAGTTCCTTCAAGATGGAGTTCCTTGCCATAGTCTGGGCTGTGACTGAAGGATTCAAGTGTTACCTAGCTTCAGCCAAGTTTACCATCTTCACATACAACAACCCGTTGACTCACTTGGAAACTGCAAAACTAGGTGCACTGGAGCAGCGATGGATGGCTCGGCTGTCTAACTATGAATTTACCATCAAGTACCGTGTGGGGCACAAGAAAGCCAATGCTGATGCGCTGTCCAGAATGCCTAATCTGCCAGATGCAGGAGAAGACCCTGAGGCACTTGAAGAAATCGAGTTACCTGCCTTCCACCGGCCAATTGCGGCCCAATGTGCCCAAGGAGTGAGAAACAGACGGTCTGGCTTGAAAGAGGCCACCCTAAATCCATTGCCTCATAATGACTGGGCAGAAACACAGGATAGCGACCCTGCAGTCCGCCTGGTGAAGGAGCTACTGTCACAAGCTGACTCACGCCCAGAGTCGGATGCTCCTGAAGAAACCCAACAGTTGTGGAAGGAAAGAGGTCGGCTGTTCATCTATGAAGGAAAGCTGTGCCGGACGCGTATCAATGCCCGCAATCATGAGCTGGTCTGGCAGGTGGTAGTCCCAAAGAGAGAAGCATCAATGGTCTTGGAAGCATACCATAATGGAGCTGGACACTTCGGATGGAAGAAGTTGGAAGCCTTGCTCCGGGAGAGATTTTACTGGGCTGGTATGAGGAAAGCCATTGAAAATTGGTGACAGGAGTGTGGACAATGCAACCTGCACAGAAAGGACCGTAACAGCCAGCGAGCTCCTTTGCAGCCAATAATAACCAAACAGTCACTTGAGTTGGTCACCATGGACCATGTGAAGCTGGTCCCAAGCCGTTCAGGCTACATTTATGCTCTTACCATCGTTGACCACTACTCAAGATTCTTGGCAGTTGTGCCTGTCAAGGATCAAACAGCCAGGACAGCAGCCAGAGCCTTCCAACAGCACTTTTGTCGACCACACGGATACCCCGAGCGAGTGCTTACAGATCAAGGTCCAGCCTTTGAGGCGGAACTGTTCCAGGAATTCTGTAACTTGTATGGTTGCAAGAAGATCAGGACAACACCGTACCATCCACAGACCAATGGCATGTGTGAAAAGATGAACCAGGTGGTGATTGACCTACTGAAGACCTTGCCTTTGGAAGAGAGGAATCTGTGGCCAGAACAGTTGCCAGATCTGGTAGACCTCTACAACCACATTCCTGTGAATTCCACCAACTGCACTCCAGCCTACCTAATGAGAGCGAGGCCTGGTAAGCTGCCTATTGATTTGGATATGGGAGTCCTTACACCTGAGGTGACGTCACCAGATGCTGACTGGGACACAGAGAGGCAGCAACAGTATCGAATATACAAGAGTGTGAAGAAAAGAGTCTAGCTCAGGCAAGACAAAAACAAGAAAGGCACTACAATCACCATGCACCTGCAGTACCCTTGTCAACAGGAGAACAAGTCCTAAAAAGGAAGAGGAGGATGCATAAATTAGATGATCAATGGGAAGCTGAACCCTACACTATCTTACCATCAAACTTCGATAACACCAAGGTGTGCTTTATCAGTAAGGATGGGGGAGAAACCTCAGCAGCAGTATCAAGGGATCATTTGAAATTATGCCCTGACCAGTTAAAAGAAAGAATGGAAGAGCAAAACAACATCCAACCCATAGAAGAAGAAAAGGTCAGCACTGTACTTGGAGAAATCCCTGTAAATTGGACTAGAGCAAATAATGCCATAGTGGTGCCAGTTATGACCTTTCCCCAACTGGTAGTACAAGAAGTGACTCAAGAGAACTCTGAAAATCAGGAAGTTCAGGTAGCAGATGCCACACCAGCAGTGGAGCCAGAGAATGCTCACCCTGCCAGTGGTGAATCTGTCATGCCCATGGTTAGTCTAAGAGTTCGCAGATGGCTACTACCCAGTTTACCCACACCAGAGCTACGTAGGTCTGTCCATAGTACCCAAAGTATTCTACCCATCTGATAGCTTGTATAAATAAGTTCATGTAAATGTTAAATTGTATGTATATATGTAACGTTTTAGTTTTGTGTCTACAGAGACTCTTTAAGAACCCCTTGCATATAGTTCACAATTTGCCCAGGAATGGACCATGGACGTTGACGCATGGACTAATCGTCACATGACTATTTTTGGAGCTTTTGCTTTTTGTATTTTTCATTTTTTCTAAATCTTGTACATTTATAATTGTTCATTTGTTTATATGCTCATATGATTTTTATCAGTCCAGGAGTACTGAATTGCACTAGGGCGGAATGTGGCACCCCCAGGAGTATGGTCGCCACACTGGCATTGCCTTCCTCCAGGGAGGGTGATGTAAGGCTTGGAAGCAATGAAGGGTCTCTCTGGCAGTCAACCATAACATGCAACACAGTTCCCACTCCAGGCTAGCAGAGCGAGCTCTGAACCAATACTAAGGGGAAGAGCTTCTCTCTGGGGGCCAGGAGGGGAAATTAGTCAGTTCTCTGAGGAAGGTGAAGTGTGTGGACGTGGAGAGAGGAGATGGGGGATTGAGCAGAGAGTTGAGGCTCATTCCCAGCTAGAGCGCATGATCTGGAGCCTGGTCTCCAAAGTTGTATGGATACTGACGGTCCTGAAACAGAAACCAGAGGAATAGGAAGCTGTAAATGCTCTCTTCCCATATAAGACTCAGAGGCACAACAGCGATGTGTGAGCCAAAGGAGAAAGAAGGCTACAGCTGTCTGCCATACGAGGTAGATCCAAAAGGGAAGGAGGAACGTCAGTGTAACACAGTACTGCATGTACCGCAAATAAGTGCTAGGAGACTACACAACCCATCTGATAGAGAAATTCCTAAGTTGCTTCCAGGCTAATCAGCTCCTGTGCCATCTGTAATCTGGACCCTGGACTGCATTTGCCAAGCAAAGTAAAGGTAAAGAAACTGCACCCTGTTGTGTCCTTGCCTCCTTCTTGCAACCTCTTCAGCACTGCTACATCTCTGTGCCAAACACTGCACCCTCTTCCTAAACACCTATCCTCTCTGCCCTGGGACTACAGCCCTGCCTGTGGAGGGCTACAACATCACTGCTGCACTACACCATCTGTCCCAGAGGATCTGCCTGCAGCGTCGGCTTAACACCTCCCTTGCCGAACACCACAGGTGGCGTCACGAATCATCCACTCATAAACTTTATTCCCATCACTCAACCCCTTTTACATGGGCACCCAGGGCCATGGACCGGGTCACCGCTGCTGTGACAATCCCCTCTGAGAGACCGTCCCGGTACCGAGTACCCCAAAGCCCTGGGAGGGCGACCCATACTGTGATATCCCCAGCTGTCTGACATACAGAACCAGGACAGACAGCCATAAAGGGGCAGCATGCACTGGCTTGCCATTCAAGCAGAGCCAGTAAACTTTCAGGGCACCAATGACCCTATTATCCTCACTCCTGTGCTTAACCACTGTGCCCGCCCCTGATTGATGTTACCATTACAACGTCTTTGAGGCTCACCACCAAAGCCAAGCCTGTTCTCCACCATGAGGTTTTACATCTTCTATTAGTTAAAATGAGTCCACCTTAACTTGTCTGCAACTTCCACCTGACTCCTAAACCACAAAGCTGTGACGGGTTGCAAATTCACATTTGACACCTTTTTTTATTTTTTTAATAAATCACTTTAGTAAACTTATAAACCAGAAGTCCCTGAAAACGCATTAAGGGGACTAACTTGGCTTCTCCGACTCACAAAGAGTCATCCTACAGCACTCAGGAAAGGAAAAAACCCTGTGGAGGAAACCTCTAGGGAACCATGGCTGAAGGATGGCCCTTCCCTTGGGCTTACAAGGTTAATGCTGTTAACTCTTTATAGCCATTATAAAATTGAACCTGGAACAAAATATACAATGGTAATTTCAAAAATACAATAAAGCATTCATCATTCAAGCAATAATTAAAACGTTTTAGGACAATGATTATAAACAGGGCGGGAGGGCGGGAAATACTTCCTCCTGTTCATCCTGTGTAAGAAAGAAGGAGAGACAGATTTCCTGTTCTATATAAGCCCCACCCTCCTCACAGTAACCCACCAGGCACATATATACTGTGCTTCTTACTCTGAAAGCAACATCACTCTTGCTTAAAATCTACACCACTATACCAAAAAAGCTGCAGGAGTAAAGGTCCACCCATCCCCAAGTCATGTCCTCCTCCGCCTATGGCTCCAGTGGTTTCTTGACTTATGGATATGGGACGGACCCCTACTCCATCTTAAAACCACCATAACTACAGTAAACCTAGGCACTAGAATAAAAACACAACACATTATTTTGAATGTCAAAATGGCCACAGCTTTATTTAAATCACAGGATTAAAATAATCACAGTAGGAGTCAGGTGAAGTGCTAGTACATTGGGATTCACAAGTACTGTGATATCCCCAGCTGTCTGACATACAGAACCAGGACAGACAGCCATAAAGGGGCAGCACGCTAGCCATTCTAGCAGAGCCAGTAAACTTTCAGGGCTCCAATGACCCTATTATCCTCACTCCTGTGCTTAACCATTGTGCCCGCCCCTGATTGACGTTACCATTACAACGTCCTTAAGGCTGGCCACCAAAGCCAAGCCTGTTCACCACCATGAGGTTTCACATCCTCTATTAGTTAAAATGAGTCCACCTTAACTTGTCTGCAACTTCCACCTGACTCCTAAACCGCCACCAGAGAGGCCATTTGACACCTTAAATGGACTCGACCCCCATCAACCATGCCTAATAAAGCCATCAACCATTTCTACATGCTATGGAATGACTGTGCATACAAGTAAAAAAAAAAAAAAAATTTCAGAGCTCCGACAGATTAATTTTATCAATGCCATGCTACCAAGTTATGATCGATAATACGGTAACTACAGCAAAATAACAGTTGCTAAACATCCTGCAATGAGGATCCCATAATGGGGAATGTGGAAAGTAAACCATAATTAAAGTCGTAGCTACAATCTGAATACCTGTTGTGATAAAACACTCCGGGATCGCCTTTGCTGGGGTCAAAGGTCACGTGCGTTCAGCATGAAACTCAGGCGCACAGCCGGGTTCTGGGTATAACTGACACTGGGTCAGGTTTATTAAAGGAGAAAGCAATGCATAAAGGAAAAAAAACATAAAACAAATCCTTGCCTGTCCGGCACTAACTAAACAAGGTACAACCTTACTGCCAACTGGCGGGCTTCTCCCGTCCAGCCAAACCACAGTTACCGTGGGCACTGCTTTCATTCATGTGTGTCTCTCACACAGACAGGCTCTCTGTGTCCTCAGGCTGAGACACTCACATAACCACCTGGCATCCTTTTATATCCACCTCCCATAATTCATTAGTAACCAGGTGAGATACTGACCAGACTAGGCCACATAGGAAAGGTATCTGGGTGAGATATACCTGCCCTCATCCACTATTCCCACATGATTCTCACATATCCCCCCCCTCTGCTCAGACCACTCTGGTCGAGCAATGACACCCGTCAAACAGTGCACTTGGGACAGGGCATCTGCATTCCCCATCTGTACCCCTGGGCGGTGCTCCACCGTAAAAGTGTAGGCCTGCAGGGCAAGGAACCACTGGGTCACCCGGCTATTCCGTTCCTTATGCAAGTGCATCCACTTGAGAGGGGCATGGTCAGTGATCAGCCTGAACTTTCGGCCCATCAGGTAATATTTGAGGGCCTCTAAAGCCCACTTGATGGCTAGGCACTCTTTTTCCACTACCGCATACTTTTGCTCATGTTTATTCAGCTTCCTGCTGAGATAGAGGACTGGGTGTTCCACTCCGTCCCTCGCTTGTGACAGTACGGCCCCAATACCGGTATCAGAGGCATCCGTTTGTACCATAAACTCGCTGCGGAAGTCCGGAGTCACCAGTACGGGTTGAGAGCAAAGTGCCCGTTTTAGGCTATGGAAGGCTTCTTCAGCCGCTAAATTCCTTTTAATCATGACGGAATCTTTCCCTTTGGTAAGATCCGTCAGGGGGTAGCGATAGCTGCAAAATTGTGGATGAACCGGCGATAATAGCCGGCGATCCCCAGAAAGGCACTTGCTTCTTGTTGACTGGTTGCGGCCAGTCCTGAACCGCTTGAATCTTATCGACCTGGGGTTTAACAATACCCCTCCCAATTACATACCCCAAATACCGGGCTTCTTCTAGCCCGATGTGACATTTCTTGGGGTTCGCGGTTAGACCTGCCTCCCACAGATCATCAATCACAGCTTGTACTTTCTGGAGATGAGTCTCCCAGTCCAAGCTGTAAATGACAATGTCATCCAAATAGGCCGAAGCGTACTGCCTATGTGGCTTCAGGACTCGATCCATCAGTCTCTGGAAGGTCGCCGGTGCTCCGTGCAGCCCAAACGGCATATACACATATTGAAATAAATCTTCTGGCATAGCAAATGCCGTCTTTTCTCTGGCCACCTCCGCCAGAGGGATCTGCCAATACCCCTTTGTTAGGTCTAGGGTCGTAATATACCGGGCTTTTCCTAACCGATCTATTAACTCGTCAACCCGGGGCATAGGGTAGGCATCAAACTTTGAGACCGCATTCAGCTTCCTGAAGTCATTGCAGAACCGGATGGTGCCGTCCGGTTTAGGAATTAACACAATCGGGCTGGACCAAGCACTATGCAATTCCTCAATGACACCTAACTCTAATATTGCCTTCACTTCTCGGGAAACTGCTTCACGGCGCGCTTCCAGAATTCTGTAGGGTTTCACGTGAACTGTGACACCAGGTTCCGTTACAATGTCATGTTTCATTATCGTAGTCTGCCCGGGTTTTTCTGAGAAAAACTTTTGGTTGTGAAGTAGAAACTGCCTGACCTCAGTCTTTTGCCGCTCCGAGAAAGTCTCTGCAACCCGTACCTCCGGTACGGTATGCGAGCAGACGGGACGGGCCAGCTCCGCTGACAAGGCAGACCGATCTTTCCAGGGTTTTATCAGATTTACATGATAAACCTGTTCCGGTTTCCATTTACCTGCCTGGTATACCTTGTAGTTTACTTCACCAACTCTTTCCTTAATCTCAAAGGGGCCCTGCCACTTTGCTAGGAACTTACTGTCCACCGTGGGGACCAGGATCAACACCCTATCTCCGGGTGCAAACGTACGGGTCTTGGCGCCCCTATCATAGATTCTATTTTGGGCTCCTTGAGCCTGCATCATGTGTTCTTTGACGATAGGCATAACAGCCGCAATACGGTCCTGCATTTGGGATACGTGATCTATCACCGTTTTAAACGGAGTGACCTGACCCTCCCAGGTTTCTTTGACGACGTCTAACAGTCCGCGAGGACGTCGGGCGTACAATAACTCGAAAGGCGTGAATCCCGTGGAAGACTGGGGCACTTCTGTTGTGAGTTCATTTTCCCCTTCATTACTGAGGACCAAGGAACTCCCTCTTCTGGTAAAGAAAGGTAGTGAGCCTGATTATCAAACATCTGAGGCTGATGATGATGACTGGCTGAGTGGAGTTACTGACTGGATATAAGGCTGCCGACGCCCTTCTGCCCTGCGGGTGATTTCTCTGTGGGATCCTTGGAGACCAGTCTGAATTCCTGCTCCTCTAAAGCTAAGTTTGCTGCTCGGCCTTTTGCTTTGGTGATTTGACATTGTTTTGCTTTGTTTTTCTGGATTTCTGCCATTCCCTGCTGGGGTGTGCTGAATTCATTTAGCTCTGTCTTCTGAAGATACCTGAGTGCTGATTTAGTTTTTGAAGCCTAGCTGCTTCTGGGCCTTTTTCATATCAGCTTGTTGGCTTATGTCTTTGATAGGGTTTTGGCAGATTGCAGACAGCAGCCTTCCTGTCCTTTCCTATCTAGATAGTTTTGGGCCCCGTCTTTGCTCAGTCTATCTTTCTGTCTGTGTTAGTATTTTCATCTTGCTTCACCGTCATTATGTGTTGGGGGCTGCCTATTGCTTTGGGGTCTGCTCTGGGGCAGTTTAGATTTCCCCTTTCTTTCTTTAGGCCTATGTAATTCTCCGGCTGTGATCGAGGGGTCTAGGGCATCGTAGGAACCCCCCACGGCTACTGCTAGTTGTGTTGATAGGTTCAGGGGTCTGCAATCTGATAGTTGCCAACTTCTCTGGCTTTCTGGACTTAGCTTGCATTTCTGCTTTTGCCTCCTACGGTGACTCATTCATAACAGAATCACCCGCCATACCGCAGATCCTAGGGTACTCAATAGCAGGAAAGAATTGTAAAAAAAAAAAAAGTGTGTATATTTTTTCCTCTATATCTCTGAGGCCGTAGGGGGAATTTTTTTTTTCTCTCAATGGAGATAAAGCAATTGTCTGATCGTGTGGAGCAGCTCGCTGCAGAAGTGCGGGTAATTTCCGCCTACCTTGCTCATTCACATGCTGCTGAACCAAAGGTTGCTACACCTGATGTATTTTTTGGGGATCGGTCTAAATTTTTGAATTTCAAAAATAATTGTAAATTATTTTTTGCCTTGAAGCCTAACTCATCAGGGAGCTCCGCGCAGCAGGTTAAAATTGTCATCTCTTTGCTGCGTGGCGATCCCCAGGATTGGGCGTTTTCTTTGAAACCAGATGATCCTATTCTGACTAATGTGAACGCATTCTTTCAAGCTTTGGGGTTGTTGTATGACGAACCTAATGCCATTGATCAGGCTGAAAAGACCCTGCTGGCATTGAGCCAGGGTCGTGATTCTGCAGAATTGTACTGTCAAAAATTCCGAAAGTGGGCAGTACTTACTACCTGGAATGATAATGCCTTGGCTGCTCTCTTTCGGAAGGAGTTGTCAGAAGCCGTAAAAGATACTATGGTGGGATTTCCTGTTCCCTCTGGTCTTGACGATTCTATGTCATTAGCCATTCAGGTTGATCGGCGTTTGCGCGAATGCAAAGTTGCACGAGAGGTGTTGCCACCTGTTGAACAAATGTCTGAACCTATGCAATGTGATAGAGTTTTTTCCAGAGAGCAGCGTCAGGAGTTCAGAAGGCGTAATAAGTTGTGTTTTTTCTGTGGAGATGCCTCGCATATTATTTCTGTCTGTCCTAAACGAGAGAAACGCTTTGCACACACGTTTTCTGTTGGGGGTGTTCAACCTAAGTTTCTTCTGGCTATTACTCTGATCTGCTCCCTGTCCACATTTTCCGCCAAGGCTTTTGTGGATTCGGGAGCAGCACCAAACCTAATGGACTTGGATTTTGCTAAACGTTGTGGATTTCCGATGACACCCCTGCAGACGCCTATCCCTTTGAGGGGGATTGATGCTACTCCTTTGGCTAAAAATAAACCCCAGTTTTGGACCCAGGTGGTAATGCGGGTCACCCCAGACCATCAAGAAAATTGCAGATTTTTGGTGTTGCATAATCTGCATGATACTATTGTTCTGGGGTTTCCCTGGTTACAGATTCATAATCCAGTTTTGGATTGGAAATCTGTGTCTGTGGTGAGTTGGGGTTGTCGGTGTGCCTTTAGTGAGGCTCCGGTGTTTTCCACCTCTCCTCAGTCGCATGATGTTCCTGATTATTTGGCGGACTTTTATGATGTATTTAGTGAGAATGAGTCTGCGTCTCTGCCTCCTCATAGGAGTTATGACTGTGCAATTGAACTGAGCCCGGGGTGTAAATTTCCCAAGGGTCGGCTCTTCAATTTATCTGTACCCGAGCACGAGGCTATGCGATCCTATATTAAGGAGGCGTTGGAGAAGGGTCATATTAGACCATCCTCGTCACCCTTAGGTGCCGGTTTTTTTTTTGTAGCCAAAAAGGATGGATCATTAAGACCTTGTATTGATTATCGTGCCCTCAACAAAATTACTGTTAAATATCAGTATCTGTTACCCCTGATTTCTGATCTATTCTCCAGAGTTAAAGGTGCTTGCTGGTTTACCAAGCTTGACCTCAGGGGGCGTATAATCTTATTCGCATTAAGCATGGGGATGAATGGAAGACGGCGTATAATACTCCGGAGGGACATTTTGAGTACCTGGTGATGCCTTTTGGGCTCACTAATGCCCCTTCTGTCTTCCAGTGCTTCATGAACGATATTTTCTGAGATTTTGTCGATAAATTTTTGATTATCTATCTGGATGATATTTTGATCTTCTCCAAGGATTGGGATTCTCATGTGGAACATATTCGGACTGTGTTCCGGATCTTGAGGGAGAATTCCCTGTATGTCAAAGGATCTAAATGCATTTTTGGAGTACAGAGGATTTCTTTTTTGGGATTTATTTTGTCCCTGTCAACTATTGAAATGGACCCGGCCAAGGTACAGGCCATTCACGATTGGGTTCAGCCCACTTCTTTGAAGGACCTCCAGAAGTTTTTGGGTTTTGCTAATTTTTATCGGAAATTTATAGCAAAATTTTCTAGTATTGCCAAGCCATTGACTGATTTGACTAAAAAGGGTGCTGATGTGTTAAATTGGTCTCTGGAGGCTGTTTCTTCCTTTCAGGAGCTGAAGCGAAGATTCACCTCCGCCCCGGTTTTGCGGCAACCTGATGTCTCACTTCCATGCCAGGTAGAGGTGGATGCTTCTGAGATTGGTGCAGGAGCTGTTTTGTCCCAAAAGGATCCTGTAACATCTAAAAATGAATCCCTGTGCTTTCTTTTCCCGAAAGTTCTCTCCATCTGAACGTAACTAAGATGTGGGGAATAGGGAACTGTTGGCCATGAAATGGGCATTTGAGGAGTGGAGACATTGGTTGGAGGGAGCTAAGCATCAAGTCGTGGTCCTCACTGACCACAAGAATTTGATTTACCTAGAGTCGGCTAAGCGCTTGAACCCTAGACAGGCTAGGTGGGCCTTGTTTTTTACACGTTTTGATTTTGTGGTTTCTTTTCTTCCTGGAACAAAAAATGTCAAGGCAGATGCCCTCTCTAGGAGCTTCTTTGCTGATTCTCCTGTGGTGACCAAGCCTGCTACCATCTTAGGCGAAGGGGTAGTTCTTTCTGCCATCTCGTCCGATTTGAGATGTGCTCTGGAAGAGTTCCAAGAGGACAAACCTGAGCGTTGTCCCAGTGGAAAGTTGTATGTTCCTGACCAGTGGAAGAAGAGAGTGATGTCTGAAGTTCATTGCTCTGCTTTGGCTGGTCATCCAGGTATTTTTGGTACTAGAGATCTGGTGAGTCGGTTTTTTTGGTGGCCCTCCTTGTCTCGTGATGTCAGGAATTTTGTGCAGTCCTGTGGGACGTGTCCCGGTCTAAATCGTGTTCTCGCTCTAGGGAGTTGTTGATGCCTTTCCCTGTCCCCAAGAGGCCATGGACCCATATTTCAATGGATTTCATCTCGGATATGCCTGTCTCTCAGAGGATGACTGTTATTTGGGTGATTTGTGATAGGTTCTCTAAGATGGTTCATCTTGTACCACTCCCTAAGTTGCCGTCTTCCTCTGAGTTGGTGCCCCTGTTTTTACAACAGGTGGTTCGTTTGCACGGGATTCCTGAGAACATTGTATCTGACAGAGGAGTCCAGTTTGTGTCTAGATTTTGGACAACTTTCTGTTCCAGGCTGGGAATTCAGTTGTCCTTCTCCTCTGCTTTTCACCCTCAGACCAATGGGCAGACAGAGAGAACAAACCAGACCTTGGAGTCATATTTGAGATGTTTTATTTCTGCTGATCAGGATGATTGGGTTTCATTTTTGCCCTTGGCCGAATTTGCTTTAAATAATAGAGCTAGTTCTGCCACTTTGATGTCACCTTTTTTTTGTAACTTTGGGTTTCATCCTCGATTTTCTTCAGGGCAGGTGGAGCCCTCTGCCTGCCCAGGTGTTGACACTGTGGTGGAGAGAATGCACCAGATCTGGGACCAAGTGGTGGATAAGTTATCTCTCTCTCAGGAAAAGGCCCAGCGGTTTTCCAACCGACATAGGACCATTGATCCCCAGTTTAAGGTTGGTGATATGGTGTGGTTATCATCAAAAAATATTGCTATGAAGGTGGCTTCTCCTAAGTTTAAGCCTAGATTTATTGGACCTTACAAGATTGTGGAGATTATTAATCCGGTCTCTTTTCGTTTGGCTCTTCCTGTCACATTTAAAATCCATAATGTGTTCCATAAATCTTTGTTGAAGAGGTTTGTTGAACCTGTTGTTCCGGGGGTGGCACCTCCAGACCCTGTATTGGTTGAAGGTAACATGGAATATGAGGTAGAGAAAGTACTGGATTCCCGTCTGGCTAGACGGAGACTCCAGTATTTGGTTAAGTGGAAGGGTTATGGTCAGGAGGATAATTCCTGGGTCTCTGCCTCTGATATTCATGCCAAAAGATTGGTGCGTGCCTTTCATCGGGCTCACCCTGATCACCCTGGTGGCATAGTTGAGGGTTCGGTGACCCCTCCTCAAGGGGGAGGTACTGTTGTGAGTTCATTTTCCCCTTCATTACTGAGGCCCGAGGAACTCCCTCTTCTGGTAAAGAAAGGTAGTGAGCCTGATTATCAAACACCTGTGGCTGATGATGATGACTGGCTGAGTGGAGTTACTGACTGGATATAAGGCTGCCGACGCCCTTCTGCCCTGCGGGTGATTTCTCTGTGGGATCCTTGGAGACCAGTCTGAATTCCTGCTCCTCTAAAGCTAAGTTTGCTGCTCGGCCTTTTGCTTTGGTGCTTTGACTTTGTTTTGCTTTGTTTTTCTGGATTTCTGCCATTCCCTGCTGGGGTGTGCTGAATTCATTTAGCTCTGTCTTCTGAAAATACCTGAGTGCTGATTTAGTTTTTGAAGCCTAGCTGCTTCAGGGCCTTTTTCATATCAGCTTGTTGGCTTATGTCTTTGATAGGGTTTTGGCAGATTGCAGACAGCAGCCTTCCTGTCCTTTCCTATCTAGGTAGTTTTGGGCCCCGTCTTTGCTCAGTCTATCTTTCTGTCTGTGTTAGTATTTTCATCTTGCTTCACCGTCATTATATGTTGGGGGCTGCCTATTGCTTTGGGGTCTGCTCTGGGGCAGTTTAGATTTCCCCTTTCTTTCTTTAGGCCTATGTAATTCTCCGGCTGTGATCGAGGGGTCTAGGGCATCGTAGGAACCCCCCACGGCTACTGCTAGTTGTGTTGATAGGTTCAGGGGTCTGCAATCTGATAGTTGCCAACTTCTCTGGTTTTCTGGACTTAGCTTGTATTTCTGCTTTTGCCTCCTACGGTGACTCATTCATAACACACTTCCCTGATGGCAAAAAGCAAATACGGAAGTAAATAGTCCCAGTTCTTCCCGTCCTTGTCTATCGCCTTTCTCAGCATCTGCTTTAGAGTTTTATTGAACCGTTCGACCAACCCGTCTGTTTGAGGGTGATACACGGATGTGCGTAACGGTTCGATTTGTAACAACCGGCAGAGCTCCTTCATTACCCTGGACATAAAGGGATTCCCCTGGTCGGTGAGTATCTGTTTTGGCATACCGACTCGACTAAACACATGCATCAGTTCCTTGGCAATCGTCTTCGTGGCCGTGTTGCACAAAGGGATGGCCTCCGGGTAATGAGTGGCATAATCCAAGATGACCAGGATATGTTGGTGTCCACATGCAGACCGTGGAAGGGGCCCAACTAAATCCATCCCAATCCTCTCAAACGGGACCTCAATAATAGGTAGGGGTACCAAAGGGCTACAGAACCGGGGCTTAGGCGCAGAGGCTTGGCAGTCAGGACAAGACTCACAATATACACGAATATCGTGATGCATGCCTGGCCAAACAAAACAGTGTAATATCCTTTCGGTGGTTTTATGGTCTCCCAGGTGACCTCCCATCACATGTCTGTGGGCCAGGTCCAGCACCTGCCGCCGGTAGGGTTTTGGCACGACTAATAGTTGCACCGTGTCTTCCCCTTTTTCTCTATCTGATATAGTAAATCATTCTCCAGGACCATGTAAGGATATGCCAGCCTAGAGCCAGGTTCTACGGGTACCCCATTTATCACTTTTACATTTGTCCTAGCCTGAGAACGGGTAGGATCCTTTATTTGCTCGCTTTTGAAGTCATCTTTCTGAACTTCCAAATCCGGCATACGGGGAGCTGGACGGCTGTCGGTCTCCTCCTCTTCCCCGGTCTCCTCCGTATCACCCGCCATGACTGAAAACGGGAACTGCAGGTCATTTCCAGCAGAATCTTCCCCCGAGTCTTCCGGGGGAACCTCATCCAGGGGTTCGGGACCCACACGCGCCCTGGGAGAAGAACCATGTACACTATTACCCTGGGGCATCAACTGATTCTCCCACAATTGCCAGAAGTGGGGAAAGTCCCGGCCCAAGATAACATCATGCAATAATGCAGGGACGAGTCCCACTTTATGTTGCACAGACCCATAGGAATTAGTAATGCATATGACCGTGGTGTGGAACGAACAGGTGTCTCCATGCACACACGTTACAGAAAATTTGTCTGATGGTCCAGTCGGGGCTGCACCAGACTGGCCTTCACCAGAGTCACCACACTTCCTGAGTCTAGCAATGCCACCACATTTTTGCCATCAACAGTTAAATCACACAAGTGTTTTTCCACATCCTTGTGACCGGCATTCACACTCACTACCCGTGCAACCATAGACATGCGGTTTTTAGAGTCTGTGATGTCGCACTGCATGGGTTCAGCAGTGACCGGACAGTTCGCAGCAATGTGGCCCAACTCTTGGCAGCGGAAACACCTAACGCCCGGGCCCCTTGCTTAGACCATAGTTCGTTACTCTCGGCCTCGCAGAGCGGGTAGTCCCGTTTTCCTCCCCCACTGTCTTAGGGAATTATCCTTCTCCCCTCCTCCCTGGAACAGTCTTACCGGTTCCACGTGGAGATGATGAACGAGGTGGGGTAGCGTCGTCTCGGAGTCCTTCTGCCACGGAGTAATGTTCAACCAGATCCATCAGTTGATCTGCCATCGTAGGATTTCCATGGCTTACTCACTTCCTCAGGGCTGGGGGTAGAGCTCTCAGATACTTGTCCAGGACGACTCTCTGGATTATCTCTGGCGCTGTCAGCACCTCGGGTTGTAGCCACTTCTTCGTCACATGGATCAGGTCGAACATCTGTGACCACGGTGGTTTATCTGGCTGATAAGTCCATTGATGCACTCTCTGTGCACGGACAGCGGTCGTCACTCCCAGCCGGGCCAAGATCTCAGCTTTCAGTTTGTCAAAGTCGTGCGGGGCTTCAGGTTCTAAGTCATAATAAGCCTTTTGGGCCTCACCGGAAAGAAACGAGGCAATCAGGCCGGCCCAGCAGGCCTTCGGCCATTTTTCCCGCACCGCCGTCCGTTCAAATGTGGTCAGGTATGCCTCGACGTCATCTTCGGTCGTCATCTTCTGCCAGTACCGACTCACGTGAATCACTCTCGACTCGGCTTCCAGGTTACCCTCAGGTAAGCTTGCCAGGCGCTGCGCCACCTGCTGGAGAAGCGAACGATCAGTAGCTGTCATGTCCACCAACTCCTTCAGCTGGGCCATCATCACCCGATTAGATTCTTGCTAGATGGCGGTGGACTGTACCAGCACTTTCACCACGTCCTCCATGTTTATGCGTCCAACGTGATGCCCGCGTTCTCCACCACAATGTGATAATACACTCCGGGATCGCCTTTGCTGGGGTCAAATGTCACGTGCGTTCAGCATGAAACTCAGGCGCACAGCCGGGTTCTGGGTATAACTGACGCTGGGTCAGGTTTATTAAAGGTGAAAGCAATGCATAAAGGAAAAAAAACATTAAACAAATCCTTGCCTTTCCGGCACCAACTAAACAAGGTACAACCTAACTACCAACTGGCGGGCTTCTCCCGTCCAGCCAAACCACAGTTACCGTGGGCACTGCTTTCATTCACGTGTGTCTCTCACACAGACAGGCTCTCTGTGTCCCCAGGCTGAGACACTCACACAACCACCTGGCATCCTTTTATATCCACCTCCCATAATTTATTAGTAACCAGGTGAGATACTGACCAGACTAGGCCACATAGGAAAGGTATCTGAGCGAGTTATACCTGCCCTCATCCACTATTCCCACATGATTCTCACACTGTATAATGACATCTGTCATGCCTCAAAAAACTATTATGCTGCATGTATTGTAGCCAGCTCTAATAATTCACCAATTCAGAGATTTTAGTTCTAGAAACCACCATTATTTACAGTAGCTGTGCAGTAAAATTTCTTAAACCCACTTACTATCACTACCCGAAAAGTGATGAACATATCAATAGAAAGATATTATAAATAGGGAGTAATTAAAAACTATACACAATATAAAATCAACATTATAACCGACCATAAAATAACATTCAGAATATCTGGAAGTAGTAATTTAAATAAACCTAAAGCAGAAAAAGTCTACAAAGGCATTATTAATAATCCTGCCACGCCGTTGCTAGTTGTTTTTCATGCACTTGATAACATTTACTGTTGACCTCTCCAACTGGGTCAAAGGCATTTTGAATAGGCATATTGCCCTTCATGTTAATGCACTTGATTACTTTACCCTTAGCCGCTCCCACTGGCTCTAGGGCATCGGGAGTAGGCATACTGCCCTTTGTGTTAATGCACTTGATTATACCCTTAGCCGCTCCCACCAGCTCAAGGGCATCGGGAATAGGCATATTGCCCTTCATGTTAATGCACTTGATTACTTTACCCTTAGTCACCCCCACTGACTCAAGGGTACACAGATTACGTACATTGCTCTTCAGTTTCATGCACTAGATAACTGCATTGTCCAGACGACAACTTTGAAAGAAACATGGTTTGGTCAATATAAACAGTCAAAAACCGTGCTTTGGCATTCTCAAGTCACATGAAAAAAGAGAGGGTCCTTGAAGCTATAGATTGTATTGAAAAGCATGCCAACCTTGTTCTCTTCTCCGCTCTAGCCGCTGTTCCTGGCTCAGAGGATCCAATTTATTCTGTAGGCATGCAAAATATGATTGGCATTATGCCAGGGACTTTACCCTAACAGGTTCCTATAAAATATAACTGCTTCTGGAGACCAGGGGCCCATACCATGATGGTCACCCTTCCATACCAGGGGGACATACCCGAGATGGTTACCCCCTCCACACCAGGGGGCCATACACGAGATGGTTACCCTCCACACCAGGGGGGCCATACCTGAGATGATTACCCCTCAAAACCAGGGTGCCATACCTGAAATGGCTAACCTTCCAAATCCAGGGGGGTCATACTGTGATGAACACCCCCCCAAACCAGAGGTCCATACTTGATATGGTTACCCCTACTGACCAATTTATAAATAACTTCAAGGACCCACTAAAAGGAAAACAAATAACTGTTGCTTTTTTTTGTTTGTTTGTTTTTTAATTTTTAATTCATGTTCTTATTAAAATAAACATAAAATAAACATCAAAGCATAAATAACATTAACACGCTGGGGGGAGTCCTTGAAGCTCCCAAATCTGGTGATTACCAAACATAAAATGTACCAACAATTACTCCCAGCCGTTACCCGTTTTTTTTAATTATTATTCACGCCTTTATTAAAACAAACCTACAATAAAACATCAAAGCATAAATAATATTAACACGCTGGTAGGATTCCTTGAAGCTCCCAAAATCTGGTGATTACCAAGCATAAAGTGAACATAAAATGTACCAACAATTACTCCCAGCTGTTACCCCACTAGCTCGGGAGCACCATAACCACAAGCGTTCCAATGTTCACTTGAATTTCCTGGGGATCCAACAAACCCTTGCCGAAACTCCCCTCCTCCTTTCACCAGATCCAGAATCATATTAAATTCCAAAAGGAGGAAACCATATCCTATTGGATCCCCAAGATCATATTTAACCAACTTCAAGGACCCCTCTAACCGCACAAAATGTGGGATAAGTGAGGGTGAAAACCATGCAGGTTTACAACCAAGGTATACAACAGGTTAATAATGGAAAATATCCCATCGTAAGGTCCAGAAATAGACAGAGATGGGCAATGCTGTGTTATATGCGGTAACAATAAATGAGAAGCCGCCTGCTCCTCTACAGCAGTTACAGACAGACTCTAATCACCAGCTGCTTATAGATGGTAAGAAATATGTAGGTCTAATATAAGCTGCCTGCAGCCATAGGTGTGTGAGCAGAAAACTGCAAGTTCTGTATCCCAGTCAGTCACTCTACTACATACAATTACAATAGACGAGAGACATGGCTGAAATCTGGGCCCATGATGTGTTTTCCAGAGCAATGTGTAGCCTCACACTAGGAGTGCCCACTCACTGCCCGCCATGTGCTGAGTTATTAGTGCACACTCAAATGTGCCAAGTAACTCACCGAATATTTATTTTACACATGATAAAGCATAAACCATTTAGGCCTGTACTATCCACCATCTTAGGTAATATAAAATAAGCTCTTGGTGGGTATACTCTGATCATGTAACATACGAGCGAGACAATATGCGGAAACAGGATGGATATATCCAGCAGGACAGCATGTAACATAAGAGGACTAAAGGCAGCAATAGCTACAGAAATTAAGCACTAAGCTGGAAGTCATGTCCACATTATATGTACAGCCAGGAAAATGACCTGGAGACACAGGATGTCTATACCCAGCATGATTCGTATATAGCAGAGTGAGGAGTGATATCATGTATTCAGACCTGTGGTACAGGTTAAGTATACAGCACAGGAATAGAGCCTTTACACATATACCACATATAGTGAGTAACCTGGTTACACGGGATCTGCACACCCAGCCTCACAGTATGTAACAGAGATGAGGTCACATACAGATCATCAGACTCCATAACTGGGAAGGGGAAGGGTAATCAGCACACAGCAAGGTCAGTATACAGTGCAGTGCAGTGAAGTGCAGCCTTTCATCATCATTAGTGTTGAGCATTCCGATACCGCAAGTATCGGGTATCGGCCGATACTTGCTGTATCGGAATTCCGATACCGACTTCCGATATTTTTTCAATATCGGAATTCGGCATCGGAATCGGGAGTTCAAAGTTGATTGACGGCCTGACGTCATCATGATGCGCGGTGTGTGCGCATCATGATGCGCCGTCATTTCGGGCCTTCCGGGGGTCTCTGCCGGTCTGCCGGGGGGCTGTGTGGACTGCCCGGGGTCGGTACCGGCCTGCCGGGGGGGCTGTGCCGGCCTGCCGGTGGTCTGTGCACCCTGTGGGGGTCTGTACCGGCCTGCCGGGGGGCTGTGCCGGCCTGCCGGTGGTCTGTGCACCCTGTGGGGGTCTGTACCGGCCTGCCGGGGGGCTGTGCCGGCCTGCCGGTGGTCTGTGCACCCTGTGGGGGTCTGTACCGGCCTGCCGGGGGGCTGTGCCGGCCTGCCGGGGGGCTGTGCTGATGTCCGGGGGTCTGTGCAAGCATCGTCCGATGGGACTACAAGTCCCATCTGGCGATGCCTGCTACCATGACAGTGATTGACACATTAGCCAATGATGGGACAGTAGTAGTCCCATCATCCTGCTAATGTGTTAAATGTTAAAAAAAAAAAAAAATACTACATACATACTACATGCATGCTACATACATACTACATGCTACATACATACTACATATATACTACATGCATGCTACATACATACTACATGCTACATACATACCACATACATACTACATACATGCTACATGCTACATACATACTACATACATACTACATACATACTACATGCATGCTACATACATACTACATACATACTACATACATACTACATGCATGCTACATACATACTACATGCATGCTACATACATACTACATGCATGCTACATGCATGCTACATACATACTACATGCTACATACATACCACATACATACTACATACATACTACATACATGCTACATGCTACATACATACTACATATATACTACATGCATGCTACATACATACTACATATATACTACATGCATGCTACATACATTCTGCATGCTACATGCATGCTACATACATACTACATACATACTACATGCTACATACATACCACATATATACTACATACATACTACATACAATACATTCATACAATACATACATAGACATACAGTACATATAACATAGAGTAACATACTTACCAATACTTGTCACATTGTTCCCCGAAGCCATTGTCTTTTCCGGAATAAATATTAACATAACAAACCACAAAAATACTCACCCACGATCCGAAGCAGTCCACGAGTGTGTCCCACGACGATCTTGGGTAGAGAACTGCAGCATCAGATGATGCTGCCGTTCTCTACGGGCTGCAGGAATCCAATGACGGAAGGTAGGTATCCTTCCGCACTGTATTCCTCCGCCACTTAAAAAAAAAAAAGTCCCTAGTCTCACTTTATGCCATTGCTGTGTGGGAATTTCCCATGCAGCAATGGCATAAAGTGAGACTAGGGACTTTTTTTTTTTTAAGTGGCGGAGGAATACAGTGCGGAAGGATACCTACCTTCCGTCATTGGATTCCTGCAGCCCGTAGAGAACGGCAGCATCATCTGATGCTGCAGTTCTCTACCCAAGATCGTCGTGGGACACACTCGTGGACTGCTTCGGATCGTGGGTGAGTATTTTTGTGGTTTGTTATGTTAATATTTATTCCGGAAAAGACAATGGCTTCGGGGAACAATGTGACAAGTATTGGTAAGTATGTTACTCTATGTTATATGTACTGTATGTCTATGTATGTATTGTATGAATGTATTGTATGTATGTAGTATATATGTGGTATGTATGTAGCATGTAGTATGTATGTAGTATGTATGTAGCATGCATGTAGCATGCAGTATGTATGTAGCATGCATGTAGTATATATGTAGTATGTATGTAGCATGCATGTAGTATATATGTAGTATGTATGTAGCATGTAGCATGTATGTAGTATGTATGTAGTATGTATGTGGTATGTATGTAGCATGTAGTATGTATGTAGCATGCATGCAGCATGCATGTAGTATGTATGTAGCATGCATGTAGTATGTATGTAGCATGCATGTAGTATGTATGTAGTATGTATGTAGTATGTATGTAGCATGCATGTAGTATGTATGTAGTATGTATGTAGTATGTATGTAGCATGTAGCATGTATGTAGTATGTATGTGGTATGTATGTAGCATGTAGTATGTATGTAGCATGCATGTAGTATATATGTAGTATGTATGTAGCATGTAGTATGTATATAGCATGCATGTAGTATATATGTAGTATGTATGTAGCATGTAGTATGTATGTAGTATGTATGTAGTATGTATGTGGTATGTATGTAGCATGTAGTATGTATGTAGCATGCATGTAGCATGCATGTAGTATGTATGTAGCATGCATGTAGTATGTATGTAGTATGTATGTAGTATGTATGTAGTATGTATGTAGCATGCAGTATGTATGTAGCATGCATGTAGCATGCATGTAGTATGTATGTAGTATGTATGTAGTATGTATGTAGCATGCAGTATGTATGTAGTATGTATGTAGTATATATGTAGTATGTATGTAGCATGTAGTATGTATGTAGCATGTAGTATGTATGTAGCATGCATGTAGTATATATGTAGTATGTATGTAGCATGTAGTATGTATGTAGCATGTAGTATGTATGTAGCATGCATGTAGTATGTATGTAGTATTTTTTTTTTTTTTTTTAACATTTAACACATTAGCCGGATGATGGGACTACTACTGTCCCATCATTGGCTAATGTGTCAATCACTGTCATGGTAGCAGGCATCGCCCGATGGGACTTGTAGTCCCATCGGACGATGCCTGCACAGACCCCCCGAAGCCTGCACAGACCACCGGCAGGCCGGCACAGCCCCCCGGCAGGCCGGCACAGCCCCCCGGAGCCTGCACAGACCACCGGCAGGCCGGCACAGCCCCCCGGCAGGCCGGCACAGCCCACCGGAGCCTGCACAGACCACCGGCAGGCCGGCACAGCCCACCGGAGCCTGCACAGACCACCGGCAGGCCGGCACAGCCCCCCGGCAGGCCGGCACAGACCACCGGAGCCTGCACAGACCCCCTGGCAGGCCGGCACAGCCCCCCGAAAGGCCCGTACAGACCCCAGAGAGGCTGTACAAGGCAAAAACAGGGTTTTTCTTATTCCGATACCGGAAGTCCCATAGACTTGAATGGGACTTCCGGTATCGGAATCGGCGATACCGATACTTTTTTTAAAGATCGGCCGATCCATTCCGATCCGATACTTTGAAGTATCGGACGGTATCGCTCAACTCTAATCATCATACATATACCATCCCCCGACTGCTCCTCTCTCACTCTCACCAGTGTCTCTAATACATGTGACTGCCCAGCTCCACCATAGTAATGGCAGACACTGTATGTGTCCCTGCTCTGTCGTATCATACATAAACTCAGAACTCATGAAGACTCTGTATAATACAGCACTAATGTGGTATATCAGAAATATCTGCAGGGAGGTCACACGAAAGCTGCCTCTGCAATAAGTGAGGGAACATGGCAGCTAAATGAATTTCTGAGGTAATCTTGATCCCAGATAAGATGTAGGAGCTGATACTACACTAGTACACAGTACACAATGTCTGAGGTGAATGCAGAGTAGTATATCAAACATGTCTGCAGGGAGGTCACACAGAAGTTGTCTCACAGTCTGTGAGGAAAATGTAGCATGCACGAGGGACATGAATTGCTGAGGTAATATTGATCCCATACATAATGTAGGAGCTGATACTATACTAGTACATGATGTCTGAGGTGAATGTGCTCCTATCATCTGTAATGTGTGGTGATAACCCCAGTATTATACTCCCTGAAACTGCAGACATGCTTCCTCCTGTTCCTCCTGTGTAAGAAAGAGGGAGAGAGACAGATTTCCTGTTCTATATAACCCCCACCCTCCTCACAGTAATCCACCAGGCACATACATACTGTGCTTCTTACTCTGAAAGCAACATCACTCTTGCTTAAAATCTACACCACTATACCAAAAAAGCTGCAGGAGTAAAGGTCCACCCATCCCCAAGTCATGTCCTCATCCGCCTATGGCTCCAGTGGTTTCTAGAGCTGCTGTTTTGATGTGAACTGCCAACCACCCTCATAGGTCTTTTGTTTGATGATACTCCAAAGGTTCTCTATAGGGTTGAGGTCGGGGAAAGATGGTGGCCACACAATGTTTTTATCTCCTTTTATGCCCATAGCAGCCAATGACTCAGAGGTATTCTTTGCAGCATGAGATGGTGCATTGTCATGCATGAAGATGATTTTTCTCCTGAAGGTACGTTTTTGCTTTTTATACCTTGGAAGAAAGTTGTCAGTCAGAAACTCTATATTCTTTGCAGAGGTCATTTTCACACCTTCGGGTACCATAAAGGGCCCTAACAGCTGTTTCCCCATGATTCCAGCCCAAAACATGACTCCGCCACCTCCTTGCTGACGTCACAGCCTTGTTGGGACATGGTGGCCATCCACCAACTATCCACTACTCCATCCATCTGGACCATCCAGGATTGCTTGACACTCATCAGTAAACAAGACTGTTTGAAAATTAGTCTTCTGGTATGTCTGGGCCCACTGCAACCATTTCTGCTTGTGAGCACTTTTTAAGGGTGGCTAAATAGTAGGTTTATGCACCACAGCAAGCCTTTGAAGGATCCTACACCTTGAGTTTAGAGGGACTCCAGAGGCACCAGCAGCTTCACATATCTGTTTGCTTATTTGTAATGGCTTTTTAGCAGCTGCTCTCTTAATCCGATGAACTTGCCTGGCAGAAACCTTCCTCATTTTGCCTTTATCAGCACGAACACGTCTGTGCTCAGAATCAGCAACAGATCTCTTAACAGTACGATGATCACGCTTAAGTTTTCAGGAAATATCTAATGTTTTCATCCCTTGACCAAGGCATTGCGCTATTTGATGCTTTACAGCAGCAGAGAGATTCTTTTTCTTTCCCATGTTATTTGAAAACTCTGGCCTGCTTAATAGTGTGGAACAGTCAGTTTTCCTTTTATTGGGCTCACAAACTAATTATCACAGGTATCTGAGATTACTTTCAGTGATCCAAAGAACCCTGGGACACAATACCATCAATGGGTTTCATTAAAAAAACACTATGACACTTAAAACCAATTTGCATAATAATATAGATAGATAGATAGATAGATAGATAGATAGATAGAAAAAAGTTAGAGCAGCACAAGAGCAAAACAATGAGCCCGGGTGCAAAAGCTCCCCTAGGCAAGTACCAAACCTTATATCCAGAGATCCAAAAAACTGGAGCAGCACAAGATAAGCAAGCTTGAGAAAGGTCTGCACTCAGGATCAAAATGTCGCCTTTATGGGCTAAAATAAAATAGATCCTTTTCACATATTATGGTGTGCTGCTCCTGTTTTTTTGTATATATATAGGCTTGATAAAGATGGTTCACCGTTGAAACGTCGCCACCTGAGGATCAGTAAAGTATCCACTTTTTTCACATTTAATTTGGAGTGCTGCCTATTTTTCTTCATTTATATATATATCTATAATAATAAATGCCCTAACCAGCTTCCGGTTGTAACAACTTCCGTCCAGTTGTAACCGGTGACGTCACCGCACACACACGCACGTTAACCCTCAACACACCACACCGCCTCAACACACACTCCTCTCACCTTTCACCTCCACTCATGTCCACTCATTCTTTCACTCCACATACGTTCCTTTCTCTCACTCCGTTTCTCATACTCACACCGTCATCGTCGCTGCCCCGACATCTTCCTCCGCCGCCGCGATCCAGGATCCAGACGTTCTCCATGCCGCCGACATCGGGATCCAAAAAGATGGCGTCGGCGAAATCTCGCGAGATTACGATGACGCCATTTTGGATCCCGATGTCGCCCATGCCAGCGACATGTTGTTGCGGCGACGCCATCTTGAATATCGCGGGACTTCACGAAATCCAAGATGGCGTCCCGCAAGAACATGTCGGCGGCCTGGAGAACGTCTGGATCCTGGATCGCGGCGGCGGAGGAAGATGTCGGGGCAGCGACGATGACGGTGTGAGTATGAGAAACGGAGTGAGAGAAAGGAACGTATGTGGAGTGAAAGAGTGAGTGGACATGAGTGGAGGTGAAAGGTGAGAGGAGTGTGTGTTGAGGCGGTGTGGTGTGTTGAGGGTTAACATGGCAAGAGGTGTGAGGCTGTGTGCACACGCTGCGGATTTTGCTGCGGTTCCGCAGCGGTTTTGGCCGCTGCGGACCCGCAGCAGTTTTTGCTGCGGTGTACAGTACCATGATTCCCTATGGGAATCAAAAACCGCAGTGCAGACGGTGCGGAATTTTCCGCACGGATTATCTACGGTTTTCAATCCGCAGAAAGAATTGACATGTCAATTCTTTCTGCGGATTCTCCTGCGGTTTGCCATCTCCTCTATTGAGGAGATGAAAAACCGCAGGGCAAAACCGCAGAGCAATCCGCAGGTAAAACCGCAGGTCTTTTGACCTGCGGTTTCACCTGCGGATTTTACAGAATCCACACCTAATCCGCAGCGTGTGCACACAGCCTTAACGACGTCGGCGAAATCTCGCGAGATTTCGCCGACGCCATCTTGCATTCGTGAAATTGCGTAATTTACCTCACGCCGACTTGCTGTGCGGACGCTTGGCATTGCCTGTACCACCATAACTACTGCTGCCTTGGTCCTATGCCTGTTTACTGCCGGTGTCTAATTACAGGGCCAATTTGCCTCTACCGCCATAACTACTGCTGCCTTGCTCCTCTGCCGGTGTCTAATTACAGGGCTAATTTGCCTCTACCGCCATAACTACTGCTGCCTTGCTCCTCTGCCGGTGTCTAATTACAGGGCTAATTTGCCTCTACCGCCATAACTACTGCTGCCTTGCTCCTCTGCCGGTGTCTAATTACAGGGCTAATTTGCCTATACCGCCATAACTACTGCTGCCTTGCTCCTCTGCCGGTGTCTAAATACAAGGCCAATTTGCCTATACCGCCATAACTACTGCTGCATTGCTCCTCTGCTGGTGTCTAATTACAGGGCCAATTTGCCTATACCGCCATAACTACTGCTGCCTTGCTCCTCTGCCGGTGTCTAATTACAGGGCTAATTTGCCTCTACCGCCATAACTACTGCTGCCTTGCTCCTCTGCCGGTGTCTAATTACAGGGCCAATTTGCCTATACCGCCATAACTACTGCTGCATTGCTCCTCTGCCGGTGTCTAATTACAGGGCCAATTTGCCTATACCGCCATAACTACTGCTGCCTTGCTCCTCTGCCGGTGTCTAATTACAGGGCTAATTTGCCTCTACTGCCATAACTACTGCTGCATTGCTTCTCTGCCGGTGTCTAATTACAGGATCAATTTGCCTCTACCGCCATAACTACTGCTGCCTTGCTCCTCTGCCGGTGTCTAATTACAGGGCTAATTTGCCTCTACCGCCATAACTACTGCTGCGTTGCTCCTCTGCCGGTGTCTAATTACAGGATCAATTTGCCTCTACCGCCATAACTACTGCTGCATTGCTCCTCTGCTGGTGTCTAATTACAGGGCCAATTTGCCAATACCGCCATAACTACTGCTGCCTTGCTCCTCTGCTGGTGTCTAATTACAGGATCAATTTGCCTCTACCGCCATAACTACTGCTGCCTTGCTCCTCTGCCGGTGTCTAATTACGGGATCAATTTGCCTCTACCGCCATAACTACTGCTGCATTGCTCCTCTACTGGTGTCTAATTACAGGGCCAATTTGCCTATACCGCCATAACTACTGCTGCCTTGCTCCTCTGCCGGTGTCTAATTACAGGGCCAATTTGCCTCTACCGCCATAAGTACTGCTGCCTTGCTCCTCTGACTGTTCACTGCCTGTGTCTAATTACAGGGACAATTTGCCTCTACCGCCATAACTACTGCTGCCTTGCTCCTCTGCCGGTGTCTAATTACAGGGCCAATTTGCCTATACCGCCATAACTACTGCTGCCTTGCTCCTCTGCCGGTGTCTAATTACAGGGCCAATTTGCCTCTACCGCCATAACTACTGCTGCCTTGCTCCTCTGCCGGTGTCTAACTACAGGGCCAATTTGCCACTACCACTTCATAACTACTGCTGGGCAATTACAGGGTCAATTAGTATCTGTTTACTCTACAATACTCCAGGACGCCTTCTTCACTGCCAGATAACTGCCAAATAGACTCCTTTACCTGTGCCAACATGAGTCATAACAAAAAGTATGCCAATGCCAGTGAAAGGAAAGCAGCTTTAGCACTACGACAAAAACAACGCCGTGCTAATGAGACTCCTGAGGAAAAACACTATCGCCTTGAGAAGATTAAGGCTTATAAACGCCGTCGCCTCACACACGAATCCCCTAACTCTAAATCCATAAGATTGGCTGAAGAAGTCTCTGCACGCCGTCACCGCCGACAACAGACGGCCTCTTCCTCATCATTATTATTAGACTCACAACAGGATGCTTCCACATCAGCATGTGGAACAATTTACTGCTACACTTCATCCCATATGCCGTTCACTGACATAACTAATCAGCAATCTGTTTCTGCCCTATCAATACCACCATTCAATACTGATGCACAGTATGCCAATGCCAGTGAAAGGAAAGCAGCTTTAGCACTACGACAAAAACAACGCCGTGCTAATGAGACTCCTGAGGAAAAACAGCATCGACTTGACAAGATTAAGGCTTATAAACGCCGTCGTCTCACACACGAATCCCCTAACTCTAAATCTATTACATTGGCTGAAGAAGCCTCTACACGCCATCACCGCCAACAACAGATGGCTTCTTCCTCATCATCTATAATAATAAATGCCCTAAGCAGCTTCCAGTTGTAACAACTTCTGTCCAGTTGTAACCGGTGACGTCACCACACACACGCACATGTTAACCCTCAACACACCACACCGCCTCAACACACACTCCTCTCACCTTTAACCTCCACTCACGTCCACTCACTCTTTCACTCCACATACGTTCCTTTCTCTCACTCCGTTTCTCATACTCACACCGTCATCGTCGCTGCCCCGACATCTTCCTCCGCCGCCGCGATCCTGGATCCAGACGTTCTCCAGGCCGCCGACATGTTCTTGCGGCGACGCCATCTTGGATTTCGTGAAATCCCGCGAGATTCAAGATGGCGTCGCTGCAAGAACATGTCGCTGGCGTGGACGACTCGGGATCCAAAAAGATGGCGTCGGCGAAATCTCACAAGATTACGCCGACGCCATTTTGGATCCCGATGTCGTCCACGCCGGTGACATGTTCTTGCGGCGACGCCATTTTCGATCGCCGAAATCCCGTGATAGTCAAGATGGCGTCGCCGCAAGAACATGTCGCCGGTGAGGACGACGTCGGGATCCAAAATGGCGTCAGCGAAAACTCGCGAGATTTCGCCAACGCCATTTTGGATCCCGACGTCGTCCACGCCGGCGACATGTTCTTCCGGCGACGCTATCTTGACTATCGCGGGATTTCACGATACTCAAGATGGCGTCGCCGCAAGAACATGTCGCCGGCGTGGACAACGTCTGGATCCAGGATGGCGCCGGCGGAAGAAGATGTCGGGGATCGTGGAGCAGCGGCGATGACGGCGTGAGTATGAGAGACGGAGTGAGAGAAGGGGTCGTATGTGGAGTGAAAGAGTGAGTGGAGATGGTGAAAGGTGAGAGGAGTGTGTGTTGAGGAGTGTGTGTGTTGAGGGTTAACATGGCAAGAGGTGTGATGCTATCGCATCCTCCCGATGCGATAGCATCGGGCCATAATCTAGTATATATATATATATATATATATATATATATATATAGCTCAATGTGTGTGTGTGTGTGTGTATGTTTGTATGTATGTATGTGTGTATGTCCGGGATTGACATCTGCACCGTCGCAGCTACAGCCAGAAAATTTTGAACAGTCACACGTCTGGACCCCGAGAGCATGATAGACTATGTTGTGAGGTGAAATTTTAACCCCGCGTGTTACAATTCACCAAACAATTTTGCCTATTATTCTTATAATTTCTATGGTGTTATCGGCCTTCTGTAAAGCTGGAAATAACACAATTTATTACTTTGCCAACACAGACCACCCTCTGACACAGACTGCAGGGGAGCCCAGTATCACACAGGATAGGAATAGATACACGGCTCAGCAGACAGTATCACACAGGATAGGATTAAATACACAGCTCAGCACACAGTATCACACAGAATAGTATTAGATAGATGGCTCAGCAGACAGTATCACACAGAATATGCCTCCAGTTTCCAGTTCAAACAGAATAGGATTAGATACACGGCTCAGCAGTCAGTATCACATGGGATAGGATTAGATACACGGCTCAGCAGTCAGTATCACACAGGATAGGATTAGATACATGGCTGATCAGTCAGTAATACACATGATAGGAGTAGGTAAACGGCTCAGCAGTCAGTATCACACAGGATAGGGTTAGATACACGGCTCAGCAGACGGTATCACACAGAATAGGATTAGATACATGGCTGAGCAGTCAGTAACACACGATAGGATTAGGTACACAGCTCAACAGTCAGTATCACACAGGATAGGGTTAGATACATGGCTCAGCAGATGGTATCACACAGAATAGGATTAGATATACTGTTCAGCAATCAGTATCACACAGGATAGGATTAGATACACGGCTGAGCAGTCAGTAACACACAATAGGATTAGATACACAGGTCAGCAGAAAGTATCATACAGGAGAGGATTAGGTACACAGCTCAGCAGACATTATCACACAGGATAGGGTTAGATACACAGCTCAGAAACAGGATGTGCTAAAGGAGAGGACATTTTCATTCCAAGAATTCCACTCATTCCATCTGATTTGTTTTTTTATTTTAAATGCCTCCAGTTTCCAGTTCAGCTGCTATTTGCAATGTCCATTAACAATCCTCATGGACAGTCCTTGAAAGTAGTAGGGGGATCAATTTGCAATCTCCATGCTTTTCTCATGGTCAACTTTACATGGTCTGTTCAAGAGTTGGAACTGCCAAAAATCTGTTCATCTTTGCACCGAAAGGAAAAACCAAAAATGTTGTTTATCAAAATGAGTTGAAAATAAAATACTATAAATACTTGGGTGTTATGAATGGGTCGTCGAGGAAAAAAAAAACAACACAAGCTAAGTCTCAGAAAACCAGAGAGGTTGGTAACTATGCAGACTGCAGATCCCTGATTCTAACCACGCAACTAGCAGCAGTCGTGGAGCGTTCCTACGTTGGTCCTAGACGCCTCATCACAACCGGAGAGCTAAATAAGCCTAAAGCAGGAAAAGAGGAAAACTAACTGCCCCAGAGCAGACCCCAAAGGAAAGACAGCCCCCCACATGTATTGACGGTGAAACAAGATGAAAACACATACAAAGGCGGGAAAATAGGATGAGCAAACGATGGGGCCAAACTAACTAGAAAGGACAGGAAAGGAAAGACACTGTCTGCAATCTGCCAAACACCCTACGAAAAATAACGTCCAACACATCTGATAGCAAAATTAGCCCTGAAGTCACTAGACTTCTCCTACTATATCAGCACTCTGAAATATTCTGAGACAGAGCAAAGAGAGGCCAATCTAATAAGGGACAAAAAAACAAATTGGCAAATACAGATAAATAAGAGTGGAAATTCAGCACAGCCCAGCCGGGCTGGCTGACCACACAAAAAACTAAATTGACCAACAAGAGCAAGTGTGAACATTATCAAAAAACAAACTTAACTTGAGAAGACTGGAACAGAGCTGAGTCCAAGACCTGAGAAGCAGACTGAATCACCAGCACCAGGATAGGGCGTCGGCTGTCTTATATCCAGTCTGATACTCCAGAGATCCAATGGTTATCCTCCTCACCAGGTGGCAGATCACTACCAATTAAACCAACCTTACTACCTCCTGTCACCACCAGAGGGAAAATGGAAGGAGAACTCTCAACTGGTGGAGCAGAAAATGAGCTCATAACAGTACCCCCCCTGAGGAGGGGTCACCGAACCCTCATCCATGCCACCAGGCCAATCAGGATGGGCCCGGTGAAAAGCATGAACCAATTTATTGGCATGAATATCAGAGGCAGAGACCCAAGAATTATCCTCCTGGCCATAACCCTTCCATTTGACCAAATACTGGAGTCTCCGTCTAACCAAACAAGAATCCAATATTTTCTCTACCTCATATTCCACATTGCCTTTAACCAATACAGGGTCAGGAGGTGCCACCACAGGAACTACTGGCTCAACAAACCTCTTCAACAGTGATTTGTGAAACACGTTATGGATTTTGAACGTAACTGGAAGAGCCTATCGAAAAGAAACAGGATTAAGAATCTCCAAAATCCTATAAGGCCCAATAAATCTTGGCTTATATTTTGGAGATGCAACCTTCATAGGAATATTCTTAGATGACAACCAAACCATATCACCCACTTTAAACCGGGGACCAATGGTCCTATGCCGGTTGGAAAAACCCTAGGCCTTTTCCTGAGAGAGTGACAATTTATCCACCACTTGGTCCCATATCTGCTGCATTCTCACAACCACAGTGTCCACATCTGGGCAGGACGAAGATTCCACTTGCCCTGAAGAGAATCAAGGATGAAACCCAAAATTACAGAAAAAGGGTGACATGAAGGTGGCAGAACTAACTCTATTGTTCAGCGCAAATTCGGCCAAGGGCAAAAATGAGACCCAATCATCTTGATCAGCAGATATAAAACATCTTAATTAAGACTCCAGGGTCTGGTTTGTTCTCTCAGTCTGCCCATTGGTCTGGGGATGAAAAGTGGAGGAGAAGGATAACTGAATTCCCAGATTGGAACAAAAGGCTTTCCAAAATCTGGAAACAAACTGGACCCCTCTATCGGACACAATGTTCTCAGGAATCCTGTGTAACCGAACCACCTGTTGTTAAAACAAGGGTACCAACTCAGCGGAAGATGGAAACTTTGGGAGTGGTACAAGATGGACCATCTTCGAAAATCTATCACAAATTACCCAGATAACAGTCATTCTCTGAGAGACAGGAAGATCAGAAATAAAATCCATTGAGATATGGCCTCTTGGGCACAGGCAGGGGCAACAGCAAACCACTAGAACGAGAACAGGATTTAGACCGAGAACAAGTCCCACAGGACTGTACAAAATTCCTGACATCACGAGATAAGGCAGGCCACCAAAATGACCGACTCACCAAATCTCTGGTACCAAAAATACCTGGATGACCAGCCAATGCGGAGCAATGGACTTCAGACATCACTCTCTTTCTCCACTGGTCAGGAACATACAATCTTCCCATAGGGCAACGCTCAGGTTTATCCTCCTGAAATTCTTCCAGGGCGCGTCTCAAATCGGGCGAAATGGCAGAAAGAACTACCCCCTCACTTAGGATAGTTGTAGGCTCGGTCACATTAAGAGAATCAGTAAAGAAACTCCTAGAAAGGGTGTCTGCCTTAACATTCTTAGTGCCCAGAAGAAGAGAGACCACAAAATTAAATCGCGTGAAAAACAAGGCCCATCTAGCCTATCTAGGATTCAAGCGTTTGGCCGACTCCAGATAAGTCAGATTCTTGTGATCGGTGAGGACCACAAATTGATGACTAGCTCCCTCCAACCAATGTCTCCACTCCTCAAATGCCCATCTCATGGCCAACAATTCCCGATTCCCCACGTCATAGTTGTGTTCAGATGGGGAGAACATTCGAGAAAAGAAAGCACAGGGATTCATCTTAGAAGTCACAGGGTCTTTTTGGGAGAAAACAGCTCCTGTACCAATCTCAGAAGCATCTACCTCCACTTGAAATGGAAGTGAGACATCAGGTTGCCGTAAAACTGGAGCAGAAGTAAATCTCCGCTTAAGCTCCTGAAATGCTGAGACAGCCTCAGGAGACCAATTCAGCACATCAGCTCCCTTCTTGGTCAGATCAGTCAGTGGTTTGACAATACTAGAAAAATTACCTATAAATTTACGATAGAAACTAGCAAAACCAAAAAACTTCTGAAGAGCCTTCAAAGAAGTAGGCTGAACCCAATCATAAATGGCCTGTACCTTGGCCGGGTCCATTTCAATAGTCGATGGAGATAAGATAAATCCCAAAAATGAAATCCTCTGTACACCAAAGAGACATTTCGATCCCTTAACAAACAGGGAATTCTCCCTCAAAATCCGGAACACAGTCCGGACATGTTCCACATGGGAATCCCAATCACTAGAAAAGATCAAAATATCATCCAGATAGATGATCAAAAACGTATCCACAAAGTCTCGGAAAATATCATTCATAAAGGACTGGAAGACAGAAGGGGCATTAGAGAGCCCAAAAGGCATCACCAGGTACTCAAAATGTCCCTCCGGAGTATTAAGCACCATCTTCCATTCATCCCCGTGCTTAATAGGAATAAGATTATACGCCCCCCTGAGGTAAAGCTTAGTAAACCAGCAGGCACTCTTAACTCTGGAGAATAAATCAGACATCAGAGGTAACGGGTACTGATATTTAACCGTCATCTTGTTAAGGGAACGATAATCAATACATGGCCTTAATGAACCATCTTTCTTGGCCACAAAAAAAAACCAGCGCCTAAAGGTGACAAGGATGGTCTAATATGACCCTTCTCCAATGACTCCTTAATATAGGATCGCATAGCATCATGTTCGGGTACATATAAGTTGAAAAGCCGACCCTTGGGAAATTTACACCCAGGCATCAACTCAATTGCACAGTCATAACTCCTATGAGGGGGCAAAGATGCAGACTTACTCTCAATAAATACATCAGAGAAATCAGCCAGATAATCAGGAATATCATGAGACTGAGGAGAGGTGGAGAACACAGGAGCGTCCCTAAGAGCACACTGACAACCCCAACTCACCACAGACACAGATCTCCAATCCAAAACTGGGTTATGAGTTTGCAACCAGGGGAACCCCAGAACAATAGTATCATGCAAATTATGCAGAACTAAAATTTACAATTTTCTTGGTGGTCTGGGGCAACTCGCATTATCACCTGGGTCCAAAACTGAGGTTTATTCTCCGCCAAAGGAGTGGCATCAGTACCCCTCAAAGGAATAGGCATCTGCAGAGGTGTCATGGACAAACCACAACGTTTAGCAAAGTCCAAATCCATCAGATTCAGAGCTGCTCCTGAATCCACAAAAGCCTTAGTGGAAAACGTGGACAAGGAGCAGATCAGGGTAATTGCCAAAATGAACTTAGGTTGTACACTGCCCACAGCAAATGTGTGTGCAAAATGTTTCTCTTATTTAGGGCAGACAGAAATAGTATGAGAGGCGTCTCCACAGAAAAGACACAGCTTATTACGCCTTCTAAACTCCTGACGTTGCGCCCTAGACAAAACCCCATCACATTGGTTCTGACATTTGTTCAAAAGGTGGCAGCGCCTCCCGTGTAGTTTTACGTTCACATAAACGCCGATCAACTAGAATGGCTAATGACATAGAGCCATCCAGACCAGAGGAAACAGGAAATCCCACCATAACATCTTTTACGGCCTCTGATAAACCTTTCCGAAAGAGGGCTGCCAATGCACTATCATTCCATGTAGTAAGGACCGCCCACTTTTGGAATTTTTGACAATATAACTCTGCAGGATCCTGACCCTGGTTTAATGCCAACAGGGTTCTCTCAGCTTGATCAACAGCATTAGGTTCATCATACAACAACCCCAAGGCCTGAAAAAATGCATCCACATTAGTCAGAATAGGATTTTCAGGTGTCAGAGAAAGCGCCCAATCCTGGGGATCTCCGCGCAGCAAGGAGATGACAATTTTAACCTGCTGCGCAGAGCTCCCCGATGAGTTAGGCTTCAAGGCAAGAAAAAATTTACAATTATTCTTAAAATTCATAAATTTAGACCGATCCCAAGAAAACACATCAGGAGTAGGGAGATTTTGGGTTCAACAGCATGTGATTGAGCGAGATAGGCGGAAATTCCCCGCACTTCAGCAGCGAGCTGCTCCACACGATCAGACAATTGCTTAATCTCCATTAAGGAAAAAATCCTCCTACGGCCCAAGAGAAAAAGAGGAAAAAATGCATAAAAAAAAATTCTGACACTTTTTTTTTTTTTCTTTCCTGCTTTTGAGTATCCTAGAATCTGCAGTATGGCTGGTGATTCTGTTATGAATGGGTCACCAAGGAAAAAAAAAACAACACAAGCTAAGTCACAGAAAACCAGAGAGGTTGGTAACTATGCAGACTGCAGATCCCTGATTCTAACCACGCAACCAGCAGCAGTCGTGGAGCATTCCTACGCTGGTCCTAGACGCCTCACCACAACCGGAGAGCTAAATAAGCCTAAAGCAGGAAAAGAGGAAAACTAACTGCCCCAGAGCAGACCCCAAAGGAAAGACAGCCCCCCACATGTATTGACGGTGCAACAAGATGAAAACACATACAAAGGCAGGAAAATAGGCTGAGCAAACGATGGGGCCAAACTAACTAGAAAGGACAGGAAAGGAAAGACACTGTCTGCAATCTGCCAAACACCCTACCAAAAATAACGTCCAACACATCTGATAGCAAAATTAACCCTGAAGTCACTAGACTTCTCCCACTATATCAGCACTCTGAAATATTCTGAGACAGAGCAAAAAGAGGCCAATCTAATAAGGGACAAAAAAGCAAATTGGCAAATACAGATAAATAAGAGTGGAAATTCAGCACAGCCCAGCCAGGCTGGCTGACCACACAAAAACCTGAATTGACCAACAAGAGCAAGTGTGAACATTATCAAAAAACAAACTTAACTTGAGAAGACTGGAACAGAGCTGAGTCCAAGACCTGAGAAGCAGACTGAATCACCAGCACCAGGATAGGATGTCGGCTGTCTTATATCCAGTCTGATACTCCAGAGATCCAATCATTATCCTTCTCACCAGGTGGCAGATCACTACCAATTAAACCAACCTCACTACCTCCTGTCACCACCAGAGGGAGAACGGAAGGAGAACTCTCAACTGATGGAGCAGAAAATGAGCTCATAACACTTGGGTAAGCGTTTAGTTAATTTGTGTTGCAAATCTGTAGTGTTGAATATATGATGTGAAATGTTTTTATGTGCAATATAATCATTGTAATTTGTTATAACTAACCACAGTTGGTTATTATGCCCAGGCAATGCCAGACTCTTCAGCTAGTATATATATTTATGTACTAGTTGGCCCGTGCAAAATAGGCAGTGCATGTTTACAAATGTATTTGCATATGTTACTCACCTGCAGTGAAGTGTGCAATCCTCCAATTTGCCTGAAATAGGCTGGGCAAGCAGTTCAGCAAGCTGGAAGCCCCCAAGGCAAATGTTTGGATTTGTTTGTGATGTCTGTAAGCAGCTTTGTGGTTGTGTGCATTGGGGTATTGTGGTGCCACCTCCAGGTCATTTTTCCTTACTGCAGGTTTATGAAAATTAATGTTTAAACTGTTTTTTTGTGATCAAATTGTGGATGTGTGGTTTGTTTGGCTATTTTCTTGCTGAAGGGGGTCAAGTTTACCTTTCAAATGGTGTACCACTTGTGTGTGTGGGTGGAGTATGAACGGAGATACAAAGTAATCACTGAAAAACAGTGTTTAGAAATGATAGAATATATATATATACCAACAGTGGTCCTTGGGCAAGACTACTAACACTATAGTGCCTAAATCAATAAACATGAGATTGTCACGAACAAAGAAAGTCATGCCGGCTCGAAGGTTGCTCGGATTAACAAGGTCTGCATCAAATGTTGAGGAACCAGGACAATATAATGATAAATAGGCTACTGGAACAAACCATACATGGACAAGGCAAGAGAACCTGGATCTGATGAAATGCTACTATAACAGCAGACCAAATGAGAGAGGATATATGAAGCGTATGAGGAAACTCTGGATGGATACAAGACCTGCATGTCCACTGACTGAGAAACAACTAGTCATCCAAAGGTTTCAATATCATAAAGAGAAATAGATCCACCCTACATGAAGAACAACATGTGCAACTCCCTGAATATCCTGATCCATTCCTGAAACAGTAGATCTTAGATAAACTAAATACCATCAATACCAGAGATTGACTGCCAAGGCTCAGCAAAGAAACACCACCAGACAGTATGCTAGAAGATGCCAATAGAGCACTTGCATCAATACCTACCACCATTACTCAAACTAATGAATTGAAAAGAAGACAAAAATCAAGGTGATGTAAGGGGAGGCCAGGACTGTAGTCTTGACCAGAGACACTGAAGCATCTGTGTCCCGACCTTCCCTCACAGAAAACTGTAATCCTCTGCTCAGCATACCTGCATCTCCAGGTTCAGGTCCCCCTGGGCACTTCCCAGGTGGCGACGGCCCTTCTTCCAGGCGACCCCCAGTAATGGAGACAAAGTCCAGAATAACTTGAACAATTTCTTTACATAGGACTTCACACATTATATCCACAGTTGGCACATCATGAGATACACATTGAACTTCACTTGCTTCCTCAGCTCTCCCTACTTTGCTGACGCTTCCGTATGGCACACGTCCAGACCGTCTTAGAATGCTTCCCAGCTTCTTCCTGGCCTAACCTCACCATGATGACAATTCCTTCTGCCTGTTTCGCTCCAGACTTAAAATCATCTGCCACCCGGTTTAGTTGCCACTGGAAAAGCATCCAGCCCATCTGTACCATTCCCTGTGAAGCTTCAACTTCCTTCTGTTCCTCACTCCAACAGACTCCCACCCTAAAGGCGTCTGCCCAGGCTATGAGTCGCCACATCTTCTTCCTACTGTACTGGCCCCTGCAAGGATGCCCAATGGCCGTGGATAACGTGGGCTGTCACAGCTTAACGTTGCATGGAGGCCGAGCCGTCCTGGACCTATAACCCATGTGGACACTTCGGGCACTCTGGCCCCGTCTAACTTCCGTTCTCCTCTAACCTTAACTCTCGGCAGCCCCTCCTACACTGCAACTCCACCATTAGCAGAGACTGAACAATACTGGGAGATGAAAAAACGCACAACACCAGTGGCAAGATCTGAGACACAATGAAATACAGCAATCACCTAGAGTCACCATTACAAAAGGAGACATCCATCAGCGGGAACATGAAGAGCTGGATCAGACATGATCCACACCTACTGACTAAACTAAAGAAATTAATAGTGATACATGAACACATGGCAAAGCAGATGAACCAACTGCTAGAAGCAGGCCACCACCCAGCTTGGCTAACACAAGGAAGAACAATGCTGATCATGAAGGATAATCACAAAGGAACAGTTCCATCCAACTACTACTCAATAACCTGCCTTACAACAACATGGAAACTCCTGTCATGCATCATAGCCACCAGCTCAGAAAGGCATTGGAACCAACACCAGAGGCTCTAAGCACCAGCTTCTAGTAGATAGAGCAGTCGCTCAATACTCAAGATCCAGACAGACCAGCTGGATTGACTACAGGAAAGCCTATGGATCTGTGAGTGCTTGGCTCTCTACAGTCAGATAATTAGAGTCTGGCTATGGATACAATTTCAAGAGTGGAAGCACCATCAGCCACGTCCACTACATGGATGACATCAAGTTTTATGCGAAAAACGAGCGAGATATCAATTCACTGATCCACCTGACAAGGATCTACAGGATGTCCTTTGGACTGGAAAAGTGTGGCCAGTTGGTAATAAAGAGAGGCAAGCTAGTCAAGACTGATGGAGTGGAATTACCAACAGGGCACATAGCAGATGTCCAGACATGCTATAAATACCGCGGCATCCCACACGGATGCGGTAACCATGATGAGGAGGCAATGAAAGCAGCAACATCCAAATATCATCAACGGGTGAGGCAGGTCCTGAAGAGCCAGCTCAGTGGCAAGAATAAAATCTGTGCCATCAGTACATATGCCCTGCCAGTTATCAGATACCCTGCTGGCATTGTGTGATGACCAAAAGAAGAGATGGAAGCTGCAGATGTGAAGACACGAAAGCTCCTCACAATGCATGGAGGTCTACACCCTAAGGCCGGGATCACACATGGAAGAAACTCAGACGAGACTCGCATCTCAATATCCCACGCTGCCGCTGGCACTCAGGAGCGGAGTGTGTGGCTGCCTGTATTTCTATGCAGCTGCACGCTCCGCTCCCATGTGCCAGCGGCAGTGCCGGGTATTAGGATGCGAGACTCATCTTAGTTTCTCACATGTGTGATCCCCACCTAAGTCTAACACCCAAAGACTGTATACCAACAGAAAGGAGGGTAGTCGAGGCTTGATAACCATCCAAGCCACCATCACTCATGAAACAAGGAGTATCCAAGAATTCATCTGAAAAATGGCACCAAAAGATGATGCTGAGTGAATGCCTAAGGCAGCAACAACAGATCTGGAAGGACGAACAATAACTTGAAGTGCCATGGCAAGACAGGCTGGTGCATGGGATGTACCATCGACAGATTATGGAGGTGGCAGACACAGAGAAAACCTACCTATGGCTGGAGAAAGCTAGACTCCAAGACTGCACAGAGGCACTAATCATAGCTGCACAAGAACAAGCACTAAGTACCAGATCCATAGAAGCAGGAATCTACCACACTAGACAAGACCCAAGGTGAAGACTATGCAAAGAAACCTCTGAAGCAATCCAACACAGTGGCAGGATGCAAAATGCAAGCAGGAACAGCGTATACCGAATGCCACAACCAAGTAGCGGGAATTGTATACAGGAACATCTGCACAGCATATGGGCTAAGTCCCCCTAAGTCCACGTGGGTGACCCCAGAGAAAGTGGTGGCGAATGAAAGGGCGAAAATCCTGTTGAACTGCAAGATCCAGATAGATAAGCAGTAGAGTTGAGCGACTTTTGGTTTTTTAGGGTCGCGTTTCGTTTCGTGAAACCCGACTTTTCCAAAAGTCGGGTCGAGCAAGATCGTCCGATTATAGGGAAAAGTCGGGGTCGTCCCGAAACACGAAACCCAATGTAAGTCAATGGGGAATAAAAGTCGGCAGTGAGAGGAGGACAGGAAACACACCTACAGTGCCCATTTGAATGCCAAAAGCATCAATTCTTCTTACTTAAGCTTGTCAACCTTAATTAACTTCATAATACAAGTTACGCACTGAAAAATGGGGGTTATTTGGCTAAAGTTGTGGGGGGGGAGGGCTGGCTGCAGGTTTTCATGTGCCCTGGGCGAAAGAGCGCCCCTTTAACACATACCACAACTCATCATGCTCTGATACGGCAGAGAAATAGCGGTATAGTACAATGAAAAATACCTCACTTTTTACATCTCATGACGAGGCCCATATATTTCTCCATACAGAATCATTGGTCCCATATAATGTTTGAAACAGTATATGATGAGCTCCACATAATGCTACAGTATATGTTGGTCCCCATGGATGAAGCTCCACTGTCTTATGGGCCCAAATAATGCTCCAAACATAATGGGCCCCATTTCTAATGCTCTAGTGTATAATGGGCCCTGTAAATGCTGCTCCAGTGTCTGATGTCCACCTTTGGAATGTTCCAGTGTATGGTGGGCCCCATCTATCATTCTCCAGAGTATAGTGCTCCCCAAAAATTGCTGTCCCAACATTGAAAACAATCAAATAAGTCTCCTCGCTAGGGAATCCCTGTACTTGTCTGGACTCCTCGTCGTCCCCATCTTCCATCTCACTGCACAGTATTTCAACTTTGCAAGTGCTGTGACCCTGGGCAAGCAGGGGGGGCCCACTCGTTGGCGACCGCACTGGCACAGGGCCCCTGATAGTACGATGGTGTGTCTGATGGCGGGTGGGCCGAACCTGCACTTTCATCTGCAGCTTCCTCTTTGTCACCGTGTAAGATGGAACTGTATATGGGAAGGGTAACCTGAGTTTCATCAGGGTCAGATTCAGGTCGTGTAGCGTGCGAGGGGAATGTAGTGGTCTGGGTCAATGTACCAGCAGATTCATCGAGCAGTGGCTGGGCATCAGTGCACTTGTGTCGCCCCCAGGAGTACGGTCACCACAGTGGCATTACCTTCTTCCTAGGGAGTGTGATGTCATGCTTGGGAGCAACGAAGGATCTCTCTAGCAGGTTAACTGATTGGGCGGCGTTATTCCCACGAGTCATGACCCTCCAAACAGCGTTCATGAAGGCAAAGTGTTTGTTTTACGTGGGCAGTATGGTTGCAAAGCTGAACCTTAAAGGAATGTCCAGAAGGGCACCACCAGGAGTGGAGCCTACGGTTAAATTCGACTCCACCTGGGAAACCTCAACCATGCCAGCTACAGAACAGATGCACACATTGCAAGCTTAATTCCGTTAACGAACGAGACTCCGTCATGCCCCGCGGTCCGAGTCCGGCTTACTAGAGGGACATGTGAGGCTCTGGCACATGAGATTGGCCAATAACTGGTGTGTCATGCCCTTACATGTCCGTGGCTGCATGTGCGCTACACTGAAAAGGCCAGCATTTGTCGCTTACAGGTGCAGATAACCCGCTGAACAACGTTAGTGATGGGGATCACTGATTACAATTATTACCCGCGAACAATGATTTCCCAGTAAGTGCAGGTCAACCGCAGTTCTGGAATTAGGCCTAACCGTCATTCCTGAAAAAATGAAAAACTTACGTGTGCAAACCACAGGTGCTGTAGCTTGCTTAACAGCTCGCCAGCCATTCTCACGCCCAGTATGGATTACACGTGATTGCACAAAGGTGAGAAAGGGTACCGTGTCCCCAGATAACATGTATGGATAGCGTACACATTCAAAATATATGTCTATACATCAGGAGGCAGGCTCAGACGGTGTTAGGCCCAGTATGGATTGCACGTGATTGCACAAAGGTTAGAAAGGGTACCGTTTCCCCGGATAACATGTATGGATAGCGTACACATTCAAAATATATGTCTCAGGAGGCAGGCTCAGACGGTGTTAGGCCCAGTATGGATTGCACATGATTGCACAAAGGTTAGAAAGGGTACCGTTTCCCCGGATAAAATGTATGGATAGCGTACACATTCAAAATATATGTCTCAGGAGGCAGGCTCATTCGGTGTTAGGCCCAGTATGGATTGCACGTGATTGCACAAAGGTTAGAAAGGGTACCGTTTCCCCGGATAACATGTATGGATAGCGTACACATTCAAAATATATGTCTCAGGAGGCAGGCTCAGACGGTGTTAGGCCCAGTATGGATTGCACGTGATTGCACAAAGGTTAGAAAGGGTACCGTTTCCCCGGATAACATGTATGGATAGCGTACACATTCAAAATATATGTCTCAGGAGGCAGGCTCAGACGGTGTTAGGCCCAGTATGGATTGCACGTGATTGCACAAAGGTTAGAAAGGGTACCGTATCTCCAGATAACATGTATGGATAGCGTACACATTCAAAATATATGTCTATACATCAGGAGGCAGGCTCAGACGGTGTTAGGCCCAGTATGGATTGCACGTGATTGCACAAAGGTTAGAAAGGGTACCGTTTCCCCGGATAACATGTATGGATAGCGTACACATTCAAAATATATGTCTCAGGAGGCAGGCTCAGACGGTGTTGGGCCCAGTATGGATTGCACGTGATTGCACAAAGGTTAGAAAGGGTACCGTTTCCCCGGATAACATGTATGGATAGCGTACACATTCAAAATATATGTCTCAGGAGGCAGGCTCAGACGGTGTTAGGCCCAGTATGGATTGCACGTGATTGCACAAAGGTAAGAAAGGGTACCGTTTCCCCGGATAACATGTATGGATAGCGTACACATTCAAAATATATGTCTCAGGAGGCAGGCTCAGACGGTGTTAGGCCCAGTATGGATTGCACGTGATTGCACAAAGGTTAGAAAGGGTACCGTTTCCCCGGATAACATGTATGGATAGCGTACACATTCAAAATATATGTCTCAGGAGGCAGGCTCAGACGGTGTTAGGCCCAGTATGGATTGCACGTGATTGCACAAAGGTTAGAAAGGGTACCGTATCCCCAGATAACATGTATGGATAGCGTACACATTCAAAATATATGTCTATACATCAGGAGGCAGGCTCAGACGGTGTTAGGCCCAGTATGGATTGCACGTGATTGCACAAAGGTTAGAAAGGGTACCTTTTCCCCGGATAACATGTATGGATAGCGTACACATTCAAAATATATGTCTCAGGAGGCAGGCTCAGACGGTGTTAGGCCCAGTATGGATTGCACGTGATTGCACAAAGGTTAGAAAGGGTACCGTTTCTCCGGATAACATGTATGGATAGCGTACACATTCAAAATATATGTCTCAGGAGGCAGGCTCAGACGGTGTTAGGTATGGATTGCACGTGATTGCACAAAGGTTAGAAAGGGTACCGTTTCCCCGGATAACATGTATAGATAGCGTACACATTCAAAATATATGTCTCAGGAGGCAGGCTCAGACGGTGTTAGGCCCAGTATGGATTGCACGTGATTGCACAAAGGTTAGAAAGGGTACCGTATCCCCAGATAACATGTATGGATAGCGTACACATTCAAAATATATGTCTATACATCAGGAGGCAGGCTCAGACGGTGTTAGGCCCAGTATGGATTGCACATGATTGCACAAAGGTTAGAAAGGGTACCGTTTCCCCGGATAACATGTATGGATAGCGTACACATTCAAAATATATGTCTCAGGAGGCAGGCTCAGACGGTGTTAGGTCCAGTATGGATTGCACGTGATTGCACAAAGGTTAGAAAGGGTACCGTTTCCCCGGATAACATGTATGGATAGCGTACACATTCAAAATATATGTCTCAGGAGGCAAGCTCAGACGGTGTTAGGTCCAGTATGGATTGCACGTGATTGCACAAAGGTTAGAAAGGGTACCGTTTCCCCGGATAACATGTATGGATAGCGTACACATTCAAAATATATGTCTCAGGAGGCAGGCTCAGACGGTGTTAGGCCCAGTATGGATTGCAGGTGATTGCACAAAGGTTAGAAAGGGTACCGTTTCCCCGGATAACATGTATGGATAGCGTACACATTCAAAATATATGTCTATACATCAGGAGGCAGGCTCAGACGGTGTCAGGCACAGTATGGATTTGACGGCCCAGATTACACAGCGGAGGAGCAGGGAGAGGTAAAGATTGCAAATGCTGGGGCCCTGCCCAAGCAAGGGGGGCCCACTCGTGGGCGTCGGTACTGGCACTGGGCCCCTCATAGTACAGCGGTGTGTCTGACGGCGGGTGTGCACCACCACCGTCAGAGACACTTGATTGCACTATGAGGGACCCTGTGCCAGTGCCCGCGCCCAAGAGTCGGCCTACCCACCTGTCCAGGGCAACGGCACTCGCACAGTGTCGTGCACTAGGTGTTGACCCCGGCCATGGGGGGAGGCAGCACAGTTAGGGAGTTTTAGAAAGTGGCATACGTTGATGTTGGACATTCAGCTGATGCAAAAGGCGAAATAGGTGAAGTCCCAGGAAGAGGTGGACCAAAGCAAGCCATTTTTCTGTCACCCTATGTGTCATCAGGGGAAGGTGGGACAAAATCCTTGGAAACCCATGCATGGTTCATTTTAATGAAGGTTAGATCATCCACATTTTGGGTTGACAGACGGGTCCTTTTTTCTGTCAGGATTGATCCAGCTGCACTGAAGACTCTTTCCGATAGCACACTTGCAGCTGGGCAAGCGAGCTCCTGTAAGGCATATTGGGCCAATTCAGGCCAGGTGTCCAGTTTAGCGGCCCAATAGTCAAAGGGGAATGACCTGTGTGGGAGAACATCGATATGGGAGGAAAAGTAGTTTGTAACCATAGTTGACAACTGCTGTCTCCTGTCACTTTCCATTGATGCAGTATTACCAGTTGTGTGAGCAGTATTTGAAAAATCAGTCCACAACATTGTCATGAAACCCCTGTCTCCAACGCCACTTCTGCTGTGTGCACCACGAACACCTCTGCCAAGCTGCCCCCGGCCCGTACGGCTCGTGTGAGAACCATCACCGCTGCTGTGTGCTGGGAATGCCTCAAGCAACCGATTTACCAGAGTTGCTTGTTTATTAGCCAATATTAGGTCAAGGTTCTCCTGTGGCATGATGTTTTGTAATTTGCCTTTATAGCGTGGATCCAGGATGCTGGCCAACCAGTAGTCGTCATCATTCATCATTTTGGCAATGCGGGGGTCCCTTTTTAGGATCTGCAAGGCATAATCTGACATGTGGGCCAATGTTCCTGGTGTTAATGATGCACTGCGAGTGCTGGGTGGAGGAGCACTTTCTGGCAAATCCACATCCCTCCAGTCACGCACAAACCCTGTACCAGACCTTGCCACGCCAACATTTTCACTTACCCCATGAGATGCATCCTCCTCCCCTAAGTAATCATCCCCATCATCATCCTCCTCCTCCTCTTCTTCCTCCACCTCGTCCAGGAGAGGTCCCTGAGCAGACAATGGCTGAATGTCATCAAGGATTCCCTCCTCCTCTTCCTCCTCATCAACATTGGCTGCAGACGCCTGCTCCTTAAGGTGCGTCAAAGTTTGCATGAGCAGACTCATAAGTGGGATGCTCATGCTTAGGATGGCGTCGTCTGCGCTTACCAGCCGTGTGCATTCCTCAAAACACTGAAGGACTTTACAGAGGTCTTTCAGCTTCGACCACTGCACACCTGTCAACTCCATGTCTGCTCTCAAAGTCCCTGGCCGTGTATCCTCCCACAAATGCATTATGGCCTGCCTCTGCTCGCACAGCCACTCCACCATGTGCAGGGTGGAGTTCCACCTTGTTGCAATGTCGATAATGAGGCGGTGGTTGGGAAGGTGGAGCAATCGCTGCAGCTTCTGCATACGAACGAAGTGTACAGGCGACCGGCGGATGTGCGCGCACAGTCTTCGCACCTTCTGGAGCAGGGCTGTTAACTCCAGATAATTTTTGAGGAAGCACTGCACCACCAGGTTCAAGGTGTGAGCCAAGCAAGGTATGTGGCTGAGTTTTGAAAGGGCTATGGCTGCCACAAAATTACGGCCGTTATCACTAACTACCTTGCCTGCCTCAAGATGTAAACTGCCCAGCCATGACTCAGTTTGTCGCTTCAAGTACTCGGCCAGCACCTCGGCGGTGTGTCTGTTGCCCAAACACATCATCTGCAACACAGCCTGCTGACGCTTTCCACTAGCTGCTCGATAGGGGGACACATCGTGTGCAACAGTGGCAGCTGCAGATGGAGTGCTCGTACGACTGCGCTCTGTGGACGAGCTTTCGCTTCTGGAGGAGGAGGACGAGGGTCGAACGCCTACAGCCAACTGTTTCCTATACCGTGGGCTAGGCAGCACTGTCCCACCACCGCTGTCCCCTGTGGACCCTGCATCCACCACATTAACCCAGTGCGCAGTGATGGACACGTAACGGCCCTGGCCATGCCGACTGGTCCATGCATCAGTTGTGAGGTGCACCTTTCCGCTCACTGACTGCTTGAGTGCATGGACAATGCGGTCTTTCACATGATGGTGGAGGGCTGGGATGGCTTTGCGAGAGAAGAAGTGGCGACTGGGTAGGTCATAGCGTGGTACTGCATAGGCCATGAGTTCGCGGAAAGCTGTGCTTTCCACCAACCGAAAGGGCATCATCTCAAACGAGATTAGTTTGGCAATGTGGGCGTTCAAACCCAGTGTACGCGGATGAGAGACTGAGTACTTTCTTGACCTACTCATAGTGTCTGGGAGGGTGAGCTGGACTTGAGAGCTGCATATGTTGGAAGTAGCGGTGGACAGGGCGGACTGAGAGAGGGTTGATGATGGTGATGGAGTTGGTGTTCTTTCTGATGGCCTAGAATCCGTCTTTCGTTGATATAACAGTGGGATTCCCTGACTGCTGTGGCCTTGCAACGACACCTCAACATTTGCTGCTGTGCTAACCTGTGGGCTTACAGTGGGGGAAACAATGTAGCGTTGCTGACTACCTTCGTTGTGATCAGTTGCACATGTGGCACTTGAGGTTTGGTGTTGTGTCCACGCTTGCAAGTGCATGCTGGTTAAATGTCTAAGCATGCAACTGGTATTCAAATTTTTCAGATTTTTCCCTCGGCTAAAGGTCTTTGCGCACTTCTTACAGATAACCTTGGCCTGATCATGAGGATTTTGTTCAAAAAAGTGCCACACTGCACTCTTCCTACTTTGGCAGACATTTTGCGGCCTAGCACGCTGTGATCTTTTGACCCTCTGGACAAGCTGTCCAGCAACTCTTTTGATGTTTGGAACCTGTCTTTGGAGTGCTACGGGCCTGCCAGATAACAGCTGTTGCGATGTCGATGTCTGCTGTGGATGCTCCTCATCTGAGCTATTGGAAGCAGCACCCTCTTCCCCCAATGGATGCCAATCTGGGTCAACAACTGGGTCATCCATCACCTCCTCTTCTATGTCATGTGCACCTTCCTCTGCGTCACCGTGTATGGTGGTATAGTGTGCGGGAAGGGGCACCTGAGTCTCATCAGGGTCAGAATCTGGCTCTGTACACTGCGAGGACAATGTAGTGCTCTGAGTGAATGTACCAGCAGAATCATCCATCAGCGGCTGTGCATCAGTGCACTCCATGTCAGATTCATCTTGGCCTGGGTAATTCACCATTTGACTTGATAATCCAGGCATGGTATGTGAAAACAGCTCCATGGAGTAATCAGTAGTATGGCCTGCGTCATCCTTCAATCTTGGTTGGGGTGAAGGACACAAGGAAAGGTGTGGTTCATGAACATGAGCCTCCAATGACGACTCAGTGCTTTTACTTTTTACAACTGAAGAAGAGGAGGTGATAGAGCTGGAGGCTGAGTCAGCAATGTAAGACAAAACTTTTTCCTGATGCTCTGGCTTTAAAAGCGGTTTGCCAACTCCTAGAAAACTAAGCGTTCGAGGCCTTATGTAGCCAGACGATGTCGCAGGCTCAACACCTCCTGCATTCGGTCCTATTTTGCTCTTGCCACTACCATCAGATCCACCACCAACACCATCATTACCAGCTCCCAACCCCCGCCCAATTCCACGGCCTCTTCCACCAGCCTTCCTCATTTTTGGTAGAAATGTAGACAAAATCCAACAAACTATATAGTAATGTAAAACAAGGTACAAGGTGTCTATAGGACAGGGGAGATTTTGAATTTCTGCAGACACTTGTGGACACTGGACACTTTTGGATTGTTTGAGGCCCACTGATATCTGAGCGCTATGTGACAGGCTCGATGGCACAGCTGTGACCAAAGTGACTAGAGGATAAGGGAGATTTTGAATCTCTGCACACACTTTTGGACACTGGACACTTTTGGATTGTGTGAGGCCCAATGAATATCTGAGCTCTATGTGACAGGCTCGATGGCACAGCTATGACCAAAGTGACTAGAGGATAAGGGAGATTTTGAATCTCTGCACACACTTTTGGACACTGGACACTTTTGGATTGTGTGAGGCCCAATGAATATCTGAGCGCTATGTGACAGGCTCGATGGCACAGCTGTGACCAAAGTGACTAGAGGATAAGGGAGATTTTGAATCTCTGCACACACTTTTGGACACTGGACACTTTTGGATTGTGTGAGGCCCAATGAATATCTGAGCACTATGTGACAGGCTCGATGGCACAGCTGTGACCAAAGTGACTAGAGGATAAGGGAGATTTTGAATCTCTGCACACACTTTTGGACACTGGACACTTTTGGATTGTGTGAGGCCCACTGATATCTGAGCGTTATGTCACAGGCTCGATGGCACAGCTGTGACCAAAGTGACTAGAGGATAAGGGAGATTTTGAATCTCTGCACACACTTTTGGACACTGGACACTTTTGGATTGTGTGAGGCCCAATGAATATCTGAGCGCTATGTGACAGGCTCGATGGCACAGCTGTGACCAAAGTGACTAGAGGATAAGGGAGATTTTGAATCTCTGCACACACTTTTGGACACTGGACACTTTTGGATTGTGTGAGGCCCAATGAATATCTGAGCGCTATGTGACAGGCTCGATGGCACAGCTGTGACCAAAGTGACTAGAGGATAAGGGAGATTTTGAATCTCTGCACACACTTTTGGACACTGGACACTTTTGGATTGTGTGAGGCCCAATGAATATCTGAGCGCTATGTGACAGGCTCGATGGCACAGCTGTGACCAAAGTGACTAGAGGATAAGGGAGATTTTGAATCTCTGCACACACTTTTGGACACTGGACACTTTTGGATTGTGTGAGGCCCAATGAATATCTGAGCGCTATGTGACAGGCTCGATGGCACAGCTGTGACCAAAGTGACTAGAGGATAAGGGAGATTTTGAATCTCTACACACACTTTTGGACACTGGACACTTTTGGATTGTGTGAGGCCCACTGATATCTGAGCGTTATGTCACAGGCTCGATGGCACAGCTGTGACCAAAGTGACTAGAGGATAAGGGAGATTTTGAATCTCTGCACACACTTTTGGACACTGGACACTTTTGGATTGTGTGAGGCCCAATGAATATCTGAGCGCTATGTGACAGGCTCGATGGCACAGCTGTGACCAAAGTGACTAGAGGATAAGGGAGATTTTGAATCTCTGCACACACTTTTGGACACTGGACACTTTTGGATTGTGTGAGGCCCAATGAATATCTGAGCGCTATGTGACAGGCTCGATGGCACAGCTGTGACCAAAGTGACTAGAGGATAAGGGAGATTTTGAATCTCTGCACACACTTTTGGACACTGGACACTTTTGGATTGTGTGAGGCCCAATGAATATCTGAGCGCTATGTGACAGGCTCGATGGCACAGCTGTGACCAAAGTGACTAGAGGATAAGGGAGATTTTGAATCTCTGCACACACTTTTGGACACTGGACACTTTTGGATTGTGTGAGGCCCACTGATATCTGAGCGCTATGTCACAGGCTCGATGACACAGCTGTGACAAAAGTGACTAGAGGATAAGGGAGATTGGATTGCTTTTAAAAAAGCAGTTTGCGGAGCAGTGGGTAAACAGCAATGCCAGCCTGTCAGGAAGCCTTAAAAGGCAGCCCAACAACCAACACCACTGATACACCACAATATAGCCTCCCCTTGCACTGCACACACAGTGACTGGTGTGTTGTGCAGGCCAAATTGCTAGCAGCAGAAGCAGTTTTTTTTTTCTTCTCAGCAGGACAAAAAAAAAAATTGGCAAGTGGCCACCTTAAATACCTTTTCTCATGATTTGATACACCTGGCTATGAAATTCAAAGCTCAATGAGGTTACAAAACCAATTTAATGCTTCAGTAAGTCAGTAAAAAGTAGTTAGGAGTGTTCAAATTAAGAAAATGATAAGGGTGTCCATACTTTTGCACCGGTCAAATTTTGTTAAAATGCAGATTGCACATTTTCTGTTAGTACAATAAATCTAATTTGAATCCAGAAATATAACTGAGTCCATCAGTTATTAGATATATGAAACTGAAATAGCTGTTGCAAAAACCAAAATTGTTATAAAGAAAAAAGGTTAACATTAATAGGGGTGCCCAAACTTTAACATATGACTGTATATATATATATATATATATATATATATATATATACAGTTGTGGCCAAAAGTATTGACACCCCTGCAATTCTGTCAGCTAACACTCAGTTTCTTCCTGAAAATGATTGCAATCACAAATTCTTTGGTATTATTATCTTCATTTAATTTGTCTCAAATGAAAAAACATAAAAGAGAATGAAGCAAAAAGCAAAACATTGATCATTTCACACAAAACCCCAAAAATGGGCCAGACAAAAGTATTGGCACCCTCAGCCTGATACTTGGTTGCACAGCCTTTAGCCAAAATAACTGCGACCAACCGCTTCCGGTAACCATCAATGAGTTTCTTACAATGCTCTACTGGAATTTTAGACCATTCTTCTTTGGCAAACTGCTCCAGGTCCCTGATATTTGAAGGGTGCCTTCTCCAAACTGCCATTTTTAGATCTCTCCACAGGTGTTCTATGGGATTCAGGTCTGGACTCATTGCTGGCCACCTTAGAAGTCTCCAGTGCTTTCTCTCAAACCATTTTCTAGTGCTTTTTGAAGTGTGTTTTGGGTCATTGTCCTGCTGGAAGACCCATGACCTCTGAGGGAGACCCAGCTTTCTCACACTGGGCCCTACATTATGCTGCAAAATTTGTTGGTAGTCTTCAGACTTCATTATGCCATGCACACGGTCAAGCAGTCCAGTGCCAGAGGCAGCAAAGCAACCCCAAAACATCAGGGAACCTCTGCCATACTTGACTGTAGGGACCGTGTTTTTTTCTTTGAATGCCTCTTTTTTTCTCCTGTAAACTCTTTGTTGATGCCTTTGCCCAAAAAGCTCTACTTTTGTCTCATCTGACCAGAGAACATTCTTCCAAAACGTTTTAGGCTTTTTCAGGTAAGTTTTGGCAAACTCCAGCCTGGCTTTTTTATGTTTCAGGGTAAGAAGTGGGGTCTTCCTGGGTCTCCTACCATACAGTCACTTTTCATTCAGACGCCGACGGATAGTAGGGGTTGACACTGTTGTACCCTCGGACTGCAGGGCAGCTTGAACTTATTTGGATGTTAGTCGAGGTTCTTTATCCAACATCCGCACAATCTTGCATTGAAATCTCTTGTCAATTTTTCTTTTCCGTCCACATCTAGGGAGGTTAGCCACAGTGCCATGGGCTTTAAACGTCTTGATGACACTGCGCACGGTAGACACAGGATCATTCAGGTCTTTGGAGATGGACTTGTAGTCTCGAGATTGCTCATGCTTCCTCACAATTTGATTTCTCAAGTCCTCAGACAGTTCTTTGGTCTTCTTTCTTTTCTCCATGCTCAATGTGGTACACACAAGGACACAGGACAGAGGTTGAGTCAACTTTAATCCATGTCAACTGGCTGGAAGTGTGATTTAGTTATTGCCAACACCTGTTAGGTGCCACAGGTAAGTTACAGGTGCTGTTAATTACACAAATTAGAGAAGCATCACATGATTTTTCGAACATTGCCAATACTTTTGTCCACCCTCTTTTTTATGTTTGGTGTGGAATTATATCCAATTTGGCTTTAGGACAATCCTTTTTGTGTTTTTTCATTTAAGGCAAATTAAATGAAGATAATAATAACAAAGAATTTGTGTTTGCAATCATTTTCAGGAAGAAACTGAGTATTATCTGACAGAATTGCAGGGGTGTCAATACTTTTGGCCACAACTGTATATATATATATATATATATATATATATATATATATATAGTGATGCAGTGACCCCTGTGACAGCTAGGGGGCACTGTATGGGCTCCCCAGGTCATGCATACAGGCGTTCCCTCTGTGGTGATGCAGAAACAGTGACTGGTAGGATTGTGAATGGTCAATATATGTCACAGGGATGGATGCTCCCTGAGATGCAACCCGGAGTGTTTTATTATTAGTGCACGTGAGCACTAAGTCAACAGATAGTACACCTGAGTCCGGGTTGCGGGTAGCTATGAGAGATGGGAGGGTCAGGATACCCATATGACCTCACCTTTGGGTGAGGATGCTGGCTGTACCCCTGTTTTCCTTCAGAAGCAGCAGGTATATTTGGGACCTGCCGTAAGGTCATGACCAGGTGACCTGCCATGTGATCCATACCTCACCTGGGGGTGGGGGGGTTACAGCTACATAATGAAGGTGTGTTTAGCTTATGAGAGTGTTGGGTGTCTGGATTGTGCACAGATTTCCATGTGTCCAGGTGGGACACTACAGAGTTGTCTGTGAACAGGGAGGTAGAAAGCCTCCTGTGTGTGTGGCTCCAGGCCAACCCTGCTTGCTGGATATCACACAGCCTGGGGAACCAGTGCTTGCTTTCCTGAACCAGAGGAACGAGGTCTGTGAGATACCTCCAGAGTGGACGGTCGGACAACCGTGAGTGGCACTGATCCCAGTCAGTAAGAGACTGTACTGTCCTATGGAACTGAATGTTTAACGGACATTGCCCTGGCCCTGTGTGTGAACAGGATCTGAGGGGAGCAAAGCCCTGTTTATGGACATTATTATTTTATGTTGCCGGACCTAAAGGCTGACTACTCTGTGTTTGTGTTGCTGGGGATATGGAGCAATAAACCCAGGAGAACTTTTAAGGAAATTGAGTCTTCCTGTATGTTATAGTGCTGTCAAGCGGGCGTTCCCCAATGCACTCAGTGAGCGCTACCTTACATATGGTGAATGCTAAGGGCACTGCTGTAGCCTTGTTGCTAGGCGCAATGGACAAGGACTACAAAATCGGTTACTAGGGGCAACGGTTTCAAGAAGCACATGTTGCAGTGCTGGTGACTCTGAGCCAGGAGATATAGGGTGCCTCAGTGGGTAAGAGGTACCCGGAAACCTGTGTGGCCGACACCAGCAGGTAACGGACAGGAGTCTGTGTTGTACTGACCTGGGTCAGTGAGAGACTGTGTATGGGTGTGTGTTTTCTTTTTTTTTTTTTTCCCTCTCTCTATAAGAGCTGAAGGTGTTTGCAGTGTCTCTAGTGAGAGTGGCGCCTCAGGGATTTCTAATACCCAATAGGAAGGTCGGGGTCACCTGCGTCCATAGGAGCACTAAAGACTATCCAGTGGCCAGGGTGATCCTTGAGAAGATCTGGGACAGTACAGGACAGGATATCGCTATAGTCCCGAATTTATCTTGTCCGGTAATCATAGGCCAGGACTATAAGATGTTCTCACACATGTGGGAGAAGGGAATTCCCCTACAGCTGGAGGATGGGGTTCTCACTCCTGATGGAGCTGCATACATGAAGGCAGAGACACATTCCAACATTGACGGGTCAGACATCTGGGTGACCAGAGGGAAGGGTGAGTCTGCCCAACTTACAGACAGGATGTCACCTGACAGGTACCGCAGTGTGACTGATGTGGTAGAAAAATGGAATGGAGCTGACACCCGAACATAGAGCAACGTGAGTGTTTTCCATACAGTGGGGTGTGACACAGACACCGGGGGTGACATGATATTACTGTTAGCAACCACTAGGGCTGAGGACAATGTTGTGCAGACAGAAGCTCAGACCCAATGTGATGACAGTGCTCCACAAGGCGTACAGGATGACCGGTCGGGTGGTGGTGACTCCCATTCAGACGGTGACGACAGTGGAAAGGAGAACAGTAAGACTGACTCAGGACTAAGTGGCAAGTCTTCGTCTCATCGCCGGAGGGGTAAAAGCCGGAATGGGGCTGCACCAACAGCATCCTTGATGAAGTTGGAGCAAGAAGAGAAGATCTCCATTTTGACCGCTATCACCCGACGACTAGAGGGTTAAGTTAACAAACTGACCCAGGAAATGGACACTTAGGAAGGGCGAGTTGACAGTTTTCGCCGGGTAGAGGCGCACATACGAGACTTGGAGCAAGGGCACGAAGAATTGTGTCAACAGCTGGCGAAGGAATTTCTAAAGGTGGTGAGTATGGAAGTCGCCAACTCTGCGCAGTTGGAGCGGCTGCGCCACCTAGGGTCCGAGCTCTCAGCAGCTAAGGCCCTTAGACAAACTGCCAAGCACAGAGTGGAAGAGCAGGAGAAGGAAGTATCTGAGCTCAGAGGTCACCTGACAACGTGGCAAGGTGTGAATAAGATCCTAAGGGAAGAGGTGGAAGTGCTCAGAGAAGCAGTAAAAGGTCTCCTGCAGGAGGAGAAGTTGGTGGTCAAAGACATACAGCAGCCGTGCCTGAGTGATAACAAGGCGGAGCTGCAAATGCCCATCTTGGCAAGGTGTCCTGAAGAGGGTAAATCTCAGGAAGAGTGTGAGCGAAGAGCTGAACAAGACAGTCACCCGGTCATGGCAGATATCTTGAGGGAAGTGTCCGTGGTAAACCACGAGCTATCTGTCCATGAAGAGAGTGAGGTTTCGCTCTTTAAGTACGTGATGGAGGTACCCAAAGACATGCAAGAAGCGTGAGCCAGTGAGGGTGCGCATGAGGCCTTTAAAAAGGCAATAAAAGCCTATAATGTGAACTGGGCCCCGGAGATGAACCAGTTGGTGATACTGGCAGATAGGGAAGTCACAGAGAAGCGGGTGACTGTCCTGAAGGAGATGCACCTATAATGTCTCAGCACGAAACAGATGGTCATGTTGGGTAATAAGAAAGCCGCTCGACGCCTGGAGCTTGCGAGGAAAGCTGAAAGTCGGCTGGGATTTGTGGAAGACATAATTCCAGTACCCAGAAGTCTGGTCGGGAAAGTCCTTGGAAGATTTGGAAAGGTGATGCAGGAGATGGTGCATCGATCCGGTGTGAAGAGAGTGAGGATCCCACCTGCTGGTGAAATCCAAGTTGCTGTTGAAGATGGCATGGTCTCAGTCATTGCTGTTGTCTCAGTGGAAAGCATTGGGAACCTCTGCATGCTCCTGGAATATCTTGTAGCCCAACTGAAGGAGATAGAGCAGCTATGACGGGAGCAACTGCAGATGAATAAACAGATGCAGAACATCAGGTGGCATCCACCTCCAACCCAAGATATAAGGACTGTGAGAATCATGTGGGAATAGTGGATGAGGGCAGGTATATCTCGCCCAGATTCCTTTCCTATGTGGCCTAGTCTGGTCAGTATCGCACCTGCTTACTAATGAATAATGGGAGGTGGATATAAAAGGATGCCAGGTGGTTCCATTCAATTTCATAGAATCATAGAATCGTAGAGTTGGAAGGGACCTCCTGGGCCATCTGGTCCAACCCCCTGCTCAAAGCAGGATTCGCTAAATCATCCCAGTCAGATGTCTGTCCAGCCTCTGTTTGAAGACTTCCATTGAAGGAGAACTCACCACTTCTCGTGGCAGCCTGTTCCACTCATTGATCACTCTAACTGTCAAAAAGTTTTTTCTAATATCTAATCTGTGTCTCTTCCCATTCAGTTTCATCCCATTGCTTCTAGTCTTTCCTTGTGCAAATGAGAATAAAGTTGATCCTTCTACAATGTGACATCCCTTTAGATATTTGTAGACAGCTATTAAGTCTCCTCTCAGTCTTCTCTTTTGCAAACTAAACATTCCCAAATCCTGCAACCTTTCCTCATAAGACAGGGTTTGCAGACCGGTCACCATTCTGGTCGCTCTTTTCTGAACTTGCTCCAGTTTGTTGATGTCTTTTTTAAAATGTGGTGCCCAAAACTGGACACAATATTCCAGATGAGGTCTGACCAAAGAGGAGTAGAGGGAAATAATGACTTCACGTGATCTAGACTGTATGCTTCTGTTAATACATCCTAGAATTGCATTTGCCTTTTTTGCTGCTGCATCACACTGTTGACTCATATTCAGTCTGTGATCTATTAGTATACCCAAGTCTTTTTCACATGTGCTGTCACTTAGCCCTATTCCTCCCATTCTATATATGCTTTTTTCATTTTTATTGCCCAGATGTAGTACTTTGCATTTCTCCCTGTTAAAAACCATTCTGTTAGTTGCTGCCCACTTCTCCAGTTTATTTAAATCTTTTTGAATCCTCTCTCTCTCTTCTCTAGTATTAGCTATCCCTCCTAGCTTTGTGTCATCAGCAAATTTAATCAGTTTACCCTCAATTCCTTCATCTAAATCGTTGATAAAGATGTTGAACAATACAGGGCCCAGGACAGAGCCCTGTGGTACCCCACTTGAGACATTCTTCCAACTGGATGTGCAGCCATTTACGACCACTCTTTGGGTCCGATCACTAAGCCAGTTATGAATCCACCTAACAGTTGCCTTGTCCATTCCATACTTAGTCATTTTTTCAATAAGGATTGTATGAGAGACTTTGTCAAATGCTTTGCTGAAGTCAAGATATACTATATCTACAGCATTTCCTTGATCCACCCAATCAGTGATACGGTTGTGTGAGTGTCTCAGCCTGGGAACACAGAGAGCCTGTCTGTGTGAGAGACACACGTGTGTGAAAGCAGTGCCCACTGCAACTGTGGTTTGGCTGGACGGGAGAAGCCCGCCAGTTGGTAGTTAGGTTGTCCATTGTTTAGTTAGTGCCAGACAGGCAAGGATTTGTTTTATGTTTTATTTCCTTTTGCATTGCTTTCACTGTTAATAAACCTGACCCAGGGTCAGTTATACCCGAATCCCAGCTCTGCGCCTGAGTTTCATGCTGAATGCACGTGGCCTTTGACCCCAGCAAAGGCGATCCCGGAGTGTTTTATCACATTGTGGTGGAGAACGCGGGCATCACGTTGCAAGCATAAGCATGGAGGACGTGGTGAAAGCGCTGGTACAGTCCACCGCCGTCCAGCAAGAAGCTAATCGGGTGATGATGGCCCAGCTGAAGGAGTTGGAGGACATGACAGTTACCGATCGTTTGCTTCTCCAGCAGGTGGTGCAGCGCTTGGCAAGCTTACCTGAGGTTAACCTGGAAGCCGAGTCGAGAGTGATTCACGTGAGTCGGTACTGGCAGAAGATGACGACCGAAGATGACGTCGAGGCATACCTGACCACGTTTGAACGGACGGCGTTGCGAGAAAAATGGCCGAAGGCAAGATGGGCCGGCCTGATTGCCCCGTTTCTTTCCGGTGAGGCCCAAAAGGCTTATTATGACTTAGAGCCTGAAGCTGCGCAGGACTTTGACAAACTGAAAGCCGAGATCTTGGCCCGGCTGGGAGTGACGACCGCTGTCCGTGCACAGAGAGTGCATCAATGGACTTATCAGCCGGATAAACCACCGCGGTCACAGATGTTCGACCTGATCCACGTGACGAAGAAGTGGCTACAACCCCAGGTGCTGACAGCGCCAGAGATAATCCAGAGAGTCGTCATGGACAAGTACCTGAGAGCTCTACTGCCAGCCCTGAGGAAGTGGGTAAGCCATGGAAATCCTACGACGGCAGATCAACTGGTGGATCTGGTTGAACGTTACTCCGTGGCGGAAGGACTCCGAGACGACGCTACCCCACCTCGTTCTTCATCATCTCCACGTGGAACCGGTAAGACTGTTCCAGGGAGTAGGGGAGATGGAAAAATCCCTAAGACAGTGGGGGAGGAAAACGGGACTGCCCGCACTGCGAGGCCGAGAGTAACGAACTATGGTCTAAGCAAGGGGCCCGTTAGGTGTTTCCGCTGCCAAGAGATGGGACATATTGCTGCGAACTGTCCGGTCACTACTGAACCCATGCAGTGCGACGTCACAGACTCTAAAAACCGCATGTCTATGGTTACACGGGTAGTGAGTGTGAATGCCGGTCAAAAGGATGTGGAAAAACACTTGTGTGATTTAACTGTTGATGGCAAAAATGTGGTGGCATTGTTGACTCGGGAAGTGTGGCGACTCTGGTGAAGGCCAGTCTGGTGTCAGCCCCGACTGGACCATCAGACAAATTTTCTGTAACGTGTGTGCATGGAGACACCTGTTCGTACCTCACCACGGTCATATGCATTACAACTTCCTATGGGTCTGTGCAACATAAAGTGGGACTCGTCCCGGCGTTATTGCATGATGTTATCCTGGGCCAGGATTTTCCCCACTTCTGGCAATTGTGGGAGAATCAGTTGATGCCCTCGGGTAATAGTGTACATGATTCTTCTCCCAGGGCGCGTGTGGGTCCCGAACCCCGGGAAGAGGTCTCCCCGGAAGACTCGGGGGAAGAGTCTGCCGGAAATGACCTGCAGTTCCCGTTTTCAGTCATGGCGGGTGATACGGAGGAGACCGGGGAAGAGGAGGAGGCCGACAGCCGTCCACCTCCCCGTTTGCCGGATTTAGAAGTTCAGAAAGATGACTTCCAAAGCGAGCAAATAAAGGATCCTACCCTTTCTCAGGCTAGGACAAATGTAAAAGTGATAAATGGGGTACCCGTAGAACCTGGCTCTAGGCTGGCATATCCTTACATGGTTCTGGAGAATGATTTACTTTATCAGATAGAGAAAAAGGGGGAAGATACGGTGCAACTATTAGTTGTGCCAAAACCCTACCGGCGGCAGGTGCTGGACCTGGCCCACGGACATGTGATGGGAGGTCACCTGGGAGTCCAGAAAACCACCGAAAGGATATTACACTATTTTGTTTGGCCAGGCATGCATCACGATATCCGTGTATATTGTGAGTCTTGTCCTGACTGCCAAGCCTCTGCACCTAAGCCCCGGTTCTGTAGCCCTTTGGTACCCCTACCTATTATTGAAGTCCCGTTTGAGAGGATTGGGATGGATTTAGTTGGGCCCCTTCCACGGTCTGCACGTGGACACCAACATATCCTGGTCATCTTGGATTATGCCACTCGTTACCCGGAGGCCATCCCTTTGCGTAACACGGCCACCAAGACGATTGCCAAGGAGCTGGTGCATGTGTTTAGTCGGGTCGGTATACCAAAACAGATACTCACCGACCAGGGGACCCCCTTTATGTCCAGGGTAATGAAGGAGCTCTGCCGATTGTTACAAATCAAACCGTTACGCACATCCGTGTATCACCCTCAAACAGACGGGTTGGTCGAACGGTTCAATAAAACTCTGAAGCAGATGCTGAGAAAGGTGATAGACAAGGATGGGAAGAACTGGGACTATTTACTTCCGTATTTGCTTTTTGCCATCAGGGAAGTACCCCAGTCTTCCACGGGGTTATCGCCTTTCGAGTTATTGTACGCCCGACGTCCTCGCGGACTGTTAGACGTTGCAAAAGAAACCTGGGAGGGTCAGGTCACTCTGTTTAAAACAGTGATAGATCATGTCACACAAATGCAGGACCGTATTGCGGCTGTTATGCTTATCGTCAAAGAACACATGATACAGGCTCAAGGAGCCCAAAAAAGAATCTATGATAGGGGCGCCAAGATCCGTACGTTTACACCCGGAGATAGGGTGCTGATCCTGGTCCCCACGGTGGACAGTAAGTTCCTGGCAAAGTGGCAGGGCCCCTTTGAGATTAAGGAAAGAGTTGGTGAAGTAAACTATAAAGTATACCAGGCAGGTAAACGGAAACCTGAACAGATTTATCATGTAAATCTGATAAAACCCTGGAAAGATCGGTCTGCCTTGTCAGCGGAGCTGGCCCGTCCCGTCTGCTCGCATACCGTACCGGAGGTACGGGTTGCAGAGGCTCTCTCGGAGCAGCAAAAGACTGAGGTCAGGCAGTTTCTACTTCACAACCAAAAGTTTTTCTCAGAAAAACCCAGGCAGACTTCGCTAATAAAACATGACATCGTAACGGAACCTGGTGTCACAGTTCACGTAAAGCCCTACCGAATCCCGGAAGCGCGCCGTGAAGCCGTTTCCTGAGAAGTGAAGGCAACGTTAGGCTAAGTGCACACGTACCGGAACTCTCGCGGAAATTACCGCGAGAATTCCAGAATTCCAGTCCGCGGGAAAATCGCATTTTAAATTCCCGCGATTTTCCCTCGGAAAAACTAGCATTTTGCAAGCGTATTTAGCTTGCAAAATGCTAGCGTTCTCCAAGCGATCTGTAGCATTGCTGGGAGAACTGATTGACAGATTGGTCACACTCGTCAAACATAGTGTTTGACGAGTGTGACCAACTTTTTACTACTGAGGCCGCCTATGCAGCATCAGTAGTAAAAGATAGAATGTAAAAAAAAAAAAAAAAAAAACGGTGTTATGCTCACCCTCCGACGTCCCGCGCATCCGTTCCCAGTAATCCTTTGCGAAAATGCCCGCGATGACGTCAGTTCTCGCGGGATCGCGACGTCTCGCGGTAATTCACGATGACGTCGCGCGAATGACCGCGAGACTTCGCGATCCCGCGAGAACGGACGCCATCGCGGGCATTTTTGCAAAGGACTACTGGGAACGAGAGCGTGAAGAGTAGCGGGAAGCCTGCGCGGGACGTCGGAGGGTGAGAATAACAATATTTTTTATTTTTAAATTCTATTTTTTGCAGGGATATGGTACCCAAAGCCCGGAGGACAGTCTCCTCTCCTCCGGACCATGGGTACCATCCGCAATTGTTCTGCTTACTTTCCGCATGGTGTGCACAGCCACATGCGGAAAGTAAGCGGAACAATGTATTCCTATGGGTGCGGGATCGCCGCGATTCCGCAAATTAATGAGCATGCTGCGGTTTTTACCGCGAAGCGATTCCGCCGCGGTAAAAACCGCAGCATTAGTACAGCATTGCGGAATCCCATAGGAATGCATGGGATGCTTATTTTTCGCGTTTTCGCAGCAAAATCGCGCGGTTAAAACCGCCGCGGAAACGCGAAAAAAACGCCACGTGTGAACTCAGCCTTAGAGTTAGGTGTCATTGAGGAATCGCACAGTGCTTGCTCCAGCCCGATTGTGCTAATTCCTAAACCGGACGGCACCATCCGGTTCTGCAATGACTTCAGGAAACTGAATGCGGTCTCAAAATTTGATGCCTACCCCATGCCCCGGGTCGACGAGTTAATAGATCGGTTAGGAAAAGCCCGGTATATTACGACCCTAGACCTAACAAAGGGGTATTGGCAGATCCCTCTGGTGGAGGCTGCCAGAGAAAAGACAGCATTTGCTACCCCAGAAGGTCTATTTCAGTATGTGTATATGCCGTTTGGACTGCACGGAGCACCGGCGACCTTCCAGAGACTGATGGATCGAGTCCTGAGGCCACATAGGCAGTACGCTTCGGCCTATTTGGACGACATTGTCTTTTACAGCTTGGACTGGGAGACTCATCTCCAGAAAGTACAAGCTGTGATTGACGACCTGTGGGAGGCAGGTCTAACCGCGAACCCCAAGAAATGTCACATTGGGCTAGAAGAAGCCCGGTATTTGGGGTATGTAATTAGGAGGGGTGTTGTTAAACCCCAGGTTGATAAGATTCAGGCGGTTCAGGACTGGCCACAACCTGTCAGCAAGAAGCAGGTGCAAGCCTTCCTGGGGATCGCCGGTTATTATCGCCGGTTCATACCCAATTTTGCAGCCATCGCTACCCCCCTGACGGATCTTACAAAAGGGAAAGACTCCGTCATGATTAAATGGAGTTTAGCAGCTGAAGAAGCCTTCCATAGCCTAAAACGGGCACTTTGCTCTCAGCCCGTACTGGTGACTCCGGACTTCCGCAGAGAGTTTGTGGTACAAACGGATGCCTCTGATACCGGTATCGGGGCCGTACTCTCACAAGTGAGGGATGGAGTGGAACACCCAGTCCTCTATCTCAGCAGGAAGCTGAATAAACACGAGCAAAGGTATGCAGTCATAGAAAAAGAGTGCCTCGCCATTAAGTGGGCTCTAGAGGCCCTCAAATATTACCTGGTGGGCCGAAAGTTCAGGCTGATCATGGACCATGCCCCTCTCAAGTGGATGCACTTGAACAAGGAACGGAATAGCCGGGTGACCCAGTGGTTCCTTGCCCTGCAGGCCTACACTTTTACGGTGGAGCACCGCCCAGGGGTACAGATGGGAAATGCAGATGCCCTGTCCCGAGTGCACTGTTTGGCGGGTGTCATTGCTCGACCGGAGTGGTCTGAGCAGAGGGGGGGGATATGTGAGAATCATGTGGGAATAGTGGATGAGGGCAGGTATATCTCGCCCATATTCCTTTCCTATGTGGCCTAGTCTGGTCAGTATCGCACCTGCTTACTAATGAATAATGGGAGGTGGATATAAAAGGATGCCAGGTGGTTGTGTGAGTGTCTCAGCCTGGGAACACAGAGAGCCTGTCTGTGTGAGAGACACACATGAGTGAAAGCAGTGCCCACTGCAACTGTGGTTTGGCTGGACGGGAGAAGCCCGCCAGTTGGTAGATAGGTTGTCCATTGTTTAGTTAGTGCCGGACAGGCAAGGATTTGTTTTATGTTTTATTTCCTTTTGCATTGCTTTCACTGTTAATAAACCTGACCCAGGGTCAGTTATACCCGAATCCCAGCTCTGCGCCTGAGTTTCATGCTGAATGCACGTGGCCTTTGACCCCAGCAAAGGCGATCCCGGAGTGTTTTATCACATTGTGGTGGAGAACGCGGGCATCACGTTGCAAGCATAAGCATGGAGGACGTGGTGAAAGCGCTGGTACAGTCCACCGCCGTCCAGCAAGAAGCTAATCGGGTGATGATGGCCCAGCTGAAGGAGTTGGAGGACATGACAGTTACCGATCGTTTGCTTCTCCAGCAGGTGGTGCAGCGCTTGGCAAGCTTACCTGAGGTTAACCTGGAAGCCGAGTCGAGAGTGATTCACGTGAGTCGGTACTGGCAGAAGATGACGACCGAAGATGACGTCGAGGCATACCTGACCACGTTTGAACGGACGGCGTTGCGAGAAAAATGGCCGAAGGCCGAGTGTTTTATCACAGGACCCGAAGGGACCCTCCAAATGATGAGGTAGCCGAAGACAAGGATGTCTAGAATCTGCAAGTGGCAGTTCTAATCTTAGTAGCATAGGCAGGAGACCCGTTGGTGGACGTAGCGACAAAGGGTCAGACTTAGACCAGCCAGTTAGCTCGACTGGACGTGGGACTCATGACCGTATGAACCGGGAGAGCCGACCATTGAGAGAAAGGTTGGGTAACGGGGCGTACGGCAGAAATGTGGAGACAAACAAGGGTCTGGTAACACAGTTGGACTGTGACTTAAAGGCCAAAGCTCAAGGCCGACATAAGGACCGCTGGGGGCGGGCGAGGCCTAACAGACAGACCCTGAAATGTGAAAGGACAAAGTCCGATAATGTGGTGGTCCCAGAGAGGGATACAATGACAGTGATGGACTACGTCTCAGGAGCTGACGCTCAAAGACGACTGAGAGGGCCCTCTCGACTGGTAGGGCAAGGTGACATGGGTGCCCGGTCTCGAGGCCCCTGGTTTGTGACAAGTGTTCAACCCCACAAGTTTTAACAGAGGGGGGTATGTGATGCAGTGACCAATGTGACAGCTAGGGGGTACTGTATGGGCTCCCCAGATCATGCATACAGGCGTTCCCTCTGTGGTGATGCAGAAACAGTGACTGGCAGGATTGTGAATGGCCAATATATGACACAGGGACGGATGCAACCCGGAGTGCACGTGAGCACTAAGATAATGGTTAGTGCACCTGGGTCCGGGTTGCTATGAGAGATGGGAGGGTCAGGCTACCCATATGACCTCACCTTTGGGTGAGGGTGCTGGCTGTACCCCTGTTTTCCTTCAGAAGCTGCAGGTATATTCGTGACCTGCCGTGAAGTCATGACCAGGTGACCAGCCATGTGATCCATACTGTTAGGCGTCGGGTTCCTGCAATTGCACAGCAGGGATCCAGAGCCTCACATTCAGCAGTGTCCCATTCTTCATCGACCGCAGAGGAGCTTGCTCAGCAGCCCCGTCGTTCCTGACGCTCTGCTCAGACCAGCTCTGTGGGTCTGGTTGCTGCTGCCACCTCTGGGCCAGCAATAGCAACACAGGCTGCTCAGCAGCAAGACGTTCCAGAGGCTAAGTCCTTCCGTTGCTCTACTGAGCATGCTCACGAGACGATCTCCCATCGGAGATCGGGAGTCACATGCACAAGTCCTTCTCCAGATCTGATTGGTCCATGTCAGGGATCTGGAAGGTTCGGCCATGCGCTAGTATACACTCTAGTTGCTACCTGTGTGAATGATGACGGATGCATGGACTTGCAAATGACTCATTATCATTAAGATTCCCCTCCCTCTGATATTACATGTGGATAGGGAACTAGTAATAGAGTCAGCGCCAGTCAGTGGCAAACTACAGGCCACAGTGCATATCTTCCACAGTACTAGCGTCCGACAGTGTGCCTGCTACCGGGCATTGTCGTCTTGCGGCAGTGTCTGTCGCCACACTGCAGTCAGCAGTACTTATTGGTGTCCGCGGTTGCGATGCCATATGCACAGTAGGTCTAGAAGGACACTGATCCTGTGTCTTGGGCCCGAGTCCTGTGACCATATACCGTGCATGCATTTCGCTGAGACCTGTGAGTTCAACAGGCTCAGCATTTGTGTTTAACGCCTTGGCGCCTCTGTGAATTAACAGAGTCCGCCCAGCGCACACCGGGTGACATTCAACCCGCGTGCGCAATACCGCCATATTGTGCGTCTGCCATTACATAGCAGCAGTGTAACACCTCTGCACGGTGGATATCAGGTGGCGAATGCACTTTCTATTATTTATCATTTAGTGCGTTCGCTGTCCCTAACACATACCTCACCTGGGGTGGGGTTACAGCTACATAATGAAGGTGTGTTTAGCACATGAGAGAGTGTTGGGAGTCTGGATTGTACACAGATTTCCATATGTCCAGGCGGGACACTACAGAGCTGTCTGTGACCAGGGAGGTAGAAGGCCTCCTGTGTGTGTGGCTCCAAGTCAACCCTGCTTGCTGGATATCGCACAGCCTGGGGAAGCAGTGCTGGCTTTCCTGAACCAGAGGAATGAGGTCTGTGAGATACTTCCAGAGTGGACGGTCGGACAATCGTGAGTGGCACTGACCCCAGTCAGTAAGAGACTGTACTGTCCTATGGAACTGAATGTTTAATGGACATTGCCCTGGCCCTGTGTGTGAACAGGGTCTGAGGGGAGCAAAGCCCTGTTTATGGACATTATTATTTTATGTTGCCGGACCTAAAGGCTGACTACTCTGTGTATGTGTTGCTGGGGATATGGAGCAATAAACCCAGGAGAACTTTTAAGGAAATTGAGTCTTCCTGTATGTTATAGCGCTGCCAAGCGGACATTTCCCAATGCACTCAGTGAGTGCTACCTTACAATATATATAGCTCTGGCAAAAATTGAGACCACCACATCAAAACCCTGTCATGGGCTGCCCATTCTCCAGACCTGAACCCCATTGAAATCCTGTGGAATGTAATCAAGAGGATCATGGATAGTCAGAAGTCATCAAAGAACTGCTTACATTTTTGCACCAGAGGCAGTGTGAAAGACTGGTGGAAAGCATGCCAAGACGCATGAAAGCTGTTTTTAAAAATCATGGTTATTCCACAAAATATTGATTTCTAAACTCTTCCTGAGTTAAAACATTAGTATTGTTGTTTATAAATGATTATGAACTTGTTTTCTTTGCATTATTTGAGGTCTGAAAAAGCACTGTTTTTTTTTCTAATTTTGATCATTTCTCTTTTTCAGAAAAAAGCCCTTAAATTTATTGCTTGGAAATTTGGAGACATGTCAGAAGTTTGTAGATAAAAAGAATAATTTACATTTTACTCAAAAATATACCTATAAAAAGATAAATCATACAAACTGAAAAGTTGGAAGTGGTCTCTTAATTTTTGCCAAAGGTGTGTGTGTATGTGTATATATATATATATTTATATATATATAGTTCAGAGATATAGATATGTACATTAACTAAATATAATCATTGTGTATTAAATTAAAATGTAGACAATGACATGACTTTGGTCTGCTTACTTTTTTAAATGTGAAGAATCAGAGCACAACTGTAAATGCAGTCAACAAGTCCAATACCCCCGAGCAGGTCATTGCAGCAGACCATAGCCACACGCGTGGCACATATACTGTAGTTTTCACTACCTTTATACATACTGTATATAGATGAATACTTTGAATTATAAAGATTTAAAGGCCATGTCCCTGAAATACCCGGTGTATATTTTATATTCTCCAGCTTTGTGTTAGTCTGTACAAATGCTTTAAGGCATTGCTTCTATTTTTCTTTATACATGAAATTTGCTGCCTACAGTATGACATAAAGCCTTTAACCTGTTTTATATTTCACTTTACACACACAGCAAATAAACGAAGAATGAAAGCATTGCCAATGATTCCCCTAGGCTCCCACATGCAGCTCCGTTTACTAGCACCAGATAAAAGGTGGATGGAAAATAATAGCAGTGTTCAGTCCCATTAGCTGAGACGGCAATTTGACTCTATTCCCTTTTGGATTGTCTCACTTACAAACCATAGTTGATGCTTGAGTGATGTCCCTCTAATGCTCTTGTATATCTGAATTCTATGTGTTTCTCTTTCTTGATTCTGGTGTCTAACTCTCACTGATCGTTATATCTCTGTCAATACGAGTCTCAAGTTGTGCAAGTGCTAGAAGTCCTGCAGCTCATTCTGTATTCCCTGATGTCATATGCTCTTCATTATTCCTAAGATATAGATCATGCTTCTTTACTGCACCTTTATATTCTTTTTTTTTTATTTACAGATAAATCAGTTCTAAGAGAAATCTTGAGATTGTGTCATTGTTTCCAGTACATAAAGTATTGTGATGAAAATCTGCAAAGTGTTTATTCAGCCTAATCGGAAAGGTGTTCTTATTACCATTATTTTATGATGGAAACTATTTTATACAGCTGACGTGTCAGTAGTTGGTAGAAACCTGAACGGAGAAAAAATTGCAAAATCAACAACATGGATAAGTGATCATTTATGGTAAGGAAAATAATTTGAAAATAAATACAGTATGTGATCATGTTTTTGGTTAATATTGTCACACCCCAATGTACTTAAACAAAACTACATCATGCTTGTTAAGGTGTGTGCACACGTTACGGATTCTGCTGCGGATCTACAGCGGATTTGGTCCTGCGGATCCGCAGCAGTTTCTGCTGTGGTGTACAGTACCATTAAAAGCAGTGGAAAATGAAAACCGCAGCGCACACTGTGCGGATTTGCTGCGGTTTCAAAACCGCAGCATGTCAATTCTTTGTGCGGATTCCGCAGCAGTTTAGCACGTGCTCCATGACAGGTGTCAAACCGCAGAGGAAACCCGCAGGCTAAACTACAGAAAATCTGCAGATAAACCGCAGGTCTTTTGACCTGCGGATTTAGACAAATCCACGCAGAAAATTCCACAGCAGTATCCGCAACATGTGCACACACCCTTAAACCCATTATTCACATGTTATTTAGTACAACATGATCAGCGGAGGACACACCTCCACTTCAATTCTGCTGCAGAGGTGTGCCAACGGTAAAGGACCCAGAGTTGCCAACCTAATGTGGATACTGAGAATCACACCCAATATAAAGAGGACATGGGAAGTCGTACTGTGCAGTGTCTTTGTAGAAAATAATACAGACACAGAAAATTAAACCCTGTATACCGGACAGGAGAACTGATACTGGGCAGTGTATATATACTAAAGATACCATAAATGGTTTTATTACTTGTTCATTTCTTGGCCTCTCTCACTAAAACGTGTGCCTTTTAGCAAATTATGCAGTGTGTGAAACAAGGGCATCCTGGGAGGTTGTAGTTATGGCTGAGTTACTTAAAGTTACTTAATGGCACAGTCCTCAGACAGAGTCCACTGAGAAAATGGTCAGTGGGCACCCCCTGGCCCCTTGCACATGCAATACAAGACTGATACAGCTTATTCCCCATGAGTTACCTTCTTTTCCTGTGGTCACCATAGTTCAGGCAATGAGAGTTCAAGAATGCAGCTGTTTTCCAACAGGGAAATAATGTTTAATGAATGAGGATGAAAGGCAGAAAAAAAGACAATTTCAACACTAGCTTCCTGCTCTCTCCCTGACATTTGCTACGGCCGTACCCACAATGGCTGCAGCAGCCAAAGTTCGCCGAAGTCCACTCACTGGGATCTGTATGCTTAAATCCTCTTCAGCAGGGGCCCTTCCAGAGTCCTGGGGCCCATGTTGTCCTTCTTTAGGACCTTGAGTCTGGGGGAACAGATCTGTCCCATCCGGGAGTCTGGCAATGCCCCGTCCGCTGCTGTGCATGTCCCTGGGATGAACTGCCCGGGCTACTCACTACCGACTGAAAGCAGCAGCTTCCTCTTCCCTTTCTGCTGCTGGCCCAGCCCACATTTTAACTACTTCCTTTCCCTAACTCTAGCACATAGCATAATGCAGAAACAGTACTTATATTATTACATTAATGCACAAGATATAATCAGACATATGGCGGTACACAGCATAATACAATCAGAGTACATGGCAAACATAACTTATTTACATCAGATGCATGGAGGTCACACGGGACGAGAAGAGGGCGCAGCATTGCACTGTTTCTTGTTAAGCTAAACAACTTATTTATTGTAGTTGATAATGGAGGGAGGCGGATGCAGTTGGGGGACACAAATATCTAAAGAGCAGGGGAATTTCAGTACCACAGAGCCAACTGCAACAGAAGTAACTGAAATAATTGACACGAGCAAGATCATGTCGATATATCAAGCTGCATTTTGATTTCAGTTATTATTGGTTTCTCAGCCTTATTGTACGGCTGAACATGGATGCTCTGTACTAGGGAGGTATATGGATGAGATTTGTCAAAATTTTGTGAAGGAAAACTGGCTTAGTTTCTCATTGCAACAAACAAGATCCTAGTTTACATTTTTAGAGCTCATTGGGAAAATGAAAAGTGGAATCTTATTTGTTATGGCCAGCTAAGCCAGTTTACCGTCACAACAGTTTTGATAAATCTTCTCCATGGTCTATATGCACTGCCATAAAAGTTTTGTGTATATTCGTCTGACTTATGAATGAACGCTTCCTCAGACATAGCCTAAACACTATGAAGGAAGAAAATATGTTAAAATAATTAAAGAAGTAAAGAGCCTATAAATCTCATGCTGCCCATCATCTGCTTATCTGACTGCTTGTACATAGGCACTTCCCATGTCTATGTAGCTTACCTGTGTCATATCACTGCCCATCATCTGCCCATCTGACTGCTTACACACAGGCACTTTCCATGTCTATGTAGATTACCTGTGCAGTATCACTGCCCATAGCCTGCCTATCTAACTGCTTATGTAAAGGTCGGCCAGGGCAGTAGTCGTGGCTGAGTATCTCAGGCATTGTATACCCTGGTCTCCCTCTACAGGAAAATGGTACCTCTGCTCTTGCATGGTGCAAACAGTACTCACGGTGCTGTCAGCGTTTTCTTTGCTGCGCTGACTTGAAGCTGATCCTGGATCCCAATGAATAGAGACACAGTCCAGGGCATCTCTTAACAGAACAAATTTATTTACTTCAGGACACAGCACATGCACGTAGTTTCCAGGATTTTCATCACAGTAAAGATGGCACATTACTTCATCTTTCCCTTCACTGTTCCTTGCGTCATTAAGTGTTTCCGTGGGACAGAGCATTTCAAATGGCTCCTCAGTATCCTCCCTGTAAAGTGTCACCACGGTGATGTGCTCTCCTGCCCGTTTCACCATGGACATCAGAGATTCAGACCTCGCAGCTATCCAACACATTCTGGAGCGATCTGCCCGTATACTTTTACGGTGACCTTCAATCTTCCTCTACTTCCTTCTTTTCCTCTCTACTGATGGTTCTGCTCTACCTTGTTCTTCTCTATGTACCCCCTGGATGGCTGGGCATATGCTTTAACATTATGGAGTAGTTATGCAGCTCGGGCATGTAGCCCACCTAAGCACACAGGGGTCAGGTCCCTGACTGTCTGATACAGGAAGACATTCCTGGCTTATTCCCCAGCTATCCCCTCCTACAGTTAACTCCTATATGTCCTACCACTATATATACTGTATAATGAGCTCAGTGCCCCAATTTAGGAACAATAACCAAAACTGCACTGCCCTACCAAGTACATGGTGCATAAACATAACAACACATAATATATAAATAATACAACAACATGAAATATATGTTAGTATGCTGCAATGGTCTAAAATATATAAACATATATATATACATAATAACATGGAGAATTTAAAGGGGTAAGACTCTCAACCCCTTACACTTACACACAGGCACTTTCCTTATCTATGTAGATTACCTGTGTCCTATCACTGCCCATCATCTGCCTATCTGACTGCTTACACATGTAGGATCGCAGGCCGGACTGGGGGTGTGGTCCCTCGATATACCACGCAGTTTCAGGTACAACAGGTCCAAGGTTATTCTCTTGCCGTCCACCTGATGGCCTCCGAAGTACACCGCACTTTAATTCACTTTGCTTCACTTCACTTCACTTATCGGCCCCCCGTTTCCAGGGCCGCTTCCTGCACATTGTACTTTACACCAGGGATGTACATTTATGCACCGTCCCCTCTTCACTCTTTGACGCTCCTGTCAGATCCATCACTGTGGCCGCCTTAGGCCCATAAACCAACAGCACTTTTAATGATCAGTCGTCTCTCTCTCAATATGGTATGCTTTACCTCAGTGTAATGCGGTACTCTGGTGTCAGGACCACCCCCCTGACTTTCTCTCTCCTCAGTCCCCCTGGTTCGGTTTTCCTCACAGTGCACAAACTGTCGTAGTCCTCCTGTTACTGGAGCTCCCTCTGGGGACTGGAACTTTCTGGAACCCTCCTGTCAAATTTATATCATTCCCTGTAACTCCGCCCCCCATGACCAACGGTTTCCTAAGCCCTAAGGTGATGTCAAGTCCTTTGCTCACACTCCTCCCTGCCCTCTACTGGTCAACCCAAGGAACTGCACGTCCACTACACTTTCTCAGCTGTTTCCCCACTGTAGTAACTGACACCTGTCTAAACTGTGCAAACCTTCCTTTCTCTATTCTGACAAGTCTGTCCGTCCGTCAGGTCACCTTCCCTACACTCACCTTTCCTTTGTCTATTGTCATCCTCGACAATCGTAATCCCTGCCTTCATCGTTCTGAAGCTTCACCTACGCTCTGTTGTCGGACCAGTTGTTGGGCCAAACCCACTACCCGCGGGGGCCGAACCATACTGGGAGCACCATACTCTGAGCAGCCTACTGCTACTCACCAGCGCGCACGCCACATGACAACGTCTTTCAAATTGGGCTAGGTACACCCATATTCTGTCTATGACGTGTACCTTCCCCTACTCTCCCCTTCTGTCACCTTCCACTGTCCGATATGCCATGATCGAGGTCTCACACCTACCAGATCATTGCCGGCATCCACCTTCCTCTTCCTGGGGTGTCCGTGGTGTCGGGGACCTGACCTAGGATGGCTGTCTTTCTCACGTCTTCCACCTTTTTTGCCCTTCTTTCAGTTACATGTCATGGTCAACGTGTCGGTCTCCCAGACCTTTTTCACACATAGACCCCTTTCAGATCTCACACTTCCCTTTGGTCCCTCAGACCTTCTCTTACCGAGACCTGTTGCATTTACTTGTGCATATTATACACCAACACAACTTTACAATGTCAAATGTACCCCATTTTTTTATAATTTTTTTTTTCATTTTCCTTTGCTTTTTAAAACCAACATATAACAATATAACATTGCATATCTTCTCCCCCCCCCTTCCTTGGACATGGACACTCCCTCGTTTCTTTGTATCCCCGCTCTGTCAGGTAAACATATCTACGTATACTTTCCTAGAAAAGGCACAGAGAACGGAGAAGGAAAGAAAGAGAAAATAAAAACAACAGATGAACAACAAAAGAAAATTTCCTCTCCATACAACTGTCCTTATAACCTGCACAACGGTGCTACGAACTCCTGACAGTTCACTCCGACTCCAAGCGGTCAGTCGTGAGGGGCTCCACAGCCGTGGAGCTCCTAGAATACCGAGTGTGTCCACACAAGTCCTCTTTACGGGGGTTCACATCCTTCAGGCTCCGCCAGTACGGCCACCGCATAATAACCGCGGGGGCAGTACTCTTTGTAGTAAGACACATAGTCTCCTTCTTTCAAAGCCCGGCCGTGACGAATGGAAGCCACATTTCCGTAAACTTTCTGGCCAGTCTCATCCCGAATAAAGCCGTATCCTTGAGCGATGTTGGTATACACCAGCCGTCCCTTAGACCTCTTAGCCGCCATTCCAGCCTCTCCCCCTGTGTGGAGCTGGTTCCATATCTCCCGCTCCTGGGCCTTGTTCTTCCTTATAACCTCTACGACCCAAACAGAGGGCACACTACAGGCTCGGGAGTCTGGTGGGCGGGACTCCGCCAAAGAAGGGAGCGGGACAGAGGCGGCCAATGATGTTAGTGGCCCAGCAGCCGCTGGGGCCAGGTGGCAGATGGGAGCGGCCATTTTCTTTGGAGATTGGCCACAGGGCTTGTCACACAGGTCGCAGTCGATTCCAGTGCCGGCATAGCAGCCGCGGCAGCAGGGTAGGCCGCACCTGAAACTTCATCCGGAGCCGGGGCAGCGGCCGCCTTTGAAGATGCGGTTGCTAGTAGCAGAGGGGATGCAACAGTGTCGCCTACGGTCAGACTCCACACCGGCGACACCGGGCGTGGCACCACCGGATGGAGTGGTTCAGGACCAGGAGCGGAGGCCCGCTCAGTTCTGCGTATATGGTAGGGCTCTCCTTGGCTGGGCTCTCGGGGACACAGGATGCCGCGCGCTGTGGCCAAATGGTAAGGCCGCTTGCGGAGCCACTGTCGGGGCCGGGGGAACTCTCACCTTCCCCGGTGCCGTGGCCTCCGTCTCCTCATCACGCGGCTCCTCCCGCAGTCTCCGCTCTTCATCCTGCCTTCCAGTGGGGCTAGCCTCCAGGCTCAGGGGCTCCGCAGGGAGGCTCTCCGCTGGTAACTTAGGAGGCCGCTTCCAGTGGTTCCGCACAGGCTCCGCTCCTTCACTCACCATCCAGCTGCCTGCGCGTGGCCCTGAGGGGAATGTTTCCTGGCGTGACTCGACCTCTCGGCGCCACCGCCACTCTAGGCGCCCGATGCCCTGACATCCACAGCATCTCATATCATCCGATGGGCAGAACTTGAATGGCGCCAGACAGCCGCAGCCAAACTTTTTCCCTGTGCCACTCCCTCTGCTGGGTGGGGCGATGGCAGACCTTTCCACCCACTTGTCAGGGTCCAGTACGTGGGAGCGCCGGCCTCCTGGTACATATCACTGGCTCTAGGGGTACGTAGGAGGGAGCCCCAGTCCATTGGGAACACCAGCAAACACCTGGAACTCTCCTCTGCGCTGAAGCAGCACCGCCATCTTGCACCAGTCCTGGTACCTCCCCGTATCTTCTGCTGGCAACGCAGATACGCCACAGCGCTCCCAAGTTGTAATCCACAGGTGAGTAATTTGTATTCCACAGGTGCTTATAATCCACACAGAGTAGTCTGAGTCTTTTTCCATCCCTTGGGGCAGGCCTGCCACAGAAGATCTTGTATTAGCGGAGTTGATCCTGCCGACTACGCCAAGTGTAGGATCGCAGGTGGGACTGGGGGGTGGTCCCTCGATATACTGCGCAGTGATGTACAGACACACAATGAGGCAAGTTTCGGGTACAACAGGTCCAAGTTTATTCTCTAGCTGTCCACCTGACGGCCTCCGAAGTACACTGCACTTCAATTCACTTTTCTTCACTTCACTTATTGGTCCCCCGTTTCAAGGGCCACTTCCCGCACACCGTAATTTACACCGGGGGCGTACATTTACGCACCGTCCCCTCTTCACTCTTTGACGCTCCTGTCAGATCCGTCACTGTGGCCGCCTTAGGCCCGTAAACCAACAGCACTTTTACTGATCAGTCGTCTCTCTCTCAATACGGTATGCTTTACCTCAGTGTCACGTCTATACTGCGGTACTCTGGTGTCAGGACCACCTCCCTGACTATCTCTCTCCTCAGTCCCCCTGGTTCGGTTTTCCTCACAGTGCACAAACTGTCGTAGTCCTCCTGTCACTGGAGCTCCCTCTGAGGACTGGAACTTTCTGGAACCCTCCTGTCAAATTTATATCATTCCCGGTTCCCTGTAACTCCGCCCCCCATGACCAACGGTTTCCTAAGCCCTAAGCTGATGTCAAGTCCTTTGCTCACACTCCTCCCTGCCCTCTACTGGTCAACCCAAGGTACTGCACGTCCACTACACTTTCTCATCTGTTTCCCCACTGTAGTAACTGACACCTGTCTAATCTGTGCAAACCTTCCTTTCTCTATTCTGACAAGTCTGTCCGTCCATCAGGTCACCTTCCCTACACACACAGGCACTGTCTATGTAGATTACCTGAGCCCTATGACTGCCCAGCACCTGCCTATCTGACTGCTTACACACAGGCACTTTCCATATCTATGTAGATTACCTGTGCCCTATCACTGCCCATCACCTGCCTATCTGACTGCACACCCACATACATTTATAGAACCCAGTAAAATGCCAAAGACACACTCTCCTCTGCAACTGTGTAGAGAGTTGCCAAGAAGGTTCTTCACACAGAAATGACACTTACACTTAAAGGGAATTCTTTCAGCAGCGAATCTCGAGTCCTGATTTTCATGTGAACTCTCGGCTTTCTGTACACCTTCCCCCTGATTTACAGGTATATTTTTTAAATAGAATTAACAGCAGGGAACAGAGAAGGTCAGGGACTCATGAATATTCAGTACTCATCAGTATGTGCTGGAGCTGTTCAGTACAAGATTTCGGCATAACTGAGTGACACAGAATTTTGCTATGAGTATCTGTCACTAGTTTGTTACCATTAGGATATCATAAAATCAGTGACAGATTCCCTTTAACAAAATCACTAAATAACACCTTTAGTGTAGTTTCACATGAGTGTGTGAAACATGCTACTTATATCCTGCAATGGACCAGCACTTATATCTCACAGTGGACAAGCTCTATAGGAGGAGCATGCCGACATTATACTGATATACAGTGGTATGTAAAAGCTTGGAAACCCCTGATCAAAGTTACTGTTATTGTAAACATTTAAGCAAGTTAAAGATAAAATGATGTCACCGCTAGCCACTGATACTCCACTGGCAACAGTTCGTTCACCCAGTGGTTCTCAGCCTGGATGGTCGCATCTTGGCACCTTCCAGGTTAAAAACTATTTATCCCCCAGATATGGATTACAGTGTGGGACAGAACGACAAACAGGTGAGGGATATTGTTGTTGTTTTATTATTATTACAAGAGACAAGGACTGAGGGTGAGTTTATCTGTTTGTTATTTTTGAATACAAATGGAAAATTGTGTTATGTTTTTATTTCTAATAAAGAACTTTATACTAGCTGTGTGTTTATTTACAATACAGTTATAGGATTAGTAATGGAGAGGCGTCTTATAAACGCCGCTCCATTACTAAGCTATGGGTTTGATGTCACCAGACAATAAAAAGGTGACATTAAATCAAACATGAACCCCACTTGCCACCACCACAGGGCAAGAGAGAATAGATGGGCAAAGCACTAAGAGATGCGCCTTTTCTGGGGGATGGGGGACTGTGGGTTGTTGTTTTTATGCTGAGGTGGGGGGCAGTATCTATGACTCCTTACCAGCCATAGAATAACAGCTACCAGCTGTCTGCTTTTATTTAGTTAAATAATTTTAAAAAACAGCATGGGGACCACTTTATTCTTGATAAATAGCCTTGCTAATGCTGACAGCTGAGAGAGGCAGCCCCCATCTGTCAGTTTGCCTGACAGGTTATCAAAAATACAGGGGTGCCCATACCGTTTTTTTTCTATTTAATTATTTATTTAGAGCGCAGGCAATGGCTGATGAATACTCCCATCAGCCACTCCTGCTCTCACTGCTGTTAGTGGCAGCAGTAGTCTCATAGCCAATGCCAGTGACTGGAGGTAAACTTTTTACCTCCGATCACAGCTGCGGACTCACGATGTCATTTGACATGAGATTCGTGCTGTTGAAGTCCGTGCTCAAACACGGACGCCATTCTTTACTGTTTGGGTTTGCCCATCTCTAGTTGAAAGACTCTTGGCTGGCAACTAAAAGTGTTTACAAGCTGTGATATTGTAAGTTTCTCGGTCTTTTTTGACATGTTTTTTGAAATTCAGTTTTTTCCGTCAGCCATTTTGCTTTCTGTCCTGCTGCAGCTATCTTGCCCTCCGTTAATATGGAGTTTCCAGCTGTCATGTTCCTGCCCTGATTCTCTCCCTCTTGCCTCTTAAGCAGCCTCAGCTGAGTAATCAGTGCTTCAGAATCAAGTCTGCAGTTAGCCTGTGACCTGGCTCCTGGAAGTCTTGGACTTGGTACTCCAGCCATCTGCTGCTGATGAACTTTGGAACATTTGTGAACACTGGAAAGCTGATGCCTGCTAAATCCACAGTTGCAAAGGAAGTAACAGAGAGACCATGAACCTGTTGTGGATGTTCTGCTGTGCTTAAAGTTTACTCTTGCCTGCTGTGTCTCCTGCCTTTGTATTTGTAAACTGTGTGAAGCCTTTTGCTTACTTGAATTAAGTAATACAAGTCCTTCCTAATCACACCTGTGTCTCCTGTGTTTTCCTCGCACCCAAGCACAAGACGTTATATGAATCGTACACAGTACATCACAGATATTTTCCAAACGGGTGCTACTAGGTACTACCCATGTAGGATACCTAAACTTTTGCATCTTACATTATTCCTTATTGAAATTGTTAAAATATAAAAGATGAAAAAAATATATTATTTTCCTAAAATACAAAGGAAATGTAAAATCTTTAACTTTAAACATTTTAGAGATCATTTAATCTTCAACTTGCTTAACTGTTCACAATAACATTAAATTTGACCATAGGTGCCCCAACTTTTACAGCCACTGTATATTCATTACTCATATATAATGCTGGGTAGTGTTGAGCATTCCGATACCGCAAGTATCGGGTATCAGCCGATATTAGCTGTATCGGAATTCCGATACTGACTTCCGATACTTTTTTCATATCGGATACCGGAATCGGAAGTTCCCATAATGCTATGAGCCCGCTCACTTTGATTCAGCCAATGGGAATCCTCAGAAGTGTGGGCACATCCTGTTAGGCATGTAGGCATGTTAACTATTGGCATGGCTGTGATTGGCTGCTGAAATGATGTCATGATGCACTATAAAAGCTGCCGCCGCCATTTCTGGTCACTCTGCTGTGAATTCAGTTAGGGACAGGCTGCTGTTGAAGACTGTGAGGGACAGTTAGAAATAGCGATTCTACAAAACATATTGTGCTTTAACCAGGCTACATAAACCACCACTGTAGCTTTCTTTTCCCTAGCAGCATTGTTCACAGCTGTCTGCAAGGGCTGTGTGAGTGCAGCTCATGGTGTGGAGTGGGTCCTGCAGCCACATCTGGTTGTAGGCCGCCCAGCGTGCATCACTGCTGCCTCATACATATTTTCCTTTTTGAGCTGCTTATTTTTCAAAAATTCTATCTAGTGTGCTTCCATCTGTATCCATATACATTGGTTGCAAACACTATTAGTAGACAGCGGAGCCTTTCTGCAGCCTTTCAGTGCTAGTGCCCACTTAGCTGCACTGTTCACGGCTGTCTGAGAGGTCTCTGACTGTGTGTGAGTGCAGCTCACGCTGAGTAGTGTGTCCTGCAGCTACGTCTGGTTGTAGGCCGCTCAGCGTGCGTCACTGCCTCACACATATTTTTATTTAATTGCAGCTCATTTTTTCTTCTCCTAATAGTGTGCATCCATCCGTATCCATCTACATTGGTTGGTTGCAAACACTATATAGGAGTAGATAGAGGAGCCTTTTTTCTGGCTTGTGCCCTTCAGCTGCAGCCAGATTAGTTTTACCCAATTTTTTTGGAGCCTCATCTTTTGCATTGTAGGTTACCTGCCTGCATTGTAATAGCTCCAAAAAGTTGGTGATACTATCACTTTCAAATCTTTGGTCACATCCTTTTAGTTTTTTTTCACAAAAAAACAATAAAGTTCACCAAACACTACATTTGAAAGCTGTGTAGGCCACATTTGCTCCTATTAAAGTGTAGTCCACACACACACTTCATAAAATTAGTGTTTCTTCTACCTGTAACCAGTTGTTCAGGAATAAGCACACTAAGGCTGGTTTCACATTAGCGCTTTTTAAGCGCACGCACGGCCGGGGGTAGCTCCGCCCCCGAGCCGGCTCTCTGCCCGGCGTGCCCGCCCCTTGCTTGTAGCGCCGCCTCCTAGCGCACAGCGGCGCCTGCGATCGGCGCACCCTATCTTTAGCATAGGGTGCGCAGATCGTGCGCAGGCCGTGCGCTAGTTGCGCTTTGACCCGCGCTGCGCACTTTTGACGGTGCGCCGTGCGCGCCAAAATCAAACTTTTCGGATTTTGGCGCGCACGGCGCACCGTCAAAAGTGCGCAGCGCAGGTCAAAGCTCAACTAGCGCACGGCCTGCGCACGATCTGCGCACCCTATGCTAAAGATAGGGTGCGCCGATCGCAGGCGCCGCTGTGCGCTAGGAGGCGGCGCTACAAGCAAGGGGCGGGCACGCCGGGCAGAGAGCCGGCTCAGGGGCGGAGCTACCCCCGGCCGTGCGTGCGCTTAAAAAGCGCTAATGTGAAACCAGCCTAAGCCCCCCTTTGTACTTTTCTGCCTATCTTTATCAGTCTAGCAAGATGAAGAAGGCAGGGAGTAAGGCACGTGGGCGTGGAGTTTCAGCAGGGAGAGGACGTGGGGATTCTGCAGGGAGAGGATGTGGGGATTCTGCAGGGAGAGGATGTGGGGATTCTGTGCCTGCTGCGGGCACCAGTGAGTCAGCATCCCCCAGTTTTAGCAGGCAACAGTCCTTTATGCGCAGCTTTGTAGGACTTCGCCGTACCCCACTGCTGCTCGAGGAACAAATTGAAGCCGTTGTCAGATGGATGGCAGCTAACGCATCGACTTCAATTACTTCCACATCCTCTCAGGGCCAGAGCACCGAAGAGCAACCATCTGTCTCTTCACCACCTGCCAAAGTGCCCAGGCAGTCAGAGAGCCCTGGACAGGAGCCATCACAGTCTCTACTTCTGTTCTCTGAATCTGTTGGCTTGGAAAGAGGGGGCCAACCAAGCAGCATTCCAGAATGTGAAGAAGAGGGAGTATGCAGTGATGTGCATCTTGTTTGTCCCTCTGAATCTGAAGAGGCGGGTGGGCCAGTGCCTATGGTCAGCACACCTCAGTACGTATCAGATGATGATGAGACACAGGTGCCACTTTCTGGTGCATATGGTGCAGGCGAGACAACCCAGGAGAAGCAGATGTTTGAAGAGGGGAGTGTAGATGATGAGGTCCTTGACCCATCATAACGTGAGGAACAGGAAGGTGGTGGGAGCAGCTCTGAGGAAGAGATTCCCCGAATGGCCAAAACAGGAGGGAGAGGGAGGGGGCAGACTTGGTTGCCTGTAGCCTCCACTTCGGCACCCATTAGGAGCATTCCTCTTTCAAAAGGCAAAACGGGCGCTCCCAAGACTTGCAGTGCGTGGTCCTTTTTTGACACAGTTGCAGATGACATTTGCTTTGTCAAATGCAAGCTGTGTCATCAGAGAGTCAAAAGAGGGAAAAATGTCAGCAACCTCAATACCACTAATATGTGGAAACATGTGCGGACCAAGCACGAGGTGGAGTAACACAGACACACTGAAGACGTAGGCCAATGTACAGCACCACCTACCACCTCTTCAGCTCGTGGTGGGGCCTCTTCCTCCAGCTCACACACAGCTGGTTCGGCTTCCTCACAGGATCGCCAAGGAAGAACCTCTGGCACTGTTGTCCGGAGACCCTGTGACATTCAACCCACAGCACCACGTTCCCAGTCATCCTCACACTCCCAGGCCACTCAACAGCCATCGGTAGCACAGGCAGGGGATAAAAGGCGGCCATACTCAGCAAACCATCCCCTAGCACAGGCTCTGAATGCTGGCATTGCCAAACTACTGGCCCTTGAAAAGCTCTCATTCAGTCTGGTGGAGACTGACACCTTCCGGGACTTCATGGCATTGGCAGTCCTACAATACACCGTGCCCAGCCGCTTTTATTTCAGCAGGCAAGCCGTCCCTGCCCTGCAGAAACATGTGGAGGGAAAAATAAAACATGCGCTACTAAACGCCGTTAGTAGCAAGGTCCACCTGACCACCGATGCGTGGACCAGTAACTATGGACAGGGACGATACCTTTCCCTCACTGCCCATTGGGTCAATGTTGTGGAGCCGGGTACAGATCTGGAGAGTGGCGCTGTACATGTTCTGCCAACTCCACGGATTCCAGGAATCCAGTCTGTACACATAGACTCCTCCTCTTACTCAAGTTCCTCAGAAACAGCGCAACAGGAGCCTGTTACGACCGATATGAGCACAGCCGTGGCCAAACGTCAACAGGCCGTACTCAAATTAATTTCTTTGGGGAATCGAAGCCACACAGCGCAGGAGCTCTGGAATGCCATCAAGCAGGAGAGCGACGTGTGGTTTGTGCCAGCGAATCTCCAGCCGGGCTTGGTAGTGTGTGACAATGGCCGAAATCTGGTGGCAGCTCTTTGCCTAGGCAACCTCACTCACATCCCATGTCTGGCACATGTGCTGAACTTGGTCGTGCAGAGCTTTCTGAGGGACTATCCGGATCTTGATGCACTGCTGCACAAGGTCCGCATAGAGTGCGCTCACTTGCGGTGTTCCAGCACGGCAAGATCGCGCCTTGCTGCTCTGCAGCGCCGATTACGCCTTCCGGAACATCGCATCATATGTGACCTACCCACCAGGTGGAATTCAACATTACATATGTTGGAGCGGTTGTGTGAGTAGCAGGCAGCAGTCATGGAGTACCAGCTGCATCAGGCACAAACAAGTCGCACTGTGCACCGGTCACACTTCAGCACCACTGAGTGGGCCTCTATGAAGGACATCTGCCTCGTTTTGCGTGCCTTCGATGATTCCACACTGATGGTGAGTGCAGATGATGCAATAGTCAGCATGACTGTCCCCCTTATCTGCCTACTTCAAAAAACACTGCAAGCACTAAGGGATGAGGTTTTGGAAGAGGTGGAGGATGAGGAGTCCCAAATGCCATCTGCCTCTGGACAGTCTGCGCTACGTGGTTCCTCACAAAGGCCTAGGCAGGGGACACTTTGTGAGGAGGATGAGAAGGAGTCGATGGAGGAGGAAGACATCTCTCCAGAGGAGGGAGGTACACAAAGCTCTAGTCAGTATGTACAGCGAGGGTGGGGTGATGCAGAGCAGGCAGAGATCACGCCTCAAGCAGGGGACAGCGGTTTTTTGGCAGTTGGGAATCTGCAGCACATGGTTGATTTCATGCTGCAGTGCCTGAGAAACGACCGCCGCATCGCCCACATTCTCTACACGGCTGATTATTGGGTGTACACCCTCCTAGATCCTCACTACCGGGACAACTTACAAAGCCTCATACCAACGTTGAACCGGGAGCGTAAACTGCGGGAGTACAAAGACACACTGGTGCAGTCCATCAAGTTTTCCATTCCACCTGACAGCAGTGGTGCTAGTGCTTTACAAAGATGCTCTGTGCGTCGATGCAGTGGAGGAAACTCGGCACAAAGAGGGAGCAGAGGCAGCGCCTCAGCACAAGGCAAGACCACTATGGCCCAAATGTGGCAAAGTTTTGTGTGTCCGCCACAATTGTCTACACCATCACAGACGTCTCCAGTCAGAAGGAGGCAATGTTTCCGTCAGATGGTGACAGACTACATGTCTTGCCCTGTCAGTGTACTCCCAGATGGCTCTTCCCCCTTCAAGTTTTGGGTCTCTAAGCTGGATACATGGCCAGAGCTTAGCCAGTATGCATTGGAGGTGCTGGCTTGCCCTGCTGCCAGTGTATCATCGGAATGCGTCTTTAGTGCCGCAGGTGGTGTGCTAACAGACCATCACACGCGACTATCTTCCAGTAACGTCGAGGTCATTTTCTGAAAGTGAACAAGGCCTGGATCTCTCCAGAATTTGCCAGTCCTCTTCCCAACTAAATAATTGGCTGGCAACTGTATCCAGGTCTGTTGTGTTCATGTTTCTGCCACCTGAACTATAGTCCCTGGGCTTCAACACAGTCAGTTGTCGCTCAGATGTGTCGTCTGCACAGAGAAAAACACACTAACTCCTGTGTTAGTGGGGTTCAGTAACGCCAGCTGCTCCCCTGCTGTGTGGACAGCAAAGTCTCCTGCTCCATCCACATTCAAACTCCTACTGATTTTTAACCGTGCTCCACTTAGGCCTTTGGCTCCACTGTCTCTAGTATTTCCCCTGGCCTCCAACCCCGCCTGTTACAGCTCTGAAGTGGCGTCTGCACAATCCACACTTGTTCCTGTGTTACTTGGGCTCAGTCATGTCAGTTGATCCCCTGATGTGTGTCCGGCAAGGTCTCCTGCTCTGTCCCCATTCCCATTACTAGTAATGTAAATGAGGACAGAGCAGGAGACCTTGCCGGACACACATCAGGGGATCAACTGACGGGACTGAGCCCCAGTAACACAGGAACAAGTGTGGATTGTGCTGACGCCACTTCAGAGCTGTAACTGGCAGGGTTGGAGGCCAGGGGAAATACTAGAGACAGTGGAGCCAGAGGCCTAAGTGGAACACGGTTACAATCAGTAGTAGTCTACAACCTCTATAAAACCAGCTGCAAGTTGGCCTCCGCCTGCTGCATGCCTCATCCGGAGCTCCAACAACGCCAGTTGGTGTTCAGAAGTGCCGTCTTCACAGAGAAAAACACACTAGCTCCTGTGTTTTTTGGGGTTCAGAAACGCCAGCTGTGCCCCTGCTGTGTAGACGGCAAAGTCTCCTGCTCCATCCACATTCAAACTACTACTGATTTTTAACCATGCTCCACTTAGGCCTCTGGCTCCACTGTCTCTAGTTTTTCCCCTGGCCTCCTACCCCGCCAGTTGCTGCTCCAAAGTGGAGTCTGCACAATCCACACTTGTTCCTGAGTTACTGGGGCTCACTCATGTCAGTTGATCCCCTGATGTGTGTCCGGCAATGTCTCCTGCTCTGTCCACATTCCCATTACTAGCAGTGTGAATGAGGACTGAGCAGGAGACCTTGCCAGACACACATCAGGGGATCAACTGACGTGACTGAGCCACAGTAACACAGGAACAAGTGTGGATTGTGCAGACTAGGGATGGGCGAATCTACTCGTTAGGACTCGTTACTCTGCGAGTAGTAGGGGACCCGCAGGAGTCGGTACTCTGCGAGTTTCCAAGCGATTACTCGCACAGTAACGAGTCCAATGCAAATGAATGGCAATCCTAGTTTTTGCAGAGTTTCTTAGCGATTTTGTGTCAGCAGCTGGACACAAAATCGCTAAGAAACTAGGATTGCTTGTATTAAACTGTGAAAAAACTAGCTAGGAGTTCTCTCTCTCTGTTTTGCAGCGATTCCTGTGCTGGGGAGGAGGCTTGCGGCCTTGCAACTTTGTTGATTATGGGTACCTTCTGCTACCCATCTGGGTTCCAGCATGGTCAGCTGGTTCTCGGCAGTGTCTTTGGCACGGGTACTCCCTCCTGCCCAGCCAGGTTCCAGCACCGTCAGCTGTTTCTCGGCAGAGCCTTTGGCCGAGGTGCCTCCTTCTCGGTGTCCGAGTTTCAGAAACGTCTGCTGGTTCTTGGTAGTGCTTTAAAGCACAGGTACCTCCTGCTTAGAAACCATGTTCCAGCACCGTCAGCTGGTCCACAGTTGTGCCATTGGCTCTTGTTCCTTCTGCTACCCATCCGGGTTCCAACACCATCAGCTGGTTCTCCACAGTGTCTTTGGCATGGTTACTCCCTCCTGCCCAGCCAAGTTCCAGCACCGTCAGCTGTTTCTCGGCAGAGCCTTTGGCCGAGGTGCCTCCTTCTCGGTGTCCGAGTTTCAGCAACGTCTGCTGGTTCTTGGTAGTGCTTTAAAGAACAGGTACCTCCTGCTTAGAAACCGTGTTCCAGCACCGTCAGCTGGTCCACAGTTGTGCCATTGGCTCTTGTTCCTTCTGCTACCCATCCGGGTTCCAGCACCGTCAGCTGGTTATTGGCAGTGTCTTTGGCACGGGTACTCCCTCCTGCCCAGCCTGGTTCCAGCACGCCTGCTGTTTCTGGGTAGTGTCAACGTCACTTTGCCACCAATACGTTGTCCTTTCGTGTTGCGGTCGGGTTAGCCGAGTCTATGGTGCCTGCAGTTTCGGTGCTTCCTATGTGGGCTACGGGTTCTGGTACTTAAGGCTGGTTCCGTAGTGCCAATAGGACAAGCACCCCCTGTTGGACTGTGGGATTCGGTAACTGCGTCCTTCTCGCGGCTTTGCAACTTTGTTGATTATGGGTACCTTTTGCTACCCATCCGGATTCCAGCACCGTCAGCTGGTTCTCGGCAGTGTCTTTGGCATGGGTACTCCCTCCTGCCCAGCCGGGTTCCAGCACCGTCAGCTGTTTCTCGGCAGAGCCTTTGGCCGAGGTGCCTCCTTCTCGGTGTCCGAGTTTAAGCAACGTCTGCTGGTTATTCGTAGTGCTTTAAAGCACAGGTACCTCCTGCTTAGGCCTCTTTCACACTTCAGTTTTTTGCATCAGTCAAAATCCGCCAAAAGGACGGATGGCGGATCCGTTTTAGTACTGATGACAACGGATGCCACCTGTCCGTTTTTTTGACGGATCCGACAAATGAAGAATTTTAAAGGAATCGCAGCCTGGAAAAGGAGAGAGAGAGAGAGAGAGTTAGCCGAGTCTATGGTGCCTGCAGTTTCAGTGCTTCCTATGTGGGCTGCGGGTGCATCCTTCTTGGTATCCGAGTTCCAGCAATGTCTGCTGGTCCTTGGTAGTGCTTTGTAGCACAGGTACCTCCTGCTTAGTAACCGTGTTCCAGTGCCGTCAGCTGGTCCACAGTTGTGCCATTGGCTCTTGTTCCTTCTGCTGCCCCTCCAGGTTCCAGCACCGTCAGCTGGTCCTCGCTAGTTCCATTTGCTGTTGTTCCTTCTGCTACCCATCCGGGTTCCAGTACCGTCAGCTGGTTCTCGACAGTTCCTCAGCCTTCTTGTACCTTCTGCTACTTTTCCAAGTTCAAGCTTGTGGAAATGGTTTTTGATTCTCACTCTTGATCTCCCTGACAATGACCCTGAAGACGACGACCCTGAAGACCACACAGAAGAATACCTATACCTAAAAGATGACCCTGAAGAAGATGACCAAGAGGACAAAGAACAGGAAGACAACCACCAAGATGCAGAACAACAAGAGACAGAAGAACAAGAAGCATAACAACCAAAAGCAGAAGAACATTAAGCATAAGACTAAAAATCTGAGCAAGTGATATTATCTAATTTAAAAGCAGAAGAAGACTAAGCAGTGTATGGGGGTGAGTCCGTTCCTCCTCGTGGTGCCCCTGGAAAAGGCCTGCTACTGCAGGCCAAACTGAACGCGGACAAATCCTGTTATAAATCTTTTGTGACAGGCTGAACGGAAGGTGTAATCTTCAAACTTTTATAGATTACAACTACAGGAATGCCTGACACAAATAAGAATATGATGAAGAAGAAGAATAGGAAGAAGATGAAGAAGTAGAATATGAAGAAGAATAATAGTTGAATAAGAAGAATATGAAGAATGTAAAAAAAAAAATAGGAAGAAGGTGAAGAAGAAGAAGATGAATAAGGTGAAGAAGTTGATGAAAAAGATGCTGCTGAGGATGATGAAGGAGAAAGTGTGGGAGAAGTAAAAAAGAAGGTGAAGAGCATGGAAGTAGTGAAACATACATATCTGACAAAATATTAAAGACTTTAACATAGTCAATATCTTTATAACTACGAACGTCTTTAAAAAAAAAAATTACTGCTATTTCATTTGATTGGGCTAAACCTCTATGGCTTTAATGTCTCCTACACCTCCCACAATACATTCTACATTATTATTAGTTGCTTTTCTTCATGTAGAATTAACTTACAGGGAAAAAAAGGGTTTTTTTATTCCGATATTTCTGTTCCATTGACTTGAATGGGACTTCCGGGATAGGAATCGGTGATACCCGATACTTTTTTAGATCGGCCGATCCATTCCGATCCGATATTTTTCAGTATCGGGTGGTATCGCTCAACACTAATGCTGGGTGCATTATATACAATGACCTTCGGTCACCATGACTCCTCCGTTTCGTAGCCTTAGCTGCTGTTAAGCCCTTTCTCACTGCTCTCTGCCTCCACCTTGTGGCCAAACTCTAGTACTGCACCGTCTCCTTTTCCTGCTGTTTTTGGTCTCCCTCTAGTGGCCAAACTCAGTACTTTATCATCTTCCACTGTCTCTAGCTGTCTCCCCACATACATATACAGCAGTCCACGTCAAGTACTTTTACTGCACATTTTGCATTCACCTTCCTACTGCAGACAGGTCCATAGGTCAGTCCACTTCCCTACAACAGCTGGGCACAGAACCTGCAAATCCTCAGAGTTTGTGTGAGAATGGAATTGTACAGATGATCACAGAGGATCACAGCACCAGTAAGTAAAGAGTCCCTGACATTACGGCAAAATAGAGACTAGTCTGAAGCCCCCTCAAACACTGGATGTCACATCATGTAATCTGTCCCAGACTTGGAGACATTGGAAGGAAGAGTTTACACTGTATGTGGATCTGACAGTGGCTGCCACTGATGAAAAATGAAAAGTAAAGATGTTTTATTACCTAATTGGGGAAAATGGCTGAGAATTAGCCCACACCTTACTCCCAGACACAGACAACCTCCTCCTAGCAGATATTGTGCAGGCATTTGATAAACACTGTGACCCAAAGAAGAATAAGACAGTGGAAAGATATTTTTTTACACAAGACATCAGAAGGATGGTAAAAATGTGCACAAATAGCTGACAGAGCTGAGGAGGCTGGCAACAACATGTGGCTTTGGAGAGATCAGGGACAGTCTAATCAAAGACAGAATGGTATGTGGAATTAAAGACAGTCATCTCAAAGAAAGATTACTGAGAGAGGAAGACATGAGTTTAGAAAAATGCATGCAAATCTGCAGGGCTGCTGAGCTGACAAAACACAGCCTGAAGATGATGGCAGGCAGCAGTGAGAATGATGATGATAAGACACAGTTAGGTCCATATATATTTGGACAGACAACATTTTTCTAATTTTGGTTCTAGACATTACAACAATGAATTGCCTAATTAGCAATTTTCTTTTTTTTTTAAAAAAATGACAGATTTTTAATGATTTGGGTCCTAATGAATCAGAAACATAATTTGCCAAATTTTTACATGTACGGATTTTCAGAAAAGGACGTCCAAATTTTGGGACATTGGCAGAAAGTGATAGCAAAAACTCAGAAAAAATAGAACTTATTCATATTTATTTTTTGGCATTTTTTGCTTACAAACTATTATGCAAACAATATGTTTATGCACTTTTTTTCAAAATATTATATTACAAAATTCTCCAAATAACTCAGTTAGGGGAATGGAATGCAGCAAACACTTAGCATGAAGGGGAACATCACACTGTTTGCAAATTCTGGTTGTTTTTTTCTTACATAAAGCACACCTTCTTTGTGTAGCAATTGGCTCTATCAAATAATTACCAGGATCAAATCTGACGTCATCACTAACTCGGCCACCTAATAGTTTACTCCGTTGAGGTCCACATCTCTTTGGGGTTGATTGTGTTCATTTGCTTAGATAGGCCAATGCAATCCTTCTCCTTACGCTTACCAGTGGCACACTTTCTTCTGGATTTGCCTTTTGATATGCCCTCCAGGTGTTAACAACGGCAATGTCTATCATTTGAGTGAAAAGGGGCCACCACCACTTTTTGGAACGGATTCTGACACAGTCCTGGGAGATTTGTTTGTCCAATAAATCAACTCCCCCCCATGTGGGAATTATATTCCTGAACCATCAGCGGCATTGAGATTTGGACATGTTTTTTCTGTTTTTGAGAGTACCTACAAGCTGTTGACACAGGCTCTATTGTGCTGAAGTTTGTGCCAAACGTGACAACCTTATTATCCTTCCATTTCACCACAAGAATGTTATTTGCTTTATCAAACCGGTAATCACAAAATCCTCTTCTCTTTTGTTTTTCAATCTCCTTGCTTGGCATAAGAGGACACTGTTTTGTGCGATTTTCTCTCATAGTGCCAGTAGCTTGGATGTTTTTGTTTTTCAGCATCACCAGAGCATCAATACTTGTAAAGAAATTGTCAAAAAATAACTTGCAACTGAATGACTGGAAATTAGGAATTTCATTTGTAAGTTGTGAAATTACTCTCAAGCCTAACGGTCCTTCCTCTTTGTCAGACTTACCACAGTATGGCACAAATTTGTAGAGGTAGCTGTTGGAACTGCACAGACACCAAATTTTGTAGCCGAATTTTATTGGCTTACCTCGCATGTACATTTTTGTAGGGTGTTTGCCATAGTAGCGGACCATCATTTCATCTAAGGAAAGTTCCTGGTGGAATACACCAAATTTCAGGAATTCTTTCCCCAGTAATTCGAAGAATAAACTAACTTTGTACATCTTGTCAGACTTGTCAATTTTAGTATTGTCATTTAGGTGTGTATATTTTTTAATTTCCCTAAAATGGTTCTTTGACATTGCTTTGTACACCAATGGAACTCCCACATCTTGAGCTTGTTCCCAGTACATGTCCTCTTGAGGGAGAGAACGATATCCAGACAGTAATAATATGCCTAAGAAAACTTGTAATTCTTCCTCGCTGATGGAAAAGGAGGGTTTATTTTTTTGGTTTGCATATAGCATGCTTTGGGTCAAAATAATATCCATAACATCATGGGAAAAAAACTCTTCAAATACTTCAACTTCATTTTTATTTTCTAAAAGGTCACAAATGTTGCTTATTTCGGACGTATCCTGGTCCGCACTGCTTTCATATGTTGGTTGACATTTTTTCCATTTTGGAGTTGCTGCACATTGTAATATTTCTGTTGCATTTTTTTTCTTGCTCACAACTGGTTTTGAAGTTTGGTTCCTTGGTCGTTTTCTGCTACTGGTACTTGAAGTTCCTGCTGAGGTGGATGGTAAATTCTCAGTTGATGCCACCTCTGGAGCCTCTTCAATTTCTGTTGAAGTGTGCAATACCTCCAAAGTTCCTGCTACATCATTCAATTCTGGAGCAAGAAGCTCATTTTCCTGAAAATCTTCCTCATCAGTTGCCTCATCAGGGTCAGGGGGCACAATCACTGCTTCAACATCAGAAACTTCCTCTTCTTGGTCATCTAATTCTTTAAGATAACCTAGTATTTCATCAACAGTAACTCCCTTTTTTATATCGATATGCCATGTTCTTACTGTTGATACCACAAAAACAAAAATTAGTATAGTAACATTTAGAAAACTATAGATAAAAATATATATTATTATTTTAAATATATATAAATATATTTCACATTTCACTATCCATTCATAAAACAAGCTAAATAAACAATTGTGATGAATAAAAACATAAAACACCAACCTTATATACTGTGATGTGACCGTAAACAATGTCTGACAAGCCAGCAAGTTACAGGGTCTGTTCTCCTGAATGTCTCCAGTACAGCTGAGATATCAGGTTTCACAAAGCATATATAGTCAGAAAGGTACTGGGGAAGGGGGGTGGAGGGGTGAGGGATTTCCAGACTATCTGGTAAGAAGGAAGAAATGAAACTAAAAGACCTCTGCCTGCCATATCAGTTGTGAATGATTTAAGGTTATGTATAAAATCTAGTGAATCAAACAACAATTTCCTTGTAAAAAAAACATTGAAAATAGTGCATTCTGCCAATGTCCCAAAAATGGGACGGCAATTTCACTTGAATATAACTCTGGCCTTGGTAAATCAACATCAATGCCATCACATTACATACCTTCCTTCAAGTATAAACAATAGTTCTAAAAACTTTGTGATCACAGAACTCTGATTTTAAATAATAATTTCAGCTTATGATCCTAATTTTGAAAAACCTCTAAAATAGGTGCTTTGAAAGCTCTCTGTGTGGAAGAATATTCAATTAAAAATGACAATGACATGATTTCCTGTTTTGAAAACATTCGTTTTACAAACACAACACAAAAAATTGGACCTAATTATAAAATCTTAGTTGCTAGAAGCAAAAGTTTAGGCGTCCCAAAAAAAGGATATTGGTAGATAATGGAACAAAACAATTCAGATGCAGTTGAAGTTCAGACTTTCAGATTTCATTTGAGGGTATCCACATTAAAATTGGATGAAGGGTTTAGGAGTTTCAGCTCCTTAACATGTGCCACCCTGTCTTTAAAGGGACCAAAAGTAATTGGACAATTAACTCCAAGGCTATTTCATGGACAGGTGTAGGCAATCCCTTCGTTATGTAATTCTCAATTAAGCAGATAAAAAACCTGGAGTTGATTTGAGGTGTGGTGCTTGCATTTGGAAGGTTTTGCTGTGAAGGAAACATGCGGTCAAAGGAGCTCTCCATGCAGGTGAAACTAGCCATCCTTAAGCTGAAAAAACCCATCCGAGAAATTGCTGCAACATTAGGAGTGGCAAAATCTACACTTTGGTACATCCTGAGAAAGAAAGAAAGCACTGGTGAACTCATCAATGCAAAAAGACCTGGGCGCCCACGGAAGACAACAGTGGTGGATGATCACAGAATAATCTCCGTGGTGAAGAGAAACCCCTTCACAACAGCCAACCAAGTGAACAATACAAAAAATGGTGGGGGGAACAAGAGGCGCAATAGTGCCCTATCACTAGTGACACTTGAAGTATGAGCGGTATAATACAGTTCCACTCACCTATTCCAGTTGTGTAACCCACAACTGGCTTGAGAGCATATCACAGAATCAGCTGCTGCAGGACCTCCACCAACCACTCGCACGTGGAAAAACCTTCAGAAAGTTGTGGGAAGCAGGGTGTGTTGCAGTCCGCGCTGCCGAGATTCACAAATCACCTGGGATACAAGATGTTGTAGCAGTGTACTCCTTTATTTCCTCCTACGTGTTTCGGCGCCCTTCCCTTCAACAAAGGGTTTTCAAACAAGTACTAGAAATGAACATTTTATTTACAATTATTTAATCTGTCCAATTACTTTTGGTCCCTTTAAAAACAGGGTGGCACATGTTAAACTGAAACTCCTAAACCTTTCATCCAATTTTAATGTAGATACCCTCAAATGAAAGCTGAAAGTCTGAACTTCATCTGCATCTGAATTGTTTTGTTTAAAATTCATTGTGGTAATGTCTATAACCAAAATTAGAAAAATGTTGTCTCTGTCCAAATATATATGGACCTAACTGTACATGCAGTATCTATGAAAGGAAAGACAAGACCAAGCTCCCCTATAAGCACTGTCCACTGCAATTATTGTGGGAAAAGACATGTTCAGAAGATGGGGAAACCTGCAGGTTATGTGGCAAGAAGAATCATGTCTCAGCATTCTGCAGACTGGCAACAGGAAAACAGTACAGACAGCTCCATACTGTGACACCAGACACTGACAGGGCAGAGGACATTACATGGCTACAACTGCAGCCTGCAGCAGAGAAAGTCAATTTAATGTAGTTAGGCAGGCATTAGTCAAGGATGCCAAGCAGCTTTATGCAACATTCTTGTTGGATGAGAAGTCCACTAGACTTCATCTGCATTGTGGAGCAAGCTGCAATGTAATTCCATGTGCTCTGCTGAATGAACAGGTTTCTATTAAGCCAACTGACAAGGGGTTGATGTACGCCAAAAGTGTTCGGAAACTGATTGGGACATATAAGCTCAAAATATGGAACCCATGTAACAGAGTTATAGAGTTGTATGGTGGTAACCATATACCATTACTGGGAGTAAAAACAGTTCAGTCAATGGACTTAATAAAAGTACAGTCTCAGAACATTATGTCTGTGGACGTTTCCCAGGATATACAAAATACCAAACTAAACGCAGAGAACAATATGGATATTCAGAAAATAAAAATGAAGTATGCTGGTTTATTTGAAGGTGATGGGTGCTTTGAAGGTAAATATAGGCTAGAAATTGACAACACCGTGCAGCCTACCAGATTACCTACAAGAAGAGTGCCTGTAGCTTTAATGCAACCACTGAAAATAGAACTGCAAGATTTACAGAGGAGAGGCATGATAGCACCAGTCCATAAGAGCACAGATTGGATCAACAATTTGGTCATAGTGCAGAATCCATCAGGCAAGCTTTCTACTACAATAAATCTGCAAAAGATCTGCGTGAGCTCCAGAGAAAAGACAACACTCGGCTGCAGACAAGCAGCAAATTTGACAAACACTGACAAAAAGCAATGGTTGTCCAGAAACTAGGACCTCGGTCCAATGAAATTCTAACAGAGGAAAGAAGAAGACTAAGGAGGAATCGGAGATATCTGAGGAAAACGCAAGAAAGAGATTATTCATGGCCTTTTGAACAGTATCCGGACAACCAAGAAAATGAAGCAGCAAGTACAAGTCAAGTACCAACAGTGACAGCTAACCATCAGGATGAGGATTCGGGCCAGAGACAGGCAGTATCAGAAGGCATATTAACAGAATCAGAAGATCTGCAAGATGTAGACAATGACACATCTTATGTTACTAGAGCTGGCAGAATTGTCAGAAAGGTGGCGCACTTCAAGGATTATATCTACAGTCATGGCCAAAAGTATTGACACCCCTGCAATTCTGTCAGATAATATTCAGTTTCTTCCTGAAAATGATTGCAAACACAAATTCTTTGGTATTATTATCTTCATTTAATTTGTCTTAAATGAAAAAACACAAAAGAGAATGAAGCAAAAAGCAAAACATTGATCATTTCACACAAAACTCCAAAAATGGGCCGGACAAAAGTATTGGCACCCTCAGCCTAATACTTGGTTGCACAACCTTTAGCCAAAATAACTGCGACCAACCGCTTCCGGTAACCATCAATGAGTTTCTTACAATGCTCTGCTGGAATTTTAGACCATTCTTCTTTGGCAAACTACTCCAGGTCCCTGATATTTGAAGGGTGCCTTCTCCAAACTGCCATTTTTAGATCTCTCCACAGGTGTTCTATGGGATTCAGGTCTGGACTCATTGCTGGCCACCTTAGAAGTCTCCAGTGCTTTCTCTCAAACCATTTTCTAGTGCTTTTTGAAGTGTGTTTTGGGTTATTGTCCTGCTGGAAGACCCATGACCTCTGAGGTAGACCCAGCTTTCTTACACTGGGCCCTAAATTATGCTGCAAAATTTGTTGGTAGTCTTCTGACTTCATATGCCATGCACACGGTCAAGCAGTCCAGTGCCAGAGGCAGCAAAGCAACCCCAAAACATCAGGGAACCTCCGCCATGTTTGACTGTAGGGACCATGTACTTTTCTTTGAATGCCTCTTTTTTTCTCCTGTAAACTCTATGTTGATGCTTTTGCCCTAAAAGCTCTACTTTTGTCTCATCTGACCAAAGAACATTCTTCCAAAATGTTTTAGGCTTTTTCAGGTAAGTTTTGGCAAACTCAAGCCTGGCTTTTTTATGTCTCGGGGTAAGAAGTGGAGTCTTCCTGGGTCTCCTACCATACAGTCCCTTTTCTTTCAGATGCGAACGGATAGTACGGGTTGACACCATTGTACCCTCGGACTGCAGGGCAGCTTGAACTTGTTTGGATGTTAGTGGAGGTTCTTTATCCAACATCCGCACAATCTTGCATTGAAATCTCTTGTCAATTTTTCTTTTCCGTCCACATCTAGGGAGGTTAGCCACAGTGCCATGGGCTTTAAACTTCTTGATGACACTGCGCACGGTAGACACAGGAACATTCAGGTCTTTGGAGATGGACTTGTAGCCTTGAGATTGCTCATGCTTCCTCACAATTTGGTTTCTCAAGTCCTCAGACAGTTCTTTGGTCTTCTTTCTTTTCTCCATGCTCAATGTGGTACACACAAGGACACAGGACAGAGGTTGAGTCAACTTTAATCCATGTCAACTTCCTGCAAGTGTGATTTAGTTATTGCCAACACCTGTTAGGTGCCACAGGTAAGTTACAGGTGCTGTTAATTACACAAATAAGAGAAGCATCACATGATTTTTCGCACAGTGCCAATACTTTTGTCCACCCTCTTTTTTATGTTTGGTGTTGAATTATATCCAATTTGGCTTTAGGACAATTCTTTTTGTGTTTTTTCATTTAAGACAAATTAAATGAAGATAATAATACCAAAGAATTTGTGTTTGCAATCATTTTCAGGAAGAAACTGAGTATTATCTGACAGAATTGCAGGGGTGTCAATACTTTTGGCCATGACTGTAACTGACTTATTATTTTAGATCTCAAACTTTGCAACGTAATCTATTGTTTTATTCATTTTTCATTGTTCCTCCAGTTAAAAGAGAGAGGATGTAGCAATATTTTATGTGAAGATTTGGCCTCTAGGGGTCTCACTACGTTTGTGTGTTCTACTGTGTTGTTGGAACTTGTTGGTCAGTTATTGTAGAGACTCATGTAATGGAGGGTTACACCTCATATAATAAACAGCCTGTAAATACCAACAGAGAGTTGCTTCCCATCATGGATCACAAACAGAACAGAGCAGACCTATGATGCCCATGGAATAGAATGTGTGAAGAGATTTGCAGACTCGTCCATCTGTGGTTCCCCACAGTCAGTTGGGTGGTTGGAGAGCTGTGACATTGGGGGAAACAAGGGTAAATGGGGTGTGTTGTGGTAAATATTTATACTTTGAATATTATTTATACAGTTAAATATACATACCGTATATACTCGAGTATAAGCCAAGATTTTCAGCCAATTTTTTTGGGCTGAAAGTCCCCCTCTCAGCTTATACATGAGTCATATACCGGGGGTTGGCGGGTGAGCGGGAGTGTCAGAGCTCATACTTACCCCCCGGCACTTCTCTGCAGCCCCCCTGCTTCACCCACGCCTTTCTTCAGTGGTCACGTGGTATGCGCATATTCATGACTTTAATGAGCGGTACCACATGACCGCTGAAGGAAGGAAGAGCTGCCGGAGGGGGTGAGTATATGCAATATTCACCTGTCTTCGGTCCATCGCTGTGCATTGCTCTGTCCTCCGTGTCCTCTGTCATTGACATTAAGGCAGCAGAGGGCGAGATGACATAGTTAGTGCGCGCCACGCCCTCTGCTGCCTGAACGTCACTGACAGAGGATGCAGCAGAAAGAGCGGTGTACAGCGATGGACTGGGGACAGGTGAATATCGCAGGTGCCGGGGCCCTGAGCTGCCTGCTTAGGACACCGGCACCTGGCCCTCAGCGATGAGAGGTGAGTATGTCAATTATTTTATTTGCAGCAGCAGCAGCATATGGGGGCATAATTTATGGGGCAGCATATGGGGCCTATTCTATGGAGCCTCTTATGGTGGCATAATCTATGGAGCATCTTATGGAACATCTTATGGGGGGATAATCTATGGAGCATCTTATGGGGGCATAATCTGTGGAGCATCTTATGGGGGCATGATCTATGGAGTATCTCATGGGGCATAATCTATGGAGCATCTTATGGGGACATAATCTGTGGAGCATCTTGTGGATTCATAATCTATGGAGCATCTTATGGGGGCATAATCTATGGAGCATCTTACGGGGCATAATCTATGGCGCATCATATGGAGCATCTAAGGCCTGTTTCACACTTGCTTTTTTTTGCAGCGCGTTTTTCCCGCAAAAAAACGCATTGAAAAACGCATACAAAAGCATACAACTGCTGCGTTTTTTTCAAGCATTTTTATGAGCATGAATGAAAAAAACGCAGCGTTTTTATGCGTTTGTATGCGTTTTTAGTGCGTTTTTACCATGTTTGCGTTTTTTTCCAACATTAGGTGGCCCCTCACACTAACCCAAACCATGACTTTACTAACCCTAACCCTGACCCTAACCCTAACTCTAACCCTGACCCTAACCCTAACCCTAACCCTTAACCAAACCATACTTAACCCTAACCCTGACCCTAACCCTGACCCTAACCCTAACCCTAACCCTAACCCTGACCCTAACCCTAACCCTAACCCTAACCCTGACCCTAACCCTTAACCAAACCATACTTAACCCTAACCCTAACCCTGACCCTAACCCTAACCCTAACCCTGACCCTAACCCTTAACCAAACCATACTTAACCCTAACCCTGACCCTAACCCTTAACCAAACCATACTTAACCCTAACCCAAACCCTAACTAACCTTAACCCTAACCCTAACCCTGACCCTAACCCTAACCCTAACCCTGACCCTAACCCTAACCCTTAACCAAACCATACTTAACCCTAACCCTGACCCTAACCCTTAACCAAACCATACTTAACCCTAACCCAAACCCTAACTAACCTTAACCCTAACCCTAACCCTGACCCTAACCCTAACCCTTAACCAAACCATACTTAACCCTAACCCTGACCCTAACCCTTAACCAAACCATACTTAACCCTAACCCAAACCCTAACTAACCTTAACCCTAACCCTAACCCTGACCCTAACCCTAACCCTAACCCTGACCCTAACCCTTAACCAAACCATACTTAACCCTAACCCTGACCCTAACCCTGACCCTAACCCTAACCCTAACCCTAACCCTGACCCTAACCCTTAACCAAACCATACTTAACCCTAACCCTAACCCTGACCCTAATCCTAACCCTAACCCTGACCCTAACCCTTAACCAAACCATACTTAACCCTAACCCTGACCCTAACCCTAACCCTAACCCTAACCCTGACCCTAACAATAACCCTAAACCCCCTTAACTAACCCTAACTCTAACCCAAACACCTAAATTCCATGGTTAACAAAAAAAAATGCATGTGCAAAAAAACGCATACATAAGCATGCCAATGCGCACATATGCGCACCCATAGACTTATATTGGGTGTCTTGCTGTAAAAAAACGCATTGCGCGCATGCGTTTTTTTGAGGCAAATCGGACGCACAAAAAATGCAACAAGTTGCATTTTGTGCGCCCGAGCGCATACCGCAAAAAAACGCATGCGCGGTAAAACGCGTACAAACGCATGTGTATGCGCACATAAGCGCATCCCATGCAAAGTATAGGAAAAAAAAACGCATGCGCTATTTAGCGCTAAATTACCGCGAAAAAAAACGCAAATGTGAAACCAGCCTTATGGGGGCATAATCTATGGAGCATCTTATGGGGCATAATCTATGGAGCATTTTATGGGGCATAATCTATGGAACATATTATGGGGCCATAACCTTTATGGAGCAGCATATGGGGCATATTCTATGGAGCATCTTATGGGGCCATTATTAACCTTTGTGCAGCACTATATGGGGTGTATTTTGTATGGAGCATCTTATGGGGCCATCATGAACTGTATGGAGCATTATATGGGGCTCCTGATTCAATTTGGATATTCAAAAACATTTAACCTACTGATGTCTCAATTAATTTTACTTTTATTGGTATCTATTTTTATTTTAGAAATATACCAGTAGCTGCTGCATTTTCCACCCTAGGCTTATACGTGAGTCAATAAGTTTTCCCAGTTTTTTGTGGCAAAATTAGGGGGTCAGCTTATACTCAGGTCGGCTTATACATGAGTATTTACGATATACCTTTATTATTTGTGTATTTTAATACTAGCTTTATAAGTGTTATTCATAAAAGCAATAACACAGGGTGTTATATCTTTTATAATGGTGTCTGTGTGTTAAGCTTTCTTTTGCTTTCGAAAGTCTAGTCAATTGGACAAAGCAAGTTTCAAGAACTTCTGTGGAATTCATAACAAACCTGCAGAAGTCATAATTTATGACCTTGCTATTCTCAATTAACATACTTTCTTTCCCCAAATAAAATAGCTTCTCTTTTAGGTAATGTAAAGCCATTCCTATTTTTCTTATCTCTGTGGTTGTAATAAAAACTTATTAGTCAGACAATTCCATACATTGACAAACACTGGTTATGTGCTCTTGGCTCTAATCGATCGACTTCCTGATGTGATCAAAACTACCAAACTTGTGAAACCTTTTGAGTTTCTCCTAAAACTTTACATACAGGTTTCCACATCAGGTGCCACCTCTGAGGACTGTACTGTGTGTGATGTTAAGGTGGAGGAAGTGAAGGGGAGGTAATTTGATGCAGCACTTGCCACCCACTGGAGCATATGCTCTTTCTGGCCCTCATCTGCAAGGCATACCACTGTGCAGCTGCCAAAGAAAGGGAGATATTTATTCAGTAAAGCTTTCAGTAACATTACCACCTACCCCACGTACACTTTGAACACCACGTGAATTCCCCCTTCCAGTATGACCTCTTTTTCCCACTCATGTTGGTTTAGCCTTCCCCTCTTTTAATCAGCTGTTTCAGAACCCTAGACCCAGACCTGTCAGCAGGACCCCAGATTGACCATCTGGCAATTCTGGTAAATGCCAGAAGGGCCTGTCTGGTCGTTGGCTGCCTTATCTTCTACATTGTTTCAAGACACCCATACTGTTAAGAGTTGTGATGGAGCACAAAGTCACTGATTCCATCACTTACCCCAGCAGGCCATGGGTATCATTAGAAATATTGGTCTTGTAGTAAATCTTGCTTTCCTTCATCCAGGGTAATATTAGTAATATTAGCAGTAATATATCCCATCTGGTGCTTGGGGATGGGGACAGCATGGGCCTGTGTGATTTCAAATCCCAGGGCTGAATTTCAGCCCCAGTCTGTATCTGCCTGTCAATCATCTGCACTAAATTTTCAATCAGTATTTATTTGCTGAGAGAGTTTGGCTGGACCACAGAATTAGAAAAAAAGATTTATATGCTTAAATGTGGATTAGTGGCTAGACCACACAATTAGCATATGTGGTCTGGTGGCTGGAGCACATAATTAGCACAAAGAATGTATCTGCTGAAATGTGGATTGGTCGCGGGACTATAGAATTGGCGCAACAGATTTACATGCTGAAATATGGACTGGTGGCTGGATTGCACAATTAGCACAATGGATTAGGATTAGAGTTGAGCGAAACAGGTCGGTCAATTTCAAAAGTCGCCGACTTTCGCAAAAGTCGGGTTTCATGAAACGAAACCTGACCATAGCGTGAGGTCGACCACGAGGTCGGCGACCATGGCGCCCAAGTCGAGTTTCAAATGATGCTTCAGCGCCCTTTTTCAGCCAATGATGGAGGACGCACACTGTGGGCAACTCGATGACATAGGCAGCGGTCACCACCATCTTTGAGAAGGGCACGCAAGTGATTGGCTTGCTTTGTGTGGCGTCACAGGGGCTATAAAAGTGTGTGCATGCCGACCGCCATCTTACTTCTGCTGATCTCAGAATAGGGAGAGCTGCTGCTGCTGATTCTGAAGGGAGAGCATTAAGCAGGGAAGAAGATACAAAAAACTGCTTCTGATGCTAGCGATTTTGCCTGTACAACACAACAGTTAGTGTGCAGTGCAAGGGGAGGCTATATTTTGGTGCATCAGCTCTGTTGGTTATTAGGCTGCCTTATAAGGCTCCCTGACAGCTGCATTGCTGTTTTCACACTGCTGTGCAAACTGCTTTTTTAAAAGCAAAAATACATTTCATCCTCTTTTTTGCCCAGGTACCAAGCATTCATTTTTCCACACTTTTGTGTGCAGCAGTCCGTAGGGAGATTCAAATTCTCCCCAGTCCTATATTGACAATTTATACACCATCCAATTTCAGCCTGTTATATTGAGATGTAATCTACACTGGGCCTGAGATAATAGTTCAGTGTCCTCACGTCTGTAGGGAGATTCAAATTCTCCCCAGTCCTATATTGACAATTTATACACCATCCAATTTCAGCCTGTTATATTGAGATGTAATCTACGCTGGGCCTGAGATAATAGTTCAGTGTCCTCAAGTCTGTAGGGAGATTCAAATTCTCCCCAGTCCTATATAGACATTTTATACACCATCCAATTTCAGCCTGTTATATTGAGGTGTAATCTACACTGGGCCTGAGATAATAGTTCAGTGTCCTCAAGTCTGTAGGGAGATTCAAATTCTCCCCAGTCCTACAGTTGTGGCCAAAAGTATTGACACCCCTGCAATTTTGTAAGATAATACTCAGTTTCTTCCTGAAAATGATTACAATCACAAATTCTTTGGTATTATTATCTTCATTTAATTTGTCTTAAATGAAAAAAACACAAAAGAGAATGAAGCAAAAAGCAAAACATTGATCATTTCACACAAAACTCCAAAAATGGACCAGACAAAAGTTTTGGCACCCTCAGCCTAATACTTGGTTGCACAACCTTTAGCCAAAATAACTGCGACCAACCGTTTCCGGTAACCATTAATGAGTTTCTTACAATGCTCTGCTGGAATTTTAGACCATTCTTCTTTGGCAAACTGCTCCAGGTCCCTGATATTAGAAGGGTGCCTTCTCCAAACTGCCATTTTTAGATCTCTCCACAGGTGTTCTATGGGATTCGGGTCTGGACTCATTGCTGGCCACCTTAGAAGTCTCCAGTGCTTTCTCTCAAACCATTTTCTAGTGCTTTTTGAAGTGTGTTTTGGGCCATTGTCCTGCTGGAAGACCCATGACCTCTGAGGGAGACCCAGTTTTCTCACACTGGGCCCAGATTATGCTGCAAAATTTGTTGGTAGTCTTCAGACTTCATATGCCATGCACACGGTCAAGCAGTCCAGTGCCAGAGGCAGCAAAGCAACCCCAAAACATCAGGGAACCTCCGCCATGTTTGACTGTAGGGACCGTGTTTTTTTCTTTGAATGCCTCTTTTTTTCTCCTGTAAACTCTATGTTGATGCCTTTGCCCAAAAAGCTCTACTTTTGTCTCATCTGACCAGAGAACATTCTTCCAAAATGTTTTAGGCTTTTTTCAGGTAAGTTTTGGCCAACTCCAGCCTGACTTTTTTATGTCTCGGGGTAAGAAGTGGTGTCTTCCCGGGTCTCCTACCATACAGTCCCTTTTCATTCAGACGCCGAAGGATTGTACGGGTTGACACTGTTGTACCCTTGGACTGCAGGGCAGCTTGAACTTGTTTGGATGTTAGTCGAGGTTCTTTATCCAACATCCTCACAATCTTGCGTTGAAATCTCTTGTCAATTTTTCTTTTCCATCCACATCTAGGGAGGTTAGCTGTGCCATGGGCTTTAAACTTCTTGATGACACTGCGCACGGTAGACAAAAGAACATTCAGGTCTTTGGAGATGGACTTGTAGCCTTGAGATTGCTCATGCTTCCTCACAATTTGGTTTCTCAAGTCCTCAGACAGTTCTTTGGTCTTCTTTCTTTTCTCCATGCTCAATGTGGTGCACACAAGGTCACAGGACTGAGGTTGAGTCAACTGTAATCCATGTCAACTGGTTGCAAGTGTGATTTAGCTATTGCCAACACCTGTTAGGTGCCACAGGTAAGTTACAGGTGCTGTTAATTGCACAAATTAGAGAAGCATCACATGATTTTACCAACAGTGCCAATACTTTTGTCCACTCTCTTTTT